>NC_054835.1:76261541-76869619 GCF_018345385.1 Vulpes lagopus | reverse complement strand
AAAAAAAAAAGAAGAAGAAGTCAGGTGAGAAGTTATTTAGGCCAAAGAACCATAACCTTTGGGTTAACAAAGTGTGTATTACCCACATTTTGGGTCAGTAACATTTCCCAGGTCATAGGATTAGCTTCAGTAGAGACTTCGTCCTCTGATATAAAAGGGCTTCACTTCTAGAAAGAGATCATTGATGATCAGAATGAAGAACGGATCTCATTTTTCACAGCAAATCCAGGCTTAATACATTTTGCAATTAAATCAATATACTTGATTTCCCCTTGTTCCTCTTTTGCCAGTAATGTCTCCTTTAATATAAAATAACAAAATCCTTTCCAAGAAAAGAGGAAGAGGAGGAAAGAGAAGAAGGAAAGGAAGAAGAAGGAAGAGGAGGAGAAGGAGGAGAAGAACAACTATCGATATGTGTTATAATAACAAAAATTAAAATAATTTTAAAGAAGAATGTCAAAGTAATATGCCAATCAAAGAGTGTGCTTTTTTTCTTCTGAGAACACTGATGGCTTATTCAGTAAGACAAATTTTGGCAACAAACAAATGATTGCAAGGCATGTCTAATTTAACTTGCACAAGCTATATTCAAAACCAAGCACATATGCTTTGTTTCAGAGAAAAATAGCCATTTTATGGAAATACATTTTAAAATATTTTGTCTATTTAATTCTGTGTAGGTTAGATGTGCTTCCCATTTGAAAGAAATAACAGGATAATCACTAATTCTAGTACCGATGTTTATTAAGTATGAATTGTATATGTAACAGTGATTGTGCCATGTACCTGATGCTAGAAGAAAAATAAAACAAAAATTTCAGTGGGCTTCCAGTAACAAATGAAAATAAAAATGAAAGTGTTGACCCTGTAATACAAGAAGAAATATATAATCATTTTTTTTAATGAGGAGAGGGAAAATTCAGAAAGAAAAGGAATTTGTTATACAGAAATTGATCAATATAGTACTGAATAATCAATATATTTTTTAACTGGGGAGAGTCATTTTATGTGGCAATATTTTTAAGAGTAAATTTATAAAATCAGGACACTTCAGAGTACATTCTGACTGTTCTAAGGAATTCATTTGGCTGGATTTTAGTATCTCAAGAGTATAGCTCCTTGCTGACTCATGCTCTTTCGTTCATGCTGCATATCCTAAAACATTGAAGGCTTTGTCTTGAAGCCTCTTTTTTTTTTTTTTTGTTATTGCCCTAATTTCTTTCTCTTTGTATCTTTCCCAATACATCCTGCATCATGGATTAAATATAATTTCAATAGTAAATTATAGTAAATATAATTAAGTAAACTAAATAGACCTACAGCCTCACTTCACCAATAAAATTATAACCACCCAACCAATTGCTCATTCCACTTGCATGTCTCATGTCTCAAGAGAATCTCAAGCAAAATACATCCAAAATATAGTTTCTAATTTTCCCTCCAGTTTCTATTTTTGCCATGCACTAATTGATGGGATCTCCATCTACCCTGTTGCTCAGCCAAAGCCTATGAGTCATCTTTGACTTTATTTTTTTTCTTACCATTCCGTGTCTAAGTAATCTACAAGTAGTTGTCTATTGTATAAACTCGGGGTATTTAATAATTCTATCCAAATCCTTCTATCACTTCTGCAATCGTGGTGCAAACCATTGTTATTTCTCATATGAACTATTGTAATGGCATTGTTTCCCCCCTCTCTCTACCGCCACTTGTCTTTTCCAATCCACTGTCTATAGTAAAGTGAACTCTTTAAAATGGAAAAATATTATTTTCTTCCATGCTTAAAACCTCAGTAAGTTGTGACTTCTCTCTGTTTTGTCTTGGTTAGCATGAGTAGAGGCTTACCATTCATTCATTATACATATTTTTTTCAAAGACCAATTTTAGGGCTTTAAATTTTTTTCAATTATAGTCCTGCTATCAATTTCATTGATCTCTGCTCTAATTTTTTCCTGTTTGCTTTAAGCTTACTTTAGAAAGCTTTCCCTTTTTGATATATGAATTTAATGCTTTTACTTTTCCTCTAAGTCCTCCTTTCACTATATCCCACATATGTAGTAAGTTGTGTTTTCATTTCCATTTACTTCAAATATTAGCTTTTAAAAATATTCTATTGAGAGATGCCTGTGTGGTTCAGTGGTTAAGCATCTGCCTTTGGCTCAGGGAGTGATCCCGGGGTCCCAGAACCGAGTCCCACATCCGGCTTTCTGCATGGAACTTTCTTCTCCCTCTGCCTATGTCTCTGCCTAGACTCTCTCTCTCTTTCTGTGTTTCTCATGAATAAATAAAATAAAATCTTAAAAAAAATTCCATTGAGACTTCTTTGACCTATGTATTATTTGGAAGTGAATTGTTTAATCAACAAATATTTGGGATTTTACAGTTGCCTTTTTATTGATTTCTGCTTCAATTTCAATGTTGTCTGAGATTATACTTTGTATCATTTTATTATTTTAAATTTATGTCTTAAGTGAAGAATATGGTCCAACTTGTGTTTTAAGGCAAAGAATGTTCCATGGTAACTTAAGAGAATGTATTTTTTGTCTTTGTTGAATAAAGCATGCTACAAAAGTCAATTAAACCAAGTTGATAAAAAGGTCTGTGTAGGTAAATTTTATCCTTACTGATATTATTTTTTAAAGATTTTATTTATTTATTCATGAGAGACAGAGACAGAAAGAGAGAGAGAGAGAGAGGCAGAGACATAGGCAGAGGGAGAAGCAGGCTCTTCGCAGGGAACCCGATGCGGGTTGTGATTCCAGATCCCGGGATCATGCCCTGAGCCAAAGGCAGAAGCTCAACTGCTGAGCCATGCAGGTGTCCCCTTACTGATATTCTAGATCGGTAAGTTGGCTCCATCCATCCATAACTGAAGTGTTGAAGCTTCCAACTGCAAGGTGATTTTTTAAAAATTTCTGCATGTGGTTCTCTGTTTTACTTTACTAATTATGATGCACCGTTATTAGTTGCATACAAGTTTAAAAGCATTTTGCCTTCTGTCTTCATGATTGGCCTCTTTATCATTATTTAATGCTGCCCTTTATCCCTGATAATTTTTTTTTTTATTCTGCAGTCTACTTTGTTTACAACGTAAGTACTCAGGTTTCTTTTTATTAGTGTTTAGGAGTGTGTATTTCTCATTTCTTTTATTGTATGTAATCTCATTGAGTTTTTATATTTAAAGTGACTTTCTTATCTACAATTTCAAATAAGTCAAGGAGATGAAAAATATAGCATAGAGAATGTAGTCAGTAATACTGTAGTAATCCTGTATGTCAACAGATGGTAACTACACTTACTATGGTAAGCATTGTGGACTGTAGAATTGTCAAATCACTTTGTTATGCACCTGAAACTAATAAAGATTCTATGTCAGTGATACTTCATTAACAAACTTTTGAAAATAAACAAAAATAAAATGAGTTTCAGGATGCCTAGGTGGCTCAGGGTATGACCTGGGGTACCAGGATCAAGTCCTGCATCAGGCTCCCTGAGAAACTTATCTCTCCCTCTGCCTATGTCTCTGCCTATGCCACTTTCTTTGTTTCTCTCATGAATAAATAAAATGTCTAAAAATAAATAAATAAATAAATAAATAAATAAATAAATAAAATGAGTTTCTTATAGAAAACAAATAGTTTGTTCTTATTTTTATAATGTGTTCATGTCTTATCATTGATGTGTTTAGACCATTTACATTTCAAGAGATCATAAAAATGATTAAACTAATATCCACCATGTATTTCATTGTATATTTTTCTTTTTTTCCTTCCTCCTTCCCTTTGTCTGTTATTTATTCAGTTGTGTTAGTAGTTTCCCCAGAGTTTACAACTCACATGAATAACTAATCCTTGTCTATCTTTAACCCTGTAGCACTTCTAAGGTATTGCAGATCTTTCATAACCAAGAATCCTTGATTCCTCTCTCCTGCCCATTATGCTCTTTCCTCATTCATTTTACTCAATTCACATTGCTCTAATCACCCCATACATGGTTCCTATAATTATAGTTATTATTATTTCTTAAAACAGTATTTTAGATAAGTTGCTCTTTTCTTTCTATAGATTAGTGTTTCTAGCCCGTATTATTTTTTCCTCTTTCCTGAAGAACTTTTAAAAATATTTCTTGTTGGGCATGTCTTCTGACAATGAATTTGCTCAGTTTTGGTCTACAGAAGTTTTATTTTCCCTTCACTTTGGAAGAATAATTTCTCTGAATGTAGAATTTTAGTAATTATAACAGTAAAGGTAATTTCCATTACTCTTATAATTTAAATATTTCACTTCATTCTGTTTTTACCTGCATGGTTTCCCATGATAAATCTACTGTAATTTCTTTTTCTTTCTTCTTTTCTATATAGCTACATATAACTAACTGTATATAATCTCCCTATGTATAATATTTATTTATTATTTATTTATTTATTTATTTATTTACTTACTTACTGAGTTTGTACCTCTTAATTCTCTTTATCTTTTTTTTTAATTCTCTTTCTCTATCTCACCCATCTGCCCACCCGCCTCACCTGTAGTGACCACCTGTTTATCCTCTGTATTTATTATTATTATTATTATTATTATTATTATTATTATTTTGTGCTCACTTCAGCAGCACATATACTAAAAAAAAAATGTGTTTTTTGGTCTCTTTTTCTTTGTTTGTTCTTTTGTTGTGTTTCTTAAATTTCACATATGAGGGAAATCATATGGTATCTGTCTTTCTCTGCCTGACTTAACATTATATCCCATAAGTACAGGTCTGCTTAATTTCTAATGTTGATCCTCTATAAGTAAGGAGTTTATGGTAAGTTCCTTAAGTAATATACAAGTAAGGAACTTCTCATATTAAAAGATACCTTCACCTGACCCCAGTTTTTTTTTTTCACAGTTTTCTTTCTTTCTCTTTAGTTTTCTAAAGTTTAGATATGATATGACTCAGTGCACATTTTCCTCATATGGATCCTTCTTGGTAATCTCTGAGCTACCCATTTCTGTGGTCTGATGGCTGGCATTAATTTTGGGAGTTTCTAGGTCATTATTATTTCAAATGTTTCTTCTGTTCCACTCCTTATCTTCCTGATATTCTAATTATGCTTATATTACACTTTTGAAATTATCCCTCAGTTCTTAGACTACTGGCATTATGTTCTGTCATTTTTTTTTTCTCTTTAAATTTCAGCTCAGGAAGTCTGAGGCTTCAGGCTCACTCATTTTTTTCCTCAGCTATGTCCAGTCTATTGAGTCCATCAAAGATATTCTTCATTTCTGTAACATTGTTTTTTTTTTTAACAGTTCCATTTGATTATTTCTTAGATTTTTTTTATCTCTATGCTTGTATTATCCATCTACGATTTCAAGGTATTTACTTTTCCATTAGATCCTTTAATGTATTATATTCCCTGTCTGCAAACTCTGACACCTATGTCGTATAAGTCTGATTTGTATGCTTACTTCATCTCTTTAGACTGTGCTTTTCCTGACTTTTAGTATGCTTTGTAACTTATTGTCAAAATTCAAACATGATGTATTGGATAATAGATTACAAATTAAATAAAAAATGTTTTTGTTAATTCAGTTAGGAGATACAGGAATATTGGAGGAAGCTGGAGTGGAAGAAATGCCCTAACCCAGGTGGAATAAATCTCTGGTAAAAAAAAATCTTCCAGTGCACAATAGACATTTTTATGAAGAGTACTCTGCATGCATTTATGATGGTCACACTTTCCCTCCACCTGCTAGAACCACAAGAGGATCTTTCTCACTCTTCACCATGAAGACCTGAAAATAACACCCCCCCCCAAAACAACATCAACAACAACAACAACAAAAAAAAAAAAGATTGGGGCAGATCTGAGCAGTTTCCCACCCTTACTTACTGTAATCTATATTAAGCTCTAGCAATTTTCCAAAATTACCATTTGAGAGTTTCTAGAAGTATGTGACTCTAGTAGCTTTGGCTCTAGGTAAGCAGGCCTCAGATGTGATCAGCTGGATTCTCCTGCCTCTCCAGATTTTTCAGTGGTGGTTTGTTCTGCAATCTCAATTCTCTGATGAGTCCAAGAGAGAGTTGGTTTTCCTATTGTTCACTTTTTTTTCTTGTTGTAGAGATGAAAGTGACAACTTCCAACTTTTTAAGGGCAGAGCTAAATGATTTTTTGAGTTCTAGAATCTTTGTTGTTTTAGTTTCCTACTTAGACCTTTAATCATCTAGATTTGCATTTCACAATATATAAATAAGTTTATTTTTTAATAGATAAATCCAATTGATTTACTAATATTATTCAATACAATACACAGTATCATTTGCCATAAATCAGAATTACTATATATGTATGAGCCTGTTTTGGGCTTTTATTCTGATCACCTAACCAATATTCTACTGTCTTATTTGTGGCAACTTTAAAATAAATCTCAACAAGTTATCATTTTAATTCTTCAGCTTCGTTCCTTCTCATCATAATCATTTTGGCTTGTTTGGTCATTTACATTTTCCATAAATACACTATGATGGAATTGTGATGCTAATTGTTTTTGATGATTAGAGTAATTTAACTGCCACTGTAAATAAATATTTTAAAAATCATTCTATAGATGTACCAGGCAGGCTACTTTAGAGTGATGGGGTATTTGATACAACTAGCTAGTTCTATAAGCACGAGTCGATAGATGCATTTCACTTGTTGTAAAATGAGTTCTTTGTTCAGAAGCAATGTTCTATAGAATCTCATGTCATTGAGTAAGACATGCAGTAAGTCTGCAGTTTGTGATTTTGGCTGAAATATTGAGGGCACAGACAGTACTTGCCATAGGGCCATAAGACAAGTCTAACTTAGAATTAAATCAGAAAGCCAGTTTTTAAGTTTCTTTTCCTTGGGATTATTTCTGTGATTTTTTTTTTTTCATTCACGTGTACTCAGAGAAACAGAACTGTGCAAGTGATATCCCAGACTTGTTAGGATTAAACTTAACTGAATTTTGACAACCAGTGAAGTGATCTGTTAGCCTGTTGTCTAGTTCATAGCATGATATGTACAGCACCCAGACCCAACTAGTTTTCTGGGCTATGCTGAAGAGTCACTTTTTAGGTGGTAGAGGGACAGTTATAAAATTTTCAATGTCTTCTGAATATTGTATTGCTGATGATGAAATCAGAGTAGCGCAAAGTAATGACATGTTCTAACTATGTAGGGACAGAGTGGGGAAATGATAATGACATAACAAATGTTACATGTCCAGGAAGGCTTTATTAGGTCCTTACTCTTCCTGGAACCTTTCCTTCTAATTTGGAGAAATCATGACACATTATTTCTCTTTCTGATTTGAGGAGATAGGAGACTTCCCAATATTCAAAAGGATGACATCCCATAATAATATAAAAATGAATTGAACCACATGAATTTAAGAGAATGCCATCATATGAAGTCACTGCATCAAACAGTAATCTTCCCAGTTAAAACTACAAAGCACTGATAAAGGTAGGTAGATACGTAGTTAAGCAAGTAGATAAATGTCAGGTAAAAATTAGTATAGTATTTTCCAAAGTATATAAAAGTATATTTACATATAAGTACCTAGTGACATAGTGTCAACCTCTAGATAACTATTAACATATTTTCTACTCATAACCCTTCATAGTCTTATAAGAATATGATGTCCTTCTGCAGTTATACCTCTTCATAGGTTTTGTGGCAGTAGGGAAGGTTACCTAAATCCGTGAATTCTGTATTTAAAGACAGTACCCAGTGGTTGTCAAGGGCTAACTGTCAAAAATATCTTCTCATAGCAATGTCTTTCCAAATTGATATTTAATGGTTATAGACCATGTTGTCATTCAAGGTTGTCAGCAGTGTGAAATGATCACTATTTTCTTATTGGTTTTGGCAACTTGAAAAATATGACAATCACAAGATGAAAAGGGACATCGTGAACTTTTGACCTGGTGGAAAGTGTTAAAGTGACAAAGGAAAAAGGGCATTCAAAAGAATTCTCCCTTTTGTAAGTTCAGAAAACAAACAAACAAAAAAATCAATCGTCCTGTATATGTGAAAAATACACAAAAATTTTCCTTAGAGCTTAAATTAATTCCCTGGTTATCTTAAATAAGCTTTTAAGATTGGGGAATTAAATAATAGAAAGGTAGCCAGAGAAGAGTTCACATGATTTCAAAAAGCCTCAGAATAGTCTTTTTTGTTTTGCTTGAATTTAACTCCTATATTCAATTTTAGGACTTTAGAGTATCCTGTACTATGATTATATGAAAGCTACCAAATTAACATAAGGAGCTACTATTTCCTGTTTATTGTTAGAGGTAATATGAACCTTTTATATGAAATAGAGTATAGAGAAAATTAACAAAAATTTACAGGAGAAAAAATGAATTATTAATAAGCTTTATGATTTGATTCTGTGATCAAAGATAGTCTGAATATGCTTTTGTCTTTGTTTTGAGATAGGAAATTTGGAAAGCTCAGAATATCACAGACAGGGCTGCTGAACTACACTCAAGGCTAAGCTGCTAGATTTAAAGCCCAAATCTTGCCAAAGGGGGAAAACAAAACAACAACAACAACAATAACTTCCACAATCACTGTGAACTATACTCCACAATTTGTATTATTTGCTTTTCTTTGCCAGGATCTTGAATTTGCTTGAAGCACTATTGAATCCTACAAGACCTCCTCTTTTCTGCCAGTGATTCACCCATCCACCTTTCCTCCTCAATTACCTTTATTAGTCTAAGACTTAGAGATAACTTCTTGTGACTCCACTTGCTCTCCTCCTCTCCTTTATTTATCACCAGCACCTGAGTCAAACTCTGGTCTGGATTCTTCTGCATGGCATATCGTTGGCCATATGCTTCTTGACTAGCTGTTAGAAGGGTGGTAATATAAATATATCAGGGAGGGGAAGCACTTTCACAGCCCAACTGAGTAAAGCCCTCCAGAATTTAAAGGATTCATATCTAGCAGAAGAAATCAAAGTTTCAGCTTTAAATACAATTATCCGTAAAACAGAAGCATACTTTTATGTTTTATAGTTAGTATTGATATTGATGGCAGTGGTAATGGTGGTATATGGATATTTGATTAGTTTTGCTTTTATCTATTTTCTTTCAATCCACTGAGACAGAGTATAGGTTTAGGTTGTAATATGAATAATTCAGCTTTATTGTTAGGAAAATAGCAAATTACAAATGTAAGCATTGAAACACTATCCTAGGGAGTACTGTGACAATAGTTTTCTTTCTACATTTGCTAGAAGTGTTGCAACATAATAAGTATTTCTGTCATTGTCCAGGTTGTATGTCATGTCTTATTCAACATGAGGCTTTATTGCAACCCTAGTTATTAACCTTCAAGTATAGTATTTTTGCCACAACCCCTCCTAAAATTTTCGTTGAGATCATGCGTTTCATGGCATACTGTAGAAAAGTATGAAAAATACATGTAATTCTTTCCTTCCACAATCCTTAAAAATGCAGTTTCCTGTAAGATCCTAAAGCCCTGCTTCTCATATATCTTTAAGTAACTGTGTTTTCAAAGAGTGTCTTCTAAAAAAAATAGAAAAAATAATATATTCTCAGACGATATTTTCATTCTCTTCTTCTAATCTTAAATAACAGTTCCGTAAACATCTATTAAATAAAATCTGACACTTCAGAAGAGACTTAAGCAAACAATAACTGGAATTGTTATGAAATGACAAAACTATAGAAAAAGTCTCCATTGCCATCTTTTTAGTTATCATAAAAATAATTATTTTTGCTATCTACAGGCATGCAATTAATAAAATCTGATCAAGTACAGGAAAATGATTATTATCTGTTATTTCAGATCCCATACATGATTTTGATTGAGTTTGAATTGTATAAAACATGTTGAACAAATGCAAATTAGAACAAAGATAAATTCTTGTCTCGTTTGACTTTAAATAACAATGTTTTGTAGCTGAAAGTCATTAGTTACTAAGCTTACAGATTTGTTCTATCAAATGAGATAATGCATTTGCAAATACATTGTAAACTTTGAAACATTAAAATAAATATTCAACATTACTGTATTCAAAGATAAAGCAAATGACCTAAAGCAAGCAAACTTATCTAATTAAGAAAAGACACATGCCTGCATTAGGGAAAAAAAAAATGTTCCCACCTGCTTATTACATTTTATTTTCAGATTGCTAAATTTATAAAATAAATAATGTGGATGGTGTGTGTGCTCTAGCTAATTCTTAAGCAAATGTTATCAACTTGAATTGATCAAAAATGACTGTAAAACTTACTAAAGCAAAGCAAAACAAATAATACATTTAGTCTGACAGCTTATATGTCTTATATGAAATGTGACTATTTTATATTACCCTTAATGCAAAATAACAGCACTGGAAATGAAGTTCCATGCACCCTGAAATATGCGCACCTGGACATTTTCAAAGTTAGGGTTAATGCTGAGAAACATATTATATTAAACATCCTGTAGTCTGAATATCCCAACAGCAGGGAGGGGGGATATTGCCTATCAGCCACTTAATTATCTGCAATGTATATGCAAATACTCAGAGTTTGATGAGGTCTTTACATTTCACCTCTAAGCACCACATTAGTAATTCATGAATCCACTACTAATGTTTCTGTGGCATTCATGCAGCAGTGAAAAATTAAGCAATAATGACTTCAAAGGTGGAAGAACCACAAAATAACTCTGTACCTTTGAGGTCATTTTTACCATTTGAACACAAATTATATGAGTGCACTTCATTGGCTTCAGCATTTGCAAAGCATTGCTAATGAATAGGGAGGATATTTAGGAAATGGAGTGCAGGAGGTGGATATAGATAGAACACTGACGCTTAGCAGAATTGATTCCAAATATAAAAAGAAACACACTTATTGCTTTTAAATGGCCTCAAATGCAAAATCCACAGATGAAACAGATATTCAGAAAATCCAGGGAATGCACTAAAGTTGTTCAATCAGCATTATCAACTTCAGGTACTTGCTTTCGTGAATCTTCCTTGGCTCAATAGGAACTCACAACTAATCATATATAAAAGCCTCTTTGCTCTGTACAGTGGTTGTTTTTGAAAATGCAGTCATACAAGACAAAGTATACCCTCCTTAGGATTGCTTAAAAGCAATTTTCCTTTAGGTGACTAAATTGTACATTGATACATATTATCATGGTGTTAAAAATATTAAAAATGTAGTAAAGCAAATTGACTCAGCCTTAACTGTGAAACTTCACCATTATAAAAAAAATAAAGGAAATATCAATTTGCAAATGGTCTATTGTTTCAATTTTTTGGATATCATTATGCAAAATGGTATAATGCTAAATGTAAAACAATATATTTTGAAATATTCTATATTATTTAATTCAATGGAAACAAGGCAATCATATTACAGTATGTATTAACTACAAATAGAGACATTCCCAATTTACCATCAGGTAACCATAAAAAAATCAGAAAATCAACAATGATATATTAATACAATGTAATTCTCAGCCCCCATTCAAATTTTGACCATTATCTCAATAATATCCTTTACAGAAAAAAGATTTAATCCAGGATCACTCAGAGAGAGAGAGAGGCAGAGACACAGGCAGAGGGACAAGCAGGTTCCATGCAGGGAGCCCGTTGTGGGACTCGATCCCCGGCTCCAGGACAGCGCCCTGAGCTGAAGGCAGGTGCTAACCCGCTGAGCCACCCAGGGATCCCCATCCTTGACACTTTTAATGATTACAGGCCAGGTATTTTGTAATTTACCCCTCCATTTGGTGTATCTGATAGTTTCATAACATTAGATTCAGGTTATATTGTCTTGCCAAGAATATCACAGAAAGGGGATCCCTGGATGGCTTAGCGGTTTAGCACCTGCCTTCAGCAGGCCCTGCCTTCAGCCCAGGGAGTGGTCCTGGGGTCGGGGATCGAGTCCCACACCGAGCTCCCTGTGTGGAGCCTGCTTCTCCCTCTGCCCGTGTCTCTGCCTCTCTATCTCTGTGTGTCTCTCATGAATAAATAAATAAAATCTTTTAAAAAAAAGAATATCACAGAAGAATATTCTGCTCTTCTCACAGCATCCCGAGAAGTGTACCCAGGAAATATCTGTCCCACTTCCTGTGATATTAACTTTGGTTACTTGAATAAGGATCTATCTCACTACTTTAGTGTAATTCCTTTTTACCTTTGTCATTAATAATATTTTATGGGACCATACTCTGAGACTATGTAATTGTTAATCCTTATCGATATATTATGTTGTCTTATTAGCAGCTCTTGCTGTTTCTTGCCTGAATTAAATTTAAGTATGATGGTTGCAAAGTAATTTTCTAATTTCTTCAAAATGATTAGTGGGCATTATCCCATAGAAAATATCTCTCTGGTCCCCCGATTTATTCATGTCTTCATTTAGTTTATTTATATCAGTAAGAACATGTGAATTGCTCATTTATTCAGCAAGTTATAATCTTTTACTTCTATTATCTGCATTAATGTTTACATTGTCCCAGTTTTGGCCAACAAGAGCCCCTTCTTTGTCTTCTTGACATGTTTCCATTATTTTTTCAGCAACCTGTAGCTTTCTGAAACAAAAAGATATCCCTTCACCAGCCTTGGAATCAGCTCTTTCTTCAAGAACCCCATGAAATGCTTTTCCAAGTAATACCTTATTCAAGTGATCAAAGCTAATATTACAAGGAGTAGGACAAATATGTAATGTGAACTGCCTTCTGAGGTGCAATGAGAAGAACAGGACATTCTTTTGTGATTTTCTTGCCAAGATATATAACTTGAATCTAATAATGATGTTTGGAAATCAAGATTTGAGTGTTAAATATGCTCACTGCCATTGGAGATTGTTGCTCTCAGGTCCTGTATGTGGGTAGAACTTGGGGTTACAAAATATAAACGGATACGTATATCTTATTTTTTCTGTATTTGTCTGCATGTATTGAAAACTGTATGTGCACATTAACAAAACCAAATTTGGTCTAATAGCACAAGGTTCATTGTAGTGTGTTATACTTCATAATATTTGGTCATACATGGACACTAGAACCCTTTGACCACGAGAAAAATGGTTGCCGTTATCCTCAATATATTTACTCACTTGATCCATCCTCCTGTGAGTAAACAGTTCCTTTCACCATGGAAGCCAATGACCCTCTTTATGGCTGCACTCTTCACATTTCTTGTGCTTTGATATCCTGGATCAGGCCAGGCCAGTCAACGTGGACCACCCTCACCGTAGCTCACTCTCTACATTAACGTCTTTTCCATCAAGCCTGGGCCCTGACACCCTACATCAGGATTCATAGATGTGCTTGTCACTCCACTCAGGTCTGACAGCCAACCAGGTTAATGCTGTCACTGCTCAACCTGCACAGACTCACACCTTGCTCAGTCCTCTTCAGCCTCCCCTAATGACTTTCAGACTAAAGGAATCAAAGGAGAAAGGGACTTAGCATGATCTTTCTCTTGATATATGCATATGATATGTATATATAAAATACATAATGTGTATATGTGTATAATGCATATTAATACATTGTATTTCATATGCATACAATATATATTTGTATATACATATATAATGTAAATGCATTAAAATATATATGCAAAATATTTATAGATAATATCTATGAATCATAAAATATATATGTATTTGTAAAATATATATTATATGCATATATAAATATATATGCATATATACATATGTATGTGTATATATTTTTATTTTTATGAATCACATAGCTTATAATCTTAAAGGCTAAAACAATACAAATTTTATGTTTTGTATTTACCAAAGACAAAATGAGGTTCAGAAGTGTTAAGTGACTTGCCCAGGGTCACCCCACTTAAAAGTGCTGGAGTTGAGATTTAAACTCATCCAACTGATCTCAGAGCCAGAGCTGCTTGCACCCCATTACACTGGCCCCTAGATCTTCATCCTAAGGCAAAGAACAGCTTGTATTGATTATTGGTTTGAGGGTTGCAAATCAGTGAATAGGTGAATTTGCAAATATGGCATCCACTAATGGCAAAAACAACTATTAGCATACCTATACATTTATATATGTTTATATAACTATGTCTATGTTATTTCGTATATATATGATATAACACATTCATATATATATATATATATATATATATATATATATATATATATATTTTGTAGTGTTGAAGACAGTTTTCCCTGTATTTTTCATGTTCCTGAACCATCTGGGCCTTCTGAGAAAATGGCATGTGTGAACAGCAAACATGCCTTGGAAGTTAGAGAACATGTTTTCCTCAAGAGAGAGACCCCAGAAATATCCCAAGGCTAATAATAAAGATAGAGCCTTCTCCATGCTGTCCCACGGACAGCTGCTTCCATTCCAAGGTAACGAGTCATCACTTTCTCTGGAAGGGGGTGTGAGCAAAGGAGTCAGACACTCATAAAAACTTAGCACCCCTTAATTTGGAGGTCCTCTCCTGTGATGCAAACCCAGTACATGTGCAGGTAGACAGCTGACCTTGTCATGTCTCACCATAGGGATGGGCATCTGGAAATCCAGTATTAACTGGATCTGGCTGTTCCCTTTCCTATGCCTTATAAACCATCTGTGTCTCTGATTCAGGTTCTAGTGTCTTCTGTCAGCATATTTCATGAAACTGAGGTAGACTGACTTTCTAGCTTTTAAGAAAGGAAAAAGATTAGATCCTTCATAGCCATGGTTTTGGACTTAACAGTAATCTTCAAGAAGTATAATAAAACTAAAACAAATAAACAAACAAAAAGTCTTAACATTATATTTGAAATAATTATTTCTAAAATTAACAGATGAAAGAAAATACCTTTGCTAATTGCAGTATTGATTTTTATATACCTAACTCTGGCCACTGAAAGGAATAGGGAAATTTTTTTTCCCAACTCAACCTAAGAAGAATCCTTGATACCTCTTCTCTCTCTGTTTCTCAAACACACACACACACACACACACACGCACACACACGTCCATATCCAATCAGTCCTCAAGTGCTGCTGCTTTCATACCTTGTATTACTTAGAATAGGGTATTTTATGCAAAAGAAAACTGTACAGTCAAAGATATCTGCTTGACTAATGACACTCAATATATGCTGATTCATATTTTCAGTCTTTTTCCAACGTGATTTTTCATGAAACTGTTGGCTGCTGAAGTCTTCTATATTCATCTGGCAGCCAGCAAAAGTGTTAAAATAACTTCCATTTGCATTTCACTGTCCTCGGATTCTACCTGGATTCAGTAAGGTCCAAGAAAGATACCGATGGCTAACCATTTAACAAAACAACAAGTTTACATTATAAAAGAGGGCAGCAAAATTTTTTCGGTTGGAAATACAACTATCTCAGTTACACCTTAATATATACCCCTCCTCTGTATGCCCATTTTGATCAACCACATATAGATTTTGGCCATAGTTTCGTAGGTATTACTGAAAAAAAATCCCAAAGTAATTTCAATGTGTCCTCTCTTCTCCTATCCACTAAAATCCACTTTCTCTCTTCACGCAAATTGAAATCCTAATTATAAATTCAAGCATGCTATTTAATTTAGTATGCATCCAGGGACCATTCTCTGTTTCTCAACATGATTTATGAAGCATCTGTAATAACTGGCCTCTGCTTCTGTTCTCATTCTTCACTTTGGACAATTGAAGGCTCACCTTTTATGATCCAGAATGTGAACTTGTAATTTCTCACACATCACTTCCTTTTCACCTTGAATTACCATTAAAATACCAAGTCAGAAGTGATCTACTATGTAACCTTTGCTTATTCAAATTGGCTGGTTTATACAACATGACAAAATACAGTATATGATAGTATTTTTATTCCATTGTATTATTAACAGGACCAAATGATATGTCATTTAAAACTTTAATTTGGAGCGTGCCTGGGTGGCGCAGTTGGTTAAGTGTCTGACTCTTGATTTTGGCTCAGGTCATGATCTCAGGGTCGTTGGACTGAGCCCTGCATTAGGGTCCACACTCAGCACAGAGTCTGCTCAAGATTGTCTCTTTCTGCCTTCCCCTTGCTCAGGCTCTCTCTCTCTCAAATAAATAAATATAAATGAATGAATGAAAGAATGAATGAAATAGATAATATGAAATTCTGTTTCACTTGCTATATACCATGTTGTTTCAAATATCAACATATTCAAAAGTCCATCTTGTTATATTAGACAAAGTAAATGACTGTGCCAGTTTCTCTGTTCCAATAACAGGTTACATATAACACTATCATTTCATACGTTAGAACACATTTTGCTATCTTTATCCCCAATTGACCTGTAATAGCTTAGAGTACAGAATGCAATTTAAAAAAAAAATTACTGTTGAAGTGTAGTTGACATACAGTGTTATATTAGTTTCAGATGTACAGCATAGTGTTTCAACAATTCCATGTGTTATGTATGCATTGCTCACCACAGCAAGTGTAGTCACCATCTGTCACCATACCACATTATTATAACATTATTGACTGCATTCCCTATGCTATGCCTTTCAACTCTGTGACTTATTTATTTACTTATTTTATTTTAGCATAGTTAACACAATATTACATTAATTTCACGTGTATAGCTTAGTGATTTGACAAGTTTATACATTATGCTATGTTCACCACAAGTATAGCTACCGTATGTCCCATTACATTGCTACTCTAATATCATTGACTGTATTCTTTATGCCCCTCTTTTAATCCCAGTGGCTTACCATTCCATAGCTAGAGGCTTATCTAGTCATTTTTTATCTCCTGTGTTAGCAGAAGATCTAGATCACAGATAGTAAATAGGTTTGCTAAGTTTTATAAAATTTGGTATGTTTCAAATAAAACATTATTTTTAGAAATTGGGTAAGATGCATTAATATAGGATCTTGACTGGAGCAAGATATTTTTGAGACTCAAATACAATAACTATAATAAAGGACTTTGTTCATAAATGAAAGTGGTAGAATAATATAATAAAAATAATTCTAACCATTCGACTTTCCTATGAGTTCCTGAAATTTAACCTCCATTTAACATTCTATCTCTATGATTTCGATTTAGGAAAATTATCCTTCTCCACTCATGTGAAAAACCATTCTACTTTTTTTTTTTGTTTTTCTGGCTCAGAGATACAGGGAGGGACCCAGAGATAAATTGGGAACTGCATTTTTGCACTGCCTTTTAAAATCTTTACCTAGAAAAAAAAAATAATAAAAATAAATAAATAAATAAAATCTTTACCTAGTGCTTTCAAATTGATGCTGCCTTTCTTTTAAAGTACATCTTTGACTTTCTACATTTTAACCAGCTTTGTTTCTAAAATATTTGTCATTTTAATGGACTTTTGGAGACTAGTGTTTTGTTTTGTTTTGTTTTTCTTATTTGACATTTTGGGGAAATTTTTCTGAAGACTCTTAAAGTGCACTAACATTTTGATACCATTATTACACTTAGTAACAGTTTTTAAAAAGGTGAAGATTTAATACTGTGAAATATTTCCTTCAAACATTTTTTAAAGATTTTATTTATTTATTCGAGGGAGAGAGAGAGGCAGAGACACAGGCTGAGGGAGAAGCAGGCTCCATGCAGGGAGTCTGACGTGGGACTCGATCCCAGGTCTCCAGGATCATGCCCTGGGCTGAAGGCGGCCCTAAACTGCTGAGCTACCGGGATGCCTCCTTCAAACATTTTGTCTGTAGAACTGAATTACACCTTAATTGGTAAGCTGCTAAATAACAAATCTTTATTCAGCTGCAATCATGTAAATTGGTGGAATTATATATGCTATGCACATATTTAACACCTAATGTTGTATTTATTGTTTTAAAAAATAAGAAGAGTTTTAAAAAAATAAGAAGAGTAACTCAGTGATACTAAATAGAAAAAACTGAGCATGACTTCATTCATATATTCATCAGATAAATCCCAATTGCCTACCATTTATATGAGACACTTTGTTAGAAATGGGGGCTTTGTATAGGAGTTGTATATTTATTTCTTGTTCTCTTTTTTTATTTCTTGTTTCCCTTCAAGATAAACAAAATAATACATATATAGCAAAAACATCTACGTGAAGAACAGATAAATGCCAGAAAATATTTTCTCTCTATCTCAATATACATACAATCCAAGCTGTATTTTAATCTCACAAAATTAAGGACTGGAGAAACAAAGGTTTACAAACTAACTCCCAAACAAAGTTACTATATCTGCTTCCAAAGAGCTTGGAATGTATATATTAATGTGTTTTAATTATACAGTCTAAGAAGCAAAGCAATGAAATCTCCAGGTAATGACTTTATCTTTAGGTATATATCTAATCATTATCACTGTGTATTCTCAAATAGGAAGAACATTTTTAATTTAAGGTATGTACAACTTTTTTTCATTTCTAATATGAAAAATAAAAGTGCTTTATCATAAAAGATGGAAATAAAGTCAAAGACAATTTTTTTGGATCTATGTTGTTTGCATTAAATCATTTTTTAGGTGACCTAAAATAATGGATTTGAAATTTATAAAAAAATAACTAGATAATTTACTTTGGAAGGGTTGGTCAAGAATTAAGTCATATAAAAAAAAGAGGTCATACACTGAGTAGCATGGCTATGACACTTATGAAAATAAAATCCACAGTATCTATTATAAACTAAAATACTAGAGAGATTACTGGCAGGTGGATAAAATCAGATAAACATGTTTTTTTTTTTCAATTGGTAAAGAGAAGTTATAAAATGCATACTATGTTCTTTCTATTTGAATTATTATTATGGAAGAAAATATATTAATCCAATAAATATTTATAGGAAATTTACTATATACTATCATTGAGAGGCTGCAAAACAAAACAAAAAAACAAATCCCAAAAATAATAACATCAAAAACCTATCCCTGCTAAAAAGAAGTATAATGAGAATTAGATTCAATAAAATCATGACCACAACAAAATTTGTTGGTGGTCCAGCAGCGGTATACAGGGGAATTTATAAGGGGACAGAGGTGGTTATAGATTTCATCTTGGTAAGATAAAGGCATTCTCCTGGGATAAATAGGATTTAAAACTCTTTTGAAGTAATATTGGAAATTGGGAAGCTAATTTGGCTAAATTTAAAATGTTCCAAATAATGGGAACGATGTTTACAAATTAGCTGATGAGTTAGATCAAGTATTCTTGAAGTGATTCAGTATAACAGGAATAAAGAGAGAGAGGGACAGAGAGAGTGTGTAGGGTTTGACTTCCATCTAGATCGCAAGCTTATATTTTATTTGTTACTCTAAAAATTCTGCCTGTATTTTGAAGACTGTGGCACACTTTGCAGTACATATATATGCTATTGTATAGTTATTCGATATTTCCTACAGGTGGCTAATTTTATTTAATAAATATCAAATTAAATGGCACTCTTTAAGACTTCTTGAACTTCCGAGTGGTTTGTTTTCCAATGTCAGACCCCCGTTTTTCATAAACAGCAATTTACATTCAGTAGTATTATTCTGACTGTAACAAGAATTTGATAAACCAAATATGGAAGAAACACTTTAGGCTAAACTGCCAAAATATTCTGAGGAGGCTTAGCTCAGTTTTATTAAAATAAATTAGTTCTTTTATCGATGAAATAAAGTATACTTGGCAACAAGTTATGCCATTTCTAAGACCTTCAAAATATTTTCTAAGATAGTAAATCATACACTCCTCTATATATGCTTTCAGTAAAATGTTCTTATCCTCATGCAAAAACAACAACAGAATACTATTTAGGAGTAAACAAACATCTCTAATGTGGGATATTTCACTCACAAACATAAGGCTAATAAGAGTAACAAAAAATATGCCCACTATAGATCCTATTTATATAAAGTACAACAGACAATCAGTTTACAGGGTTAGGTTGTAATGGTGTGTAGTGACTAGGAGAGAGAACAATGGGGTCTTCTAGGTGCTGACAATACCATTTCTTGATCTGGGTACTGCTTAAATAGGTGTGTTCTCTTAATGAAAAACCATCAAGCTCTGTATTTATGATTTGTGGACCCTAAAGGAAGTTCCCTTAAAACGTTAGGAAGATCTATTTACCATGATTCCCATTTTTCTGCATTTTAAGGGAACCAATTTAGCATTAGTTCTGCCTCGCTCATAAAACATATATATCAATGGTATTTAGAAATTTAAAAATCATATTCTTGGATTTATGATATGAGATCACAGAGTAAAATAATTTTTGTAAGTGTTGGGGGGAAAACTGATATTCATGTTAGTGTCAACCAGGCACTATGGAAGACTTAAAAAGGATTTTTTTAATCTAAACTATTCATATGATGGCAGCCCGGGTGGCTCAGCAGTTTAGCGCTGCCTTCAGCCCAGGGCATGATGCTGGAGTTCCAGGATCGAGTCCCACATCGGGCTCCCTGCATGGAGCCTATTTCTCCCTCTGCCTGTGTCTCTGCCTCTCTGTGTGTCTCTCATGAATATATAAATTTAAAAAAATGTAAAAAAAAAATAATGGCTTATCAAAATGTTCTAATTGATAAGTTTTCTGGTAAGGAAATGCACTCATCTTCAAAGTTAGTGGGGTCAATAATTCAAAAATTATTCATTAGATTTTGTAGCTGTGATCTAAAGAAAATATAAATTTAAATTGTTTGGTTTACAGAGAAAATCTATATTCAAATCATGAAGCTGCAGTTTTGTTATTAATCTATAAGTGTATTTTTTAAATAGTATAAAGTTTATGTTCAGTCTTCCCAAACCAGTGACATAGGAGTTATTTTTAATTTTATTTAAGCCCAATTTGCCCACATATAGCATAATGCCCAATGCTCATCTCATCACGTGCCTTCCTTAGTGCCTGACACCCAGTTACCCCATCCCCCCACCATTCTCCCCTTTTGCAACCCTTTGTTGTTTCCCAGAGTTAGGAGTCTCTCATGGTTTGTCTTTATCTCTAATCTTTTCCCACTCAGAGTCTCTCCTTTCCCTTATAATTCCTTTCACTATTTCTTATATTCCACATATGAGGGAGACCATATGATAAATTTCTTTCTCCATTTGACTTATTTCACTCAGCATAAACCCTCCAGTTCCATCCACCTCAAAGCAAACGGTAGGTATTTTTCCTTTCCGAAGGCTGAGTAATATTCCATTATATAAAGATTTTATATATATATATATACACATATGTATAATTTATACATACATAAATATATAATGATATATATCATATATAGATATCATATCTTCTTTATCCATTCATCTGTCAAGGGCCACATAGCACAATTTGGCTGTTGTGGAAATTGCTGCTATGAACATTGGGGTGCAGGTGTTTCAACATTTTGCCTGATCTGTATCTTTGGGATAAATACCCAGTAGTGCAATTTCTGGGTAGTAGGGTAGCTCTATTTTTAACTTCTTGAGGAACCTCCACAGTTTTCCAGAGTGGCTGCACCAATGTGCATTTCCACCAACAGTGCAAGAGGGTTCCCCCTTCTACACATCCTCACCAACATTTGTTGTTTCCTGTTTTGTTAATTTTTGCCATTCTCATTGGTATGAGGTGGTATCTCATTGTGGTTTTGATTTGTATTTCACTGATGTCGAGTGATGTGGAGCATTTTTCATGTAGTTGTTGGCCATGAGTATGTCTTTGGAGAAATGTTTGTTCATGACTTCTGCCCATTTCTTGACTGGATTGTTTGTTTCTTGGGTGTTGAGTTTGAGAAGTTCTTTATGGATCTTGGATACTAGCCCTTTATCTGATATGTCATTTGAAAATATCCTCTTCCATTCTGCAAATTGTCTTTTAATTTTGTTTGCTATTTCCTTTGTTGTACAGAAGCTTTTTATCTTGATGAAGTCCCAATAGTTCACTTTTGCTTTTGTTTCCCTTGCCTTCATAGATGTATGTTGCAAGAAGTTGCTGTGGCCAAGTAAAAAAAAAAAAAAAAAAAAGTTGTTGTGCTCTCCTCTAGGATTTTGATGGATTCTCACAATCATTTTGAGTTTATCTTTTTTTTTTTTTTTTTTTTTTTTTTTTTTTTTTTTTTTTTTTTTTTTTTTTTTTTTTTATGAGAGAGAGAGAGAGAGAGAGAGAGAGAGGCAGAGACATAGGCAGAGGGAGAAGCAGGCTCCATGCACCGGGAGCCTGACGTGGGATTCGATCCCGGGTCTCCAGGATCGCGCCCCGGGCCAAAGGCAGGCGCCAAACCACTGCGCCACCCAGGGATCCCTTGAGTTTATCTTTGTGTAAGGGGTAAGAGAATGGTCCAGTTTCATTCTTCTGCACATGGCTGTCTAATTTTGCCACCACCATTTATTGAAAAGACCGTCTATTTTCCAGGGGATATTCTTTCCTGCTTTGTTGAAGATGCTTTGACTGTAGAATTGAGAATCCTTTTCTGGGATCTCTATTCTGTTCCACTGATCTATGTATCTGTCTTTGTGCCAGTACCATATTGTCTTGATGATCACAGCTTTGTCTATCACTTGAAGTCAGGCATTCTGATGCCCCCAGCTTTGGTTTGTTTTCAACACACTGCTGGCTATTCGAGGTCTTCTCTGGTTCCATACAAATCTTAAGACTATTTGTTCCAACTCTGTGAAGAAAGTCCATGGTATTTTGATAGGGATTGCATTGAATGTGTAAATTGCCTTTGGTATCATTGACATTTTCACAATATTTATTATTCCATCCATGAGCATGGAATGTTTTTCCATCTCTTGGTAATTTATTTCATAAGTAACCAAGTAGTATTTTATGCCAAATTAGAAGAGGATTTCATTCTTTCTTTAGAGGAATTTTTCTTTTTGTAATTTTTATTTTACTTTCGTTTTGTGGGAGGTAGGTGAATGTATAATGCAACATTAAAAACTTATTTATGGTGGGATCCCTGGGTGGCTTAGCGGTTTAGCGCCTGCCTTTGGCCCGGGGTGCGATCCTGGAGTCCCGAGATCGAGTCCCCCGTAAGGCTCCCTGCATGGAGCCTGCTTCTCCCTCTGCCTGTGTTCTGCCCCTCTCTCTCTCTCTCTCTCTCTCTGTGTGTATGTGTCTATCATGAATAAATAAATCTTAAAAAAAAACTTATTTACAATATAAAATCTTATTATATGTTTTTAACACCTTATATATGACACGATAACACTTCTTTATGGACAGTGTTTTATGAAGAATTTCTCTGTCTCCATTAAAAAAAATCACAGAACATAAAACAACTGTGCTTCCCCGTATGGTGTAATTCGAATTTTGGATTTTCTACAAAAGACACAATGATCCATTTTAAAAGGTGGTGGCTAGGTTATTTAAGTATCCGACTCTTGATTTTGGTTCAGGTCATGATCTCAGAGT
This sequence comes from Vulpes lagopus, assembly GCF_018345385.1. Lineage (NCBI taxonomy): Eukaryota > Metazoa > Chordata > Mammalia > Carnivora > Canidae > Vulpes > Vulpes lagopus. The sequence continues at coordinate 76,846,265 of NC_054835.1, read as the reverse complement.
CATGAAATCAAACCCTGCAACTGGCTCCATGCTCAGCTGGGAGTCTGCTTGAGATTCTCTTTCTCCTTCTTCCTCTGCCCCTTCCCTCACATGCTCAATCTCTCTCTCTAAAATAAATAGTCTTAAAAAAAATCAATCAATCAATCAATTCTAGGTATAATGTAGAGCCTCCCCATGCTGTTAGATGCTGGGTTGAACAAAGACATACATTAATGATTAGAAAAATACATGAAAAGATAACATGAATGAATATAGCATTATACAGGAGCTGACTTGTATAGGCTGACAAGAGCCTATTATTAAATACTCAGTAATTTTTGCACAGGCTATTGAATACAAATGTTTTTTGAAGTAAAATATATGAATTATACCATATATACATACATACATATATATACACACACATTTATATTATACTAAAGCAAAGGTAATGGTAAAAAAAAAAACTTAAAACATAAACTTTTGGGGTACCTAGGTAGCTCAGTGGTTGAGTGTCTGCCTTTGGCCCAGGGAGTGATCCTGGTGTCCCACGTGGCTCCCTACATAGATCCTGCTTCTCCCTCTGCCTATGTATCTGCCTCTTTCTCATGAATTAATAAATACAATAAAAAAAAAAAAACTTTCATGCTTTATGAACTTTTACTCATCTATGCCCTTGAGGTTATTTGTGTCTATTGTACCTATAGAGTAGAAATGATAATAATCATGTGCCTATTTCTTCCTAACTCTATGTCTTTTTTAAATTTTATTATTATTATTTTTTTATTGGAGTTCAATTTGCCAATATATAGCATATCACCCAGTGGTAATTTTCCATTTGTATAGTAAAATTTTCACTATTGATTTCTGATGTCTTTTAATTATATCTTCCATTGAGTGAAGGTTTATTTGCATTAAAAATAGATGGACGAAAGATGAATGGATAAAGAAGATGTGGTTTATGTATACAGTGGAATATTACTCAGCAATTAGAAACGACAAATACCCACCATTTGCTTCAATGTGGATGGAACTGGAGGGTATTATGCTGAGTGAAGTGAGTCGATCGGAGAAGGACAAACATTATATGGTCTCATTCATTTGGGGAATATAAAAAAATAGTGAAAGGGAATAAAGGGGAAAGGAGAAAAAATGAGTGGGAAATATCAGAAAGGGAGACAGAACATGAAGACTCTTAACTCTGGGAAACGAACTAGGGGTGGTGGAAGGGGAGGAGGGCAGGGGGATGGGGTGACTGGGTGAAGGGCACTGAGGGGGGCACTTGACGGGATGAGCACTGGGTGTTATTCTGTATGTTGGCAAATTGAACACCAATAAAAAATAAATTTATTATAAAAAATAAAAATAGATGGATCCAATATACGTGGATTTTATGTGTTCCAATTTTATTTTATTTTATTTTTTCTGATTTTATTTATTTATTAATGAGACACACACAGAGAAAGCGAGGCAGAGACACAGGCAGAGGGAGAAGCAGGCTCCAGGCAGGGAGCCCGACGTGGGACTCGATCCTGGATCACCAGGATCACACCCTGGGCTGAAGGCGGCGCTAACCCACTGAGCCACCCCAGCTGCCCATGGGTTCCAATTTTAATACATCATAATGCATAAGTTAGATTTTGTTACTGCTCTCCTGAAAGGCCAATTGCTTCTAATATTATTTAGAGCAAAAGTAAATAAATTATATTTAAGCTGTCTTTTAATCCAGAAAAGCCTTAAATATTATTTTTGCAAATGATTCTAAGATAAAAATGAATAAATGTGAGTCTTCAAATATGTTAAATGGTGACTACTGAGCTCAACAATTAAAGCAATTCAGACTCCATTATAAAACAGAATATAGGGATGACCCCGATATATTCTTTTGTATTTTCTTTTCTTTTTGAAGTGATCTGAAGAATTTTTTTTTTTAGCCAGCGTTCCAACATACAGAATAACCTCTGAAAAGAGAGTAAGAAAGATTAAGAGAGGGAGAGAGAATATCTTTGTAATTAAAATCTCATTCTTACTAAAGACAGTAGAATTTTTATTATAATGCAAATTACAAAATAAATACACATTTGATGACTACAGATTAAGGTCAAATTTGCCTAATATGAGAATAATGAGCTGCTATAGTTTAAGAAAACATTTCTCAACCCAACCAAAACATAGCTCCGTGCCACATGTAACTACTAAGCCTCATACACTAGAATGAATGTTGTGAATGCAGAATTTCAGAGCAAATTGGGATTTAACATAACTAATTTTATACCTCCGTAGGTAAATATATTAAAATGGTAAAAATCACAAGTGTATTTTTGACTTTAAAAAGCTACTCACAATTTCCAAAATGAGTAACTGCTATTATTGTGAGTTTGCCTGATTTAGTCATGCTGTTGGGTATTCTGGGTGGCTTGGTGGTTTAGTGCTGCCTTGGGCCCAGGGCCTGATCCTGGAGACCCCGGATCGAGTCCCACATCGGGTCCCTGCATGGAGCCTGCTTCTCTCTCTGCTTGTGTCTCTGCATCTCTCTGTGTCTCTCATGGAGAAACAAATAAAATCTTAAAAAAAATTTTTTTAAGTCATTCTATTTAATTTCTTTTATCACATTTTGAGAATAAATATATTCTAGGAATTGACCTATGGAAACATTATCAGTAAAGACTAGTTATGGTTTTAAGGTTACAAAAAGTAACCTCCAGCTGGCTGAGCAATCCTGCTAGGCTTGGATGTGGCTGGGGTTTTTTTTATTATTCAAATTTTTTCAGTTGTTGTTACTGTTTTTTTGTCTGTTTCTTTGTGTTTGTTTGAGGCTTTTTTTTTTAATAGGGAATTTTTATTAACAATATGATATTTTGAATGGACAGAAGGTTGCCAGAAACACACGCATGCGCACACACACACACACACAACACACGAAGAAAAAAAAATCATACATCATAACCAGTGTAATCACACATATCCCAAGGAATAGCATATTTATACAACCCCAAAAGCCACATCTACCTTAACTAATCAAAACTTTCTCCCTCCATCCTTAATGAAAATATAATTAAAGTTTCATGATTATCATTTCCTTTATTTTCTTTATACTTTTGCCCTATATAAGCATCTCTAAAGGCAGAACATTTTATTTTCTATTTTAAAAATTTATATTAATGTACTCCTGATGTCAGTTTTTCTTTGTGTCTTGTGTATTTTCCTTAATATTAGTTTATTTTTTATTCATTCCTCTTCTACTGGTATCTACAGTTTATTATTTTCATTATTGTATGGTTTATGTGTTAATATACCATAGTTATTTGCTCATCCATCCTTTTTCTGGTAGATATTTTGATTGCAAGTAGTTTTTCAAAACAACGGAAATTTCTGCTATGAACTGTTTTGTATATGTCTGATAAGATAGGTGCAGGCATTTTTCTACTGAATTTAATCAGAAACAAAGTTGCTGGATCAGAAAACCCATCTTTTCAAGTTTCCTAGATAATTACTCCACATTTTCCAATGTATTTTTTATCAGTCTATGCTGCAATTATCAATGCATGAGATTCCCTTTCTTTAGAATACTCCTTGATGCTTAGTAATGCCAGACTTGAGTTGCAATGGTATCTTGTGATTTAACTTGTATTTCCTTAATAGATATATTTTAAAAATTATATGCCAAATTCATTTAAAATAATACTACTTAAAAACATAATATGAATGAGTCATTTAATCAGTGAGGATATGGTCAGAAAAGCAGACGATGCTCTAGGTATAACCTGGAAAGAGATTTACCATAAGAAACTAACAGAAGCAACTATTGGTAAGTCAGGCAGAAACTAGAATCATAGCAAGATGTCAGAAATGGCTGATTCACAGGAGATGGTTTGCAAGCCACAGTGAATTTCGGCCATGCTATTAGAAGCTAAAAATACTAGAGATTTTTTTTTCCAGTAACTTTCTTCAAATCTTCAGTAAATCTCAGCAGTTGAATTGTGTTTTAGATGTCTACTACACCCATGCTGTTGATTTCCAAAGATTTCTCTCTGCTTGTTTTACCTGCACCTTCCTCCATGGAAGGAGTTTTCTCTTCTTTTTTCTTCCAATTCCACTGAGAACTTTTTAAGTGCAATCCATGTGGAGAAATGGATCCTGAACACATCTCCAGCTCCCCGCCTACGATGTCTGCAACTGCACAGTGCTGCAGCTATGCAGCCCAGTCAGGGCACAGCACCTAGACATCCTTTGAGCTGCCCCCACCTCTCTGAAGCAACAACACTGCAGAACACCCAGTGCTTCCACTGTACACAGCTCAACTATCTCTTGCACAACAGAAAACAGATTTCCTGGGATCAAGTCCCACATTAGGCTCCCTGCATGGAGGGAGACACAGGCAGAGGGAGAAGCAGGTCCATGCAGGAAGCCTTATGTGGGACTCGATCCTGAGACTCCGGGATCACACAGATGCTGAACCGCTGAACCACCCGGGCATCCCTGTATTAATCTTTCACTATGATTTCTTATTTCCCAAATGATAAATTATTGCCTTACTATTTGCATTTTTAATGTATTTTTTCCTCCTTGTGGTTTATTTTTTTAAATTTTTTTCCTCCTTGTGGTTTAGAAAATCTAATATTGCCTTATGTGTAATTTTTTTGTATGTAAAAACCATATTTAAACCCTTTTATGTTAATATATTATTTTTAGTAATAACTACTGCTCCTTTTCCCCACCTCCTCAGAGATAAGACATGTAAAGTTGATTTATTTCCTAATTGGTCTCCCTACCCATTTCCTGGATTTTGCTAAAATGACCTGGACTTTCAAAACCAGGTATTATTACATTTTCCTTCACTCTATTTTCTTATTCTCTTCTGTGGCAAAGGATGGTTTATGTGAAATTACACTTTTTTCTCTGCCCTGGTATGACATCTATATTCACTTAGAATATTTCTGCTCCAATTATTATTTAGCACTCACTCCCTTTCTTTTTGTTTGTTTTACTATATTGCCTCTTTCCTCAATCATACAACAGGGATTGAGTAATAATTTGTCCTCCTTCCTGCATGTGTAAATTGGTGTTGGAAGTGCTCCTTACATCAAAATTTATCGATTATCATTTCATTATAAAAGAGATGCCCTTGTGAATCTTATTTAATTAATTTTTCATATTAATTGAAATATTTTCTATCATCTCACTAATTACAAAAAGTGTTAAATATCAGGCATGATGCTCAGAAATAATTTTATTAAAATTAGAGCTGTTAATTATGTTCCCTTGTATAGATGATAAAGTTATTTGTTACAGGAATTTGACCTTACACAGGGATTTTTAAGCAGGCTCTGTGAGGCTGTTGTTTTCATATCTGAAGCCTAAGCTGAATAGGGAAGATATGCAGCAAAAATTGGAGAAAGTAAGAACAAGCTGGGACCTATAAATACAAATACAAGCCACAAGATAGACTGGAATCTATGTGTTGATTGGTTCTGGCCTTTGTGATGTAGGTATCTTTCAGAAGTTAGGGTCCTTAGTTCCAGAATTAAACACATACAAACCTGACCCAATAGTAAGAAAAATTAAAAGAGGGTCTCATGGAAGGAAGAGCAGTAGATGCACAGCAACTGTGTGATGCCCACCAAGTGAGTCACTAGGTCAGTGACAATGGGTATGAACCATTAAATGGTTGTAGCTTCACGACCACCTCTCAAATCTTTAACAACAACAACAACAAAAAAAAAAACATTCTCATGACCCACTCCAAACAGGGACATATAAAAATGGGAATTCTTGAAAAGATAGTCCACCTCGGCCAAGTTGTCACATCACAAGGTCGCCAAAATGAGCCAAAGCCAATACTTTAGCTCTGGGGATTTTTACTCTACAACAAAATTAAAATAGAGGCATATTTAGGTAACTCTCAAAAGGACCTTAATAATGATTGATGGTATGCATGCCTTGCATTCATTTGGTTTAATATCTCAGAATGATTTGCAGAAGCAAAGTAAATAATAGATCCAATTTTAATGTCTTGGAAATTTCATATTTGGACAGGTTATGTTTTTCTATGAAGGAATAAAGGAATAAAGAAGTTTGATTACTTGATTAATGAAATGTCAAACATTTACCTTATCTACTGAATAAACAAAAACATGCATTCTGACTCTAAGCAGTGATTTATATTCTAAATAGTATGTGATCTGATCTTTTTAGAGAACAGCAGAACTTAACAGAGAACAGTTTAATTATAGTCTATAATCATTATGATGAAAGGGTGATTTTAATAAGGATGGACTGATAAAATAACAATATGGTTATGATTCATATTTTTTAATAGAACATAAAGACTCTTGAATAATGCAGAGTATTCTTCTATAATATATCATCCATTATAATGTGTAACTTAGACAGTCTTGTAGAGATGGTTAAATCTTCCATGAAGTGTTAGAAAGGATAATTGTCTTCTGTTTTCAGTGTATATGCTCACGATGCTCCAGCATATGTATTTTTTCCTATGATGGAAATGAAATCAAAGAAGGGGAGATAATTTTTCAATTCTTTGTATTACATCCTGTAGCATAAGTAGGGTTTAGGTGCCAGAATATATAATAAATGACAAAAAATCTGAAAGGTTAAGATTACAATATTGTCATCATTGTATTCAAGGCTGATTTGACAAGAACAAGTTACTGTGACACATTCCAGATACTGTCATTCAAAACTGAAAACAAATATTGGATCTACTCACATTTTTGTAGAAAGAGTTGATAGGGATGCTAAGTCCATTTAAATAAGTTGTGATGTTTTCTCTCCAGCCCTGGCCTCTGTGCAAAGCTCCCAATTCTTATATTTAAGTGTGTATTGAAAATCTTTCGAGCAAATGAATATTAAAATTTCCCAAACTAAAACTTTGATTTACTTCTAATATCACTAGCTCTATCAACTGTGGTCTTTCTCCACAGAGCCCCATCTCTGTAAATAGTAGGACAATTTACTGTGTTGTCCATTGTTCCTGGATCTTCCCTCCCAGTAATTCTCAACTCCAATCAGTCTATAGCAATGATGATTGCACTTTCAAATATATCTATATTTGGAACACGTCTTGCTCCCTTTCCACTTTATATACCATAAGAATAAAAACATCAAGTATAGGAAATAGACTTACAGAGATATGTTGTACTACTAACTAATTGATTTACTTATATTTTTGTAATGACTTGGTATTTCTATGCTATGTAAAATGTTAAGTATTTCTTTTTAAAAATGTTTTAATTTAAATTCCAGTTAGTTGGGGTGCCTGGGTGGCTTGGTCAGTTAAGCATCTGCCTTCAGATCAGGTCGTGATCTTAGGATCCTGGGATTAAGCCCTGTGTTGGGCTCTCTGCGTAACAAGGAGTCTGATTCTCCCTCTCCCTCTCCTTCTGTGCTCTCTCTCCCTCTCTTCCTCTGTCTCAAATAAATGGACAAAATATTTTAAAAAAATAAATAAATTCTAGTTGGTTAATGTACAATGTAATATTAGTTTCAAGTGTACAACAAATTCAACACTTCTACGTAACACCTAGTGCTCATCACAAATGCCCTCCTTAATCCCTATCACCCACTTAACCCATTCTCTCACCCACTTCCCCTCTGGTAACCATCAATTTGTTTTCTATAGTTAAGAGTCTGTTTCTTGGGTTTGCTCCTCTCTGGCTTTTTTCCCACCTTTGTTTGTTTTATTTCTTAAGTTCCACATATAAGTGAAATATATGATATTTATCTTTCTCCAACTGACTTATTTAAAATAATGTTTGTGGTTATTGGATTTTTTAAATTGAAATGGCATTGTAATTCTCTATTTTAGATATATGTTTACCTTTTAAAAACTAATGGGAGTATATATCTATATATCTATATCTGTATCTATATCTATATCATCTGTATCATCTCTATCTCTATCTATCTCTATCTCTATCTATCTCTATCTCTATCTATCTCTATTTCTATCTATCTCTATCTCTATCTCTATCTATCTCTATCTCTATCTAATATATCTATATCATCTATACCTATCTACTTTCTCGTAAGGAAGAACCCTCTGAGTTGTATGGGCTTTATAAGTAAGCTCAGAGTTAATGAGGACTCTTCTCAATTTTAACTCTCCAAAAACTTCTTGAAATATAAAGATATTAGCAGGTATTCTGAGGAGCACTCACAGTGGGTTGTGCCCTTCCACAATTTGGGTAGAATGGAATAATGTTAGCAAAGAAACCAAGCATAGATTCAATGACAGCTTTCCAGAATCTATGAGGTAGATCAGATAACCATCCACAAAAATGTAAGTCCTCTTACTTACTATATAATTACCACTAGGAAAAGACTGAAAAGCCAAATACTGTATTTCCAAGTTTCCCTCAACCCTAAGGTTGTCATGTGACTGTTACTTGCCAATGAATATAACTAGTAGGAGGATGTCACTCTCTGGTTTATGACATTTAGACAGTTAATGCGCCTTTTTGTCATATTCCCCTTACCTGAAAAATTAACAAGAACCCACATATGTTGTAATCAAAAGATAGGAGGACAGACCCTAAATTTAAGACCCTAAATCACCATGTGGTGGAAAGATACTAACCACCGCAATCCTCTTGAAGAGTCCTTTGACTCTCTTGATCATTACAAGAGTGATGAGGCAATCATCATTAAATGTTGAAAACAGGCACCTGGGAGGCTCAGTGGTTACACATCTGCCTTCGGCTCTGGGTATGATCCTGGGGGGTCCTGGGATCGAGTCCCACATCAGTTCTCTTGCAGGGAGCCTGCTTCTCCCCCTGCCTGTGTCTCTGCCTCTCTCTCTCTCTGTGTCTCTCATGAATAAATAAATAAAATATTTAAAATAAATTTAAATGGTTGAAAACAGAGCCTGTTACAAAACAGCCATCTTAAAAATAAAATTAGTTATCTTTAAATTTTCTTTCTTACATAATTTTAGAACATTACTCCACGATTTCTGGTTGTATTTAATTTTTTTCAAAACAGAATAGTTTCACTGCCTCAAAAATCTCTGTGTTACCAATTCATCCATCCCTTTTCTCTCAACTCTGGCAACCATGGATATTTCTGATACTACATGCTTTGGTCTTTCCTAATATGATATATAGTTGCAATTATATAGTATGTAGCCTTTTCATATTAGCTTCTTTCACTTCATAATATGCATTTCAGTTTTCTCTAAGTCTTTTCATGCCTTGATAGCTCATTTGTTTTAAGCATTGAATAATACTCCATTTCTGAATATACCAGTTTATTTATCCATTCACCTACTGAAGAACATCTTGGTTGCTTCAAAGGTTTGGCAGTTATGAAAAAAGCAATTATAAACACCCATATGCAGGTTTTGTATATACACAAGTTTTCAGTTAATTTAAGTAAATATTAAGGAGTGCAATTGCTGAATTGTACAGTAAGAGTATGTTTAGTTTTGTAAAAAATTGACAAATTATCTCCTAAAGTGGCTGTACCATTTTGCATTCTCACCAGCAATGATATTTCTACTGCTCCATATCCTTGCCAGAATTTGGTATTGTTACTGTACCAAATTTTGGCTATTTTATAGATGTGTAGTGAAATTTCATTGTTGCTCTATTGTACTTCCTTGATGACATCTGATATGGAATATCTTTACACATGTTTATTTGCTATCAGTATATCTTCTTGAGCAAGATACCTGCTTAAGTCATTGGTTATTTTTAACCAAGTTGTTAATTTTCTTATTGTTGAGTTTTGATAGTTCTTCATATATTTTGAATAACAGTCTTTTGTCACGTGTCTTTGAAAAGATTTTCTCACAGTCTGTGGCTTGTCTTCTCATTCTCTTGAATGTATAGAAGTTTTTAACTTTAATGAAGTCCAGTTTATCCAGTTTTTCTTTCATAAATCATGCATATAGTGTTATAGTTTAAAAAGTTTTAACATCTCATGGTCACCAAAATTTTCTCCTATGTTATTTTCTAGAAGTTTTATATTTTTTGTCTTATATTTAGGTATAAGAAATAATTTGGGGGGAAGGGTATACATATGTGCTTAAATTCTTTTGTTTTTCTTTTTTGTTGTTGATGCCCTGATGTTCTAGGACAATTTGTTAAAAAGTCTAGTTTTGCTAGACTTACTCCTTCATTAAAAATCACTTGATTGGGCAGCCTGGGTGCTCAGCAGTTCAGCGCCTGCCTTCAGACCAAACTGCTCAGCAGTTTAGCGCCTGGAGACCCAAGATCGAGTCCCACGTCGGGCTCCCTGCATGGAGTCTGCTTCTCCCTCTGCCTGTGTCTCTGCCCCTCTCTCTCTCTCTGTGTGTGTGTGTGTGTCTCTCATGAATAAATAAATAAAAATCTTAAAAAAAAACACTTGATTATACTTGTGTGGATCTATTTATGGGCTCTGTATTCTGTATATCTATTATTTTGCCAACACCACACGTTTTTGATTATTGCAGTTCTATAGTAAATTTTGAAATAAGGTCACATCAGTTCTGTGACTTTGATACTCTTTTTCAAAATTGTGTTGGCTATCCTAGATCTTTTGCTTTTCCACTTAACATTAGAATCAATTGTAGATATCTATAAAATAGCTTGCTGAAATTTTGATTGGGAATGTGCTAGAAGCTAGAAATCTAGATGGGAAGAACTAACACCTTGACAATATTTGGTCTTCCTATCTTTGGGCAGAGAATATGTCTCCATTATTTTATTTTTCCTCGAATTCTTTCATTAGAATTTTATAGTTTTCCTCATACAGTTTTATAGTTACATATTTTAGTAGATGTATACATAAACATTGGCCTTTTTGGGGTGCTAATGTAAATTTTATTGCATCTCTAATTTCAAATTCTACTTTTTCATTGCAGATGTATAGGACATTGATTGACTTTTTTTACATCAACTTGTTTCCTGCAACTTTAACATAATTGTTTAATAGAGTATTTTTTTTGCTTTGTCTTGTTTTGTTTTTTTTTTTTTGTCAATTCTTTTGATTTTCTACATAATCATTTCATCTGTGAACAGAGATATTTCTTTCCTTGTATCTGTATATCTTTCATTTCTTTTCCTTATCTTATTGCATTAGCTAGGATTTTCAATATAACACTCAAAGGGAGTAGTGAAAGAAGTCATCTTTGACTTCTTCCTGAGCTTAGTAAGAAAGCTTCAAGATTTTCACCATTAAATTTTAGACCAGTTTAGTGACTAGTTTCTCATCATTAAGTATTTTAGAAGTCTTTATCAAGTTGAAAAAAATCCCCTCTATTCCTACTGAACTGGAAGGGTTTTACTTTCTTTCTTTTCTTTCTTTCTTTCTTTCTTTCTTTCTTTCTTTCTTTCTTTCTTTCTTTCTTTCTTTCTTTCTTTCTTTCTTTCTCTTCTTTCTTTCTTTCTTTCTTTCTTTCTTTCTTTCTTTCTTCTTTCCTTTCTCTTTTTTCTTTCCTTTTCTCTCTTCACTTTCTTTTTCTTTCTTTCAGAATGGGTGTTAGATTATATAAAATGCTTTTTATCATTTTTCCTGCTTTTTTTCAGTCCGTATTTTTTGGCCTACAATTCGTCTTCAGTCTGTTGATATGATGGATAATTCATAATCTTAATATGTTCATAATTGCTTTATAAATATCATGTATTCTCATATATATATATAATACACATACACATGCACACATCTCAGATCTGAACCAAGAGTTAAACCATTCATCAGAATGTAAAAGCTGAAGAATAGGGATACATATGTAAATAAAAAGAGATAGGTAAATATTGTATTTTATACAATTGCAGATTTTTTTCTTTGCAATAATAATAAAAAAGAATAATTCCTAGAAAGTTCAGTGAAATAAATGAAGTGTATATATGTCATCATTTATATAAGCATAATATTGAATAACAATTTTATTAATTGATAAAAAAAGCCTTAAGTATTATGACAAACTGATTAAAATAGAGGAGATAAAACTAATTCCAATATATGCAGAAGAGACTACTATTGCAAGGAATGGATTCCTTCATTTGACCAAAGACATGATGTTGATCATAAATGACACATAATTTCAAAGTCCAAAAGAGAGATATTTTATGCTAATTTAAGATACGATTTCAATACTTATAGAGTTAAAATGATTCCAACTTTCCTATTTTCCTCAAAATATAATTTAAAAAAATAAATACTTGCAAAAAGTCTGAGTGACTTGAAATGGATTTGAAGGCATCAATGACACTTCACACTTGAATAACTTATCATGAAATTTGTAAGTGTAAAGACACTGGTTTACATAAGCACAACATCATAATATATATCTAAAGAAACTAGCAATCATCACAATTTATAATCTACTCTCCTGTACAAATTCAAATTTCTCCTTCTTGCCCAAAATGCTCTTTAAAAGATTTAATCAAGACTTATGAATTGTATTTATTTGTTAGATTTCTTTTTTTTTTTTTTTTAGCAACTTAAAATCAGGGACAATAACCCCATTTTATTTTTCTTGAATTGTCCTTCAAAAAGTTTACCTATAGGTTATATCTCATTGTTTCCTTATGTTGTCATTTAATTTAATACCATCTATATTTTATATAAAAATGTCGGAAGATGAATAGACTCAGACTAATCAGAGATTATTATGAATCTTTTCCATTAGAAAGTACGTGATGATTGTTATACTGACATTAAAAAAAATATCTTTGAACAGTTAATCAAGGTGATAACTGCCAAATCTTTCCATTATACAGGTATACGTTTCCTTTTGTAACTAGATAAATAATCTGTGGGGAGATGCTTTTAGGGGCCAGTAATATCTTATTTTCCAAGTCAATCATTCAATGATTTCGGCTCATACTGATATTCCTTCTATAAATAATTTATTGTATTAGGGATTACAAAACAGTGATTTTTCAGGTTACATTATTCTTTTTTTTTCTCATTAGTTACTTGGTGTTATTGTGTAAAGAAGAGTTTTATTAATTCTCACTTTTTAAATTCTTATCAAGGATTTTTAAAATTCATTTCTTCATAATCCATTACGATCATCATTTGTGTTTTTAACATTCCAAATCTGTCCACTGAGTGCCCCTTTATTGTTAGTTCCCCTATTCTTTTTCAAGGAGGATGTCTCAAGGCACTTCTTGAAAGCATGCACTACCTTGTTTCTCTACACCAGAACTAGAATAAAAAATTTATCTAAGAACATTTGAGTCCTGTTATTGGACATAGGCAATGCTAATTTAAATCTGAGATCTGATCTCTAAGCGAACAGTTTGTAACTATTTATAGAATTAATATGTATAAAAATTAATATGTCTATTTTCTTTTTCAGTTGTATATTTCTTCATTCTGTAGTATATTAAGTCAATTTCCTATTTTTTATTTTATTTTTTCAATTTCCTATTAATAGTTATTTTAATTTTCAGTCTGTTATCAATACAAATAGTACTACTTATAGATAGCTATATTATTTATAGTATATTTATTTTTAAATATTTTAAAAATTTATTTATTTTAGAGAGAGAGAGTGGAGGGACAGAGAGGGAAGAATTGGGAGAAGCTGACTCCGTGTTGAGCATGGAAGCAACATGGTGCTTGATCTGATTACCCTGAGATCAGAACCTGAGCTGAAATCAAGAGTCACTTGTTCAACCAACTGAGCCCCCCAGGTGCCCTCTTGCTTTATTTATAATACACTTCTTGAAGTTGGAAGTCAAATAGCAATTATAAAATATATATATATAAATATTATAGTCACTATATATTTATTACACACATTATGTATATACACAATATGTGATATATATACAATATATTTATTTAAATATGTATACATACATAATTTATATGTATAATGTAAATACAGCCACATGTGTCAGATATCACCAAGTTCTGTTCCATAGGTATTGTATCATTTTATTCTAAATGTAACTGAGGGCCTTTAAATACAAGACAGGGTCTGTTTTCTCAAGACTATCAAAAAAGTGCTGGGCTAATTCTTGAATATGTTCCAATTTCTGACTTAAATGGCCAACATTAATATTCTGTATGATAAGACCATATTTACTTTTATCCACTAGTTCACGGGACAATAGTAATACATGCCAGGGATGCTTTAGATGGAATCTACACATTAGAAACAATCTGACTTTTGAGATTCTAGAAATCTTCATCATTAAAGTAAATGAAGATCAGTAATTTAAAGGTTTGCCTACCTCCATTCTGAGTCAAAACTTTTAAAATGCTTTTCAAATGGGAGAACCTCATTTTTTTTAGATTAGAAATTCTTAGATATCCAAAAGACTAAAGGTCTCCCATGCATGAATGGTTCTAACCAGTTCTGGCAATAATCTAGCATTGCTTCAAGGACATATTCAACTTCATTACAATTCAGGACTAAGCTGCAAAGAAGCATCACTTTCACTGAATTGAACTTATGTAAATAGTAAAGCATAGCAGGTCAGGATGTAAAATGTCGTGTCAATGTAATATACACGGTTTAATCTTTTGTACAAATGAAAATGCCACTGAGTTTCCACCTAATATTTGTTTTTGTAAGAAATTTATTTGGTGCATTTAAAGTATTGGTTTTATTTAGCATGTTTTAAATGTTCTTGTGTGTGTGTGTGTGTGTGTGTGTATATATATATATATATATATATATTTTTTTTTTTTTTTTACTAAAAAGATGTGCCTAACATTTTGCATTTAGGAAAATTACATCCAAAAATTACCTCCTCAAAATTACATCCAAAATTACCTCCTCAAAATTTGAAGTGGTCCATATCTTTTCATGTCAATACATATCTTTTTTTAAAGATTTTATTTATTTATTCATGAGAGAGACAGAGAGAGGCAGAGACATAGGCAGAGGTAGAAGCAGGTTCCCCGCAGGGAGCCTAATGTGGGACTCCATCACAGAACTGGGATCATGCCCTGAACCAAAGGTAGATGCTCAACCACTGAGCCACCCAGGTGTCCCAATATCTATACATATCTTGAAAAGTTCTAGGTGTATCAGTCTTGCTTATGTCATCAATAGCCTTTTCATAATACTTTATAAATATGACAAAGTTTAATGTCAAATTCAACTAGAAAAATGCATATGAACAAGCACAAGTCTTTTTTAAAGAAACAATATCCTGTACTTGTAAAGTTAAATTTGTAAATAACATCAAAATTCATATATTCCTTTCTGCTATGATTGGTTCTTTTGGGAGGTCTCAAAATGGTTACGACTTTAGAATATCCTAGCAATCACTACCTGATTTTAGTTATAAAATTAAGTAGAATGGTTCACTCAACATTTTTCAACAGAAATAAACTAAATTATTCTAGAGTAATCTGATTAAAATAAATTGCATGTAATTATTCAGTTAAACATTTAAGGAACTATTGTTTCATGTTATAATGAGAAGTACTATTTATTACTAGAAAAAGTAAATATGATTTCTCAGTTGGAGAAGTGCAATGTATTTTTGTTTTCTGGATGATGTATAGGACAAACTGTATCAATCTTGTTTCTCTTTAAGAGCTTTAGTAAATTTACTTTTAATTAGTTGTAACTTATGACTAGATCTTTGAAAGCCAAGCATTCATGACCAATGACACATATCCTACACAGATCATACGTAAGAACCAGGAAATCTACAAAGAAGCTTAAAAGTCTATTTCAAATGCTGAAGTCTATAACACAAAACAGACTTTAAAGGCAGAATCAAGTTGTGTGGGGGAGGGAGGGCAGAGACAATATTCTTTGAAAAAAAAAATAAAGTGCTAGTGAGTTTTGCTTTAGGATGTGAATTACCATCATATGCAACCCCTCCCATACCTACATACATATCACTCACTAGTGAAAGAGAGATAGCAGAGTAAATCAGATCTAATCAAGCATTGATTTAAGCAACTATTTTTACTTTCCATCCATCCCCGTCATCCTAAAATAAACCAATCACTTGGTTTCCTGCTGAATTAAATTGACAAAATATTCACTGAGTCAACAAAGAGTGAATTTAAACATACATTACTAGAATGAGGTCTAGTGCCTTCTCCTTTGTCTTTTAACTATTAGTCAAATCAGGCTTATCAAATGTGTGTTATGTCTTCATGCTGTAAATATTCAAGAATGAAAAGCAGAATGATGATCAAGGCAGCCAAAAGCAGGTATTCTGAAGTAATACTCAGAAAAATTGATATGACACAAGGAAGAGTCGATCGAGGGAAAAGAACTCACTGTAAGGGCTATTTACACCATCAAATGAAGTAAGATCCAAGGGTGAGAGTAATCAGACTGCAGTTATTTCCACAAAGTTTTGTTTTATTTCTTATTATACATTTGGTTAGGTTCTCTCTCTCTTTTTTTTTTAAAGATTTTATTTATTTATTCACGAGAGACAGAGAGAGAGAGAGGCAGGGACCCAGGCAGAGGGAGAAGCAGGCTCCAAGTGGGGAGCCTGATGTGGGACTTGATCCTGGGTCTCCAGGATCACGCCCTGGACTGAAGGTGGTGCTAAATTGCTGAGCCACTCGGGCTGCCCGTGGTTAGGTTAATATGTCCCCTCCTCATTTTATATACTGTAAAACACATTCATATTTGTACAATTTGGGAGATACACACACACACATCTATACAACCACTAACTGCCTCCACAACCACGTGACTTTTTCTCTCTCTCTTATATTTACCTTGCTGTAATTGTGTGAATTATTTCCCAGAAACATGATCACAGGAAGCAATTTCATAATGTAATTTTCATCATAGAATCTCTATATTAAGAATACACCATAAATGAGTGATTGTGTGTTTTAAATACATATAGTACTAACACACTTAACAGTGTGGCAGGGCAGCCAGGGTGGCTCAGTGGTTTGGCACCTGCCTTTGTCCCAGGGCATGATCCCTGGAGTCCTGGGCTCGAGTCCCACGTCGGGCTCCCTGCATGGAGCCTGCTTCTCCCTCTGCCTGTCTCTCTGTCTCTCTGTCTCTGTCTCTCTGTATCTCATGAACAAATAAATAAATTCTTAAAAAAAAACAGTGTGGCAATGTAAAGAATTACAGAGGCTGTTTTCTCAGCCTATTGAAATTATTAGGACAACTCATTAGTACTATAATTTTATAGGTCAAGAACAAAGGCTCATAAATGATACACTTCAAAATTTACTTGGTATTATATAACATAAAAATCTTCAGTATTTATCTCAAGGTTTGTTCTCCATTCATTTTTTAAAAGATTTATGTATATATGTATGTATGTATGTATGTATGTATGTATGTATGTATTTATTTATTTATTTATTTATTTATTTATTTATTTGAAAGAGAGAGGAAGAACAGGAGCAGGGAGAAGGGGCAGAAGGCAAAGGAAGCAGACTCCCCACTAGCAGGAAGCCTGATGTCAGCTGGATCCCAGGACATATGGATGGGGCCTTGACCTGAGCCAAAGGTGGATGCTTAACCAACTGAGCCTCCTAGATGTCCCTCTCATTCATTCTTATAAGTCTCTCTCCACTCCTTGTCACAATCAAAATTCTGCTTCTTTACACTAATAAGAACATGAAATACAAGCAAAATTTTAAAAATTGATTTACTCAAAAGAGAGAGAGACTGATATCTATTAGTAGACTATTTCATTTGTGACATTCTTTAGTTTTCTATGCTCCATGAAAGGCAGTGCAATTTAGTGGACTCAAAGTGAGTTTAATGACTCCTACTCTAACCAGGTATATAATATCAAACATGGATTTACAATTGTTGAGTTTTGTCTCACCATGAAAGTTATGGGGAGTACCACTTAAAAAAAGATCAATATCTGCAATTTTAGCAATCATTTTAGCTTCACTTTAATCATCTTTAAAATAGTGTATACTTTTTTTTTAATAGTGTATACTTTCTATCCTAAAATGTGTTCTTCATCTTTTTGTTTTCATCTTTTTGTTTTTTTTGTTTTTCTTTAAAGAAAAAAGAAATAAAAATAATTAGTATCTCTCATCCTAAATTTTAATGCAAAGAAAAATAAAATAAGTTGTAAATACCAAGTGACGTTTTAAGGTAGAGCTTAATTCATATTTTGACAGTGTAAACTCACCCTGTTTTGCCTGCCAGAGTGTTTTTAGCATATCACTGGCTAACATGCTTAGACTAACACTTTTGACTCATGTACGTCTGGTATCATTCTGCTCTCTATGGCTAATTGCCTCATCTACTCTCTTTAAAATGACATGGTAAGTTAGAGTAACAATCCTAAACACTATTATATCATTTGTTTAAGGAACCCTAGACAGATAATTAATACAGTTCTCCACAGGTCGAAATCTGGAGCTCATAATGAAGCTTAAAAATCTATAACTCCACCCAAGGGCACCTCTCAGGAGTTCAACTCTATCCACTCAGGCAGTTAAAAGGATCTCATAATCTTTTATTGCACTACTCCTAATAGCTGCACTGAGGAACAAAAAGCTTTCTGTTCCCATGCAGTCCACTCCTACGTTATCAAGTCATGTATCACTTCACTATAGCTTGGCACATACATTCATGTCATTTATATGTCCTAAATGAATGCATCAATGAGAGCTATTTTAATGTATCTTTTCATAAAATTAGAAATATTGTGTGATTTTAATTTAAATAAGTTGATAAAGCAATATAATGAAAAAACAAATTCTATAGATCAAAATAATCGTATCTTGTGTTGTTGATTTTATCCATTGTGACAGATGAGTGAGGTGATATCTCCTTATAGTTTTGATTTGTATTTCCCTGATGATCAGCGAAGTTGAGCATCTTTTCATGTGTCTATTGGCCATCTGGATGTCTTCTTGGGAGAAATGTCTATTCATGTTTTCTGCCCATTTTTCACTTGGATTATCCATTTTGGGGGTGTTTTATAAGTTCTTTATATACTTTGGATACTAACCTGGTATTATATATGTCATTTGCAAACATCTTCTCCTATCCCATAGGTTGCCTTTTAGTTTTGTTGATTGTTTTCTTTGCTTTTCAGAAGATTTTATTTCCATCGTACTTAAATGTAAGGGATTTTGTCTTATAAAAATACGTTTAGCATATTATCCAATGCTCAGGATAAACTCTTAATAAAATTCATTTACTTTGATTCACAACTCCTGATAAAAATGAAGTTTTAGTAGAAATGAGATATTTTCTTACTTACTCACAGCTATATAATAGAGAAATATATCTACGTATTTTGTTATGTTATTTCCACTAAAGGGGGATCATTTTTTTTTATGTCGGAACTATAATTAGTAATCAGCACAGTATAGTAATCAGTACAGTATAACAAATAACTGTAACTTCCATGTTTAGATATGTACCAGAATAGCTTCCTGCAGGAAATCATTCAGTAACCACCATGATGACTCAAGGGCAGAAAATGAGAAACCTGTACAATAAATTGTAACTGAAATGAGGTGTTGGGATGGGAACATCAATGAGGATGGATCCACAGAAAACTGCTGGACATAGACATGGACTGTGATTCCATTTCTGACTTGAATTCCTTAAATTCCCCTCAACATGGTGGACAGTTATGGTGTGTGGGGTCCTCTGGTACTATTTTGAGCTCAGAACCTAACAACAATATCCCTGGATGGTCTAGGTATTTATTTTTCCCTACTCCTTTAATTAATGGTAATAAATCCCTAGAGGGAAGGATTGGACAATTTCTTATCAAACAAATGTATATGTATGCCTCATATTTATTGAAGCATTTCAGAATTTTGGTTCAAAAGAATATGTCTCCTCCTATGACTCTGGGTTTAAGATTTGGCTTGGATTTAGAAACTGGTAAGGAATCTGGTTGTAGCAGTTGTTATCAGCATTTTGCTTTCACCTCTCAAGAAGTTTTTGTTTCCCCACAGATAAGACAAGAACAAGCCTGGTTAGCTGCAAAAGTAACTTGCCCCCTATGATCTTTTAGCATTATTAGCAATTCATGCAGATAAAGGCATCCAAGTTTCCTCTCTAGTCTTCTTGCTCATTAAGGTAATGACCTCTCCCTCATGCCAATGCCCTTCACTTTTTCATTTCTTACTGAAGAAAGTGCTTTCCTTTATTTTTCTTCCTTTGTTGAAGGGTGCCCTCTAAGTCTTCCTAGGGAATACAGTCAAATGGTAAGTTCTGGGATGCCTACAATAAATTCATATTAACCTTAGTCCAGAACTATCTGACTCCTTACTCCAAACTCTGCTAAGGAAGTCCAGGCATTCCGGTCTCACTACTATAGGCCATCTTATTTCAAGTTTAATGGAGCTACCCTAGAAGCATTTTAAGATTTTTTCCAAATTTTTTCCCCAAGATACTTCTGGGGTAGCCCCTTTCATACTGTAATCGGTGTGCATCTGGTTGGCCTGGCAACAGCTACAGTATAAACATGGGTCCAAAATATGTGAAACAGAATAATGCATGTGAAGTATTCCCCATGATGTCTGGTCTATAGGAAGTATTAAATCTCAGCTATCATAGAAAAATCATTGGGCACAGGGTGGTTCAGTCAGTTAAGTGTCTGCCTCTGGCTCAAGTCATGATCCTGGGGTCCTGGAATCGAACCCAGTATAGGGGTATAGGGCTCCCAGGTCAGCAGGGAGTCTGCTTTTCCCTCCCTCTGCTCCTCCCCCCTTCCCCTGCCCCTGCATGCTCTCTCTCTCAAGTAAATAAATAATATCTAAAAAATAATTAATACTATTATAATCATTCTTAAATGCAAAATAGCAAATGAGCAATCTGATAATTCCTAGCAGCAGTGGAAGTCACAGAAATCAGTAAAGAAGATGGATATTGGACTTTCAGCTTTTATTCTCAAATAATGTACTTTTAAATGGAATTGACATACCATTTTGAAACATGACTCTTCTCCCATTCTAGACCAAGCTTCATTGACAAGCACACTTTCCTTTAATCTTCAATTAAGCACCCAAGAGTTTTGAATAAATTATACTCAAGCTTATCCCTATAATGTTACATTGGGGCTATAATAAAAATGAAGAGGGAAAGAATATAACATTTATTGGGGGCCCAATATGTGCAGTCATTTTTATTTAATTTATGTAAAAGCTTTAATGTTATCCACATCATAATTACTTTATATTCAGTGTTCTGACTATATGCATGGGGAAGCATGGTACTAACAAGACAAACAGTTTTGCCAAAAACAAACTATTAATATGTAGCAAATCTGTAATTTAAAATTTAAAATTACGTTTCCCTAAGTCCAAAAGCTGCTTTCTTTACAAGTATGAGGAAGCTAAATTGACCATTAGCGGTATATACTAAGCCATAGCATAATTTACATGACAAAAATGTGAATTCTACAAAATGCAATTAGATTTACAATTAATAAAACTATTAAGCATCCAGAGTTAAGACCTGCGTGCTATGGAAGAATGTTTTTGTAATACTAATCCTTTAGGGATCTTTAGAGCTCAAGTAAAACTATTGAGTTTTCTTAAAAAGTGAAATCCTTGTAATTAATTTCAAGGGGAGAAGAGGATAAAATGTACTTAAAGATAGACAACACACAAATACATGAACCTACAAGCACCACATTTACAGAATATTCATCATATTTGTGGTAGAATAGTATTTTGAGATAAAAATGGAAGTTTTCTTTTCTTTCTCCACACCTTTTATGCTATTGTCATTTCACAGTCGGAGAGAGGTTCTTATGGTATAGCATAAAAACAGGAAATATTTTGCATTTAGAAGCCAGACCTTTAGGCCTATGAGACTCTGTGGTTATGAGCTGCAAAATCTTAAGGTCTGAAATCTGTAGGACCAGAGACATGAACCCTGAATTTTTTAAATGATATATTTTTTTCTGTTCTAGAGAAAAATAACTATTCATTGGTTAGTAAGGAAGAGAAAGAGCAACCTTTGAGAAAATTTTATAAATTATTTTTTCTTCTAAAGCTGATAACATACCTCCTGATACAACGGGGACCAGAGAAGAAGAAATGCCTTGCGGTAGAGGACTGTGTGCAGGAGCCATAAGCAAGGACTGGCTATTCCTTACCAATAGAGGGACATGATGGAAGCCCCAGGACAGGGTAAAGTAAAGTGGCTAAGCTTTAAACTAGATAAGATTTGATTAGCTGCTAGGGAAGTTCATCTCCAAATAATGATAGATTCATCAAGATGGAAGATATGAGTCCTTTGTGTTAACAACTTCCAAAGAAATGTTGTTTAGGGCTATGTGATTTTCTGATGCATGGTGTTGGAATTTCAGGCTTCTCCTCTCTTGTTGCTCTACATCCATGACAATGGTCCTGAAGTTATCTGATGGTCCAAGATGGCAACTCTCTAGGTCTAGTCATCATGTCTACTTTTAAAACTATAGAAAAGAAGAAAAACAAGAGGGAAGTTGGTTCCTCTCTACATATTATAAAAGCTTTCTCAAATTTTGCTCATACCACCTTTTCTAACTTCTACTTGGCAGAATTAGGTTATGTGGCCGTACCTGACTGTGAAAAAGGCACAAAGAAAATGTAATCTTTGACTGTACAGCCATGTTCCTAAGTTATAATATTATACAAAAGAGAAAGAACAACTAATTATACCATAGCTAATAGTTTCTACTACCAGAAGGAATCCTTGATGATTGAGACTTATTTTCAGTCACCCAGAGAATTTGTTATTTAAATGTAAAAATTGTTATTATAAAAAAAATAAAGTCACATTTCATGCATGACAAAATTTGTAACCCATTTGTACCCACAACATGTTTCTGCATGAAAATTAGAAAATTACATCACCAAAATAATTTGGAGTCACACCTCCATCAAGAACAGATGAAGAACCATACTTTTCAAACTTCATCTATCACTAGTTACTTTTTATGGCCATCTGGATATTCCTTTGTGGCAATTCCTTTTTAACATTCTGTAATCATAAAGTAATTGGCAATTTCTTACAAAAATTAAGAAAATTATTTTTTATAAAACCCATATGTTTCTAACATGAATACAGCTTAAAGGTTTTAAAGGGCAACAAACACGATTCTTTAGGAATCACAGATTTTGATGGCAATAAAATTTTATCTTTTGGATAAGTGGCAAATGGTTTAGCGATCTAAGGGTTTGGATATTAAAATGGATTCTCTAAATGTCAAGCAAAACTAAACTTAAATCTTACATCATTATCTACTTAGATGTGTATATATTATAGGCAACAGTTGGGATATTTAAGACAGACAAAATCAATTTGTAATAACTTAAGAAACCATAATGTGATTGACACAATTACATACAAATTTAGGTCGCAAACTAAGCACACTAGGAACTTTTTCTGATAGAAATGTTAGAAATGATTCTATTAGTCCATATTTCTTCCACTTACATAAAATAGTGGGAAATTTTTTGTTTGGAAATTGCCTGGATAGAATGATTATCAATATCACTAAGTTTCACTCTTTTAAATATGTGAACCAGAACATGGATTTGGAACCAGTCAGCGTTACTTTGTGATACATTTACTTTTCAATTTACTTAGCTCACTAGAAACTAAAAACTTAGAAACTAGAAATTAGCATATGTGTTTTATTATTGGAGATTGAGTTAAAAATTAAGATAGTATGATAGAATAATTCTGTCCTTTGAGATTCCTAATAATTTGTCTTTATTCCTGGCATATCCACTGGAAGTTGCACCTGAGCAGTATTTCTGAAGATTGTAAGAAAAGGATGGCAGATGATGACTTATGATTTTCTTAGTCTCCTCTAGCCAATGATTTCTGTTTCTCTTTAATAGTTTACGGACTGTCTTGATATTCTATACGTAACACCTCTTAGCTTCATCACATTGAATCAAGTAGATACCCAACACTCTTAAAAAATATTCACCAATATTACCAAACACAAACAAAAACATAAAAATAATATTTTCTTTAGTTATACATCATTGAAGATTTGGGGAATGGAAGTTCTCAATGAAGAAATTTTATAAAGGAAGCAACATAAGTCATTGTAAATCTTAAAATAACCCTTTACAGTTTTGGCAAATCAACTCCAGAATTATGCCATTGTGTTAGCCCACTGTTATTTTTAACAGTTCTGGAGGCTGGGAAGTCCAAGATCAAAGTGCCAGCTGATTCAGTTCCTTGTTAGAACACTTTTCCTGGCCTGAAGAAAATTACCTTCTTGATGTTCCCACTGGTGGTGGAGAGATTTCCAGTTCTGATATCTCTCCCCTTTTATATAAGGTCACTAATCCCATTATAGAAACTCTACCCTAGGGGGATCCCTGGGTGGCGCAGTGGTTCGGCGCCTGCCTTTGGCCCAGGGCACCATCCTGGAGACCCGGGATCGAATCCCACATCGGGCTCCCGGTGCATGGAGCCTGCTTCTCCCTCTGCCTGTGTCTCTGCCTCTCTCTCTCTCTCTCTCTCTCTGTGTGTGTGTGACTATCACAAATAAATAATAATAAAAAAAATTTAAAAAAAAAAAGAAACTCTTCCCTAATGGCCTCACCCAATCCTAGTTACCTCCCAAAGGACCCCTTACAAATATTATATTGAGGGTTACAACTTCAACATATGAATTCTGAGGGAACATAAATTTCATAACAGGGAATAATTTTAACACTTCTATCCAAAAAACGTGAAGTCAAATTCTTTCTGAAAGAAAATACTCATGACAATAAAAATTAAACATGCTACAGAAATATTTTCAGAGTAAAAGTTTAATGATATGGAAGTTCACATACTAGATATTTACATCAAGATATTTGATCTAAAGAGAATCTGACAGTGCAACTCTGATAAAAATTATAAATTTTTAAATATATTTTAGTTCATTATAGTAATAATCTAGCTAACATATGTTTTTCTAATGTAACTTTTAATAGAGGATAAGCAAATTTTGTGCAACTGTATTCTTATACTTTGGACTAGACACATGGCATACTCCCTTCAAATAGTAAAACAAAAAAATTAAAAATATTTCAATTACTTACTTCTGCAACTTAAAGATTTTTTGAAAAAGAAATAAAATACTTCTCTTCTAAATCAAAATTCAGTGCATTTTTAAAAAATATTTATACCGAAAACAATAAAATTTTGGACAAATGCCAATCAGCAACTACTATTATAGGAGGAATAGTATTATTATAGGAAGAATAGTACTGTCTGCAAGACACAGAAAAGTCACTGGTTCATCAGGAGTTCATGACCACATCTTATATTCTCCATTAAATAATGTACAAATAGAAGGAAGTGGACTTCACAAAATCACTAAAGATAAATGAGGTCAGGGCAGCCCAGATGGCTCAGCAGTTTAGTGCTGCCTTCGGCCGGGGGTGTGATCCTGGAGACCTGGGATCGAGTCATATTGGGCTCCTTTCATGGAGCCTGCTTCTCCCTCTGCCTGTGTCTCTGTCTCTGTCTCTCTCTCTCTCTCTCTCTGGGTCTCTCATGAATAAATAAATAAAATCTTAAAAAAAAAAAGATAAATGAGGTCAGTGGAAAAATATTACTAATGGGTGACTGAGAGTTTTCCTGAGTGTGGTGGAATCTTGTCTTGGATATCTTGAAATATTTGTAAAATTTTGATATGTGAAAATTATAGTAAAGACAATGCTGTCAAAGAGAAAACTTCAGGCATATATTTTCTGGGATAAAATGAAAGAAAAAAAAACAGTTGTAGATTATTAGGGCATACAAGAGATGATCTTGAATAGTGGTATAGGCAACTATTTTATCCTGTAGGAAAAACATAGCTGGTGTGTGTGCGTGCGTGTGTGTGTGTGTGTGTCTGTGTCTGTGAGAGAGAGCGACCCACACAGAGAGAGAAAGATTATATTCAGATCATGTTTACATACCAGTGAAAGAAAAATTATTTTTCCTCATCTATAACAGCATTTCAAAGCACTATTAGTAAATAAATACAATATTCTATTTTGGATTAACTTACTGAGTTTCAGTGGGAAGAAATCAACAATTCCTATGCATTGACTATGTTTATGGGATGGAATAGAATGTCCTGTGCATGTGTGCATGTGTGCGTGGGTGTGTATGCACATGAGCACGTGCACACACATGCACGCACCTGGCTAATGCTTTCTTTTATTTAATCTTATTATATATTTATTCCATAGTATAGTGAATAAATACAAGTAAAGATTTAAAAACAATACTGTAACATGCCCTTAATTACATTTCCAAAGGCACTCATTAACCTTTTCTATTTGGGGTTCTAATATTTTAATCCAGTAGGTTAAACAATATTCCCTTGTCTCTAGTTCTTGATTTATCAGCTCCTCACAATATCTAAGAATCTTTTCTATGAAAAATGAGAATTTAACCAACCCCACCAGCTCTAATTATCCCTACCCTTCTGAAAATATTTGGTAAATTTAGTATGGAATTTTAATTTTGTTATTGGACCTATCAATGTGTCTTAAATTTTTATAAACCTATTTTTATCAAATTTTCTTAATGACTAAATATCTCTAAGAAGATATTATTATCTATCTCTTCCCCTTCTCCCAATTCCACCTTCTAAAAGATGTAAATATGCATTTACATATAGTTTCTCCAACCTAAATTAGACTTTTCAGATTTTATCTATAATCTGATTTAAAGAATTAAAAAGTAGTGACATTTATATTAAAATGAAAGAATTATTTTTCATTGCAGTACTAATGAATGTGCTTTCAATAATGTTTCTTTGCCAAAATACCCAGTGATAAAATGCAAAATTCATTTGATTGATTATATTCCCATTCAGGTAAACCAATGTATTTCTTCTTACAAATCAGTGATTTCAAAACTCATTTAGCGTTTCATTTTGATTATATTTAGACTTTATTTTTTTTCTTAAATAAATTTGTCTACTTTTCTGTTTGTTTTTCCTTGCAGATGCAGATTTTGAAAATTTGTTCATTTTAAGAGTAACAATAATAGAAATCAGATATACCCAAGTGTTTTCCATCTTGGCAGTCACACTAACAGTTACAAACGTTAAGACTCTTTTAAGACTTTTTAAAAAAAACACGGGCACTTTTGCAAACATACTTCCTCTTCTGATCTCTGCTTGTTTTATATCTATATCTTCTATGAACTTTCCTTTATTGCATTTCTTGTTTAGATCCATTTTTTTCAATAGATATTATTTTATCTTGTATCTCTCACTCATTTTGCTTGATATCCTCCACATATGGAAAGGACTTTGTGAAAGACAAACTTATGGAGTCGTATTATTTTTTGTTTTTTTTTTTTATATGGAGTCATATTTTATTTTTTTTATTTTTTTTTTTGGAGTCATATTTTAAAGCTAATTTCAATGTCTATGTTTAATAATTGCTCAATGTTTTTGTAATGTATAAGTTGTGAGTTAAAGGAATATTGTTTTATTAATAATGAGTAAGTATATCCATTCTATTCAGTTATGAAAGTTTTAATTTATTCAGATTATTTTAGAGCAGCTATTGAAGTGATCATACTGAATTTCTCCTTGAACTTATTAATGAGATAAAATACAGTTATCAGCGTATCTTAAATATTAAGTATACTTCTGGATTAAATAGTCCTGAGATCATGACCTGAGCCAAAATCAAGAGTTGGATGCTCAACTGACTAAACAACCAGGCATTCCCCACCTTGTGATTTTTCTTATTTGTGGAAAAAGAATGGTGGTTGAATCTCTGAATTTTTTTTTTTTTGTCTGCTAATTTTAAATATTTAGGATGTCTTGGTAAATTATAATTTGTAGAAAATATATAGAATACTTAGATATTCAAATGCATAGCATATGTTTTTCTCTTTCATCTCCTTTGTATTTATCATTATAGATTTTTTTAAAAAGACTTTTTAATTTATTTACGAGAGAGAGAGAGAGAGAGAGAGGAAGAGACACAGGCAGAGGGAGAAGCAGGTTCCATGCAGGGAGCCTGAGCTTGATCCAGGGTCTCCAGGATCATGCCTTGGGCTAAAGGCGGCACTAAACCTTTGAGCTACCCGGGCTGCCCAACATTTTTTATTTATAAATTCTCTCTCTCTCTCTTTTTTTTTTTTTTATTTTGATCTTATGTACTAGGAATTTAAATTATGGCTTCCTTAACTCTACTATTTCATATTTATATTTCATTAACTCCACTATCATTTTTATAAAACCCTATTTTCTACCTTATTTAGGTTTATTATTCCATTTATTGGTTCGAGATTTGAAACCTTCAGTATTTTGTTAAAATTTTGTTTGTTTGTTTTTAAGATATAGTTTGGTAGGATTTCTATTTCATGGAAGATAGAGTAGATATGTTTTTCCCTATCCCTTCTGCAAGTTCAGTTTAAAAACCCTGGACATTATACATATAACTAACATAAAGAGACTTAAAAGTAAAGCAAAGAAGTTTAGCTGCCTAGGGAGTTTAGACCCAGAACTGACACAAGGTTGAGTTTCCTTGTTTATATTTTATTATCCCAGACTGGGTACTGGAGAGTTGGAAATGTCCAGATGCACAGATGACAGAAAAAAAAATGGCAAGAAAAGGCTACTTTCTTTAACCAAAATGCAAAGGAAGGGGCAGCCTAGCGAAATGAGAAACTTTTAGAAAATAACTTCTCTACTCCAGCCACATTTTTCTCCACAGTGGGGGAAAAGAATTACAAGGTTTTGGCACTTTTCTTTTGACGAGAGTTACCTGCCCCAACCTTCAACAACTGTATCTACCTGAAACACACCCAAAAAATATATGGAATGTTATTACTGAGTACCACAGTATTTCTGTCTAAAAACTATTTAAGGGATCCCTGGGTGGCTCAGCAGTTTAGCGCCTGCCTTCAGCCCAGGGCATGATCCTGGAAGCCTGGGATCAAGTCCCGCATCAGGCTCCCTGCATGGAGCCTGCTTCTCCCTCTGCCTGTCTCTCTCTCTCTCTCTGTCTCTCTCTGTCTCTGTGTGTGTGTGTCTCATGAATAAATAAATAAAATCCTTAAAAAAATAAAATAAAATAATAAAATAAAATAAAATAAAAACTATTTAAGTGATAACAACAATATTACCCAATGGCAGCTCTTAGGACTGTTTACTATTAACTGGCCAAGTGTACAGTCAATTCTTATTGATAATCCCTTCAACAGGTAGAGCCACTTCTCCCCCTAATTTTGATTATCTCCTCTTTCGAAAGACATTCTCTCAATAATCTTATATCTGAATTTTCTCTACAACTTTCAGTTTGTCCTTTTAAGATCTTTCTCATAGCTTTCCAAGACTCTTTGAATTCCAATTACCTTTTCCAAGTAAAGAGCAACAAAAATTCCAGCTTCTTTCTTAATTCATTCTAATAAGACTGGTCAGATATGTGTCTTTCACTTCCACAGATCTTCCCTTAAACAGTTCCCTCCCTACAACTCCTTCAATCTGCTATCTCCCCCGCACCCTTTATTTCATTCTTCTTATGTTTAGAGTCAGGTAAGAATGACTTTCACGTTGTTTTATCCCTTCCTTCACTGTATCTCTTTGCAAACTTGACTCTTCAAAATATTTGTTTTTGGGATAGTCCTATTGGGTGATTTTCCTCCTCTTCCTCCTTCCCTTTCTTCTCCTTCTTCCTCCTTTCTTCTCCTTTCTTCCTCCTTTCTCCCTCTTCCTCTCTTCCTCCTCCTCCTCCTCTTCTTCTTCTGATTGACCTATTCTCTATAAGGTTTCCTCTTTTGCCTTTGTAATGTATACACTAAGATACACTAAGACAGATCCACTTACCCATGTTCATAAAACTTGTACTTTAAGAAAGGAAAAAGTTTGTTCTGACTCTCTTAGGGTCTCTAGCTCAGTCTGAGAATTAAACTGACAACGACAGATTAACAGGAGAAAAGCATAAACATTTTATTGATTTTTAAAAATATTTACATGGCAGTCTTTACATGGGAATAAATACCTGAAGAAGTGACCAGAGAATTTTTTTTTTATGTTTTCCAAAAAGAAATAATAAGCTTGTAAAGAATTGATGAGACGGAGTGGTTTGTACCAGGAATAGTAAGTGGTGAAGAAGTAACTAGGAAGATAAGGGTTAGTTTTATAATGTTTGTTTCTACAGATTTCTTAGTCTTAAATTTCCCATCTCTAGTGGCAAGAATATTTTCTCTCCTTCTGGTAGAAGCAGGGTACTATTCATATAGGACTTTTATGACTGAATCCAAGGAAGAGACAAGGGAGCAAGGTCAGAGCGTCCTTCCTCCTTTTATCATTTTTTAACAAATATTTTCAGCTTAAGATATTTAATAGGTTACAGTACTAGAATTTAAGGTATTCTTTTAATTTTTTTTAAATTTAAGGTATTATGTCATGAACCTCATCAGTATATTTACATTTTGTCTGTTTTCACATAAATTTGTACTGATCTTTACAAGGTCTCCATGTATGACTGAATTTCCAAAACATAGAGAGTCATTTTTCCACTCTAAGTAGACACATTTGAAGCAAGCCTTTATGTAACCACTTTAGCTTCTTAAGCTTGAAAACCCAGTTAAGCTTGTCTCAATTACTAAACTTCCTCTCTTATCTTGCTCAATCTAGCCATGGTCTAGTGATCAAAAAGACTATTAACACTTATCCCTATCCCCATAGTTAGAACTACTCACACTGGTTTAACCTAGAGATACATCTGAGGACATTAGCCATTGTAATCTGCAGAGATAAAAAATCCATATATATCAAATATAACTTCTTACTTCTAACTTCTTACTTCTAAGGCTTAAGGTCTCCAAGCTACTTCTTCATGTGCTGGAGGACACTGTGGGTCTCCATGTAGTGTGTATGGAATGGATGAAGAAAATATATTGCCAGTAAATCATCCACAGCCCCTACAAATTCCGAGACAGATTTATTCTAGGCACAATGGGCCAGATAGAAATTAAGCATCAACATCTACTTGATAAAACTGAATTTAAGGTTAGAAGTTGGACCAAAATAAAATAAGAATCTCTTCTCTCTCCTCCATGAATGGAGCAATTGGAAACAAAGTAGCCTTTTTTCCACAGCACAGAAAGATAAATCTAATCCCAGTGAGCATATCATATCACAGAGGAAAGCAAGGGAAAAGTGTTCCACATATGGTTAAGGAGTTCACAGAGAATGCAAGAGAAACCACTGTTCTCTATTTTTAGCCAAATAACTCCATTCACTATCTTATGGAATGTGGAAAATCTCCACCACCTGGGAGGTGGTTGTGTCAAGGTTTAATGATGAGTAAAAGTATGCAACACATTTACACAGACACTAAAATTTAAAAATTGGACATTTGCAAAGACTTGAGGGTAAGTTTTTCATAATAGTGTGCCGAAGCATCTATATATTATTTATTATGACCAAAAGATGTATACTTTTTAATCTATTGAATTTCTGATAAACTTGGAAATTATATTTGTACATGTGTATTTTGCATAGTTACCCCCAGATAGTTGAAAATTAAATTTTTTGTGGATCTACTATTATTTTAACTTTGATATTCACATATGGTTTATTTTCTGACATTGGTATCATTACTTAGGTGATCAAATTATTTATTTATGTGTTTGTGTATTGTGTATGTATGTATGTATGTATGTATGTATGTATGTCTGTATTTATTTATTTTTACTGTTTTCATATCCTAGTTCTACTGTGGGTTGTTTCCTTCCAATTTTTCACTTTGTATTTCCTTCATGTTCCTTGTAAGGGTTCCTCACTATCCTAAAATACACATTGTCATTTACTTCCATTATATTTGAATGACTCCCTAAAAGCAGACTTTTAACTTCAATGAAATTTGTCCTATGTTTCCATAGTAACCTGCTCAAAACATCATTGTAATCTTATCATACTACTTTGCAAAAGCTTTTTGATATATCCCAATTGTTGATGAGATAAAGTTCACACACCTCAATTTGGCATTCAAGGAAATCTGTGATATGATGCACATATTTTTAAAGTCTGACTTTCCAAACTCGATTATATTTTATTGTTTAACCAAATTATAAAAAGTCATTATTTCTTACATACATCTTACATTCTTCTACCATTTTATATTTACTTTTTATAATGTTCATATAATGTGGAATATCTTGACCTTCAAAAATATGTCTTTAATGTCTTCCTAGCTTTAAATAAATCCACTTTGATTTTTATCTCCCTCATGAACTCTTTTCTAAATTTCTACAAACTCTAATTCTAATCCAAGTTTCTCTGTGAATTAAAAATGACTCTCTAGCCAAATATTCACTGACTACTGGCTATTTTGCTACCAATAATTCAATATCTTCAAAGCTGAATGTTTTTATTCTCTTCTTTTGGCAGAAACTATATAATTGTTTATGAGACAATTTCCATTTCCTCTCAGGAATTCAGATTAATTATATCTTCCAGTCTTCTTTATAAGTATATGGAATAAAGTAACTAAGTTCTAGGCAATGAAAAGTGAGCATAAATGAAAATAAACTACTTCCCACAAAAGTCCATTAATAAAAAAGACAATCTACAATGAGACTCTTCATGTTTTCTTTCACTATGTTCTATTTAATTAAAAAGAAGACAAGATCTTGAAAGGCTATGGAGTCCCATTCAAAACAAAACTTTAGGTACACTTGGATGGCTCAGTGGTTGAGTGTCTGCCTTCAGCTCAGGGCATGATCTTGTGGTCTGACTTCTTGCGGGGAGACTGCTTCTCCCTCTGCCTGTGTCTCTGCCTCTTTCTGTGTGTGTCTCTCATGAATAAATGATAATAATGAATAAATGAATACATTAAATATTTTAAAAAGACCCAGAACTTTAATCTTTTGGTGACTACGTCAGTTTATACTTATATAGCTTTGAACACTGATGTGAAAAGTAAGTTTCACATGCTAAGCCAGTGATATCATGAGGGTCTACACTAA
This sequence comes from Vulpes lagopus, assembly GCF_018345385.1. Lineage (NCBI taxonomy): Eukaryota > Metazoa > Chordata > Mammalia > Carnivora > Canidae > Vulpes > Vulpes lagopus. Next base: position 76,813,450 of record NC_054835.1, on the reverse strand, counting down.
CTGATTTAGCCTAAAATATATACAAAAGCCTGTCATTTCTTAGTTTACTTCTGTCACCATAGTCCAAGCCAATATTATATATTATCTGCAACAGTACAAACTTCCTAATAGCTCCCTCTCCTTCTGCACTTAATTCAGAATAATTTATCTTCTTTGCAGCCAGAAATCTTTTCAAATGTAAATTCAGTTATACCATCTTTTATTAAAATTATATAATTATTTCTCATTTCACTGAGAATAAAATGATGAGAATAAAATCCATTTTTCTAATCCTAATTTTTAAAGAATACTCATTAAATCAAAACGTTTTTAGCAAGAGACTTTGGGAAGTGAAGTTTCTATGTCAGGTTTGCAGCATTTTAGGGTTACAGACCTTATAGTTTAGGGGAAGCAGTAAAAAACAAAACAAAATAAATTAAAACAAAAGGTAATGTAAGTTATTGCAATACATGCCCGTATGTACATCACAGTAGATTATAATACAATAAAATCAAAATCATACTTTTAAAATCAACACTATATAGTATATTAAGTTATCAATATATATGTAAAAATGAATATTGAACAAATACATGATGCATAGATCATATTTATTTTATCAATAAAGCCCTATTGATTTTCATAGGTATTGGTCTTTGTAGTTAATCATGTGTTCTCTTGAGTTATTTCTTTTTTAATTGTATATATTGACCTCTATATATGTATATCTTGTATTTATATTATATTGTGAATTCTCAGTGATGAACTGCTCAATTCAGATTTGTAATTGGTTATACATAAGCATGAACCATTAATTTAAAAATAAACTGGAATTCTTTAATGTAAATATGAGGATGGTATATAATGAGCTAGAACAGTTGGATAACAATAGATTAGCTCAACTGGATATGATTTATGGTTGAGCATTGCAAGAAACAAGAAAAGTGCTTTCCTGCTGCTGTCATTGATACTTAAAATATATCATTAAATGCAGGCAAAGTAGAGTGAAGAAAGTTTTATGTGACAATATGTTTTAAAAAAAAATCAGCAAATTTGGTGCTGGCAGAAATCACTTTGTCAGATTTCAGCTGCTGATCCAATATTATCTTAACTAAAACCGGTACTATAATCTTTAAAGTGACACCAACACAAGGATGAATATCTTTTTTTTTTTTTTTTTTTTTTTTTTTTAAGAAACATCTTGGACTGGAATAGTTGTTCGCATTTGACACTTTTATTTTGTTTATTTGTGTTACTCTAAACTGGTTGTATATAAATTCATGAAAGCAAAGTTTTCCAATTATGTTGAAATTATTTGGCGATGAATATCTTAAATGAAAGTAATCTTCCCCTCTGAATTCATGCTCCAATGATTTGTATATTTGAGGTTTTTGTTTTGTTTTATTTTGTTTAAAGATTTTATTTATTTATTCATGAGAGACCCAGAGAGAGAAGCAGAGAGAGACACAGGAGGAGGGAGAAGCACTCTCCTCACAAGAGGAGCCCAATGGAGGACTTGATCCCAGGACCACAGGATCATGCCCTGAGCCGAAGGCAGATGCTCAACCACTGAGCCATCCAGGCGTTCCTGTATATGTGTTAAGATGAAAATTGTTCGGGATTCCTGGGTGGTACAGCGGTTTGGCGCCTGCCTTTGGCCCAGGGCGCGATCCTGGAGACCCAGGATTGAATCCCACATCAGGCTCCCGGTGCATGGAGCCTGCTTCTCCCTCTGCCTATGTCTCTGCCTCTCTCTCTCTCTCTTTGTGACTATCATAAATAAATAAAAATTTTAAAAAAAGATGAAAATTGTTCAATCTTTAATGTACAAGTATTTGATTCAGCAACTTCAATACTTAATAATACTTAATACTTAATAATACTTAATAAATCTATACTTTTAAACAGATATAAATAAACATATAATATTGATAATGATATAAAAATATTGAGTAATTGCTTTGTGTCAGGTACAGTTTAAGGATACTTACAAATGATCACATATACATCTCACCGTAAGTCCAGGAAACAAGTACCATAGTTATCATTATTTTATATTGAAGGAAACTGTGGTAGTGTACCAGACATGATGAACACAAAATTAATATAAAATAGTCTAATAAGTTAGATATAGATATGAAGTGAGTATAGTTCCCAAAAGTCTCTGGAGTATTTTAATAGTTATTAAGGAATTTGGATTGGCAATTCTTGTATAGAAAATTATGAAATTTTTCCACATTGTTTTATGTACATCTTGCAAGCTACAAAAATGGATTCCTGAGGAAAAAGAATAGAATCAATGGGATTAAATAAAATGCACTGAGAGTTGCCTGGCTGCCTTAGTAGGTTAAGTGTCAGACTCTTGGTTTTGGTTCAGGTCATGATCCCAGGGTCCTGGCATGAGCCCCTCATTGGGCTTCCTGCTCAATGGGGAGTTTGCTTCTCCCTCTCCCCCTGCTGCTGTTCATTCTCTCTCTCTCTCTCTCTCAAATAAATAAATAAAATTTTTTTAAAATATGGAATTATATCATTGAATTCCAAATATTTTAGTCTTCTTTTTGATGCAAAGTTCCTTTTAAAAAATGTTTCCAAGTTGTAAAAATGTGTGGGGATAGTGATACTCTTACTGCTGACTTCACACTGTATTATTTTATGGAGAAAATATGTTCTGCTTGCTACTACTGATCTTTTGCAATTTGAAAATGGGATCAGTTAGTGAAAAACCCTGCATATGCTGAGAATATATTTTCTTTAATGTTGGATGCAGTTTTTTATTGTTAAAGAAATGTGCCAAAGATTATCCCTGTATATTGATCCCTACTTCTACTCTACCAGCTGATGCTAATTACCTTCAAAGTCCACAGAAACCAAATTCAAATTTTTACACATCAATTACTTTAATAATAGCTCAAATAATAAGTTTCTAGCCACTTAGAGCCTACTTGGTTGGTATATGCTGCAAAGCTACATCCAATAGCTGTCACCCATTGATAAGATAGACTTGTTATTATAAGACCCAAATTATTATGACCCTTCAAATTCTCTAACCCAGGGACTCCCCACTATGGTGCCTGGCAACATCACCTAAACATGTCAGCCCCCTCGTAGACATTCTTCTTTCCTGGGAGTTCCCTTACTCTTCTTCCCTTCTAGATGGTGGCCCCTATGCTGTAAGTCTCAGTATGGTCTCATGCTGTGAGGAATTTCGCCTCATGAAACCCCCTATATTTCCAAAAAATATCCCCTCCAAGTGCCACCCTCCAAAACTCATGTGTGTTACTGCCTCTAGTGGTTATATTTTTCTCTTTGATCAATTCCCAAATCTCACAAACTCCTACATTTCTATATGTCCATAAATTCAAAATTATCCATTATTTTTTTCTTCAAATCTTCCAAAACTCACTCAGTTTTTTTGCTTATTTCCCTTAAGGAAGGATTGGTGACATAAATATCCTACACTTCCTGTGGATTTATTAAATTCTCCCTTTAATTTTATTATACATAAAATGTATTATATATACACATGCATAAGTGTGTGTTTATATGCTCTCTACAAGTTATATCTGCAAGTATATAATACATATATTTGTGTTATAGACTATATAAAGGCTATATAGGCAGTACAAATTGTAGATCTTAGTCCATGTGCTTGGAGATATTTGCTATAAAAATCCCTTTGAATTAAATCTTTCATTATCCCATTTACTCTTTTTATCTTTAAGATCATTTTATTCATTAAAATCTGTTTTTTTCTTTATTGGCTTCCGTGTTCTCCTGTTCAATTGATAGATGGTTTTTTGGGGATCAATTAATTTCTTCCCTGAGGGAAATGCATGAGGTTTTTATTCATTTATCCTCCTTTTCATGATAATATCTGCTTTCCAGTTCAACAAAGGCAGTGTCATTGAACACTAACACTGAGAAATACACACACACACACACGCACACACACATTCTCAGAGATGTTAGAGACACTCGTAACTGTTTTTTCTCGGTGTGTGTTTCCTACTTTAAAAAATATGTTTATGAACATTTCAGTGAAAAGCAACTCCTTGACTAAGTTAACCCCTCTAGCTTCCATATCCCTCATTTGATTTCCTCCATTCTTCTCATTTTATGTTTAATATCATTTCTGTGAATTGCCCTATACTTTATTTTTTGAAGTTTAATGGCATAACCCATATTAAAACATGTTGCTTTGAACATGTATTAAAAAGTGAAACTTCAGGGGCACTTGGGTGCCTAAGTTAGCTAAATATTGAGCTCTTGATTTTGGCTCAGATCAAGATCTCAGGCTCCTGGGATAGAGCCCTGGTCAAGCTCCCCACTCAACAGGGAATGTGCTTGTCTCTCTCCCTCTGCTTACTCTCTCTCCCTCTAAAATAAATAAAATATATCTTTAAAAAATGTAACTTCATAAAAATAATTATATATTAGTGTTGAATATCTAGGTGATAGACAAAGGTACCTATTACATAACACCATATCTCTGTGTAAAAGAGAAAGAGATAAGGACGACAAAAATGGTATTGTAAAATGGCTATCAGTAGAATATAAAGTGTACATGTTTAATCTACATTCAAGATTGAAGCTTTATTTTCTCATATGTAAAATGAAGGGGTGGAATAAATGATTTCTAAGGACCCCAGCTAGCCTACTTGAACCAAAGTGAAATCTGTACCCAAATTTTCTTAAAATTATTACTATTGTCTCCCTAAAGAAACTGGATTTTATAAATGTAAACATGACATGTAATTTGCACATGTATATGAACAATACCTCTAAAAATCATCCTCAATGAAAAGAGTATTATTTTACATTCTAAATGATTGGCTTTTTTGTAATGTTAGTAACTAGCATTTAATAATTTTATGTGTGCTGGCTGTAAACAACAATGCTAATTCCTTAGTCTATAGGAGTGAAATTTTCTAAAAGGCACATCTGAATATAAGTTTGGAACCTAATTTCAATTGCTTTCCAAAAATTATGATCAGTGATTATTTTTAGACATTTGACAATAATATAACTATACAATAAGTAAAAATTATATATATGATAATTCAAATTAAACTATCTTTACAAAAATTTTTTTTAGTGAATTAAACATTCTTGAATAAATGAAGCAGGACTCATCATACTGAAATATTTACTAAATTGCAAAGAGCGAAAAAGAAAAATACATTACCTTGTCTCAAGATTTGAAATGATATAGCTGATGTTGTTGATTTTAAGAAAGAATTGATGAAACCTTATGAGAATGTAAGTTGACTCAAAGTCCTCAAATGATCGTCCTTTAGGAAAAAAAATAGATATATTTTTTAAAAGCACAAAATATTTCTAAATATAGGGGAAACAGAAGTTAAGTGAGTGAGCTGCATAGGATTCTGGATTGATTTGTTTCACAGGATACAATGATGGCAAGAGTACATGGAAGTCAATTTGTTTTGCTCCCTCAAAACCATTTCATACGTCATCACTTCTCTGGTGCCTGCTTCCACCTTTGTTTCCCTAAATTCTACTATTATTATACCACCAAAGTGATGATTTTAAAATATAATATTGATTATGAACATTGTATTGCTAAACTGTAATTAATAAGTTAATTATGGTTCCTGATTTATGTCACAATTAAGCCCATATTCTTCAAAGACTCATAAAGCCCTTTGTCTGGCCATCTCCTACCTCATATAATGCAACTCTTCTTCTCCAGTCATACTGGCTTCCAGACTATTTATATAAGCTAATTCAGAAAAGACTCAAAATACAATTATCCAATTAGTAATCTCTTATTTTGCATTTTCTCCATTTATTTCTCAATTTCCAGTTGAATGTATTTACCTTTGTTTCATCATAAAATGTTGTAACTTCCAGGATGCCCTACATTAATATAGAAAGGCTAAGAGGGAGAGGAAACAGGGAGGGAAATTGGAGTTGAAAGAGAGAAGAGGAAGCAGAAGCAGAAGCAAGAGCAGAGGAAGAATACGAATAGGAATAGGAATACAAATAAGAAGGAGGAGGAGGAGTGGGAGGGGGAGGGCGAGGAGAAGAAGGAGGAGAAATGGTAGTTATTAGAAAGACTAAAAAGTAAAAACTGCTCCATATCTCTTTTTTTTTAAACTTCAGCACTATTAATATTTTAGGCTACATAATTATTTGTTGGGAAAGGGAGGAGGCTGTCCTTGCACTGTAGGATATGTAGCATCATTCTTGACCTCTGCCCATTAGATGCTGGTAGCACTTCCCAAAGATTGTGACAATCAAAAATGTTTCAACACATTGATAAATAAGCCCTGGAGGTGAGGAAATAAAATTATCACCTCTTATCACCACTGGTCTAAATTGACTATTTAGAGAATTATCTGATTATTGCTAAAGAAATAATAATAAAGGTATTTCTGGAAACAGGAAACAGGATTTTGTGTCAATCATTTTTAAGACTAATAATTAATACTGGATTTGATATTTGGAATTGTTATATAGGAAAAATGATTACATGAAATATAGACTTATTGACAATAATTGATGAACTCATGCTATTGTTTGTCAGTATCTTAAAAGACATGGAAAGGAAAAGAAATCTGGTCAGGGAGGTGGTTTAGACTGTGGTTAGACCTAATTTAATGAATGGTAAGAGCCTTGGTACATTGTTGGATTGAATATCAGTAGCTTCAGTATGACACCCTGACACTGGCGTGATTTGTCGCGCCAGTGGTTTTCTCTTAAAGTGCGTTGTGAAATAATGAGAATAATTCCTTAGCAAAGATTAGAATTAAGATATTTTCTTCCCTGCTCAATTCAAGTTTCCTATTTTGCATAGTATCAAGGAATTCAGTATCAATTTGGAGGAGGGGATAGGAGATGGGGCCCAGGGGTCAAAAAAGTAAAAGAACAAAATCATCCGGCCTAACAAATGATTAGATGAAATCTTGCGGTTTAACTGTACATGAACTGACAAGGAGGAAATTGATCATTCATTTAGTGTTTTTGAAATAATGATATTGGCAGAGAAACACAGTCTCGACCTACAAAAACCTGTAATTCTTCCAATCCTAAAGCAACTTCCTGGACCTACAAACCTATGTCAAACAGCATGTGGGCTACCAAAGCAGCACCCATGCTCACAGTGGACAATTGACAAGTGTGCATCTCCCTGTGAGGACAGCCAAATGTGTTAACCAAGGCATTTGCTAGTAAATGAAATCATCGCAATTGTTTCCTAGAGGGCTACTTTGTTTTCTGATATCCTGGAATGTGACCCAGTGATATTTCTAGACTGGATGCTGAAAATGATGAAAGTGTGAGAAGAAAGTGCATGTGGGTATTTGAGTGACCAAGTGGCAAATGGATAGACAGTATATATATATATATATATATATATATATATATATATATATATTATACATATAAATATATATATATAATAGAAATATATAATAGGAATGCAAACTGATGCAGCCACCCTGAAAAATAGTACGAAGATTCATCAAAAAGTTAAAAATAACACCATGTTTATATGTGTGTGTGTATATATAATATATTATATATGTGTATATTATTTAGTTATTTATTTAGTTATTTAGTTAGTTAGTTATTTCCAGGTTGTCTGCACCAGTTTGCATCCCTACTGACAATGTAAGAGGATTCTCTTTGTCTGTGTCCTCCCCAGCATCTGTTGTTTCCTGTGTTGTTGTTAATTTTAGCCATTCTGACGGGTGTGAGGTGATATCTCCTTGTAGTTTTGACATGTATTTCCCTGATGTTGAATATCTTTACGTGCATATGTTGGCCATCTGGATGTCTTCTTGGAAAATTGTCTATTCATGTCTTCTGTCCATTTCTTAATTGGATCATTTTGGAGGGTGTTAAACTGATAATTTCTTTATATGTTTTGGATACTGTTTCTCAGATATATCATTTGCAAATGTCTTCTCCCAATCCATAGTTTTCCCTTTAGTTCTGTTTGTTTCCTTCACTGTACAGAAGTCTTTTATCTTGATAAACCCTAATAGTTTATTTTTGCCTTTGTTTCCCTTGCCTCAGGAGACATAATTAGAAAGAAGTTGCTGTGGCTGATGTCACAGAGGTTACTACCGGTGGTGTTCTCTTCTAGGATTTTAATGGTTTCTTGTCTCACATTTAGGACTTTCTTCCTTTTTGATTTGTGTGTGTGTGTGTGTGTGTGTGTGTGTGTGTGTGTGTGTGTGAATGGTGTAAGAAAGTGGTCCAGTTCCATTCATTTGCATTTTGCTGTCCAGTTTCCCCAACACCATTTGTTGAAAAGCCTGCCTTTTTCTAATTGGATAGTCTTTCCTTCTTTGTCAAAAATTAATTGACCATGTAGTAGTGGGTTCCATTTTTGGGTCTTATATTCTGTTCTATTGATCTATATGTCTCCTTTTATGCCAGTTCCAGACTGTCTTAATTATTACAACTTTGTAACAAAACTTGGAGTTCTGAATTGTGATACCTCCAGCTTTGCTTTTCTTTTTCAAGGTTGCTTTGGCTACTTGGGGTCTTTTGTGATTCCATGCAAATTTTAGGATTGTTTGTTCTAGCTCTGTAAAAAAATGCTATAGTGTTTCGTTTGATAGGGATTGTATTAAATGTGGATTGCTTTAGGTAATACAGATATTTTAACAATATTTGTTCTTCTAATCTATGAGGATGAAATGTTTTTCCATTTCTTTGTGTCATCTTCAATTTCTTTCTTCAGGATTTTATAGTTTTCAGAGTATAGATCTTTTACCTCTTTGGTTAGGAATATGGCTGTGTGGTTCATTAGCATAAACTTTCATGACAAAAAGAGCTTGGTCTCCGGGACATCCCTAACAGCTGAAATAGTGCATGCCATTTTAACCAGCTCAAAGCTGAGAGCTATTTATCTAAAAATTCAAAAAGTGGAAAATAAAATCCAATAGTAAGAAAAATTTAATCTACATGCTGATATTTTATTATGCTCTAACTGATTTACTTTGCATCTTCATATTTAAGTATTTGGAGACAGGCTATTTGGACCAAACGCTAAAGAAAGCAAAGTAGGCCATTTCTGGTTTACTTTAACCTGTGTTTTCATAAGATTGCTTTTCAAATCCCTGTAGTTAAGGGGAAATAAAAACACATACATACACTGACATAGAAATCTATTAATGCATTACGGTAAGACAAGAGAAAAAAAGCATGGAGGATCATATATAATTAAGACTTTTTTGCAGTCTTGGTTAGATAAATTAGTTTCATTGTATTAATTAAATAACAATATAAAATCTTATCAAATGTAGTTTTTAATATTTAATAAAGATAGCTTGACAACTGCTGCTCCAAAGTTTAACGACTTCATTTAAAATGGGAGAGAGATAGACCAACAGAATGGACATCAGATGTTGTAAAAGACCTTGAAAAATACTAATAATGTAAAAATAGCTATTATCATCTCGGTGTTTTTTCCTTTCTCTCTCTCTCTCTCTTTCTTTTTTTTTTTTTTTTTTTTTATCTGTGCCTCAGCATTCTCTTTGGCAGGTGGCTTTTAGCTGAGTATTAGTGGGTGTCTCCTTGTTCCTAGACTGAGAAGTCTTCTGTAAGTAAAGGAGACAATACTGAGTCTGGTCTGCTTATGAGATACTCTGCAATAGATAAAGGCAGCAGCCTTGGAAAACAACAGATGGCCCGGGCAGGCATTGTGCCAGCTCATTATTATGACCTTGTAGGTCCAGGGGACCACTTATGTGCACCTTAGACCTGGAACTAAATGGATTCATATTTTTCCCTATTATATTCTTCGTTTCTATTGATGTGGTTGCTGATACAGTCATAAGAGAATAACAAAGGGGTTGTGTGTGTGAGTGTGTGTGTGTGTGTGTGTGTGTGTGTGAGAAAGAGAGAGAGAGAAAGAGAGAAACCTAGTGGAATCAATAGCAACCATAGTACAAGAAATAGAATTTGGCCATTTATAAGTCACAATGGTTCACTCTGTGACTATGGATTTTGAAGTTGCTGTGTCTAATGATATTGCTTCCTATTCAGATACAGGCTGCACTTGTGTTTGTTGACCACCAGCTATGTGGTTAACGTACAAAACAGAAAGCTGTAATGTTTATCAATTTCATAATTTTTTGACATATTAAGGTTGATAAAAACCAGCTCTTAGGAAGCCTATCATAGGACCCAATGTGAGCAATGGAATCTTTATTCAAAGAGCAGCAAGGCTGCTGCTAGCAGTCTGTAAATAGATTTGGAAGTAAATGGGAAGGACAGCATTACAGGTCCTGGAGTCTACATTCGGGGGGCTATCATCCCTTGAATTTCATAACATAAAGTTGAGGTACACAGCAGCTTCAGGTGTTGTAGATATAATGAGGTAACTTAGCTTTCCCTTAATTTTCTGAACAGAGACAATAAGGGAGATAACAGACATTACAAGGGAGGAATGGTTAGGACACATTTTCTTCCTACCCTTACCTTATTTGATTTTTTTCTTAAATCTCCTAATGATATTAATGAAGTAGATTTTATAGAATCTGTCCCCATTATTTTGTGCCTCCCTGTACCTACCCCTACCTCTCTGTATCCCCTCCCACAGTGAATCTATGCTTGGTGATGTCTCGAATAACTTTGCACATTGAGTTTTCCCTCTCTGCTGAACTTGGGAACACTGTAACTATCAACATGCAAAAAAGCTTTGGTAGTATGCTGTTGGATGAGAGACTATGAAGAAATCCTGAGACATACTTGCTATATCACACAAGACCATGGCAAAATGGCCAAGTCCGGTTAGGCCACCAGCTGACTGGAAAGCATGAGTAGATCCAATCAGATCAGAAGTGCTCTTCACATGAGATGACAATGATTAAATAAATTATTACAAATGTTTTATTTATAAATGAAATCTATACAAGTGTATACATTTATAACTCATACAAATTTATAAATGTGTGTTAAGTCATTGAATTTTGGAGTGGCTTCCATGTGACATTAGAAAACTGACATATTTCTGAAAAAGAAATAAACCCCATATACACCAAAGTGTCCAACTCAGGATCACTTTGATCAAAAGTGAAAAATCTTTTAGGATCTCTCTAACACAAAGCCTCTCAAACTTTATTGATTTTGATACACTAAATATGAGGTGAAACCTAAAAATATACCTTTCTAACCTACTCCCAGATGCTGTCTATAACAAAATCTAGCATACCTACCTTCTCATTTTAGAATTACAGAAACTGAGAATCAGGGATTTTGCAAAATCTTGACCAATAGTTTCTTGAATACAGTAAAGTATGTCTTTGTTTATTTGTGTATAGTTGTCATTATTTTCAACAACTGAAGAAATAGAGTTGTTTTCAGATAAAAAAAGATGAGACATACAGATCATGATTTAAAAGCGAGGAGGTAATATACAAATAACATAACTTAGGGGGAGGGGCAGAGCAGGGTCCCCAGGTCACCTGTCCTCAACAAATTACCTAGAAAACCATCCAATCATCCTGAAAATCTACGAATTCGGCCTGAGATTTAAAGAGAGACCAGCTGGAACGCTACAGTGAGAAGAGTTCGCGCTTCTATCAGGTAGGAAGACGGGGAGAAAAGAAATAAAGACACAAAAGGCCTCCAAGGGGGAGGGGCCCCGCGAGGAGCCGGGCTGAGGCCGGGGCGAGTGTCCCCAGGACAGGAGAGCCCCGTCCCGGAGGAGCAGGAGCTGCACCGACCTTCCCCGCGGAAAGGGGCTCCCCGGGAATTGGAGCAGGATCCCCAGAAAGGCGGGGACGCCCTCGGGCTCCCTGGGACAGTGACAGAGGAACTGCGCCCCGGAGAGTGCGCCGAGCTCCCTAAGGGCTGCAGCGCTCGGCGGGACCCGGAGCAGCTCGGAGGGGCTCGGGCGGCGGCTCCGCGGAGGGGGCTGCGGGGCTCCGGGAACAGCTCGGAGGGGCTCGGGCGGAGGAAGAAGCTCCGCGGAGGGGGCTGCGCGGCTCCGGGAACAGCTCGGAGGGGCTCGGGCGGCGGCTCCGCGGAGGGGGCTGCGGGGCAGGCAGAGGCCGGGAGGGCCCAGGACAGCAAGGACGCTCCTGCCTGGAGCTGAGCAGATCAGCGGCCCCGCCCGGGAGCCCCCAGGCCCTGCAGACGGAGAGCCCCGGAGCTACTGCGGGGGCTGACTCCAGGGTCCCAGAGCTGCCCCCGCCACTGTGGCTTCCTCCCGGGGCCTCACGGGGTGAACAACCCCCACCGAGCCCTGCACCAGGCAGGGGCAGAGCAGCTCCCCCAAGTGCTCACACCTGAGAATCAGCACAGCAGGCCCCTCCCCCAGAAGACCAGCGAGACGGACCAGTTCCAAGGGAAATCAAGGGACTTAAACTACACAGAATCGGAAGATACTCCCCGTGGTTTTTTTTGTTTTTGTTTTTTGTTTTGTTTTGTGCTTTTTTCTTTCTTTCTTCTTGATTTCTGATTGCTTCCCCCACCCCCTTTTTTTTTCTTTTTTCTCCTCTTTCTTTTTCTTTCTTTTTCTTCTCTTTTCCCCTTTTTTTCCTTCTTTCTCTTTTTTCTTTTTCTCTTTTCTTTCCTTCTCTCTCTTTTTCTCCTTTTCCCAACACAACTTGTTTTTGGCCACTCTGCACTGAGCAAAATGACTAGAAGGAAAACCTCACCTCAAAAGAAACAATCAGAAACAGCCCACTCTCCCACAGAGCTACAAAATATGGATTACAATTCAATGTCAGAAAGCCAATTCAGAAGCACTATTATACAGCTACTGGTGGCTCTAGAAAAAACCATAAAGGACTCAAGAGACTTCATGACTGCAGAATTTAGATCCAATCAGGCAGAAATTAAAAAGCAATTAAATGAGATGCAATCCAAGCTAGAAGTCCTAACGACAAGGGTTAACGAGGTAGAAGAACGAGTGAGTGACATAGAAGACAAGTTGATGGCAAAGAGGGAAACTGAGGAAAAAAGAGACAAGCAGTTAAAAGATCATGAGGATAGATTAAGGGAAATAAATGACAGCCTGAGGAAGAAAAACCTACGTTTAATTGGGGTTCCTGAGGGCGCCGAGAGGGACAGAGGGCCAGAATATGTATTTGAACAAATCCTAGCTGAAAACTTTCCTAATCTGGGAAGGGAAACAGGCATTCAGATCCAGGAAATAGAGAGATCCCCCCCTAAAATCAACAAAAACCGTTCAACACCTCGACATTTAATAGTGAAGCTTGCAAATTCCAAAGATAAGGAGAAGATCCTTAAAGCAGCAAGAGAAAAAAAGTCCCTGATTTTTATGGGGAGGAATATTAGGGTAACAGCAGACCTCTCCACAGAGACCTGGCAGGCCAGAAAGGGCTGGCAGGATATATTCAGGGTCCTAAATGAAAAGAACATGCAACCAAGAATACTTTACCCAGCAAGGCTTTCATTCAAAATGGAAGGAGAGATAAAGAGCTTCCAAGACAGGCAGGAACTGAAAGAATATGTAACCTCCAAACCAGCTCTGCAAGAAATTTTAAGGGGGACTCTTAAAATTCCCCTTTAAGAAGAAGTTCAGTGGAACAATCCACAAAAAGAAGGACTGAATAGATATGATGACACTAAACTCAAATCTATCAATAGTAACTCTGAACGTGAACGGGCTTAATGACCCCATCAAAAGGCGCAGGGTTTCAGACTGGATAAAAAAGCAGGACCCATCTATTTGCTGTCTACAAGAGACTCATTTTAGACAGAAGGACACCTACAACCTGAAAATAAAAGTTTGGAGAACCATTTACCATTCAAATGGTCCTCAAAAGAAAGCAGGGGTTGCCATCCTTATATCAGATAAATTAAAATTTACCCCAAAGACTATAGTGAGAGATGAAGAGGGACACTATCTCATACTCAAAGGATCTATCCAAAAAGAGGACTTAACAATCCTCAATATATATGCCCCGAATGTGGGAGCTGACAAATATTTAAACCAATTAATAACCAAACTCAAGAAATACCTTGATAATGATATACTTATACTTGGTGACTTCAATCTAGCTCTTTCTACCCTGGATAGGTCTTCTAAGCACAACATCTCCAAAGAAACGAGAGCTTTAAATGATACACTGGACCAGATGGATTTCACAGATATCTACAGAACTTTACATCAAACTCAACGGAATACACATTCTTCTCAAGTGCACATGGAACTTTCTCCAGAATAGACCACATACTGGGTCACAAATCGGGTCTGAACCGATACCAAAAGATCGGGATAGTCCCCTATATATTCTCAGACCATAATGCCTTGAAATTAGAACTTAATCACAACAAGAAGTATGGAAGGACCACAAACACGTGGAGGTTAAGGACCATCCTGCTAAAAGATGAAAAGGTCAACCAGGAAATTAAGGAAGAATTAAAAAGATTCATGGAAACTAATGAGAATGAAGATACAACCGTTCAAAATCTTTGGGATGCAGCAAAAGCAGTCCTGAGGGGGAAATACATCGCAATACAAGCATCCATTCAAAAACTGGAAAGATCTCAAATTCAAAAGCTCACCTTACACATAAAGGAACTAGAGAAAAAGCAACAAATAGACCCCACCCCCAGCAGAAGAAGACAGTTAATTAAAATTCGAGCAGAACTCAATGATATCGAGACCAAAAGAACTGTGGAACAGATCAACAGAACCAGGAGTTGGTTCTTTGAAAGAATTAATAAGATAGATAAACCATTAGCCAACCTTATTAAAAAGAAGAGAGAGAAGACTCAAATTAATAAAATCATGAATGAGAAAGGGGACATCACTACCAACACCAAGGAAATACAAACGATTTTAAAAACATATTATGAACAGCTGTACGCCAATAAATTAGGAAATCTAGAAGAAATGGACGCATTCCTGGAAAGCCACAAACTACCAAAACTGGAGCAGGAAGAAATAGAAAACCTGAACAGGCCAATAACCAGGGAGGAAATTGAAGCAGTCATCAAAAACCTCCCAAGACACAAGAGTCCAGGGGCAGATGGCTTCCCAGGGGAATTCTATCAAACGTTTAAAGAAGAAATCATACCTATTCTACTAAAGCTGTTTGGAAAGATAGAAAGAGATGGAGTACTTCCAAATTCGTTCTATGAGGCCAGCATCACCTTAATTCCGAAACCAGACAAAGACCCCACCAAAAAGGAGAATTACAGACCAATATCCCTGATGAACATGGATGCAAAAATTCTCAACAAGGTACTAGCCAATAGGATCCAACAACACATTAAGAAAATTATTCACCATGACCAAGTAGGATTTATCCCTGGGACACAAGGCTGGTTCAACACTCGTAAAACAATCAATGTGATTCATCATATCAGCAAGAGAAAAACCAAGAACCATATGATCCTCTCATTAGATGCAGAGAAAGCATTTGACAAAATACAGCATCCATTCCTGATCAAAACCCTTCAGAGTGTTGGGATAGAGGGAACTTTCCTCGACATCTTAAAAGCCATTTACGAAAAGCCCACAGCAAATATCATTCTCAATGGGGAAGCACTGGGAGCCTTTCCCCTAAGATCAGGAACAAGACAGGGATGTCCACTCTCACCACTGCTGTTCAACATCGTTCTGGAAGTCCTCGCCTCAGCAATCAGACAACAAAAAGACATTAAAGGCATTCAAATTGGCAAAGAAGAAGTCAAACTCTCCCTCTTCGCCGATGACATGATACTCTACATAGAAAACCCAAAAGCGGGATCCCTGGGTGGCGCAGCGGTTTGGCGCCTGCCTTTGGCCCAGGGCGCGATCCTGGAGACCCGGGATCGAATCCCACGTTGGGCTCCCGGTGCATGGAGCCTGCTTCTCCCTCTGCCTGTGTCTCTGCCTCTCTCTCTCTCTCTCTGTGACTATCATAAATAAATAAAAATTTTAAAAAAAATCCTCAACTACCTTTAAAAAAAAAAAAAAAAAGAAAACCCAAAAGCCTCCACCCCAAGATTGCTAGAACTCATACAGCAACTTGGTAGCGTGGCAGGATACAAAATCAATGCCCAGAAATCAATGGCATTTCTATACAGTAACAATGAGACTGAAGAAAGAGAAATTAAGGAGTCAATCCCATTTACAATTGCACCCAAAAGCATAAGATACCTAGGAATAAACCTAACCAAAGAGGTAAAGGATCTATACCCTAAAAACTATAGAACACTTCTGAAAGAAATTGAGGAAGACACAAAGAGATGGAAAAATATTCCATGCTCATGGATTGGCAGAATTAATATTGTAAAAATGTCAATGTTACCGAGGGCAATTTATACGTTTAATGCAATCCCTATCAAAATACCATGGACTTTCTTCAGAGAGTTAGAACAAATTATTTTAAAATTTGTGTGGAATCAGAAAAGACCCCGAATAGCCACGGGAATTTTAAAAAAGAAAACCATAGCTGGGGGCATCACAACACCAGATTTCAGGTTGTACTACAAAGCCGTGGTCATCAAGACAGTGTGGTACTGGCACAAAAACAGACACATAGATCAATGGAACAGAATAGAGAACCCAGAAGTGACCCTGAAATGTACGGTCAACTAATATTTGATAAAGGAGGAAAGACTATCCATTGGAAGAAAGACAGTCTCCTCAATAAATGGTGCTGGGAAAATTGGACATCCACATGCAGAAGAATGAAACTAGACCACTCTCTTGCACCATACACAAAGATAAACTCAAAATGGATGAGAGATCTAAATGTGAGACAAGATTCCATCAAAATCCTAGAGGAGAACACAGGCAACACCCTTTTTGAACTCAGCCACAGTAACTTCTTGCAAGATACATCCACGAAGGCAAAAGAAACAAAAGCAAAAATGAACTATTGGGACTTCATCAAGATAAGAAGCTTTTGCACAGCAAAGGATACAGTCAACAAAACTCAAAGACAACCTACAGAATGGGAGAAGATATTTGCAAATGACATATCAGATAAAGGGCTAGTCTCCAAGATCTATAAAGAACTTATTAAACTCAACACCAAAGAAACAAACAATCCAATCATGAAATGGGCAAAAGACATGAAGAGAAATCTCACAGAGGAAGACATGGACATGGCCAACATGCACATGAGAAAATGCTCCTGCATCACTTGCCATCAGGGAAATACAAATCAAAACCACAATGAGATACCACCTCACACCAGTGAGAATGGGGAAAATTAACAAGGCAGGAAACAACAAATGTTGGAGAGGATGCGGAGAAAAGGGAACCCTCTTACACTGTTGGTGGGAATGTGAACTGGTGCAGCCACTCTGGAAAACTGTGTGGAGGTTCCTCAAAGAGTTAAAAATAGACCTGCCCTACGACCCAGCAATTGCACTGCTGGGGATTTACCCCAAAGATTCAGATGCAATGAAATGCCGGGACACCTGCACCCCGATGTTTCTATCAGCAATGGCCACAATAGCCAAACTGTGGAAGGAGCCTCGGTGTCCATCGAAAGATGAATGGATAAAGAAGATGTGGTCTATGTATACAATGGAATATTCCTCAGCAATTAGAAACGACAAATACCCACCATTTGCTTCAACGTGGATGGAACTGGAGGGTATTATGCTGAGTGAAATAAGTCAATCGGAGAAGGACAAACAGTGTATGTTCTCATTCATTTGGGGAATATGAATAATAGTGAAAGGGAATATAAAGGAAGGGAAAAGAAATGTTGGGAAATATCAGGAAGGGAGACAGAACATAAAGACTCCTAACTCGGGGAAATGAACTAGGGGTGGTGGAAGGGGAGGAGGGCGGGTGTTGGAGGGGAATGGGTGACGGGCACTGAGGTGGACACTTGACGGGATGAGCACTGGGTGTTTTTCTGTATGTTGGTAAATTGAACACCAATAAAAGTTAATTAAATTAAAAAAATAAAAATAAAAATAAAATAAAAAAAAAACAAATAACATAACTTACTCATCTGAATATCTGAATCTGTTTGTGAACTTCAGTTTATCTAAGACAGAAATGACTCTCATACATTAGAAAATAAGACAAATCACCTACAAGGAAGAATTAGGTTGACATTCATCTACTGTTCAGTAATATTGTAAGCAAGAAATAGTGATTTGTCTCCAAATGTATGATGAAATAATTATGACCTATACCCCTACAGCTAGGTTTAATTACAGCCATTTTGAGTTTATCATCTGTTCATATGACCACACCCTTGGTCTCTTTTTTAGGGTCATTTCCTCAGCTGAAAGAAATTAATGATAGCCACGCAATTCTTTCTTAACTCTTAATAAACCCTTGATTTATCATTGGCCTGAAGCTGGCCCTTAATGACTGGACTGCATCTCTAGATGGTTAAGAAAACATTTCAGTTTCCAAATCCATCTGATCTAGAATTTCTGGTTTGTGTGTGTGTGTCTGTGTGTGTAAATTTTCTTGCAATTTAACCAGTTCTTTTGTGAGCTCCTTTTTTTTTTTTTTTTCTCCCAAGGAAACAAATTTCAACAAATTTCAACAATCAACATTCTCTTTGGGAACCATTTTACTGAACCTGTAAGATCATTTAACTGTACCTTCTATTTCCCATGTTTTTGCAGTATACAGTTGAATTAATTTTTCCTTACTACCTATATAGCAAGTCACCTTCCTATACCAGTCTCCTCATCACCGACAGTTGGTTTCAAAATCAATGTGACATTTTAGGTTAGCATCCTTCCCATTTCACCTTTCCTTGCTAGTCAGGTTTTACATGGCTATTGCCATCTTCAGATGAATAGAAGTGAAAACAACTATAAACCTAATCCAAGTCATCATTCTTAGCCTTTATATTGAATTATCCCTTTTTATTTTGGCTTATATCAATAGCCAAATAAATTTGGTAGTATGGCTAAAAAAAATAAAACAATTGTAGTAATCTATACTAGAAGGATATTGAAAAATACCACAGTTGTCTTATATTATTTAGAGCTTTTAAAATGAAAGGGTCTATTGTGAGCTTGAAAATAAAGACAGGGCAGCCCGGGTGGCTCAGCAGTTTAGCTTCAACACCTTCAGCCCGGAGCCTGATCCTGGACACCTGGCTTCGAGTCCCATGTCAAGCTCCCTGCATGGAGCCCGCTTCTCCCTCTTCCTGTGTCTCTGCCTCTCTCTCTCTCTCTCTGTCTCTCATTAATAAATAAGTAAAATTAAAAAGAAAAGAAAGACATGTTATACATAATTTTAAAATGATTTAAAAATAAAGCTTTCTCCTTACTAGCTCACTCACTGCCTCCCTCTATTTCTTCCATTTTAAGTCCCTCTCACATTCATTCTTTTAAAGCATTTTTAGAGAACAGAGTTCCACAAAATATATTTTTATAAGCACTGTATTAAAGCAAAATAAAAGCATGATGCAATTACTCACTTAAAAATTATTTTTTCTATTCTACTTTTATCAAAACATATAATAGTGTTGCTTATTAGCTGAAGTTTGATTACTTTTCCGTTATTTAAAAATTGGTATATTGCATAGAGTTAATGAAATACAACTATTAACTTGTCTTCCAGAAGAAATATGCTTCTTAAATGAAAAGCATAACAATTATAAAATGATATCAACTAAAACTGTAATAAGTCCTCATGTGATTTTTTAAATGTTGGTATTTTTGAAAAAGAATTAATATAGATTATAAGTATTCAAATCAAGATTAAACAGTTACTTGAGCAACTATAGAAAGAAAAGTGTTGTGTTCTACTTTAAATAATCCAAAGAAAGATACTATATATATATATATATATATAAAACTATATATATTACCATATATTCACATATTTATATTTAAAGTGATATCATATAAGTATCTATCTATCTATAATCTTTCTTTGGATTATTTAAAGTAGAATGCAAACTTTTTTTTTTTTTTACCATAGCTGCCCATATATATAATGTAGATTATGTATATATAATTTGTGATAATGGTTCGTACAACAAAATTTATAAATCACATATTAATAGATAATGGAGAAAACATACTGTCCTATTTTATATAGACTAAAATTTTCAGGTTATTTAAGACTAGAGATATGTTTCTTAGCTAAGTACTTTGTATTTTGGAGCATTGTTGAACTCACGTATTCCCTGAAAAAGAGCGGCTTAATATAATTAGAAATTCTGTATTGGTGATAATTGCATTTTTATATATTGAAATGTTTAATTATAATCATAAAGGCATTTTTCAAATTCACTTTCAGGGATACTAAATGAAAAAAAAAAAAAAAAGAAATAGCCTAAAAAGAAGAAACCGAGTTAAAGCACTTAACAAATAATTTAAAAGGGGATAGATTTGTTATATAAAATTGCACTAATTTCTGATAAGGGCCATAATGAATTCCCCACTGAATAGGTGCTTAGTGCTTAATGAGAGCCCAGAGAGAGTGACCTGGTGCTCTTGAGTAATTAAGTCATTGCCCCTTTATCATTGAATAAAGCATGAAGTTCTCTTAAAGAAGGCGCTCATTTCAGAAAGGTAACATGAGGTAAAGCACATATTTTAATAAAATGATGGTGTCGTGTATTTTCATTTCCTCCTCTTTACATGGCATTCTTTAAGAATCCATTCATATTTTAAAAAGTCATTTCAATATTTTAACCGACTGATGAAGTTTAAGCAGCTCAGAAACATGAACAGATGTCTGCGTGTCTCACTTGACTTCAAGAGTATTTGAAATACTTTCTTCCATCTACATTTCTTTTGATTCTCTAGTTTTGCCTGAGATGAAAGATAAAATGGAAAAATAAAAAATATTTTTTTTCATGGAATTAAAATATATTAAGGACAGAATTTTTATCATTCTTTATTCCCATTTGTATCTCGTGTTTCTGCACAATTTCAGTATCTTTTTAAACAAAATTTTCTGGTGTTTTTCTGTCAAAAATATTATTCAGGAAACATCAACTTTACATAGGACTTTTCAGTTTTGCAGCCTTTTCTATCCAGAAGATTTGAGTATAGAAATTTTAATATCTATTTGATATCTCTGATTTTATAAAATCAAAACTTAAGATTTTGTTTTATGGTTAGAACTACGTTTCCAAAGAGTGGTTTTATTCTCCTCCTTTCTCTCAGAACAAAAAAGAAGATCACGGAATAACAATATCTGTTGAAAAATAAAGTAAAACTGACCAAATAAGACTAGAAATAATTTCAGTAATAAAAAAAGCCAGATATCAGGAGAAAAGTTTGATAGAGAAGTTAGCCCTGAAAAAAACAATTATTCAAACACATGATTCAAAGTTAAAATGAAATGCTAAATTTCACTGAATTAGCAAGCTGAAACAAATTAAGATACATATAATGTTAGTAAATAGTCTTTGAACTGGGCACACATACTCAGTGGTAAATCAGGCCACCTGAAATCAAGTCATGGTTTTAGAATTCAAACTTACAAAATAAATATTAAAAGGAATTATCGTGGCATCATTTTTAAGGAAGAAATATGAATACAGAAATATACAAAAACAATAACTTTCAAACTAACAACAAAACAAAATCTGAACTCAGCTCTTCCCCAATTTGGGATGAGGTTACATCTGATAATCCTATTGTAAATTGAAAATATCATATGTAAAAAGTGCATTTAAAACGTACCTAGCTAAACATCATAGCCTAAACTTTCCTATCTTAAACTTGCTGAAGACACTTACATTAGCCCAAATCTTCGAATACAAAACCTATTTTATAATAAAACTTTGAATATTTCATGTAGTTTAGTGAATACTGCACTACAAGTGAAAAACAGAATGGGTATAGAGTGGTTGCAAGTGTGTTGGTTGTTTGCCTTGGTGATCAAGTGGCTACTGGGAGCTTTGGCTCCAGAATCACAACAGGATCTTCCCTAGAAAGAGACTGAAATTCAAAATTTAAAGTATGCTCTCTACTAAATGTGTATCACTATAAAATGCACCATTTTATAGTCGAACCATCTTAAGTGGGGGACTGCATAGTAAAACTCATCTGCATACATGTGAATATGTAACTATCATCTATCTATGGAGTGAACACTGTAAAGAATTATGCCAAAATGTTACCAAGGTCTTACCTCTGGGTGATGGGATTATGAATGATTATTATTAGTTGCCTTTATATTCACCTACGTTTTCAAATTTTCTAGATTACTAGTAATTAAATATTATAAAACTCAGGTTACACATTCTTTTTTATTATTAAAAATTTCAAGTCAGAAAATATATGTAGGCTAAAATTTTCTAATTCCCTGAACAGCCATGTATAAAACTCTTAGCTGTCATTAATTATATGATAAACACACACAGGAATTTACTTTTTTATTTATTTTTCAATTTAAAAAGTTTTGAAAAATTTCCCTTACCAGTATATTTTTCTCTAACTTATTCTTTTTGAAATTGCTTATCATTCTATGGAATATGTATACTATAATACACAAATGCAATTTCTTATTGTTTGTAAAAAACTCTTGGGTATTTTCAAAGATTTAGTTGACTATGTACACTCCAATTATTTCTGGAGAATATCGATCTAGAAATAAATTTGCTTTATCAAATTTATGTATACTTTGCATTTCAAAAAAGATTTTTTAAGTTATTTTTTAAAGATTTTATTTATTTATTTATTATTTATTTATTTATTTATTATTTTATTTATTTATTTATTTATTTATGAGAGACATACAGAGAGAGAAAGAGAGAGAGAAGCAGAGACACAGGCAGAGGGAGAAGCAGGCTCCATGCAGGGCCCAAAGCGGGACTCGATCCTGGGTATCCGGGATCAGGCCTTGAGCCTAAGGCAGACACTGAACCGCTGAGACACCCAGGCATTCCCAAAATTTATTTTTTTGAGAGATAGAGCATGAGCAGGAGGGAGGAGTAGAAGGAGAAGCAGATTCTCTGGGGAGCAAGGAGCCTGATGCAGATCTCGATCCTAGAACCCTTGGATCGTGATTCTGAGCCAAAGGCGGATGCTGAACAGACTTAGGCACCCAGGTGACCGTATTCTGCATTTCAATACATAATGCCATTCATTTGTCTTTCCTTTTTGGTTTTTCATATTTTTTAAATTATTAATGTAATTATTTGTTAAATGTGTTGCTGACACTTTCCAACTCTTTGGAAATAGCCTTTTACTCTTCTTGACTATCATACCAATTTTGAAATTAAAAATAATAGTATTAACAGTAATAAATAGTAGTTAAACATAGTGGCTTGGTTATATAGGCCCTAATGAAAAATAGAAAATATATGAAATTTATATTTTGAAACCAGTGATATCATGGAAAATGATAATTAAGTAGAGAATGGAACTACCAAAAATTTTAAGGGTTATGTAAAATAATATAAATTGCTGTCAGAGCAATACAGTCTACAAGCAAGTTGCAAATAATTGACTTAAAAATAGCCTAAATGGCAAAGGGACTGTAATAATCTAAACACAAGCACATTTTAAATACATAATGACTTTAAAATAAGTGCACAGGTTGTGATGACTTTAAAGTTTTCTTAAGGGAAAGGCAAGTTTCAGGTTGCTGTGGGCATCCATCTAGTAGGAGGATGTGGTATATGGTGTTGCTGAAACATCCCTGGAAAAATTGCTTCTTCCATCGAGCTCTAGAGTAATCTAAATTTTTAAAAGTAACCTCAAATCACTCTGATGCATGAGGCAAGTAGAAGAATCTTTGAATAATAACTAAGACATACCAGATTTAGAAAAAATTATTTTTTCATATTTAGCGTTTCTTTAGTGTAGCTTAAAAAGAGCTGCCCTGAGGAGCACCTGGGTGGTTCAGTCCTTTAGCCTCTGACTCTTGATTTCGCTTAGGTCAAGATCTCAGGGTTGTGAGACTGAGCCCCTTGTCTGGCTCTGTGCTTAGCGGAGAATCTGTGTGAAATTTGTTTCCTCTCCATCTCCCTCAGCCCCTCCCTGCTCACATACATGTGTGCTCTCTCTCTCTTTCTAAAATAAATAAATCTTAAAAAAAAAGAGCTGTCCTGAAACACCCACATTCCCTGATGAATGTTCCTTGAGCAGCATCCTCATAAACAGACCCTTACCCTTTCAGGTGAGCCCACTCATACGTGCAGGAAATGCCTGAAAAGCTACGGATGGGTTTTACTTCTGTACTACTCCAGATTTTCTGCCTCAAAAAAGGAGCATAACATATGAAAAAAAAAAAAAACAAAAAGCAAAAACACAATATTTTAGAATCAAATAGGTGTCTCTTTAGCTTTTTAGTTGCGCACATCATATACATTAGTTTACTTTTTTTTTTTTCGCCTTAAGCCCAATTTTCTTTATTTTTGATAGAGAAAGAACAGTTATAAATTCATAAGATTGCTTTTGGAGTTAAATGAGATGATCATTTAAGTAACAAATAGTTTCTGAGTATCAGAAACTGGAAAAAGGAGAAGGGGAAAAGGGAGAGGAGGAAGGAGGAAGAAGAGGAGGAGAAGAAGAAACAATGTTTTGCCTCTGATTTTGAGAGACTCACTTTGTGCATTTCATGTTTATACCTCATGGCTGGCATTTGGAGCACACTTGTTTTATTAAGTTACTTTTACTCATCATCAGCCATTATAATAAAGGACATTTAAACAAATGAGTAATAATTTTTCTTCCCTTTGTATTTTTTTTTAGATAACAAGATAACAATACTTCACCAATTTCAAGACTTTCTTTCTCTCCTATTTTTCTTCTCTTTCCTTTCCTTCCAACTTCTTTCCATTTCAGTGGGAAAATATAAATGACCTTCAGCATAACCAGTAACATTATACATTAGGATGAGAAGTAACCAAAAAGCAACACAAAGTCTAAATAGGTAACAAGAATATAAATGTAGAAATAATTCATTTTGAACTCAATTGATTAACCACAAACCATTTCTTTCTTATTATGTATGAATATGATTGAATTACTTTTATGAAACTATTGATTGTAAAATCTGGTTCATTAGATTCTATTTGGCTGAATTATAAACCTATTAATTTTGCTTTAGCTGTGCCAGAATTAACAAGAATAAAAAATCTGACAGATGAAAAAGCTTGAATATATACCAGCTGACTTACAAATGTTTCATGTTACTTTGTGGCAGGTTTTTAAATATTCACACCTCAAATAAAAACATGATGTGCTAAAACATTTGTATGTGATTGAATTTTAATATATCCAAAATAAGACACCATTATCCTTAAACACGAAATTATAGAATCCTTCATACAGATTGACTCTGTTTTTACAGGAAAAGGAAAAGAAAGAATTACTGGTGTTAGAAACACCTGCAAATAAGATAAACAAGAATATTATAAAAATTCTAAATAATTAATTCTCAAAGAACAAAGATAATTTTTAAGGGAAAAAAAGTCCATGTATTTTACCTAATGAAGTAATAGTATTTCTGTGAATATGGCTACTGGGATAATATATATTTTTGTATTCTTATTAAATAGTGCATGTTCTTATAAACATCAGGGGATAGAAATCTGAATAACCACAGTACCTCAAATTATAGAAACTCATAATCTAGCTGGGGATATAAAAGCATGCATAATACACAAGGCATATCATACATTTCTAAAGAAATATCCAGTGGATCATATAATAGCAATTACTCGTGACTATTTATTCTTTATTAAACCAAATATAATAAATAAGATCAACAAATAAGAGATAGAAAAAGAAATAAAGAAATAGCATTTACAATAACTAAAGAAAATGAACTTCTACTATAACTTGGTGTGTGTGTGTGTGTTTTCTTACTAAAATATACTTCAGGGTAACTGGAAATCATGTGGTTCAGGAGCTCATTTACAAAGAAGGAAACATAGAGTAAAAATATTATATCAAGTTTTCAAAATCTAATTACAGTGGAACCTAGATGCCTTAGTGAGACATAGTATAGAATATTGGAATTGTCATCAAACATCTGATTTGTTGTTCTAACTCAATCACTATTTAGCATTATTTTGATTATTCCATAATAATGAAATCTTCTCAGTATTTAAATGTAGAATTTAATGATGCAATATTATTTATAACTCAGTAACCCAGGAAAATATTGTTTCATTACTGATTTAGTCCATTTTAAATTAATTCCCTCATATACACATTGTCTTCTCTTTCTTTCTCTCTCCTTCTTTCTCCCCCCCCCCCAGACCTCAAAATTAAAGCATCTCAGGAAAATTCTTTGTATTAGATTGAAGATTGGGTGGCAATATATTTTTTAAAGTTACAGTTGAAATTGAAAGATTTGGAAATTAAGTGGAACACTGTTAATAATTACTTTTGGGTAATAAGCATAAACCAAGATTGCCTAGGCAAATTGGCACATGTTAATTTTAGATTAAAGATACCCAGGAACTATAAAAGTCACTATCACAAAATAGTTTACATAGACATGACCATAAGATTTGAATCTTGTTCAATGAGAAAAAATGAAAGCATTTTACAAATATGGTCAATTTTGGTGATAGTATCCATTCAAATGGTCCAATTGTATCAAAAGCATAGTCTGTCTTAATCTTTGGAAACTTAATATCCTTAAATGTAATTTCTATTAGTATCCTACTATTAAAAAGTCATATTTTAAATATTTTTATGGAAAAAATTAGTTAAGTTCCAAATACTGTAACATAATTCCTTCAGGGTCTGAAATACATGTTAAGGATTGTAAATGTGAATCACTTCTTGGCCTTTTGGTTAAGATCTAATGGATGATTGTAAATGTGAATCTCATTCTAGGTCAGAGCAAAACGTCCAGTTCTTTCTAATAATTTTAAATTTCTACAACTGCTATATTTACTGCACTAACAATAAAAGTAACTGAAAATGAAAATGGACAAAAATGAGCTATGGAAATAGAGAAGATACAAATGCATGATATATTTTTTTAGGATATTCTGTGTTAACTGTAGTATACTACAAATTATGAATTACTAAAAATGTTCATAACCAAATTCAACATTCTATGTTGAGTATTCTAAGCATAATTCATTTACCCAACCTGGCCATGGGTTTCCAGGACTTACTTTTATGCTCTCCAATTACTTGTCATGTGTTCATTTGCAAATGAGAATCACTCTATTAAAGATGCAATGGTATTTATATTCTTATCAATACTCTCCTTTATTTGGCATATTCTCCTTTGTGTTCATTAAAATCTATTTAACATTTAAGTAAGTGTTTTAATATCAACCATCTTCTTTTCAATCTGTTTTCTTCACTGATATTTCCTTAAGAATTAAACTTTAGATATTATAGTATTATGCAACTTCGAGCAATCGCCATTTTCATTACTTCATTCAAAATTTCATTGGGTAACTATGTACTAGGTACTATGGAGGTTGATAATAAAGAAAATAAAGAAATAAAGAAATAAAAAAATAAAGAAAATAGTATTGTATGGTGACAGAGGGAAGTTTTACTTGTGGTGAGCACAGTAAAAGGTAAAACATTGTTAAATCACTATTTTGTACCCCTGAAAATAATCTAATATTGTGTGTCAACTATACTCAAATAAAAAAAAAAGAAAGCCTTTATATAACTGAGGACTTAAGCAATATGAGATAGTTTAGGCTAACAATGTGACTTATGGCAAATAACATTCAAGACAATGGTATTATACACTCTCAACAGCTAAGATTGATCTCGAATGGTTGGTTGATTTAACATCTGAAAATAATTAATGTAACATACGACATTATAAAGAACAATAACCACATGATCAGACAAGAGATGAACAATCATGTGAAAAATAATATACCTAATCAATGAACTGGGAATAAAAGGGATTTTTCTCCACTTGGTAAAGTGCATCTATGCAAATCCCATTGCTAACATCATATTTAATGTTGAAAACTGAAGGCTTTCTCTAAATATAATGAACAAGGCAAGGATGTTTACGTTTGCCATTTCTATTCAACATTGTAATATGCATTACTCTAGCTAGCACATTTTATTTTTTTCTAGCTAGCACATTAAGACATCAAGACAAGGAACAAAATAATTTAAAGGCAGCTAGTTTGGAAAGAAAAAAAAAAAAAAAACTAAAACTCTACTGACTTCCAGAAGATATTATCCTGCATGTAAGAAATTACAAGGAAAAAAAAAAGAAATTACAAGGAATACCCAAAAATAACTCTAATAAACACATGTAGGGTTGCATGGATGGCTCAGTGGTTGAGCATCTACCTTCGGCCCAGGGCGTGTGATCCTGGGGTCCTGGGATCAAATCCTGTACCAGGCTCCCTGCATGGAGCCTGCTTCTCCCTCTGCCTCTATCTCTGCCTCTCCCTCTGTCTCTCATGAATAAATAAATAAATAAATAAATAAATAAATAAATAAATACCAAAAAAACACATTTAGCAAGGACACAGTACACAGTTCATTATACAAATAACAGTCATATTTTTATACAGTAGCAACAATCACAACTTGAAATGAAGTAAATTATTGCATTTGCAATGACGTATTTTAAGCCAATTAAATGCATAAAATACCATTAAAATAATGAAAAGATAAGCCACAGACTGGAAGAAAATATTTTTCTTTTTTTTTTGTTTGTTTCCAGTTTTTATTTAAATTCTAGTTAGTTAACTAAGAGTGTAATATTGGTTATAGTAGAATTTAATGATTCATCACTTGTGTATAACACACAGTGCTCAACGCAATAAGTGCCCTCCTTAAAGCTCATCATACATTTAGTCCATCCATCCACCCACTTTCCCTCTAGCAACCCTCAGTTTATTCTCTAAAGTCAACAGTCTATTTTATAGTTTGTTTTTCTCTGTTTTCTTTTCTTTTTTTTAAAAAAAATATTTTATTTATTTGACAGAGAGCTAGAGTCCGAGAACACAAGCCACAGGAATGGCAGAGGGAGAAGAAGTAGGCTCCCAACTGAGCAGGAAGCCTGACGTGGGGCTTGGTTCCAGGACCCTGAAATCATGACTAGTGCGGAAAGCAGAGGCCTAACCAACTGAGCCACCCAGGCACCCTTCTCTCTTTGTTTTCTTTTTCAAATGTTCATTAAACATATGAGTGAAATCATATGGTATTTCTTTTTCTCTGACTAACTTATTATACTTATTATGTTTGTCGTGATATATGTGAACTCTATCCCTGTCATTGCAAATGGCAAGATTTCATTTTTTGATGGTTGAGTAATAGTCCATTATGTGTATCCATACATATGTATACATATGTGTATATATACACAAATATGCAAACACATATTCTTTACCCATTCATCAGTAGATGGACATTTGGGTTTAGGTCTTTCCATAATTTGGCTATTGTGAATAATGCTGTTAAAAACATCAGTTGCATGTCTTTTGAATCAGTATTTTTTATATCTTTTGAGTAAATAATCAGTAGTGCAATTACTGGGTCGTAGGGTGGTTCTATTTTTAACTCTTAGTTTTCTCAAGTGACACTTTTAAACGGCTTATCTCAGACCATATAAAGAATATCTAAAGCTTTCATTACTAGGAAGACATATGATACAATTTAAAATGGGCTAATATGAATGACTAATAAGCATCTAAAAACATGATGGATACTTTTCAGAGCCTATGTTAGGTGAAAATGGATTCAAAAGGCCACATTCTATGATACCATTGTAGGGCATTTTGCAAAAGACAAAAGCCTAAAGACAAAAGTCAGTTAAATACTTGCTAAGGGTTGAGAGTAAAAGGAAGGATTTGTTACAAATGGGCATGAGGGAATTTTTTTTAAAGATTTTATTTACTTATTCAGGAGATAAAGAGAGAGAGAGAGAGGGATCCCTGGGTGGCGCAGCGGTTTGGCGCCTGCCTTTGGCCCAGGGCGCGATCCTGGAGACCCGGGATCGAATCCCACGTCGGGCTCCCAGTGCATGGAGCCTGCTTCTCCCTCTGCCTGTGTCTCTGCCTCTCTCTCTCTCTCTGTGACTATCATAAATAAATAAAAATTAAGAAAAAAAAAAAAAGAGAGAGAGAGAGAGAGAGAGGCAGGGACACAGGCAGAGGGAGAAGCAGGCTCCATGCAGGGAGCCCAACATGGGACTTGATCCCAGGACTCCAGGATCACGCCCTGGGTGTGTAGGCAGGAACCAAACTGCTGAGCCACCCAGGGATCCCCAAGCATGAGGGAATTTTTGAAGGGGCAATTGAGTTCTATAGTTTGTTCATGTTGGTGGTCATGAAACTTTATATATTTTTAAAACTTACAGAAATTTCCAACAAAAATATGAATATTATAGTATATATTATACTGTAAATTTTTCAAAAGGCATTTAGTAAAACTAAACAGAACAATACAAAACAATAATTTTAAATAATATTAGAATTTCAACTCTAGGGCAGCCCAGGTGGCTCAGTGGTTTAGTGCCACCTTCAGCCCAGGGCGTGATCCTGGAGACCCAGGATCAGAGTCCCATGTCAGGCTCCCTGCATGGAGCCTGCTTCTGCCTCTGCCTCTGCCTGTGTCTCTGCCTCTTTCTCTCTCTCTCTCTCTCTCTCTCTCTCTCTGTCTCTCATGAATAAATAAATAAAATCTTAAAAAATAATAATTTCAATTCTAAGTATGATGTTAAAAAGATACAAGGGAGTGTTGGCCCAACCATATCAATGTGAGAAAGCTCCAAATCTACAAATCATGACTTTCCCTGAGTAAGTCAGTTGTGAGTTTGTAAATTAACCTAGTCAATTGAATTCAAAGGGGGATAATTCCTGCAGAGTTGAGACAGAACTTGAACTCTTTCTTTTACCTTTAATAAATCGTTGAAAGAAAACACAGTCACCATAGAGGTAGGTAGAAACAGATTAAAATTTTACGATATTTTTAAAAAGATTTTATTTATTTATTTATTTATTTATTTATTTATTTATTTATTTATGAGAGACACACACACACACACACACAGAGAGAGAGAGAGAGAGAGAGAGAGGCAGAGACACAGGCAGAGGGAGAAGCAGGCTCCATGCAGGGGAGCCCAATGCAGGACTTGATCCCATTTCCTGGCATCATGCCCTGAGCAGAAAGCAGACACTCAAACGCTGAGCCACCCATGCATCCCTAGAATATTTTATTTTATTTATTTTATTTTCCTTCCCTAGAATATTTTAGATGCTGAATGTAAACTGTCACTTAGTTTAGTGTTCCTGGAACATCAAACAGGAAAAGCCTGAAATCACTGACAAGCTCTCTTCCATGGTTGGTCTCTGTGGATACTCTTGATAAAGATTTTTGGTAGATATGGAGATCAGTGTGGCACATGGACACTGTCTGCTCCCCAAATCCTTTTTTTAGGGGAAATAAAAGCATTAAGCCACTGTGGGAAAAGCAGCACAGGGTCTAGGCAAAGATCTATTGCTATGATAGAGGCAAAGCGTATGGAAAAAGAAGTTAACAAACAAAAGAGAAGAAAGAAAATTCCTGACCTGGGAAAAAGCAATAGACAGCTGAGGAAATAAGGAAAAAATCCTTCTGGTCCAGGGAGACAGGAAGCCAATTCTGACATTAGCATAAAGCAGCAGGAAACTCCCTTACATATGGTTGTCACAGGCAAAGCTTCACTGCCATTGAACTATAATTTCTGAATTATTTAAGAAAGTTTGTGTATTATTAGATCCAAAAGATATTCTCCTAGTATAGCCTCCTAAAAGGTTCACGGTTTTAGCTATTTCTTTAGGTTTCAGATTCATCTCAAAACCGGTATCTATCAAAACCATTTGCTTAAAATATCTTCTCTTTCAAATTGAATTCATTTAGTGCTTTTATGAAAAATCCAGTGAGTATTGGGGAAAAGAAGGAAGTGGGGAATGTCTATTCAATGGGTATAAAGTTTCAGGTACGCAAGATTAATGAGTTTCATTAAGAGGGAAGCTCTTATTAATATCAACACAGTAAAACAATCAAATGAGTGAAATTGTAGGTCTATTATGGAGTGTTCCATTAAGCTATGTATTGAATCACGGACTAGTGTCACACTACTTAATTACAGAAACTTTATAGTAGATCTGAATTCAGGTGTTATAAGTGTTTTTTAAACATATCTATTTTTAAGGGAGTTCTGGGTTTTCTAGATTCCCCAAATTCCCACAAAGTAATAGAAGTCTCTGTCATAGGAGTCAACTGGAAAACTGAAAAGTTCAGTTTATGATTGAAAGCAGACAAGCAAGATATTTGGGATCCCCAGATATTACCAAAAGTTATTATTGAGGGAGAATATTCATATAAGAAATTAAAATAAGACCTTGACACAGAATTATGTCAACATTTCCTTAAGCAATCATCCTAGATAAGTAGAATTCTTTTTTGAAAAGATTTTATATATGTATGTATGTATGTATTTATGAGAGGGAGAGAACAAGCAAGGAGGGAGGGGAGAGGAAGAGGGAGAAGGCGACTGAGTAGGGAGGCCCATGTGGGGCTCAATATCAGGACTTTGGGATAATGACCTGAGCCAAAGGCAGACGCTTAACTGACAGCCATCCAGGCACCCCAGAACTGAAATTTTTATATTCAAATTTACATATGTTAGTTTTCTGTTAAGTATAACTTCCAATAATTTGGATTTTTCTGTAATAATTAGCATATATCTAAGTTAAAATGCATAGAGAAACAGTTTTAGCCCTTGTATTTTCATACATTTTGATTATTGTAAAAGTAGAGGATAGAAAATGCAAAAGTGACCACAATCACTTTACATTATGCATTTTATAATTGAGACAGTTTCATAGTTATCTGGCCATTAAAAAGGATGGCCTTTGATTTTTCCCCAGAAATACGGAAATTATATATATGTCCATAAACTGAAATCGCATGGTCTATGAAGAATGAGAAATAGAAATGCAATGAAAACAAACTGATATGACTAATACACACACGAAATACACAGCACTTATTTGTAGGGTCACTACCCTTATCCCTTACCTTACTATCCAAAAATCCAAAGAAAGTGCAAATAGATGAGCTTTTCAGAAATGGCCAGCAAATAGCTTTGTTGTTCAGTTAAGATACCTCAGTACTCCCAACTCCTTAGCTTCTTCGGTTCTCACATTCGGGAGATAAATGAATCATATCATGGCATAGAAAGATTTTCTGAAAGGGTTTATTTTGACATCTATTTTGACATCACTCCAGCTAATGACTATGTGAACAGATCTAATAGTTTAACAACATCAGCTGGCAGGAAATTCACCCTCTCCAGTCCGTAGGGTACCTATTTAGCCTTGGTATTAAACACTCTTATTATCACTATTACACTTAAGGTCACCAAAGCTTAGTTAGAGCTTAATTAAATTTCTCAAAAAACTTAAGATGAATACTGTTTGTTTTACCTCTGGAAAATAACTTAAGTAAATTTCTCAAGAAATTTAAGATGAATACTGAGTTTGTTTTACCTCTGGAAAAATTGCTCATAACTATTACAATATACTGTCCTTATTTGTGGAGAACAAAGTATCTTAAGGGATAAATAGATTAATATGCCTTGTCTTTCAAAAAGTGCCACATTCTTAAGGGGTTTGCTAGATATAATAGATTAAAGAAAAATAAAACTTTTAAGCACAGACCCACATAAAAAGTTTTTGGACTAATGATCACAGCTGAGAAAGACAGGACATCTGTTGTAACAACCATAAAATAGTTGATATATTTTCACCAAGTAAAAGAAATTCTTAATTAATTTTACAGAAGTGCATGACTATGTATCTCTAATAACAGACATTTAAAATATTGAGAACTTATTTAAAAATTCAATAATATTTCAGAATTAAATAATTTCACACACACACACACACACACACACACACACACATGCACACAAAGATAAAATTACCTGTACCAGTTAGGGTCCTCCATAGAAACTTCATGTTTGGGATGTCTGGGTGACTCAATGGTTGAGTGTCTGCCTTTGGCTCAGGTTGTGATTCTGGGGTCCTGGGATCAAGTACCATATCAGGCTCCCCATAGGGAGCCTGTTTCTCCCTCTGTCTATGTCCCTGCCTCTCTCTGTCTCTCATAAATAACTAAATAAAATCTTAAGAAAAGAAAAAAAAGAAACGTATGTTTTACCCTTAGGACCTTTTAACTACTTGGATGAGGTTCACTCACATTATTGAAGGTAATCTTCTTTGCTTAAAGTCCACTGATTGTAAATGTTAACCACATCTACAAAATGCCTACACACTACACCTAGATTTATGTTTGTCTAAGTAACTGGGTACTATACCCTAGTCAAGTTGACATATAAAACTAACCATTACATGTGTTAAAGATGTTTTAAGAAATGTGCTATAATTCTGATTTGTACATTAATTGTCTTCTATAATCAAGAGTTTTATAATGCTACATATAGATAAATCCTTACACAGTAATAAAGTGTTTCCAAAATAAAGGGAAAAATTCATTTAATACAATCCTTTTCCCATATCCACTGGTTCAATATTTTATTTAATCATATAGTACCACTAGTGTGTTGAATTAAATGTTAGATGCCAAATAAATGTAGGACAGGAAGTCCTACATATTTTTACTCATTAACTTTTTACACTTGTTTAACAAATCTCTCTGGATTCCAGAAACATGATGTGCAGCAATGAGATATTTAACTTTTATACATTGTTAAACTAATTCCCAACTCTGCTAAGCTTTGAATAGGACCCAGAGCAAGGATTATCCCTTTGTGTTCTTCTTTTTTTAAAATTTTTTTTTGCCTAGTCAAGATTTTTTAAATAAATAGTTATAAATTGTAACATTAAGTATTAGCAAAATGACTCAGTTACAGTATCATGTATGGGAGCATCCTGGAATCACAGAGTCTGGAAGTATTACAGTAAGTATCTAGGACTCAGTGCCAGGGAAGGGCCATTTTCAGTGCCATTACTGATAGCTACTATATTCCAATCAGATTATTTATACATCAAAATTTTGGCTGTAACTTTTTTCTTTGCTTCTAGTCCAGTTGGGCACCCCAAAGTTTATTTTGCTCATGATTTCCAAACCTTCATTTTTTTGTTAAGTTACAGTCCTGATATGTTAGTATCAGAGCTTTTAAAAAAATAAATGTAAATATTAACCCCCCATCCCGCTTTTAAGTTGACCATACCCACAAATGTGATATATAGCACTATAAAAATGAGGAAAATGGACAAAGTCCTCACCTGCCTATAAAATGACAAATGAAAAGATCTCAAAGACAGGGAGTATATAAAGAAATTGTATAAAATCCTGTGTGCAATGCAATGTTTCCCAAGGAATCCTTATTCTTTAAAAATCTTTCAGTCAGTGAGAGAGTGGGAAATTTTCTGTACATTCAAGAGCTAAGACAGTCAATACTCTTTTGGAATTACCATCAGGAAAAAAAAAGGGGTAATGATTGCAATTTGACAGAAAATAAAGCTGATGAATAAGCCAATTTCAAAACCTCTCAGGCTAGTGGTAAATCTCGTGATCTAAATTAAATGGTATAAGCTCCACACTACCAAATGGAACAATATTATAACTCCTATTTATTTTTACAATACGCTTAACTTAGATTTTTATAGGATGATATTATAAAAAATACTTGAATATGTAAATCTTTTTATTGACACAAAGAGATCACCTACTTTCAATGAAAATATCATATTCTCACTCTAAATTACATTCTATATGCATTTGATTTTCTAAATGCAAAGATAAAGGTCCATATTTTTAAAGAGCAATTAAGAATAAACTGGTACATCTTAATGACTGAACCCTTCTTGCATCACAGAATAGTTCTTAGCTCACTGCTGTGATAATAAATAAGTAAAAAATTTAAATGGGATAGATGAATAAAACTCATTAAGAGGGAGTTTGAAAGTACTAATACCTCATGAAGCACTTAGAAATGTTTGATATATAGGACAATACTCCTGTTTTCTCCTTTGATATGAATATACTATGTAAGAATATAACATTCTGCAAAAGGTTAAATTTTGGGGGACAATCCATTTTATTAGTGTTTAAAAAAAAACCAGAACCATCAGATTTTATTAAAAGGAGTTGGGATATCTGGTGGTATAGTTCTAGACTGAGTCCAAAAGCCTGAAAACTAGGAGAATGATGATATAAGTTCAGAAGACCAATATCCAGCTCAAACTGTCAGACAGAGAAAGCAACTTCCCCTTTTCTCTACCTTCTTGTTCTATTCACACCTTCTCAGGTTGGATGGTGGCCACAAACATTGGGGAGAGCAATCTGCTTTCCTCAGTGCCAATCCAAATGCAAATTTCATCCAGAAATACCCTCACAGACACCCAGAAATGATGTTTAACTCACATGTCTGGCACCTTTCTTTCTTTCTTTCTTTCTTTCTTTCTTTCTTTCTTTCTTTCTTTCTTTCTTTCTTTCTTTCTTTCTTTCTTTCTTTCTTTCTTTCTTCTTTCTTCTTTCTTCTTTCTTCTTTCTTTCTTTCTTTCTTTCTTTCTTTCTTTCTTTCTTTCTTTCTTTCTTTCTTTCTTTCTTTCTTTCTTCTTTCTTTCTTCTTTCTCTTTCCTTTCTTCTTTCTCTCCTTTCTTCCTTTCTTTCCCCCTTTTCTCCTTCATCCCTTCTTTTTCCACCAAAACAACATATAATCATACTTAACATTTGAATGTACAAAGATACTGATGGATAGATATAATGGACTGCTGTCTTCCTTATGACTCAAAGAAAGATATTCTACATGGATCATTCTAAATTCCCTCACCTTGCATATCTGTACATTCCTAATCCCACAGTGACAAACAAGGCTTCCACCATCTGCCATCCTTTTACATGATTATTCCATTCCCATATAAATGTTTAGCACTCTAAGCATTACCAATCCAAACTCTCTTAACTACTTTATCAACCAGTGTGTAGTGCTTGCGTGCAGTTCCTTACAGACTCCACTCATTCTAGAGTTACTTTGGTCATCACCTCTGCCCCTATGACCTTCAGTGAGATTATTTCCTACATTTCCCATACAGCTAGATTCTCTTGTATCAGGTGTCAGGGATTCCAGGATGACATTTTGTGTATTTACACTTACTAAGTTTCTTGTTTTCGCCATAAATTTCTGTGGATTTCAGCAAGTGCATAATGTCCTTTATCCACTATTGTGGTATTCTATAAAATAAATTTACTGCCTTAAAAAGCTTCTGCATTTTGCTTATTCATCTTTCACCACAAATTCTACCAGTGGTAACCATTTTAGTGTCTCAATAATTTTGCCTTTTCTAAAATGATACAAAGTTGAGAATATGCAGTACGTAGTTTTTCACTGGCTTCTTTCACCTACCAATATGAATATAAGTTCCCTTCATGCCTTTTTCTTGCTTTATAGCTCATTTGTTTTTATTGTTCAAGAATATTCCATGGTACAAATGGACTGCAGTCTGTTGAATCCTTTGCTTTTTGAGCAATTATCTTGGTGGCATCTAGTTTTGGCTGATCATAAATAAAGCTACTACAAATATGACCATGCAGGATTCTGTGTGACTACAAGTTTTCAATCAGTTGGATAAATATCTCAGAGTACAACTGATGGATCAAATCGTAAAGCTATTTAGCTTGTAAGAGACTGATAAACTATCTTCCAAGGTGCATACATCATTTTGCATTCCCACAAGCAATGAATGAGAGTTCCTGTTGCTCTACATTCTCACAAGCATTTGGCATTGTAGCCATTCTAATTAGTGTGCAGAGAGACCTCATTGTTGTTTTAATTTGCAATTCCATGATGACAAATGATGATGAGCATCATTCATATTTATTTACCACCTGCCTATGTTCTTTGGTGAGAAATCTGTGAAGGCATGCTGCCGATTTTTAATTGGTAAGTGTTGAATTTCAGGAATGTCTGTTGTCTGTCTTAGTTCTTTAGTGTTCTTTTGGTTCCTTTGGATCTTTTCCCTTTGAGTATAAACTTAAAAAGCAGTTTTTCAACATCCATAAAATAACTTCTGGGAATTTTCTTTGAGATTGTGTCTAATCTGTAGATCGAGTTAGGAAGAATTGATATCTTCACAATATTGTGTTTTCCAGTCCATAATTATGAATAAGTATTCATATTTATGGTTGTTACTGGGTTTCCTGTGTCAGAGTTTTATAGTTTTCAACACATGGAATCTGTATATATTTTGTTGGATTTATATCTAGAAATTTTCTTTTGTGGTGCTATTGTGAAGAGTATTGTGTGTTTAATTTAAAACCCAATTGATGGGGTAGCTGAGTGGCTCAGTCAATTAGGGGTTCAACTTCTGATTTCAGATCAGGTCATGATCTCAAGGTTGTGAGATTGAGCCATGTTGAGTTCTGCACTGGGGTTGGAGCCTGTTTAAGATTCTTCTTTCCCTCTCACTCTGCCCCTCCCCTTCTCTCTCTCTCTCTCTCTCTCTTTCTCTGAAAGAAAAAGAAAAAAAAAGTAAAATGTTAATTGCTAATTGCTGAAATATAGAAAAAAAAAAACTTAGCCAAAAATAGGGAAAAAAAAATCAAAACCATCCAGACTTTTGAGTGGGATTTGATGAGATTGAGAGCTTGGACACCAATGTCTACTGATTGGTCACCAAATTCTCATTTTATATTTAAGATAAAGTGAGGCATTCCAGTGAACACATAGACTATCTCCATTTCTATTTTCTAAATGTATGTGTCCCCCACCAAATTTATATGCTGAAGTAATCGTATTAGGAGGTGGGGCCTGTGGGTGGTGATAAGGTTGTGAGAACAGAACCTCCATGAGTGTATTAAGGCTCCAGGAAGCTTGTTTGCCCATTTTACCATGTGAGGACACAGGAGAAAAATAAATTAAAAAAGAATAAAAGAAAAGCAAGTGAGAGTGTGTTTTATTTCTCTAATAATATTCTAAAGGAGTATCACTTTCCCTCCTCCAAAAAAGTAAGTATATGACACATCTATATAAACCATAAGATGGAAACAGGTTTTTACTCACTCTACTGTGGCATTGGAATAGCATAATGCTTTTATCATGTGAACAAAACAATGGAAATCAGGGAGAAAAAACTTGGTAAAAAAGTGGTCTTTGCAGCAATGAGGAATCAAGGAGCTATTTTCAAAAGAAATGATGAGTAGATGAAACATAGTTTAAAAAAATCACCTTTTGATTTACTAATACATCAACTTCTAAGAATTTTAGGGAAAATGGAGATAGGACAATTGTTGATTGGAAATTTTTATCTTTTGGAATATGCAGTAAATGTCTTTCCTATTGCACTTTACTGTTGTGTCTGGAAGAAAAGCTGTTCTCAGAAAAGTCTTCAGGATAAAGCATTTTGATTTTTGCTCTGTTGTCTAGAAACCAAGTTGAATGAAAAATTTAAAATTTACAATCTATGTCAAAACAAACTGATTCTATGGCACATTTCAAAACAATAAATCCATTTTCTAAGTAGCTTATTTTTTATTTTTACCTAGTCAGTAAAGACAATATTAATGTGGTCTGCAACCACACAGATGGATCTGCAAATAGAAATATTATTCTTACTAAAGTGTTCTTTTAGGATGTTTATAACAAGTAATACCTTTTCACATTTAATATAGTCTAAGTCTGAAATATTTGTTCTGTTCATACCACCAAGATATGTTGCATTTATTTTTTCAAAATTGTATATACTAAGAAAATTGTATTCAAAATAAGATATAAATTTCATTTTGCAAATGTCTTTAAATGTACCCTTGCGTATGTGAGCCACAATATATTGCCACATTTGTCAAGGTTCACAGAACACAAATTATTTAAATAACCCTTGGTTTCTAAATATGCAGCAAAGATAAATAAGTAATCTTACCACAGGCAACATTTTCATACTTCTCCCAATCTCTGACAGCTGGACTTCTTTAATATCCCAAACCATAACTGATTGGCTAATGCCACCTGTTCAGCACAAATTCAAAAGTCATTCATTTGTGTAAAGTAAACAAGCACATAAAGAAAGCATATTTTTGGAGAAAATATTAAATATATACTCTAATGAGAAATAGGAGCAAAAAAATGAAAGAATGTACTTAGAAGGGAAAGCTATGTGATTTTGTAAAACATCTAACATAGTATATCCATTGCAACATTAAACCATTATGATGACTTTTTTTTCCAAATACATCATAGTTTGAAAACTAAAGGTTGGTAAGATGTTTTAGATCTGTCATTTGCCAGGTGTGCTGTCTTTTAAAAGATATTTATCCTCTCAAATATGCATTTCTGCATCAGCAAAATAACACTTAATTCAGAGTTCTTGCAAATATCTAATAAGATAATTAATAAAAACTGATTAATAAAGTACTGGTTTAATAGGATACTTCAGTAAATGTTAACAATTAAAAATAAATCTAATAAAATTTCATACACTGAAAACTTTGATACATAAAAATAAATATTACTTGCCACTCCATATACATATATTTTCATCATCATGCATATTTGTGATTTTCCTTGAATTAAAGAACATAATGAATCTTATTAATAAATAATGTCATTATAAATATTACTGTGATTAAAATATTTTTCCAAATTGCTATGACTACTCTATCAGTCCGATTTAGTGATGTAAAGCAGTGACCATTCTATTATGCTCTTGGACTCTGTGGTTTAGGAGTTGG
This sequence comes from Vulpes lagopus, assembly GCF_018345385.1. Lineage (NCBI taxonomy): Eukaryota > Metazoa > Chordata > Mammalia > Carnivora > Canidae > Vulpes > Vulpes lagopus. The sequence continues at coordinate 76,772,935 of NC_054835.1, read as the reverse complement.
GGCAGGACACTGATGCATAACTTTCATTTGGAATGTCTGATATCGTTTCAGTTAGATGTTAGCTGGAGCTATAATCATCTGAACACAAGGAGGCTGGGCAATCATGATGGCTTGCTCACATGGCTTTCTGTAGGCTAGAAATTCAGCTAGTGCCATTGACTAGTGTCATTGAATAATCCATAGCATTTTCTGCATGAGGGTTGCTCGCATGGATTTTCCCAGACTGAATGTCCAAAGATAACCAGGTTGAAGCCATATGACCTTTTACTTCCTAATCTTGAAAGCCATAAAGTGTTACTTTTATCATACTATAGTCAGAAGTATGCCCAGATTCCAGAGAAACTTACTTATTAGGTAAATTTACATTGCAAAAGAACATGTTGGATGGGAAATACAAATGAGGAAGCTGTTTTGGGGGTATCCTTCTGGGAAAAGTTGTATTTTGTTCTTTCTCTGATATACTTGGAGAAGACAGGAGATTCCTGATGAGATAGGTGGTGATACAGTCTGTGACTGGATGAGTAAGTACATATAACTAATGAACGAAGCAGTAGAGATTCTACAACACCACAGTTCTCAAAAGAGACCAGGTATAGAAGAACATTTTTGAAATAGTTTTGTCAGTTTTATATTAGTAAATAAAGACAATATGAGGAGAACGTTATTGGGGAACATGTATCTGCAGAAAGATGTTCTGTTTTTCAAAACAAGTGAGAGACAACACCAAGAAATAATGTTTAAAACAATTAAATCAAGTAACAACAACAAGAAAACGCTAAAAACTGTGGAACACAAACATATTTAAATGCTTGTGCAAATTAAAAGGAAAGAATGTGAACATTTCAAACAAGTCTTATGGTGAATTGCTTCTTTTATTTAATCTTCAGATTCTGAGAGCTCATTAACTACTGTGAAAATCTACCATAATTTTTTACAAGAAAAGGGGAAATTCTAGGCATTAAGTTCTTGTAAGGCTATTTTATTCTAAGAGTTTTACAAAATACAAATGTTGTTTCAAAATACAAAATGTTCCTACTAGTTGGTGAAGTAATGTCATAAGAAACAATTAGGTACTCTCACTATATTCAATCACCTTTATTTTTTTTAATTTTTAAAAAGTTTTTATTTATTTATCCATGAGACACACACAGAGAGAAGCAGAGACACAGACAGAGGGATAAGCAGGCCCCATGCAGGGAGCCTGATGCAGGACTCAATCCCTGGACTCCAGATCACTCCCTGAGCCAAAGACCGACTTTAAACCACTGAGCCATCCAGGTGTTCCAATATTCAATCACCTGTAAAAAGAAACTTAATAAATACAATGTTCTTTGTTCCTGTACAATATACATATTATATCTACAAAGCCTAATTCTAAAACTGTTAAGTGTATTATAATTTGTAATTCAGAATGTTTTTGGATTTCAGAAATGAAAGTAATAGGTATACGTATCTTACATTGTAGGATACCACTTCCAAATTTAGGACGTCTCCCTTCCATCAACTATCTATTTCCTCAAAGAAGTGTGTGAATATTCATAACAGGTAGATTATAAACACATTAAGTACAAGTCAAATAAGACTTTGTAACAAATCTGTAATACAATCAAAAAATTTTGTCAGAAGATTTTTGTTTTCACATTTTTAGATGAGAGATTTGGGGTCTAAATGTAGGATATAGTATGTGTCTGTTTCTCAATATAGATAGACAGGTAGACATGTACATATATGCACATACATTTAAAACATACACACACACATCCGTATACATTTTTGCTTCTTTTACCTTTCACACCTAATTTATCCTTCAATTATTAATACATTAATAGAAAATATGGTTGAGCAAAGAAAAGAAAATGATAAATATCCATATTTTAGAAATAACTTTGAGAAAATGAAGAATTAGTGAGGTTAACTCCAGGCAAATTTAAGTTTTGCTTATATTGATAGTAGGTAACACTATGTTATTAGGATAGTTTCATTGAGCTATGACATTATCAAAATTGGTCAGTTTAAGCAAACCATTAAACTCTTCTGGTTTCTCTAAAATAAGATTCTTTGGGATCCCTGGGTGGCTCAGCGGTAGAGCATTTGCTTTCAGCCCAGGGCGTGATCCTGGAGTCCTGAGATCGAGTCCCACATCGGGCTCCCTACATGGGGCCTGCTTCCCCTTCTGTGTCTCTGCTTCTCTCTCGCTTATCATAAATAAATAAATAAATAAATAAATAAATAAATAAATAAATAAATGAAATCTTTAAAAAATAAATAAAATAAATAAAATAAAATAAAATAAATAAAATGAGATTCTTAGATTCCAAAATGAGAATATTGAGTATATGGTGTCTCACTTTCCATCTGATCTAAAATTAACATGGTTATCATCACTACTTTTTCAGAACATATTACCTTGATCATGTTTAATAAAATAGCCACTTCCAAATAAAAACAAATCTGGAGTTAGATAGAGATGTGTTCATTAGAAAGATTATTGCAGTTGGGAGAATGAATCAAAGTTAAATCAGCAAATCTCAAAACAAACAGAAAGAGGCATTTCATTTATAAGAAGGGATAGGAAGTAAGTAAGGGGAAGCTCAGTAAGTTAGTTGAAATGATCAATAGGTTCTGACAAGAAAAGTGAATTCCCGTGATCAGCCTATTCTCAGGTAGAGTGGTAAGGATACCCACCTACTTCTTAGTGCTTGCACACTCTTGGAGGCAAACAGATTTCAGGGACCGATAGGAAGGAGAGAAGCCTGAGTAAAGTTTGGTCAAAACAAACAAAGGCTGACCAATGGCAATTGTGAGCACTTGGAATCAGTCTATCTCCCAGAGACTGCCATCGTTCTCTGAAATTTTCAGATCTAAATTTGTTTTTTTTTTTTAATTTATTTTTTTTTTTCAGATCTAAATTTGATTTAATTTTTAAAATGTTGTGATTCCTTCCCTTAGGAGGATGCTTAAATATATAAATGTTGCCATATCCACATCATGCTTGCATTTCTACTGTGCTAAAAAATATTTTAATATGTGGAATCCATTCTGTTGTCTAATATTTCATGACAAATCTACTTATGATCACTTCACTAATGGTTCTGTTTAAATCAGAAACTTAATCTAATGATATGTAACTTTTTGATGGCCTTATAAAAGCAAATTGCAATATTTTAGATGAGAGGGCCAAATGGTGAGAAACTAAGAATGTTTTCTAGAGGCTGAGAGGGCTCATCAGTTGACAGTGATCAAAACAGCGTTTTTGTTCATATAACCTCAAAGATATTACTTCCTTCAAGATCCTTCATGAGCCTTCAAGATCCTTCATGAGCCTGAAACAGAATCTTTCCTACTGAAACTTCTAGATTAAATGGCTGCCTGACAGACAACGTGATTTTAGCCCTGTGAGATACTAAGTTATGCCCAGATTTCAGATCTACAGAAACCGTGAGGTAATAAATGGGTATTGCTTGAAGGTGCTAAATTTGGACAATATTAAAACAGCAGCATCCAGTAAGTAACAAGGCACATATCAAAAATCTTGCAAATATGTTTGGCTTATTATTAAACAACATGTAAAACATATCATTGTCTTCCTTCTTAAACTAATTCAATATGAAAGTCAGAAAAATCTGTTAATTTAAGTTTTACACCTATTGTGTGGAAGCCATAGAAGTGGTTCCCACAGTATCATAATACTTCACAACTTTGTAAAAGATATAGATATTAGATATAGATATGGAAATTAAGGATGTATCACAACAAAGCACACCAGGAGACAGTTCTGAAAATAACAAATGCTAGCCCTTATTTGAGAAGTACACTTACTAGGATTGAATATCAATGAGACATAATTGCTAGATGCTTTCATATTCCAGCTTAGCAAAATAAAACTGTCTAATTTTTGAAATGTTGAAAATGTCAATGTATGCAAATTTGAGGAAGGGCTGGAAATCACAGGGTGACAGAAGGGAAGAAAGAAAGGAGATGAAATCCTACAATTAGATTCTCCTGATGTGAATATGAAATGTAAAATACACATAAAAAGACTAGTAGTAATTCCTCAATTGCCAATGTCACCATGTTCTATAAAGTGATAAGTGGAGAGTCTATGTTAAGAAAGATGAATGACCTCAAACTTTATAACCTGTGAAATAGGATTTTGAAGTTAGTAAATGGGCAGTTTCCCTTAAGACATTATTGCCAATGCAACAAATATAAAGTATATTTGCCAGAAAATGTGAGGGTCTTTGTAAAGCTATTACCAGTATGGATATTCTTTATGACAGATAAGTTACTACTTCCCTGCATTCTCAATATACAGAAATTCATAACTCATTAAATGTAGATGTTATGCATCACTTCCTTTTGCTCTCTCTGCTCTAAAGATTTTGTTCAATCTATTTGAGCAGCTACTATTGTCCAGAAATACTTAAAACATATTTGATTACAGTTTGGTACGCTCAATTTTTTAAAAATTAAATTTTATTTATTTTTTAAAGAATGATATATTTACAAGGAAAAATGAAAAGAAAAAATGGTATGTTGTGAAAAATAATCCTTTCTTACCCACTACTCCCTCAGCGTTCCTCTTTCTACTGGTCATTGTAATTGTCCATCTCTTGTTTCTTCTTATGAAGATATTGAATGTGTATATACCTGTGTGTGTTTGTGTGTGTACGTATATACATATTTGTCTGCATATGTGTAATTGTTGAAAGAAACTTCCATTACCAATCACCAGTCTTACTCTCAAGAGGCAAATTCTTTTAATGTATAGGCTTCCACTTGTGATGGCTCATTCCATCTCTTTAAATAACTCATTAGTATGACCAGATAATTTTATTAATTTAAAAGAATATTTTCTGACTTCTTGAAATAGTAAATACAAATTTTGCTGACCTTACCATAATTCTCCTCCTTTAGGCCTCAAACTTATATATATTGCAACATTGGAAAATATTCTCATTCCATCAACTATTGAAACCTTGTACTTAAGAGTTAAAGCTCAGAAAGACAATTAACAGAACAGAAAATCCTGGTATACCATAAACATATAAAATATTACTCAATTTGACCAGCAATGAAATAAATAAAGATAAAATTTCAATGAGATATAATGTTAACAATGTAACTAGCTGGGCTCTTCTACATGAATATTTATACAACTACCATAGAGAGTAATTTGATTATATCTTTTTTAATCTTTTTTTAAATTTGATTATATCTAAAAAAGGTTTAAGATGTACACACTCAGCAATTTTATGTCATTCTATATGAGAAATCCACAAACATGCATGAGAAACATGTAAAGAATACTCATTGCAACAATGAACAACAACAAAAAATCTGCAAACCAAAAGAAAAATATTTTCCACTGATAAGAAAAATGGCTAAATAAATCATGGCATATTTGTGCTAATTGAATACTACACTGCAAGAAAAAATGTTCTGACATTCTAACATCTACATTGATAAATGTAACAAATACAGTTTTGATCAAATAAAATGTTTTAAGAGAATATACAAATAATGATAACTTTTGTGTAAAGTTCAAAATAGACAATGCATCCAATATGTTGTTGGGCATATATACATACATATCTTATGTATAAAGTGGCACTTGTGTACCTGTGGGCATAGTACACTGAATGGTCAGTGTTCTTGCTTTTCTTGTGTAATATGGTATCTGGAAAATGCATGTCACTGTGTAGATCCACCTTACCTGTTTAAACAGCTCTGTTATATTCCATTGCTTTAGTATAATAAAATATCAAAATGTACACAAACTCTATACTCTGATCTCTCCTCTTCCTTTAGTTGACTCATACTGACAGAGCTATCTTTAAGCCTGTATTGATGATAGCATAACAACGTAATTAAGGGAATTTGTGTCCTGATATGTAAAGAGAACCCAACTGCAAGCAAGAGAAAACCATTTTAAGATTCATAAAATAAAAAAAAAAATTTTAAAAAAAAAAAGATTCATAAAATAAAGCAGTGTAAGATGCCACTCCTGTAAAGTTTCAAATAAGTAAAAAAAAAAAAAAAATCAAAGAAGCCATTAATCTGACATATTGTTTGTAATTGTATATACATATGCACTGTATATACATATATGCAAATATGTAGTTATGCATGGAAATTATATATATATTTTTTAAATTTAAGGTTGTGGTGACCACTGGGTATGAAGGAATGTGGAGAGATTGAAGAATGTGATCCTGTGTGAGAAGCCCACAGGGCTGGTCCTCTGTTGGCCCTGTGTTGTTTTTAAATTGTATATAAATTTTGTTATATGTTTCATAGGCTTTGTATGTTTAATATATTTCACATATTCTTAAATCTGAATTTAGTTCACTCTTCTCATTATTTTGGGAACACCTGAGCAAGTAGAAAGAGATTTGGGACAATTTTCTTTGTTTCAACCTAAAATCTTCTATTTCTTCTAGTAATCAGCATATAATTAATATACAATATTAATTCAATATATTTTTGTTTGTATCATTATTTTTATGATTTTTAATCATAAATTCATATTCATAGTTAATTATATCTTTATCACAATAAACTGGGAAACAACTGGCTATCATTGGTAAGGTAAACACAATGGTTAAAAATAATGGTCTTAACTTCTCTTAGCTACATGCATTTTTGGTGTTAGAAGACACTAGCAAATTCAATCATAACATGTTATGCATGCATTTAAAATTTTTTAAAGATTTATTTTTTATTTTAACTTTTAAAGAGAGATTTTCTTATATCCCTTAAAGTCTGCATACTGATTCAATAAAATAACTGGGACTCAGATATTCACACAGCAACAATCATTTCATTTCCAGGCTTTAATTTCATATTAATAATAAAAAAAAAAACTTGTTGACTTGGAGGCTCATTTGAATTAATTATATTATGTGCTCAGAAGCTGTGAAAACTAAGCAACACACATTATTGAAGAGTGACTTAAGAAGTAAGATTAGGGGAATTGTTTCAGAAGCTTTTGATTCAAGAGAAGTAATTACTTCAATAAATACAACAACACTGGCTATTTTTCTACATAAGTTCACAGATTCAAACAACTGAAGGACGGTGAAATTGATTCCTTCAACAATTTAATCAGCTGCAGAGTTTATTAGTGTTTCACTCTGTTTGCATCATTGGATGCCTGCCTTCCTTATTAAAATTTTGCATTCAAATTTTATACAAATACTGAAAATTGAGGCTAAATGTTTTCAAATGATAAACTCAAACATATTGGGAATATACTTAAAGTGTGAAAGAGTTGGCAAGAATATGTTTTACATATATTAGTTATGATTGGCCCATTATGTACTAGGTGAATGTGATAACCCTGAAAAATATTCAACTGTCTTTTAATTCATATATTTTAGGGCAGCCCGGGTCGCTCAGCGGTTTAGCGCTGCCTTCAGCCCAGGGTGTGTTCCTGGAGACCTGGGATTGAGTCCCACGTCGGGCTCCCTGCATGGAGCCTGCTTCTCCCTCTGCCTGTGTCTTGCCTCTCTCTCTTTATGTCTTTCATGAATAAATAAATAAAATCTTTAAAAAAATAATTGATATATTTATGTTAATAACAGTTTCCCTCCCAGGGAAAGTACACTTGAAGACATAGCAATACTTCCAAATACATAATTATTATTAAATGGAAAAACAACTAATATTAAAGCCTCAAATGTACCATTTTTATCTTTTTCAATTATCAAATTCTCATTTCTTTTTCTCTTAAGATTTTATTTATTTGACAGAGAGAGAGGTCACAAGCAGGGGGAGAGGCAGACAGAGAGGGAGAAGCAGGCTCCCCACTGAGCAGGGCGTAGGATTTGGGCCTCTATTCCAGGACCCGGTGATCATAACCTGAGCTGAAGGCAGACACTTAACTGACTGAGCCACCCAGGTGCCCTCCATTACACTCTTTATTGTACATGGTTACACATCTGTTGTGGTAAACCCTCAGAGGTAAAATGTATTCCACCACACCCCTAAAATTTGGTTTGTTGAGTCTGATAGTGTTACACATGCACCAGGAGGGTATGAAAATGTTTATGGATTACATAATGAGTTTTTTGGGGAAAAACAAGACAAGCTTTCAAGCTGGTCCAAGATAGGCTTGCAAGAAAAGGAATGGAGATTTCCTTCACTTCATAATAATTAATGGCTAGAGCTGAGGTGAGTGTTTTGCACTGGTGAGGGCTTGCACGGTTTGAGTTTTCTACCAATGCAAGATCAAGGAGAACCTTGACTGTCTAATTAGTTTGCTTAGATGTAGAGTAGAGAGAAGGCAGCTATTGTGGGACTTAAAACTTGTATGCAAATACCAAAAATGGATTCCAATTTAGTATTATAATTTTAATGGGTCAGATATTGCTGAATAATGATGTTATCTAGTGCTTTTTATTCCTGAGCATCTTGGTGCACTATGTATCAAAGTTCAAAGCAGTCAAGGATAAGCCCTGTGACTGAGTTATAGCCATTGAGCATTGAGAGTGACATTAAAAATTCTGAGTCTAGATTTTCAAATGTAACACACAGTATTAATTATAATTCTTTTCTTCATACAGAAAAACACATTCACATTTATCAAGCGTGATAATATATGTTAAATCTGTAACTGGTCTACCAGTTCATTGCTTTCCCCACAAGGATGGCAATTTCAGAAGCTTCTGGGCATTTTTATTGCTTTCTGCTCCAAACGAAATCAGCCTCCTTTGGCAGAGAAGATGATAGTCTTCCTGACCTATTCCATCCCAATAAAATTTCTGCTGGAAGTAAGCCAAGAAGGGCATATGAAAGAACCCTCAAAGAGGAATGCCACAGACTTTTACTCTTCTGAACCAAAGCTCAATAATTTTTCAAGAAAAGAAGCTTCAGATTTGTTATATTCCTTTGATTAGGTTCCAGATTCCTAAAATGGCCATTTTCCACGATTTTACCCATTTTATAGTTACTGTAGTTTCACAATGTGATTTTGACAAACTTCGTAATCCACCATGTCATAATTTATCCCTTCCTCGTGTCTGTTGACTTTCTTTTCTTCTTTTCTATCATAAGTCTTGTTTTCCTTAGAACATTTTCCATAGTGATGAAGTTTTGGAATTATGGGTGAGGTCTAGAGACAACGATCAAGAAAGAATTCTTGAGACGTCTTTGGTGCAAAATGGTGGTTTTATTAAAGCACCGGGACATGACCCATGGGCAGAAAGAGTGGCTGCTCCAGGCCTGTGAGGGGTGGCTGATTATATACCTGGGGATTGGGAGGGGTTTGAGGATTGCATGCTCTCTAAGGAATTTTGGAAGCAAGGTTTCCAGGACCTTGAGGGGGCTAGCTATTGTTAGGAAAATGTCACTTAATACCGTCTAATAAAACCTGAGTCATGAGACCCGTTAGATGTGTTATCAGTGGGCCATGTGCTTGGGGGATGATCGCTGATATGTATCTTGGGGGTTTAGAGATAAAGGAAATTTCTAAAGGAATTTTTATGTGTTAAAGCAGACTTGCAGGCTCCCGGGGGTCAGGCTAAGATTGCCTTCTGCCCTTAGCTAAGTATGAACATTGAGGCAGTTGAGTCTGTAGAGGAAGGTACCTCTGCATGGGCTCTTCAATATGCTTTGTTCTCCACTTGTCCTCTGTTTCCCAATCATGTAGTATGCATTTATATATTTTTATATTGATGTCAATTTTAATTCTTATTTATGAAGTTATTTTTCTTTTATTTTTCTTTTTCCTGAGTTCAGACATCATTCTTTTTTAGTTTGTGTCCTCATTCAATCATTTTTCTCATTTATACTAATTCTGATTTATTTTCTTCATTTATTATTTACTATTATTTTAAAAAGCCATTTTCATTTTTTATGGGTTACATATCTTTTCTGTTTGTGGGACTATCTTTAAGCAAGACTTTAGTGTTTTGTTTTGTTTTGTTTTTTTCACTCTGTTCCTCTCTCCCTCTACTATCTAAAAATTGTCTTGCCTTTACCACCTACTGACCATGTTTGACTTAAATCTATTGATATGCTTACTGATTTCTATTCATTTTAGAGTTTGTTCTAGCAGGATGTTTTGGCCAGCTGGTTGAATATTTTTAGGGCCTGGTATGCAGCAATACCACATATTTTTCTACTTGCTACAACTCGTACATGTTTTACTCAGCACAAATCAGAACTCAAAACTCCTTTTGACTATTTTTCTCAAGCAGGCTTAGAAAATTTCCATTTTAAAAGAAGACTCACTTATGTAATGAAAATTTGTCAGAGATCTCTATTTTCCATTGGTCTCAAGATCATTTAATGTTTCTTTATTATACCATTGCTTCTTTCTAAATAGATTTTAATTCTATAGATATCGTAACTCTTATGTCTACTTCTAGTTGGTTGCTTATGAGAATACCTTGTTACCTAGTTTTTATTGATTAGGTTCTGAAAGTTGTTTTTAATAAGCTAGTTTGTATGACATTTTTATTTCTATAGGAAAGGGATTTGGGAGATGTTTTTGACACACTATTACCTTGCTGTTAGCTGGTGTTTTGAATGTGTCTCTGCTGTAAACTAGTCTTTTAAATGTTCTCTTAACACAGTTCAAAAGAAATAGGAGTAAATGGGACACTTTAGTATGATATTGAACAGGAGAAGAAAGGAATATAAACCAATACAATACTGAAATTTCTGTGAGACTGATGATATTTATTTAGCCTGGTGAAAGTGAACAGCATGTTAGACATAATTATTGTATTTTTTCAAACTTTTAATTTTGAACTAATGTTAGGCTTACAAAAATTTGCAAAAATATCACAGAGAGCTTCTGTATGTTCATAACCTAGGCTCCTCTATTGTTATCATTGTGCATAACCATAATATAATTAGCAAAAAAACTGGAAATTAATATTGGCACAATACTATAGTTACACTGTTGATCTTCATTAGTATTTTCTCAATAATGACCTTTATTTCTTTCCTGATCCAGGACTCAAATATTTCATACTACATCTGTGACATTTCTGCATTCTTTCCTTATCTTTCATCACCTTGAAACTTTTCTTTCTTTAAAGATTTTATTTATTTATGTGAGTGAGAGAGAGATTCTCTCTCTCTCTCTCTCTCTCCTCTCTCTGGAGGAGCAGAAGGAGAAGGAGAAGCAGACTTCCTGCTGAGCAGATAACACAATGTGGGGCTCCATCCAAGGACCCCAGGGTCAAAATCTGAGCCCAAGGCAGATGCTTAACAGACTAACCCACCCAGGCATCCCTCATTACCTTGATACTTTTAATGATCACTGGTCAGTTTTTATTTTGAAGTCCCTTAATTTGGGATGGTCTGATATATCTCAAGATTAGAATAAAACTACATCTTTTTGGTTAGATGATCTCAAAAGTGCTATGTCTTTCTCAGTACATCACATCATGATGCCAGTATATCTTATTATTTATTACAGATAATGTTAAACTCAACCAATTAATAACAGTTGTGTCTATTGGATTTCTCCACTGTCATGTTATACTTTCCCCCTATCTTTATGATGATTAACAACTTGGGGACAAAATTTTGAACTTACACCATTTTTCAAACATTCACATACTAGCTTTAACAATTATTGAAGAAAATTTTGTTTATTCTAAGTTTTTGGTAAATATTAATGAAAGGGCTACACCCATTCACAGGTAGATTTCTCTGTAGACACTAATCTTGAAATAAATTGGGCAAATCAATAAATTCAGTTGTTGGATTATGTAGAAAGAATACACTTAGCTTAGTAAGAAACTACCAACATGTCTCCAACACATCTGTACTATTTTTCATTCTCTCCATCAATGATTGAGCTGTTTTTTGCTTTGCATCCTCATCAACATTGGTATTGTCAGTGTTTTGCATTTTATCCATTCTATTTTTTTTAATACAGAGTAATTTTTTAAAGATTTTATTCATTTATTTATGAGAGACACAAAGAGAGAGGTGCAGAAACACAGGCAGAGAGAGAAGCCGGCTCCATGCAGGGAGCCTGACTTGGAACTCCATCCTGGGTCTCCAGGACCAGGCTCTGGGCTGAAGGCAGCGCTAAACCGCTGAACCACCTGGGCTGCCCAATTTTATTCATTCTAATAGGTGTATAATAATAGCTCATTGTTTTTTGAATTCAAAATTCCTTAATGATAAACAATATTGATCCCCTTTCATATGTTTAATTGCCATCTGGATCTCTACTTTGACAAAGTTTCTATTCAGATTTGCCATATTTCATTGGGTTGTTTGTTTTCTTATTACTAAGTTTTAAGAGTCCTTTGTATACTTTGGATTCAAATGATTTATCAGGTATACATTTTGCAAATATTTTTCCTGGTCTGTGGCTTGTATTTTCACTCTTTTAATATTTCTTTTATTGAGAAGTTTTTAATTATAATAAATTTTGGTTGTCATTTTTTCCCATGAATTGTGCTTTTGATATTGTCTTAAAATGTCATCATAAAATATAAGGTCATCTAGATTTCCTCCTATATTTCCTTCTAAAAGTGTGAAAGTTTGTCATTTAGGTCAATGATCTATTTTAAGTTAATTTTAAAATTTTTTGAACTAGCTGAAAAACAGAAATACAACTTATCAAAATTTATGAGATGCAAACACAACAGTGTGTAGAGAGAAATTATAGAATTAAATAATTCTAATGGGATTATTTCCAATAATTTTGGGAATTAAAAATCTAAAATCTATATTCTAGGCCTAGATTGTTGGAATAAAGTACAAAAATAGCAAGTTAAACCAAAATCATAGGAAGAAACTAATAAAAATTAGAGCTTAAATCATAAATGAAACTAAAAATAGGAAAACAGATAACCAATAAAACCAAAGTTTAGTCTTTGAAAAGGCCAGTAAAACTGATAAACCCATAGCTATACTAAATAAAAAAAAAAAAAAAAAAAGAGGAGACAGAAATTATCGATTTAAAAATAAAAGGGGCATTATAACACCTAATCCCATGGACACTAAAAGGATAACAGGAATACTATGAATAACTGTATGTCCACAAGTCTGATAACTTATATATAATAAACTAATTAATTGAAAGACACATACTAAAAAATTCACAAAGAAGAAATAATCTAAGTTTATATCGATTCCAAAATAATAAATAATTAATAACCCTCCAAGACAGAAAGTATCAGGATTAACTTTACTGGTGAATTCTACCAAACGTTTAAAGAAGAAAATATACCAAATCTCCACCACCACTTCCAGGAAATACAAGCAGAGGAAACACTTCTGAACTCATTAATGGGGCTAGGATTACCCTAAGAATAGAACATGATAAAAATACTACAAGGAAGTAAAACCATAGATCCATATCACCCAAGAATGTTCATGCAAGAATCCTTAACAACATATTGGCAAATAGAATTGAATAACATATTACAAAGATTATATACTCCAACCCAGTGGGATTTGCAAATGATACTAACAGTTGGATTAATATATACCATGTTTGTAGCTATTTTCTATTCATAGCATTTTTTTTATCCCTGCACTTTATGCCTTTTCTTTAAAAAATATTATATTTATTTATTTGAGACAGAAAGTGTGAGAGAGTGAGCTTGAGTGGAGGTGTAAGAGCAGAGGGAGAGGTAGAAGCAGGCTCCTCACTCAATCCCTGAACCCCAGGATCATGACCTGAGCCCAAGGCAGAAACCCAACTTAGTGGGCCACCCAGGTACCTCTGCTTCACTTGTTTTAATTAAGCATTTCATATGATTCTATTTTATCTACTTAGCACACTGATTATATTTTTTAAAAATGTCTAGTGATTTTTCTAGCATTTTCAATACATATTTCATCTACTTTAAGTATCCTCTCAAGCAACACTATACCACTTCACCTGTAGTAAAAGTACCTTAAAACAGACTACTCAATTTTCCCACCAGTCCCTTTTGTCATCACTGTCATCCACTTCACTTATCCATATGCTATAATCACCCAATGCATAGTTAAATGATTAACTGTTATCTTTTAGATATATTAGAAGTAGAAAAATGTTTTATTTTAAGCAGTTAAGTCTATGCTCTCTTATTATTAGGACGGATAAGATTGTTCTAAGTGGGTAATATTTTATCATTTTTGTATTTGCATTTGCTACATTTACTTCTCTACAAGATATGTGCTCTTTTCTCTTGTATCTATTTGCTTATTTATTTGTTTATTTAGGAAAGTTTGTACTTTGTCTAGTTTTTATCTTTTATTTATATATTTTTCAATATCTTCACAACTTTAACCTGTTAGTATATGAGTTTACTGGAATATCCCTTAATACCAACCGTTTGCCTATATAAAAATAAGCTTTTCTATTATCTGTTTTCCATTCTCATCATTTTTATATATTACAAAATGTTCATTAATTTTTCCTGCATTCTGTCAGAAGATGGTCACAAGGTGAAGAGATCTTTTTGTTTCTGTATGTATGCTGAAAACTATTTTCTTTTTTTTGTTTCTAAAGTCTTGATATATAAGAGATAGATGAGCTGGATATAATATCCATGGCCTCATTTTTTTCATTTATTATAATAATTATTATTATTAATGTGCTCAATCATTACTTCTTTTTACATGCCTGCTTCGAGAAGTCTGATGAGAATCCGAAACTGTTGCTTTTGTAAGTTGTTTGATACTTTTTCCTGAAGACCTTGATAATTTTATTTTGTTTTGTTTTTGAAATCTAGTACTTATACTAGGATATGACTTGGATTTGATATTTATTATTTTTACAGTTATCCAATAACCACTTTCACATGCTTAGATTCATGTTTTGCTTTGTTCTCTTTTTCTTTTGTTTTTCTTTCTATTTCTGGAAGGTCTCTTGAATTGTGGTTTTTGCTTTTAATTTTTTATATTTATTTTTTAAATTTCTATGTTGTTTAATTTTATCTTCAGGAACTTTGAAATTTAGAAGCATTTTAATTTTTTCTGAATCTTTCCATTTCTACTATCTCTTTTTACTTTTTTTTCTATTTGTCATGTTCCCCCTCTTGGTTGTTTTTCTTACTTTCTTCAAAGTCTATTAAATTCTCATATGAATTTAGTATTCTTGGAGACTTACAATTTACTTTTCCTTTCTGAGAGTTTGGGTTTTTCTTACATTTCTTTCTGATTTCAATCAATTTTCTTCAGTAGTCACTCTTTTTTGTATTTTTTGTTTTTAGTTTTTAAATATTGATTCACACACATCTACTCAAAATTTGTTTGAAATATGAGTATATTTAATTTTGTTTGGAGTGTTGACTTACATTTTCTTCTGGTTCATTGCTGTTTTTCATAGGTATGGCACATCAGCTTACATATTTAGAATTTTGTTTCTAGATTTTCCTCAAATAGCTGTGAAAGGGCTTTACTTTCTTGTTAACTGATTTTTATAATAAAGAAGTGTGTCATAAGATTATTAGTTGAATGGTGCCCTCTTCTGTCAGGATAGGAAAGTCCAGTTTTTTAGAGTTTGCTATGGGAATGTGAGATATTGTGAGTACTCCAAATTGATAGTTTACTTTTGTCTTTCAACACCCTAACATCTCCCCCTTTCTTCCCCACCCAGTGGCTAGAGGATGCTTTTCTCTTTCTTTCTGTTTCTTATTTTTCTCCCACTGCATCCATGTTGCAACAACTGCCCTTTAAATTATGCAATCCTTTAAAATTTGACTGACCTATTTAAATAACACTTGTAGCTTTAAATCGTGCCTTTTCAAGTTGCTGATCCTTTGTATCCATTCCCTGTAGACTTCAATCTGTCTGGACACATTTCCAGTGGTTTATACTGGATTAATCTTGGTGGTTGTTCCAAATCATTTTCATGGCCCTTCACTAGTCTCTGTGTTCTGTCTTCCCTATAGATTTTCTGTCTTTATTTGCTCTTCTCAAAGCCTCACGGTTGGGGTAAGGTGGAGTGGCAGCCGAAGATGCTACACACAGCAATTTGGTGATATTTTACTTTTTACTCACTGCTATTTTGCAATTTGGCATTATCTGTCTTTAAATTAGACTAAATGTACAGCTTCAGGTTGAAATTATTTTTCCTGTCTCATTCTTTCATGTTAGCTGGCAAGGATATTTGGAGACATGTTTTGTAATGCATCCAATGTTGTTCTTGACTACATCTCTTATGACAGTTTAAGAGTGTCCTTTAAAAGAAGCATTAGTTTTGATACTTTTATCCCTGGGACAAAAAGTATGATCACTAAAGAAAGCTATTTAGATATCAATTTAAGGAAGAATATCTAGCAGTTCAAAATAACAAAGATGAAATAGGCTGCATTCAAATACACTGACTGTCCCATAAATACAGCTGGTAAAAGCTTTTTTGGAATCATCATTGAGAAAAATGCTATGAATATTTTGGATGCTATGGATCTTTGGGAATTGTCTAATTCAAAATATAGATGTTCTAAATTTCCTCTAACAACCTATACAGCTCTAAAGATCTTTAATTTTTTATCAGATACCTGATAACCAAATACCTTTTTAAATTTTTTTTACTTCTATAAATTTATCCTCCATTTTCTACTTTCTTTCTCCTCCATCTTTCTCAGAACATTCAATATGTTTTCTGTTGTTATTTAACTCACCACCTATTTAATCTTAAACCTCTACAATATGTGTTAAATTCTTAATTGTCAATAATTCTTATCTCCTTTAAATCATCCACTGTAATATTCACATGGAAGATTCTGTTATATATGCTTGACAAATAAGCATTCTAAATATATTTTATTGTTAATCTTTGTTTTTAAAGATATTTGTTATTTATTTATTTATTTATTTATTTATTTATTTATTTGAGAGAGAGGGAGAGAGAAGCTGGGGGAGGGAGACAGATAAGCAGACGCCACACACAGCTTGGAGTGATGTAGGGCTCAATCCCAAGATAGGAGATCATGACCTGGGCCGAAATCAAGAGTCGGACACTGAACAGATTGAACCACCCAGGTGCCCCTGTTAATCTTTAATATATTCTTGACAGATACTTAAAGTCTAATATGATAAATATCATATGACTCTGAATTAAGTTTACTTTTACTCTCTCTTTTTTCTTTATTTATTCATGGGAGACATACAGGGAGAATGGAGACATAGGCAGAGGGAGAAGGAGGCTCCCTGCAGGAAGCCCGATGCGGGACACCATCCCAGGCCCTAGGGATCATGACCTGGGCCAAAGCCAGATGCTCACCACTGAGCCACCCAGGAGCCCCTCACTTTTTCTTAAAATGAAAAGGAACTTTGCAAAATACTGTGACTGTGAAATCAAATTTCTTTTTTTCATGATGATGCCAGTTTTATGCTTGAAAGTAATGTACTAATATTTTAGCATTATTTGTTTCAGACACTACTTCTATTCTTAGAAGACAAGTAAAGAAAATCGTTTTAAATTAAAAAACAAAATGTCATTGCATCACAATAAATGGTAGCATAGCTTATATGAGCAAACAGACACTGTACCCCAAAGGGGTAGAAATGTATGATGTGAAGCCAGAATGCCTAGTTTTAAGCATTGAGTCTACCTATAACTATTTATGTGACAAGAACTTTATGCCTCTTTTCTGTACCTCAGTTTCTTCATCTGTAAAATGTGAGTAATAATTGTAATTACTATAATTAAAGAGTAATTACTATAATATTAACTAGTCAATGTTGTAAACTAAATGAATTAATATCTATGCAAAGGTTTATAGGATTACTAACTATAATCATATAATAAAATCTAGCTTTTTATAACCTTCATTATTGGGATTTTATACTAAAGTGAAAGAAAGAATTAGTGATTTAAAGTTACTTACTCTTCTATAATACATTTGGGTGATAGACATTAATAACAGTCTGTCAACAAACAGTATTATTATACACGAGACTAGATTTTCTTTAAAATTTGATAGTCTTTTTCTTCAGGTTTATTGAGGTATTATTAGCATATAATAAGTCTAAGGTGTATAATGTGATCATTAGATGTATATACATGTCACAAAATGATTGCTACAATAAGGTTAGTTAACACTTCCAACACTTCCATCCATACATAGTTAATATTTGTGTGTGTGTGGTGGTGACATTTAAATTTAAGGTTTAAAGAGAATCCTTGAGTGGCTCAGAGGTTTAGCACCTGCTTTTGGCTCAGAGCATGATCAGGAATCCTGGGATCGAGCCTCACATTGGGCTCTTCACGGGGACCCTGCTTCTCCCTCTGCCTGTGTCTCTGCCTCTCTTTCTGTGTCTCTCATGAATAAATATATAAAATCTAAATTAATTAATTAATTAAAGATTTAAAACTTTCAAGTATATAATATTGTTAATTGCAGTCACCAGCAGTGCATTGCAGCCCAATATCTTACCTACCTTAGGGCTGGCAGTCTGTGTTTTTTGACCAAAGTCTCCTCTTTCTGCCATGCCCTGCCTGCCCACCAGCCCCAGCAACTGCCATTCTACTCTCTATTTCTGTAAGTTTGGCTTTTTTAGACACCACATATAAGCGAGAGCATACAGTATTTGTCTTTCTCTGTCTGACATATTTCTCTCTGCATAACGCCTTCAAAGTCCATCTCTGTTGTTGCAAAAGGCAGGATTTCCTTCCTTTTTTTAATGGCTGAATGATATTCAGTTTCGTATGAGTGCACATGGGTACCGTATCTTCTCTATCCATTCATCCATTCATAGACACTTAATAAACATAGGGGTACAAATATTTCTTCAAGACAGTATTTTCATTTCCTTCAGAAGTGAAATGGTTAGGTCCTAGATAGTTCTAGTTTTCATATTTTCCACAATGGCTGTATGAATTTATATATCCATAATAATGCACAAGGGTTCCTTTTTCTCCACAGTTTACCATCATTGTTTTTCTTGTAGTTCACTGAATTTCTTTTAGAAGGTTATTCTGAATTATTTGTTAGACAATTCACAGATCTCCATTTTTTTTACAGTCAGTCATTAGAATTTTCATTTCCTTTGATGGTGCCACCTTTTCTTGGTTAATTATAATTGTTGTTTTGTGTTGGTATCTGCACAAAGATATTGGTACTTCTACCAATCTTTACAGACTGACTTTAGGAGGCAAAACCCTTCACTAGTCATCCTGTCCAGACATTTGTGTGTGGGCATTCTGTTGTGTCTGTGGATGGGCTTGCTTGGAATTCTTGAGGGGCCTAGTATTGAAGTGGATTAAAAGTCTGGGACAGTGGTATCCAGCCTGAAACTGGGCCCCCCTGGAGCCTTGATTTATGGCCACTCATTGGGATCCCGAGGTTACAACCTCACCCAGGCTATAGGGACAGAGGCCAGATTGCTGGGATTGCCAGAAGCCTGGCTTTGATAAAGCCCTCTGGGAGCCACCTGGGCCAATGGGAGTGGCCAGTGTTGAGTGACTCAGGAACATGAATGCAAAGAACTAGGTTCAGTGGGAGGTGGCCAGTGCTGGGTGCAGGCGACAGAAGCATGGATCATCGAAGCTGCCTGGGGCCATGGTAATGTCCAGTGCTGGCAGGTATAGAATGGATTGTGGGCCTAAGTCCATGGGAATCCTCAGGGAGCCAGAGCTGAAGAAGCTATCTGGAATTATAGAAGCCACGTGGGGTTTTGATCTGGCTGACACCCAGGTGGGTTGCAGGGACTGAGAGCCTGGGGTTATAAAGCAGCCCCAGCTATGGAAACTGTCAGATTGCTGGAGCTGGCAGGCACCTGAGTGGACCTAGGGCCGGGGTCCCAGGTACCTGCTGGGTCACAGGATGTGTCTGAGTCTGCTGAAGTTGGCAGGCATCAGGGTGACACAGAATTCTCCTAGGAACCTAAAGGGAGCTTTCCATGCAAGTTCCCTGAAGTTGTGTGTGTGTGTGTGGGCGGGGGGATGCCTGATGCTGCAAGAGTAGGCAGGTGCCATCATGAGAAGGGGGCATGAGTCCTAACCATCTTCAGGGAGCTCTGCTGCAGAAAGTACTGGGCCTGTGGGATGTGCTTGGGGTCACTGGAGAAGGCAAGTGCCCGGGTGGGGTGGGGACTGAATTCCCAGGAGCCTTCAGGGAGATTTGCCATGAAAGTTACCTAGGGTCACTATATTAGGCAGGCACAGGAATTAACCAGGGTCTGGATTCACAAGAGCAGTGAGGAACTTGGTACCAAGAATGTCATTTGAATCCACTGGAGTCACCTAGAAGCTAGTAGGTGCTGGAGTGAGCAAGATGGGGAGGGCCTGGGTTAATGGAAGGCAAATAGAGCTGTGAGACTTAACCTGGTGCAGAGGCAGGACAGCGTGCACTCACTTTACTATCCTTCTCCCAAGGGGAGCATGTCTTACTCAGGGTGGGGCTGCACTAGCTTGGAGAGGGGTAATGAGGGCTCAGGGTCCTGAGAACCCTTTGGGACTCTGATGAGACAGGAGCTGCCTGAGGTCACTGGAATCAGCAAGCACCTGGGTGAAAAGAGGCTTGGAATTCTTGGCTCTTGTGAAGTATCTTTGTTGTTCATAAAGATAGTTGTTTAAATTGATGTTTCTGTGGGGAGACTGGCCCCCGGGAATTCCTCCACCACCTTTTTTTTTTAGATTTTATTTATTTATTCATGAGAGACACACAGAGATAGAGAGAGGCAGAGACACAGGCAGAGGGAGAAGCAGGCTCCATGCAGGGAGCCCAATGTGGGACTCGATCCTGGGTCTCCAGGATCACACCCTGGGCTGAAGTCAGTGCTAAACCGCTGAGCCACCTCCGCCACCCTTTTACTGATGTCACTCACCAATTCTTTTGTTAATATGACACTGTGTTTTCAATTTTAAATTTAAAATGCATACCATCTATTTTAGCATTTTATACCTCTTTTAGGCAATGCATTAGAAATGCTCAGAAAAAAATATACATTGAGGCCACATTCAATAATTATTCTTAGCTAAATTATTTCATATATATGTACAGAAATTATTTTATTTTATTTTTTTTAATTAATTTTTATTGGTGTTCAATTTACCAACATACAGAAAAACACCCAGTGCTCATCCCGTCAAGTGCCCGTCACCCATTCCCCTCCAACACCCGCCCTCCTCCCCTTCCACCACCCCTAGTTCATTTCCCCGAGTTAGGAGTCTTTATGTTCTGTCTCCCTTCCTGATATTTCCCAACATTTCTTTTCCCTTCCTTTATATTCCCTTTCACTATTATTCATATTCCCCAAATGAATGAGAACATACACTGTTTGTCCTTCTCCGATTGACTTATTTCACTCAGCATAATACCCTCCAGTTCCATCCACATTGGAGCAAATGGTGGGTATTTGTCATTTCTAATGGCTGAGGAATATCCCATTGTACATATAGACCACAGCTTCTTTATCCATCATCTTTCGATGGACACCGAGGCTCCTTCCACAGTTTGGCTATTGTGGCCATTGCTGATAGAAACATCGGGGTGCAGGTGTCCCGGCGTTTCATTGCATCTGAATCTTTGGGGTAAATCCCCAGCAGTGCAATTGCTGGGTCGTAGGGCAGGTCTATTTTTAACTCTTTGAGGAACCTCCACACAGTTTTCCAGAGTGGCTGCACCAGTTCACATTCCCACCAACAGTGTAAGAGGGTTCCCTTTTCTCCGCATCCTCTCCAACATTTGTTGTTTCCTGCCTTGTTAATTTTCCCCATTCTCACTGGTGTGAGGTGGTATCTCATTGTGGTTTTGATTTGTATTTCCCTGATGGCAAGTGATGCAGAGCATTTTCTCATGTGCTTGTTGGCCATGTCCATGTCTTCCTCTGTGAGATTTCTCTTCATGTCTTTTGCCCATTTCATGATTGGATTGTTTGTTTCTTTGGTGTTGAGTTTAATAAGTTCTTTATAGATTTTGGAAACTAGCCCTTTATCTGATATGTCATTTGCAAATATCTTCTCCCATTCTGTAGGTTGTCTTTTAGTTTTGTTGACTGTTTCCTTTGCTGTGCAAAAGCTTCTTATCTTGATGAAGTCCCAATAGTTCATTTTTGCTTTTGTGTCTTTTGCCTTCGTGGATATATCTTGCAAGAAGTTACTGTGGCTGAGTTCAAAAAGGGTGTTGCCTGTGTTCTCCTCTAGGATTTTGATGGAATCTTGGACCACTCTCTTTCACCATACACAAAGATAAACTCAAAATGGATGAGAGATCTAAATGTGAGACAGAAATTATTTTAATTAAAAATAAAATGAATTTGAATTGCAATGAGACCCCAAAATATTCTCTCAGAAGAACAACTTAAAATATAATATTCTAAAAGAAAACTATGGGTATCTGTTTGATTTTTGAAGAAAACTATGGGTATCTGTTTGATTTTTTTGGTAGATTCTTCATAGATATTTTATTTTGTTCATTTGTGTATTTGATTAGTTTGTTCACATTTTACACATTTTAAGTTAGTTAATACAGTAAGATTTTTTTAAAAAACTGAATTTGAGGGGTGCTTGGTGGGTCAGTTATTTAAGCATCTGACTCTTGATTTTGGCTCAGGTTGTGATTCAGGGTCCTGGGATCCAGCTGCACATTACACTTTGCCTCAGTTTGGAGTCTGCTTGTCCTTCTCCCGTGGGCCCACCCCCATTCTTAAGTTCTCTCTCAAATAAATAAATGAATAATATCTTTAAAAAAATGGATTTGATTCCCATTAACCTCTATTCACTATTATATAAAATTCTGTATTGATTCTTAGTATCTTATAGAAATATATATATATATATGATATTCATGTGTATCTCTTAGATTTTTAGATACTGAGAATAGATTTAAAAATTCATATAACTTTCATTACATACATAACAGAAATGATATCTAGAAATAATCAATTACTGGTCATATTCAGAACATGAATGATATTAATCTTGGCTAAAGATTTTGGTAAACCGGCAGCCCCCGTGGCGCAGTGATTTAGCGCCGCCTGCAGCCCAGGGCGTGATCCTGGAGACCCTGGATCGAGTCCCATGTCAGGCTCTCTGTATGCCTGCTTCTCCCTCTGCCTCTCTCTGTCTCTATGAATAAAAAAATAAAATCTTAAAAAAAAAATATTTTGGTCAACCAAAATTTAAGTTTGACAAAATTTAAGTCAAATCAATACTTAATATTAGTTGATTTTCCTTCCCTTTTGATCAAAGAGTTTTTATATATTTCTATGTGGATACTTTTTTAAAACATATAGGATTTGATTTAAAAGTAGGGGCACCTGGGTGGCTAAGTGGCTGAGTGTCTGTCTTTGGCTCAACTCATGATCCTAGGGCCTGGAATCAAGTCCCACATTGGGTTCTTGCTCTGCAGGGAGCCTCTGTCTCCTCCTCCCCCCCCCCCCCCCGCTCTGTCTTTCATGACAAATAAATAAAATCTTAAGAAAAAAAAAGGTCTTAAGAGATATCTGGGTCAATAAGTCAGTTAGGAGTCGGACTCTTGATTTCAGGTCAGGTCATGACCTCAGGGTCCTGAGATCTAGCCCCTAGTCAGACTCTGCACTAGGCATGGACCTGCTTAAAATTCTCTCTCTCCCTCTCCCTCTGCCCCTCCCCTTCCCACTCATAGGTGTGCTTTCTCTCTAAAGTAAAATAAAATAAAACAAAATAAAATAAAAGTCTTGAATAAAATTAACAGAAAGTAAAATTTGTATAAAACATATTTTTCTGATGTGTGATAAAACTCAAGTAATTTTTTACTCAATTGTGAAATTAGTTCCCACATCATCCTGTGTTTTATTTACTAGCAAAAATAATAATTTCCAAAATGTGTGGATATTAACACAACCAATAAAAATTCTTTGCATAAGGTTAACAAAAACCACTATCTAAAACACACAACACTTAAAAAAATATCTTATGGTTGTATCAAATGCAACAGCTTATCTCATAGATTATCTATAGTAAAAGAAACAGACAAAACAACATTTTTTCTCAAACTTAACAATATAATTGTAGTTACTTTATAAAAAAAAATGATGTTACTGATTTGCAACTTGCAAACTTTCACTCAGTCCACAAATTGCTAGAAATGATCAAACTTCAACTTGTAAACATATTATTTTTATTTAAAAGCCGCTCTTGCTATAAATAGCTAGTTCCATATACTTTGTTTTTTGTTTTTTTGTTTTTTTTTCATTTTCAAAGAGCAAGTTTATTCCATCTCAAATTTCAACTGTTTTTTCTGGGAATGACCTTAGTTTTCCTCATTCCAATATAATGCATAAATAAATATAAATTACTTTTGGAAAGCAATATAGATATACAAAACATTTGAAAAACATCAATGGAAGTTGTTTTAAAATCCATTTGTAAAGTAATTTATTGCATATCCTTTCTTTTCAGAAGATGTAAACTGATGTATTCACTAGGAAATTCTTCTAAAGTATGTAGATGTAATTTTAGTAGTGGTTTATTTAAAAATGTATCATCTTTTCTGCCTATATGTAAGTGATCTCCTAATTCATCCAAGACAGATTTGACATTCTATATTTTTGTTAAAACTGTTTTAAGTGAACTTATAATACATCATTTTAAAATTATAAAAGAAGTGTGAATATTAATAAATATCCATCCCTCCCAGGAAATTGTGACCTTGAATTTGATGGCTGATTATTACATAATTATTTTCCTGCTTTTATGGTATCATATAATTTTATGGATTTTGAAATACGTACTGTAAGTAATGTCTTCCTCTCCCTCTATCTTAAGAGTTATTACTTATAACATTCCTGTTAACTTCATAGAAATTCTAATTCATTACTTATAAATGTTTAGCTATAGAGTAAGACCGACTTAATTCTCTACAAACTTGAGGACAAGAAACTCATTTTCTAAACCAAATAATTTACTTTCAGACTTTAACATCAAGACATGATGCCTTTTTATTTTTTTATGTTTTTGGCTGGAATTATTTCTGGGTAGTAAATTCAAAGTACATATTTTTCTATTGATAACATCAAAAAATCAATGAAATCATTGTTTTTAACCAGACTAATGAGATTATAATTAAATTTTTTGAGTAGGTGTTGGTATATGGAAATGAGTTATTAATTCAACTGGTTTACTAACAATCCTGTTACTGTATCAAATAATACATAGAATTATTAATTAGGGTTTGAAGAAGTCTTAGAAGCCATCTGAGATAGTTGTTTTCTTAAAGAAAAGAACATTCTATATTGTTCCTTAAGAAATGCAATTCAGGGGCGCCTAGGTGGCTCAGTCCATTAAGTGTCTCCTTTGGCTCAGGTCATGATCCCAGGATCCTGGGCTTGAGCCCAAGGTTGGGCTCCCTACTCAGTGAGGAGCCTTCTTCTTCCTCTCCTCATTGTTTCTGCTCTCTCTCTCTCTCAAATAAATAAATAAAATCTTTTTTAAAGATAAACATTACAATATCAATGTCCCTGTTAAAATTTGAAGTACATAATTCAAAAGCAAATCCTGCTGTGATTTGATGGCCCATGTAGTCCTGAGGCCTAAAATTACAATAGCTCCATCTCTTAACATAACATCCCAAACAACCCTTTTTATATTTTCATAAAACAGATAAGCATAAAGCATCTAATTTTCATTTTCTTATTTGCATTTTTTGAATTACATACAAGACTTCCTATCCTTATGGAAATTGTTCTTCTGGGTTCAATATATAATTTTATTCTTTAGAGAATATCAACCTATAAAAAAGATCAGTGCCTACAAATTTTAATGTACTCCCATCGACAAGGAGAATATAAAAGCAGACAATGGTAATTAAAATATATGCCTTCCTAAAACAACAAATAACATACTATGGAAACACTGAAGAAAGAGCAGCTAATCTGATCACAAATTATAATGCTCTCAAGTCATCCTTTCAAGTTAATATTCATCCAGAGATCTCCTTATTCTGCAATATTCCCCTTCATGTACTGATAATTTGAACAACCTAATTCACTGTATTTTTCTTCATTCATATTCCTGATATCATTCTGAGTGGCTCCAGTGTCCCTTCAGACCCCTCTTCCTTAGCCCTGTTATCACGCTTACTGAACAATTAATTTCTCATGACCAAGTTCACCCCATCTCAGTCACCACCTACAAAATCAGTCTTTTATCAGTATCACCTAAAGCTGTTCCACTTCCCAGTAAAGTCCATATTTCTTTTTCTGAAAGGAGAAAATCATATTCTTACTTGTTCAACTACCTCCACTATGCTAAATGACCATACCCTAGAAGAGATGTCTTTAATTTTATGCAAATCTATACTAACAAATTCTATCCTTTTGAAATGTTTTCCTCATAGATTTTCATACTTTCTGCCAAGTTTATTTCTAAACACTTTGTTTTGTTGCTAATGTATTTTTCTTCAATTATGCCTTTTAAATGATTGTTTCAATTAGATGAAAGGCTATTTTTGTATGCCAACTTTATATCCTGCTAGATTATTTAATGCCTTTTTGCCTTTATTACAGTTTTATCACCAGGTTTCTTGGTATTTCAGGTATATTATTTTTAAATAGAAATATATATTTTTTTCTGTTTCTTGTGACTGTATCTTTTGCTCTAGCAATTGCATTGGCTGATATGTCATATATATTTTTAAGTGATATTGAATAGGGAGAGCACTTTTGTTTTTTGTTTTTTGTTTTTTTTTACTTTAGCAGGGATGACATTAACATTACCTCATCAAGTAAGGCAGTGGCTTCCTAGATAGCTCCACAATATACTGGATGACAGGGATGCCTGGGTGACTCAGCGGTTGAGTGTCTGCCTTTGACTTAGGGCCTGATCCCAGGGGTGCCACATCAGGCTCCTGCAGAGAGCCTGCTTCTCCCTCTGCCTATGTCTCTGCATCTCTCTCTGTCTCTCATGAGTAAATAAATACATGGATGGATGTGACAAAATCAAGAATATTTGTTTAATTCCTGTTGAGCATACTGCAGATAACCACATGATTTTTCTCTTTAGATATATTTAATGGTGAAACATTTTACTGAGTGTCCTCAATTTTTGCATTTGGGGATTAAACTCTACTTTATTATAATATATACAATTTTAAAGTATTTTTAGATTATTTGTGTTAATATGTTAATATTTGAATCAATAACTCAGTGTTCAACTTGCTTCATTAAAATAATATTTTGATCAAACTTATTTTTCTATGTTACAAAGTACATGGGACCTTATAATCTGACCTTTCACACTATGGTAGACTTTATCTGTGAAACCATAGAGGTTTGCTCCATTATTGTAAGGCTAGATAAAATATTTTCTGTCTTTAATGGAAATTAATTAGACTTCCTTTCTTTGCAAGACTTATTTTTGATAAATTACATTTTCTTTGGAAATTTTCCATGTATAGGATATTGTTATGAATAGAGTCCTCCCCCGTCACACACACCCAAGAGGAAAACCTGGCCATACTCATTTCTTTGTGCCTCATCTGTGGCTACTTTCATAAGATGGTAGAATTAATAGTTGAAACATCATTGACTCACACAGCTGAAAATAATACTATCTGGACTTTTTCATAAAAAGTTTTCTAACCCTGATAGAGATTAACAATTATTTGAGTAGGGGCACCTGCATGGCTCAGGTCGTAGTGCCAGGGTCCTGGGATCAAGTCAGGCATCAGACTCCCGGCAGGGAGCCTACTTCTCTCTCTGCCCATGTCTCTGCCTCTCTCTATGTCTCCCATGAATACATAAAATCTTAAAAAAAGAAAAAAACCCCACAATCATTTGCCTAATTTTGAGCAAATAAGTCTCTGTTTTCAAAATTTCATTTGCTTTGACAGTTATTTCTCTCTTGACTTCTATTTTGTGTTTTTATGCTTTCTTTCTCATTTTTAAAAAAAGTTTTATCAGTTCTATTTTATTATCTTAAAATTCTTTAACGTATGCTTTTTAAATTATTATTTCCACTTCTTTATACCACTTTATACCACTTCTTTATCCATATCTTTTTATATTTTTATAAATAAGATATTCATTACTATTACTTTTTAAAAACTATCACTTTTTTTTAATTTCCTCTTAAGCGCGAGTGCCATGTTACAATGTGTTAAAAAACAAACGCACAATGTGGAAGGCCCTTTTTACTTTTGTAATAATTTCAATATTTATTTCATTTGTGGTCTGTGTTTTATTTTTATTGTTTTGTTTTTAATATATGAAATTTGTTAAACTTTTGATTGTGGATCTATATTTTATCAAATTTCACGAAAAGGCTATGTGGACTTCAGATGAAGGCATAATCTGTGTGACCAGGGTGCAAAGGTTTTGGGACCTGAGTATAGCTTGATTGATGTCAGGATTGTAGTTTCCATCTTTTAATTGTTTACATTTGTCTGCTATATCTTTGCCATTTTCTATTACCATTGCCCATTCAGTTTCATGAATAATTTGTTTCATATGTTGCTATATAAACAGGATATACTTGGGATTTATTTATCAGCGTTCAATCAAGGAAGTAGAACTGATGTGACTGATATGAAATAAAAGACATATTATAGGAATTAGATCTTCAGCATTTGTAGAGAACATGTGAAGATGTCTACAGAAGGATCTTTCCTCTGTCAGGTTGTAAGCCTTAAGTCACTGAAGGTCAGAAGTAATAGTAATCAGAAAGGAAAACTGAACATGACATTGGGAGGTATGAGGATCAACTAGATCCTACAAGGGAAAACTTGAACCAATGAGGTCAAACTGAAGCTTAATTATAACTCTAACCTCTTAATTATAACTCTAACCTCAACAATATGAACGGCCCTCTAAAAACCCTGACTTCCTTTTTCATGAAACTATATATCACATATGGCACAGAACAAAGAGAAACTAAAGGAGAAACTAAAGGAACAGATACAATGGGTTCCGGAAGAGCTTAGGCCCAGCTGCTCCCTGTGCAAATAAAGGAAGTTAGAGTCTTGTGCTTTCCACCAACCTTCAGAGCTTTATGATTGAAGCTTCACTTTGACTTCTGAATATAGCATACTTTTCTCTGGCAAATGATAATCTTGATGCATACAGTGAAATATAGTTCCAGTTTATTTAAATTAATAAAACTAAACAAAAAGAAAAACAAAAAAGGTATATGTAGGATGTGTTCACAGACACAACCACATATTGTGCTGCATAAATTTTGTTGGCCATTATAATATATAAAAATTCAAAGCATATGTTAATTATCATATACTTTTAAATATAATTAGCTAATAATCTTAAATGCCAATAGTCTTTATTATTATCAACTTTAGATGATTCACTTCCATTGACTGAAGTAAAGATGTACAGGAAACAGTGGAATCAATATATAGACATAATTTAATAAGACTCTAGACAGTTATTTTAAGAAATTAATTATAGGTTTTTTTTTTATTCAAAGTAAGTGGACATTAAAAAAAACATAAATGTGGATCGATGCATTCTAAAACAGATAATGCCTATCATATAGTATATGTGAAACTTGTAAAGTAAAATATATCTTTGTAATATGTCAATTAATCTGCTACAGAGATAATTATTCCTATTTTTAACCAATTAATATATTGAATTTTAAAAAGACTACATCATTTCGTAAAGTTCACAGAATAAGTGGAAGAGTCAGGAGCTAAGTCCAAGATATCATGTCTCCAAAATAATGCTCTTTTATGCTGCCCTGATTCAGTTGAAAAGAGATGAAGGCAGAGAACAGGTCATAGTCACCGTTTGTGTTTGAGGATTAAATAAATAAATTTTTGATAAATACATGTACCAATAAATTATAAAATAATGGATAAAGAAGGTAATATTCAAGAGAATTAAAATATTGATAAAATTATGACCAACTTTTATAGAAGCTTCTAGATTATTATATCAGGTAATGTATTTTTATATTTTGGGGGCCATTCAGTTTGCCTCAGATGATAAGATTTTATTCACAAGAAACTTAAAGCTCCACAACCACTGAATTTTGAGAGTCACTAAGATACGTGGGAAATTCTAGAATAACTTTTAGAAAGATAGGAAATATAAAGAAAATAAAAGGGATCCCTGGGTGGCGCAGCGGTTTAGCACCTGCCTTTGGCCCAGGGCGTGATCCTGGAGACCCGGGATCGAATCCCACGTCGGGCTCCTGGTACATGGAGCCTGCTTCTCCCTCTGCCTGTGTCTCTGCCTCTGTGTGTGTGTGTGTGTGTGTGTGTGTGTGTGACTATCATAAATAAATTTTAAAAAAAGTTTAAAAAAAAAGAAAAGAAAAGAAAAAATACCACATTAGAGAGCAATATATTAAACTAAAATTTCTACTAAAGAAAAGACTTATTATTCTTGAAATGAAAATGTGCTTATTCATCTAATATGTGGAAATTATGTATTTTACAATTTATATCATTAATGCTCTGTACTTATAAATGAACATGGAATTATTTCTAAATCATTATTTGATCAGTCTCTCTTATAGTAGAAAACTGAGTTTAATAATTTCCCAAGGGCATTGAATTAACTCTTGTAAATGAGCCTTATGGATAAAACCTCTGTCCTTCCAAAGTTTATAAATTAACTTGCTTGTACATAATGGTTGCAGAAGAAGAACATCAATTTATTAGAAATCTAGTGCTAACAATACTTTAGTCTCTCCATCATTCTTATGGAGAAGTATCAAATCTATTTCAAATGCAAAATGCATATTGGAGAATGGAGTCAAGATATATGATGTAGAATATTCTCCTCATCTCTTCCTGGAAATAAAGTGTGGTCTCAGAAGAAGAGGAACAGTGTCAAACAGGAGTTTGGAACCAGACATAGCTTTCTGAGTAAAAGTTTCACTCTTCATAGTTACATGACCCTGAGGATTGTAAAAAAAAAAAAAAAATCTCACTAAAATTCTGTCTTTATCTGTAAATAAGAATGGTATCAAGTATCTTATGATGAGGGATCCCTGGGTGGCGCAGCGGTTTGGCGCCTGCCTTTGGCCCAGGGCGCGATCCTGGAGACCCGGGATCGAATCCCACATCGGGCTCCCGGTGCATGGAGCCTGCTTCTCCCTCCGCCTGTGTCTCTGCCTCTCTCTCTCTCTCTGTGACTATCATAAATAAATAAAAAATTTAAAAAAAAAAAAAAAAAAAAAAAAAAAAAAAAAAAAAAAAAAAAAAAAAAAGTATCTTATGATGATTTAATTATTTCAACATAGATTAGCTAACTTTAATAAACCCTGTGTCATGTCCAAACTAGATATGTGTGTCTGTATCCAACTTGAATTAGAGAAATGTAACCTGATCACCTTAGCTAAAATGGCCCCAGACATATTTTTTATTTTATTTTTATCACTGTAACTAACTGTACCTGAAAGTGTCTTACCAAATGATTTATATGTTTATATGCTCATAGTGACAGAACCACTGGCTATTTTGTTCACTGCTATATCCTGAAGACCTTGAACTGTTTCCAGAACATACTAAACTCTTGATTTTTCTTGACAAAGGAATACACGATATAAATGTGGGAAAATGTTCTAAAAGGTACAAAGCATTAAACAATTACTTTGGCATCCTTTAAAAGAGTATTAGTATGTTAAATATCATAATTCATATAATTATTTCCTAAGAATATAGATTTAATAGTGTACTAAACTCAACACAATAGGGAGGAAATATAAAAAAAGTGGAAAAATTTTTTCCAAAATTTTCCAAATTTCCAAAAATTTTTTTCCACCAAAAAAGGTAGAAATATTTTTCTAATTATTATTCTTTTTTCTAATTATTATTCCTAATCCAGTACTTTATCAGACAACACTAGTTTCTCTCCACCACCATTTTTCCCCTTGAGTTTTAGAACCTCTTGAGTTTTTTAGAGGGCACATGGCTGCTCACCTAAAAACTACATTTCTTAGCATATCTTGGAGATACTTGTTACTATATGACCAGATGTTTGCCATCTAACTTCCACTAAGATGAGTGGAAGTCTTGCGTGTTACCTTTATTTTTCAGCTTTAAAGGATGTGGAGATACTCTTATTTTCTTTTGCCTTTAAATCTGGATTTCAGTGCAGATATGATGGTAAGAAATGGCGTAGCCATTAACCATCTTGTACCTAGATGAATGATGAAGCCATTCTCTAGTACAGAGAAATAACATAAAATAAATAAATTAATTTAAAAAAAACTAAACTTCTAACATTATAAAGAGCTTGTATCAGAATTATTTTATCAGAGTTTTAAGTGGGGAAAAAATCTTCATTTTTTTAAGTCATCTCATTACAGACTATAGCTTATATCTTAACTAAATCCATATGAACTTTCAAGTCAGCCACTCCTGTTATATTCCATATCAGAGCTGTTCTACAGAAATTTCTGCTGTAAAAAAAATGTTCACTATCAATGCTGTCTGGTACAGCATCTATTAGCCTCATATGGCTATTGAGCATTTCAAATGTGCCCAGTGCAACTACGGAATTTAATTTTTATTTTATTTTAATCTGCATTTAAATTTAATTAGCCAAATGTGGCTAGCAACTAGCATGGTGAATAGCTTAGCTTTAGACCTTGCAATTCCTAAAAAAATGCACCCCTTTGGTCACCTCAATTTCAGGCATGTTATCTTCAATCATGCTATTCTTCACTTTGTAGAGGACTCTCTAAAACATCAATGTCATGAAAGTCAAAATAGGCACAAAAGAATGACTCCAGAATCATAAATTAACAATGACTTAATTCTTGATTGCATCCTCAATTAAAAACAAATTTGGTATAAAGGATATTATAACATGCATTGCTTAGACAATTGGAGATATTTGAATATAGATTGTATATTAGATAATAACATTTTATTATTAAATTTTTTTCAGTGTGATAATTTTATTGTGAATGGATAGAAGCATACCTTTGTTCCTAGTATCTAAAAGATATAAGGCACTAAACAAAGGAGTAGCTTCTTTAAGGTGGTAAAAGAAGGAAAGTGACTCCTAGGGTACTAGTATAACAAAAATATCCTTCAAAAATGAAGGCAGTTTTTACTTTTTATACAGGGATGTAAAGAGATGGAAGGAGCTTCTTTCTCTTTCTCCTTTCAAGGAGAAAATCCATAGTACATTTCAAATTTTTGGCTTTTTACCTTTGAATTCATCATAGAGTTGAAGTAAGAGAGGGCAAACCCTGACTCAAAAGTCTAAGGAGAAACAGTATTTTCAGGGAAAGAGGAGATTGGAACACATGTCCATCTGAGGTAATCGCTACAACAGGATATTAGAACAAGAGTCCAGCTGGAAAGGCAGACAAATTGGAAAAGCCTGCACTAGGGCTACTGAGATAATGTGAAATCCCTGGAGTGCAGAATTGGAGAGTTTGTACCTTCTTACTGGCTCTTTGCCATGAATCCACCAGGTAGATAGAAAAAGATCACAAAGAACCCCTATAATTGTGGGGTCCATTTTGGTGCAGACTTGGCCAGGTAATAGCAATGTGGACAAGAAACTCTTTACTCATGCTATTTCATGGGAATTTTTGCAATGAAAGGATGTCCCTCTTTTTTCACTATGGGATGAAAACCTTAATAGTGGGGAAAACGGCAACACTGTTGGCCTTAAGATATTGATGAATACTCCTTACAGCAGGAAAAGGGAGACTGAACCCTTTCAGTTTCAGTAAGTGATTTCCTGATGATCAGTGAGTTTAAGGGTCTATTGATAGAAACAAGAAAAAAAAATGTTTAATAAATACAAATTCAGAGTATCTACAAAGAAGCTATTTTGTGCAAGGTTTTAACCTTTGTGATCTAGAAAATATTAAGACTTCTGTGGAAAATTAATCTGGTTAATGTTACAAATTTGTGAGGAGGAAATTTTATTTTATTTTATTTTTTTATTTTATTTTATTTTATTTTATTTTATTATTTTATTTTATTTTATTTTATTTTATTTTATTTTATTTTATTTTATTTTATTTTATTTTATTTTATTTTATTTTATTTTATATTATATGTGGAAATTGAGATAAGGCATCCATGTGAGTGACTTCTAAAGAGATGGGAATGAAAGATGGAAGTGGAGATGACAAGCCTTTGATATGTGAAATCATGATTTTGATGGCCTAGAAACTTGATTTGGTTTCAACATAATTTCCACCCCGCAAAACCTACAGACATTTTATTTTACATAGGCACAGTTCCAAAAATTGCCTTGAGATTAGAAAAGCTCTGACATTCCTTGTATGTTTCTTACTTTAAACTGTTTTTCCTTCCACAAGTGGGTGATTGGGTTCATCAAATTTCTGTTTTTGTTTATAGTTCTCTACCTAGGCCAGCTCCAAGTGGACCCGTAATACAGCTGCAAACCATCTTTCCTTCCTTCCTTCCTTCCTTCCTTCCTTCCTTCCTTCCTTCCTTCCTCTTCCTTTCTTTTTCTTCTTTCACATTCTTAGTGAGCCTATCTGTTAAGAAAGCTTACATTTTTTCCTTCTCTATATGCTGCTCGTAGGGACGTCTATATTACCATAGGTCTGAGCTGGCTGAGAGACAGGTGCCAATACAATTGCAGGAGAAATGGGCTAGGGCTCTAGGCCACCTTACTGCTTACATTTGTTCCACCAACATTTTGTATCACCTAGTGTAGGAGTCAAACTTATATCCCTAACCATGGAGCATGCTGATGCCAGAACAACCCCCCCCTCGCCCCCGCAAAAACAGCCTGACAGGCATTGTAATTACATCAATGTGGTGAAAAGAATCAGATGCAATAGTTGATCTTTTACATTTTTAGTAATGTCTCTTTAACCCCCAGAACGCTGGACCCCTAAAATCACTGATGTGGTGGGCCCCTGAAACTTTATAATAATTTTTTCCTCTTTCTCAGAGGCATTTACATTACCAAGGCTTCTATTGTATTGTCACTTTTTGATTATACAATCTGATTAACAGGACAGCATTGATAGAGTGCAACAAGGTGATATGCCACAGATTGGCCCAGATGCCAAATTCCTTTGAACTATCCTACAGCAGAAGCCAGTGGCAAGTTAACATAGTGCAAATTAATACACGTATCTTCCGTAACTGAGGCTGTAGTGATGTGAGTTAGCAAAGGCAGAACAATTAGACAGCAGCTGCAATGGAAAATAATTTGATTGCTTTGTGGTAGTTTGCTGGTGCCCTTTAGGATCTATCAGGTTTTTTTTTTTTGATTTTTGAATTTTTTTTTTTAAACAGGGGTATCAAAGTAGATGATATACTAGGGTCCCACCATCCCTGCATCCTTTAGGTTTCTTCACTTTCCTTTACTTTCTCCTCATCCTTTTCTTCTTTCTGATGCAGGAGGTTGAAATCTGTATATTTTACCAAGGAGACATTCTGGCTTTGAAACTTAACTTTTAATGGAAGATTAATAATTCTTCATCTTTGTCTTTTCCCCAAAGCATTGATTTCCTAAGTATCTGGTGCCATACAATTAACATATCTTACTTATTTCCCAAACACTTGCTATCTTTTACCCTCAGGGGAATTCCTTTCCCCTCGTGTATTTTCCTGTGAAAGTTTAACAAGCACCACAATGTCATGTTCTAACTATCACCACTGATGACCTTACTGCCAGCCAGGCATTGTATAAACCAGCTACAAAATCACATTCTAGGGTCTGTTTTCTAACTGCTTTCTCCCTACTTTGAACAAATAGAATAGTCACATATCTGGTTTCTCTTGAAGCAGGCTTTGAGATGCAGATTTCTACTCAATAAATTTACTGGAGAGGTTTGAGGTAAAAAAAAAAAAAAAAACATTAAGAGAGTACAATAATGGGCAGAGTAAAATGACCTACAATGCAGTTGCAAAAAAATTTTAGTTTATGATAGGGAGCTCTGGAGATGGGATAGCGCTTCAGCTTTGTCTGTAAATTGGGTGAGTGGCTATGCCACTTATATTCACGACAACAAATCACTGGACATTTCTAGAAGAGGATATGAACTTAGGACAGGTGGCCTCATTCAAGGAAATCCCCAGCAAGGGACTCAGTTGAGAGCTATCAGCTACTCACAGCAGTTGGGGAATGAGTGCCCCAATCCTGAAAGAGGGAAGCCTGGGTGCCTCACCTATGAGATATTAAACACTGTGTAGTCCTTCTCACTGTGTACTGTTTGAGGGCTTTTAGGCAATTATCATGGATAATAAAGATTTATTGAGGCAGGAGACACAAGGGTGTTCACTATACTTGATCCAAAAAGTGTTTCATTCACATATTTCAGAAAAAGTGATGAAGTTTGTGAGTGAATATATAAGCAATGGAAGGATGATTGGTCTTATAAGGTTTAGATTATAATGTAAGATGTAACATAGAGGTCTGTGTTTTATGATATTATTCCCTATAGTGCTTTATGTTTCTACGATAGTAATCTATAACACGGTTTCAGCACAGAGAATGCATATATAATATACATATTATATATAAAGTACTTTAATGATTTACCTAATCATTAGCATCAGTCACCTTTTACAATTTACTTCTTACCCTTCTTAAGTTACATCATTCAGCATCTCTCTCTTGAAAATACTTTCAACTGTGTTTTCATTTCCATCCACTTTTTTCCTATTCACCTGCATAAATTCAACTATTTACCTTTACTTTTTATGCACTTCAGCAATTGAACATTATAAAAAAAATAACAGAAAAGATTTTCTTCATTTAAATTTTATGATCTTAAATTAAATAGCCACTATCATTGCCATAAAATTCTTATATTTACCTATTTTTCCCCCTAGGCAGAAATATTTTTCTTCTACTCTTTCTTTGGATCTCTCTTATCTATTAAGAAATTAGAAGTCATGAGATGTGAAATCTCTTCTATCCCTACCATTGCATTTATAGCCATATATATATATATATATATATATATATATATATATTTCTTCACTTTTCTTTAAAGTACCAAGTATCTGTGCTCCTGTATATAATAGGCCATTTCTTAGATATTTGCTTTCAATTCCACCATCTCTCACCCTCTCAAAGACATTTTCTCTAGTGTTATATGCTTTCTGTTTTATATCATTAATTTCATCTTTTCCACTAGCTCTTTTCTCACTGAATAAAAATATTTTATAGAATTTTACGCTTTCTATAAAGTGGGATGAAGAGAAAGACTAAGGAGAGAAAACAAAGAGGAGGTGCTATGTACTTCAATTTCACAGGACAATATTTATTTTTTTTTAAAGTTCCCCACACTTGTTTTCATTTCTTCACCTACTCTTTATATTCCAACCAGTTTGATGTGGTTTCTGCCTCTATGCCTCTATTGAAATCGATCCTGCTAAATCAGCAACCTCTTCTGCATTAGAAAAAGTGATACTTTTTCCTTCTTCTAAGTCTCAGCAGCATTTGTCAGAGCTGAACTACACACCATTTCTTGAAACAATCTCTTGCCTTACCTAATAACTAATGAAAATTTCATGTTTTACATTATTTTTGTTGAAACATAGATAGAAATCTTACATGGCAATTGGTACCAGTATAGAGAATATTTGCTGTCATTTAGAGAAATGTGAGGAATCATGAGATAAAGCAATGCAAACTTGTTTTTTTAAGATTTTATTTATTTATTCATGAGAGACAGAGAGAGAGGCAGAGTCACAGGCAGAGGGAGAAGCAAGCTCCATGCAGGAAGCCTGAGGTGGGACTCGATTCCAACACTCCGGATTACGACTTGATCTGAAGGCACATGCTCAACTGCTGAGCCACCCAGGCATCCCCTTATTTTTCCCCTTATTTTTGTATTAAACTCAATCAAGCATTTTATAAAGAGAATGCTTTGTGCTGGGTACTGTATTTTGTTGCTAGGTATAAAGAGCTGACCTGCCTCCTGTCTCTACGCTTAGTGGGTTTGCAGACTAAAAGCAAATACCATCTATGGTTCAGTCAGGAAACATAATAATTTGGACAGAGGATATTTGTTGTGAAGACTTTTTAATCCTAACAAGAGAGTGATGATAAATATGGAAAGTAAATTCAAAAAAATGCCTTAGGGCTAAGAAAGAGTACTTTTGAAATGACGAACATAAAAATGGCACCCATTTCCAAGGCTCTAATTCATTGTAGAAGGTGGAATTAAGGTCCTTTAGTTGTCATGTAAGTTTCCTAGGCTACAGGGCTGGAGCTGATCCACAGTTGTCAGCCAAGCACAGTCATCTGGGGTACACACAAGCCAAGGCTATTGGACCCAGATTGCACAGAGAGCCAGGGCATTGGACACCTGCTCACCAGGTCTGTGTGGCCAGAGGAAACAACCCCGAAGTTGTAGTTGGGCTGAGTCTAGAGGGCAGGTACTCAGAGGGATTTGGAACTTTAGGCATCTACTATACCATAGGCCAGGGAAAAGTCTTGGACATGTGGTAGATGCCTTGGGAATACCATTAATATGTGGTCACTGGGCCAGGATGAGGCAGAGAGTATAAAAGGGTTCACTATATTTGATCCAACAGATGTATAATTCATACATTTCAAATGATTGCACAATTAAGCCTGGTACAGAGCGTCATTGGAATATTTTCACACATATGCTACTGAAAGCTGTGCAGCAGGAGTGAGAACAAATAAAACAGCAGCACACAGGAGCCAAAAATGATTCCCCTTCCTACTTTGAACCAGTAAAATGGAATGCAGCCCTTAGAGCAAGGCAGAAATGTCCATCACTGGACAGGAAATGAAGAGACGATATGTAACATTATGACAATCAAGTTGATAACTGACACAGAAAATAAGTAATTACATTGAACAGAAGATACTATGAGGAGTAGTTAATAAGATGGTCCTTGCAGCTACATTTATGTCAAATTTTATTCCATTCTCATTTTCTTCATTTTTCCATTTTAAGCTATGGTTGCACCATCAACCATATAACTTAGTTGCATTTTTTTAAACTAATTTATATACTTGAGACAGAGAGAGAAAGCATGCACAGGTTGGGGGATGGGCAGTAGGAGAGAATCTTCAAGTTGATTCCCACTGAACATGGCCTGACTTGGGCTTGATCTCACGACCCATGAGATCATAACTTGAGCCCAAACCAACAGGCAGATGCTTAACCAACTGAGCCACTGAGGCACCCCTAACTTAGTAGTTTTATAGATTTTAATATGTTTACACTCTAGAGATTTCTATTACTTGATTGTAAGCTCTACAGATAATTTAACATAATACTATTTACTATTTCACATTTTTAAGTCCTTTGAGGAGATATTATAAATTATATCACCTGCTGTATTTCCATAATTGCATATTTAATTGCATATTGGTAAATACACAACTATAAAATATAGTTGTTTTTAAATCCAGTATTATGGATTCTGATCTGTATGCTTTTTTTTTTTTTTTTTGGTTCATGATCTTCCTCTACATGATTACACATTTTATAATTATAAAAGATGCTGTATTACCTAATTTTTGGAATTCTTGAAGAGATGTGACAGCTACCTTAGGTCATGACCAAACTGGCTTGTAAAATGTTACATTATAAGATTTTTTTTCTCTCAGAACTTTTTAACGTTTCTATTGCTATCTGATAGTGACTGTTGCTGTAGATAATAAGTCCCATTTTATAACCTATGTTTCTCTCTTAGGATTCTTTGTTTTTTTTTTCTTTAGGTTTAGAACTGTGTATCAATATTTAAGAAGGCAGTTCATTTATTGACTATTTTAGTACAAGGGCATGCTTCATTTTCTGCTTTGTTCGTAAAGATTTGTGGAGAGTTAATCATGGAAAGGATTCAATTTTAGAAAGGAAGAAAGAGACAAGAATAATGGAAACAAAATGTGTCATCCCAATAGCCTAACATTCTAGAGAAAATGGAATGTGTCAAAAAATTAATGGAAATGTTATGGCCCATGGTTTACTTTTTTGTTTTTTGAGACTCCTTGAAGAAAATGACCATTTAGACTGCTGCCACAATAACTTGGAGAATCAAGATTCAAGTGGAAAAATTATCGATGTGTGGAGCTTTTCTAAGTAGCCTTTGCATCCCATGTGGTAAAAACAAAATCCAGCATTTCCTTTATCATCCAAAATACTGCCAGAAAACATTTGACCTAAAAAACAATAGATGTTACATGGGGAGGGACTTGATGAAGACTAAGATATGTATCCTAGATTTAAGAGACAGATGGAAGACAATAGCCAATACTTACTGCCTTGGCAAAAGTAATAGTCAACCTGAGGGCTTGATCTAGAAATTATCACAATGACCTGAGTACTTCTAAACCCCTAAGTTAGTTAAGAATATCCAACAAATGTCAGTGGTTTTTATTTATATTTTTAAATTTAAATTTTTAACTTTTTAATTTAATTTAATTTTTATTTTCACTGACCTTGACAAGTTTTGTTATTAAGATTACACTAGTCTTAGAAAATAAGTTAATTAGATGATTCACCATTATTTTTTATCTTTTATTATAGTTGTTTTTAAAAAGATAATATATTCTTTCTTTGAAACTTCTTAATGCATCTTTGAAAATTTTTATTCTAAATTTTTACTTCTTTGTTTTGTTGGCAATAATACTTTAACACTGTTTACTGTGGCATTTTTATGGTTATTTTTTAGATTTTAATATTTTCAAAAAAAAAAACATCCATTAACTCTCTATTTTATTGGTCCTTTAAATTTTTTTCTAAGACTTTTGCAATAAATACATAGTTTAATATTTTTGTCTTACACTATTAGAATTTTCTATATTTTTAAGCAATGTAAAAGTGTATTTCCTGCATGAGAATGGGAGTTCTGGATTAATAAGAGTAAACCAACAGAATCTTTTGAAGATTCACCATTTGTAAACCATAAATCAGTCTGCAATTACAATGTTTTCACTAGCTAAGACAATATGTTTTAGTGTTTATTACTCAATTATAGCCACTTTTACTACTGTAAATTTAATTAACAATTAAATTATATTGACTCTTCTTATGGTTTAACGTGGAGGAACCCTTCTAATCTGAATTTTTGTTGACAAATAAATATGCAAATTATGATTATGATGGCATTTTATAAATTGCATCTATATCCAAAATCGTTCTATTGGCAAGACCAGAAGTTGATTGTTAAAATTTTTGTAATGTTGCCTCTATGTATTTGCATCTTATACAAAAGGAAATAAAATTGTATTGATTGAAGACTTATGCCATATACCTTATCAGTTAGTGTTTGATCAAATAAATGGGAAAAGCATGAATGATAGAAAAATTGATTTATTGACATAGGTATGATATGACATAAGCAATTTATTGCAAGGATTGGAGCTTAAAGCAATTTTAGGAGCTGATAGAAAAATCTAATGCAGTTTCATCTGCAATTAGTATAAGTCAATATCTCTATAGATCAGAGTAGCTGGCAATCAGGATGAAAACCTAGACATTAGTGGGCAAAAGTTAAGGCAAACTAGTCCACATGATTGAAATTAAAATAACATAAACTCTCTGATTCTGATCGGGAGCTGAGATAGT
Source organism: Vulpes lagopus (assembly GCF_018345385.1). Classification (NCBI taxonomy): domain Eukaryota; kingdom Metazoa; phylum Chordata; class Mammalia; order Carnivora; family Canidae; genus Vulpes; species Vulpes lagopus. Next base: position 76,731,564 of record NC_054835.1, on the reverse strand, counting down.
CATCCGCTTATTGATTTTATTGTTAGTCTAGTATCTTTTCTATTCTGCATTATTTTTAAATTATATAATCTCAAATTCTTGTTATCCAATAATGGGCATAAAGTATAATTCTTTCAACTATTTGCAAATCATATCTAGATTTGGTTTTTGGATGTCATTGAGTGATATAAAAATAAAACAAAATAAAATCGATATGCCTATTATCTTAAATTATGAAATATTGGGTATTTTCTTAATGAAATGTACTAAAGTGAAAGAAAGTTTGGTAAGTCGCTCAAAATAAGCAATAATGAAGATTATCTTTTAATTTGCCTAATTTGATGGTAGTTTTAGAACAAAGGGAAGTATAATTGTGGTTATTTTACAAATAGCTAAAGGGAATATATGACCCATTTCAGAAAACAAATTAGTGAAAACAAAGCATAAACACAGCATGACACTTATCTTCTTAGGTCTAATAATTTTTTCATCTATAATGAAATCCTTGACCTCACTTTCCAATGGCTTATTTTTTCTCTCTGGTGAAAAAGCAAAATAAGTATGTCATACAACACACTTGTAGACTTGGAAATAATAATGTATACTGACTAGATTATAATTAAGATAAATTATGTTATAGAGTGTCATATGCATGTATCTGATTTTGATTGATTTTTTTGTATCATGATACAGAGAATTAGATATTATATTTGAGCTAATTTTCCTTGTTTCATTTTTTACCTACAAATGATATGCTTTGAATCTGATGAAGTTGCAGACTTTTGCTACTATTAGATTACTTGAGTGATATGTAATATCAGAACATATTCTATGATACAGAGTATCACTACCAGAAGATAAGGACTGATATGAAGTCAGAGTAATGCCAGAGAATATTTGACTATAATGAATATTATACTTAGTAGTTATTTGACAAGAATGTATTGGGTCCTACTATGAAACGTGTGTGAAAGACATCATCTTCCTATAAATGTTCAGCTCTAGGGATATAGTTTTCTATAATCGGGTCTATGTTCCTGGAGTTAGGACGATTAACAGGATTTCCTGGTGCCAATATTACCTTACTTCCCCTTAGAGAATGTTAATAAGAAGTATCAAATTCTATCAGTATCATATATCCCTTGGAATCACAGTGCAGGTTGCTGCCACTATCAGATAGTTGATATATGCATTTCTTGTGAATCTTATCATATTCCCACTTATATTTTAAAAACTTATGTACATCAGGAAAGAGATGAAATTTGAGGGATGATAGTGAATTTTAAAGAGTTTAATCAAGTCATATTTCAAACTGCAGCTGTTGTTGCAGATGTGGTTCTTGTTGGAACAAATCAGTATGGATGTTGCATCAAGGGAGGCTTTTGCTCCACTGCTTGAAGAGAAAATATTTTTAAATGATGCTTTCAAGTAGAAAACATAATATTGCAGTGATATGAAAATATCAACACTAATATCATATCAACAGTAATCCTCTTGCCCAGTGCTCCAATTTAATTACATGAACTTTGAGAAGTTCTCAATCCCACAGGACATTGTGCTGATTCACTGTATTGAGGAGAGCTGTCTGATAAAACCTGCAGTTACTTTAGATGCCTTGCATAGAACAAACTTAATGAAGAATGGGAGATTATTATCATCAATATGCATCTGATTGAAATTTCTGATGATCCACTGGGATATATGTTGATGGAGCACTAAGTATAAAAAAGTTCCCATCATTGGTGGCTTATGCCAAAGCAAAAATTGCACTAGACAAAGTTAAGAAAGACCTTACTCACTCAAGGTGATTGCGAGAAGAGAGAGGTTAGAGCTCAGTCTGATAATAGCCCGGCTAAAACAAAAGTCGGAAGGACTTTTTAGAGATGAGATGAGCTAGTGGAAAAATACAGAGGAGGACCTTGATTGCAGGGAGGATGGTCAATAGGATCTGTTGAGTACATTGAGTTATTCCCGAGTTTGCAAATGTTTGTCTCTATAATTAGGCCATCTGTGTTTGTGAATTGGCCCCCACTAAAGGTAGGCTCCTAGGTCATAAAGCTGGTGAGATCTTTTAAAACTATTTAAATCTCAAAAAGAATTAAATCTCAAAGAAATAATTTATAATTGCAAGTTTTCTAAAGTAAATTTTCTAAGAAAACTAAGCTGAGCCTAGAGTTAGGAAAGAACCTATCTAAAGTTTAATCATGCTGAGGGAAAGGCTAAAGTGATTGTGGTAGCTTACTTTTGATTTTGAGGGTAATACAGTTAGTTATTTGAACTATTTCCTAGATAGCCTAAATGATTGAATGTCATATGGGAACCAAGAGAAGAGGGCTATTCTAACTTGTCTGACTACATAGGAAACACCTCTTCCTCTTTGTGAGATGCAGCAGTGCAGGAAATATCCATAACAAATGAAGGTATTTCATCTGTACCATGGCAGTTCAGGTGTTGGGAATCAAAAGGCCACAAATGTTACTGAAACAAATTATCCTTCATTTGTAAAATAATTTCTTCTGCTTTCTCTTTTCCTTCTCCTCCTTTTTCTCTTTTTCCAGGAAAGTTTCCTGACTTGTTAGGCTTTGGCAGTACTGAAAGACTTACCATGAGACCTAAAGACATTCCCTGATATAAGCTTCTCATTATCAACTGGGTTTTCAACTAGCTATATAGAGTTTAAAGCAGCATCTCATAATTAGAATAAAATGGTGTTTCTGAATAAGATCAAAGTTGGTTCCAAAAGCATAATTAGGTTGTATGTGTGGTGTGTATGCGTATATACTATTTTGCATATACTATGCAAATTCCTTTCAAGGGCAGCCATTGCCTCCCCCTATCATGTCTGTATACGAATTTCCCTGTCTAGTTTTTTTGGGAAGAAAATCAGATACTACTGTTTGCTTTATAGTCTTAAACAATGGTGGCCCTAAAGGACAGTGGAAAAGTGCAAACTCCTCAGTGGCAAATTCAAAAGAGGACAGTTTGAGTTCAATATCTATTCAGACTTATAGGTACTAGGCAGGAAATGGAAAGAAGTATATTCGGTATTTGGGTGACAAGGAGTTTTTGAGAAGTAGTAAGTAAAATAGTATCAACTGAAGGGCTCTGCTATAATCTGAATTTTCCTTAAATCCCTATGTTTAAACTTAGTCTCTACTCTGATGGTATTTGGATGTGGGGCTTTTGGGAGGTGATTAGAGCATGAGGACAGAACCCTCATGAATGAGGTTAGTGTCTTTATAATGAGGCCTTAGAGAACTCCCTTGACCCTGCCGCCACATGAGGACACAAGTAAGGAAGATGGCCTTCTGTGAACCAGGGAGTGGGTTCTCACCTCACCAAATCTACTAGTGCCTTGATCTTGGACTTCATAGCTTCAAGGACTATGAACAATACATTTCTGTGGTTTAAAATCTGCTCAGTCTATGGTCTTCTATCACAGTAGCCTGAATATTCTCAGATAGGCTGAAAATAAGAGACAGTTCTACCCAGTATAAATATTAGAGAGGTCTTCCTAATCTGGAAGTCAGGACAGTAATACACTTACTGGAATGCCAGTTGAACACTTTCTCTAGCCACACTAGAGTCTGTAGGATGGGATCATAAACACTGTCCACAGAGCCAGAAACGGAGATTATGATGGCATCAGCAAAATGGACTTTCCCCTTATCAAGGCTGCTGAGTAGTTAATTTACCAGTATTACAATTACATTTCAGCTCCTAATAGCATATCTCAGGGAAGTCAGCCAGCTGCCTAAAGACAACTTATCTACATTAGAACCAATGCATAATGGAAGAGTGTATTCATTCTAGAAGCAGTATCCCAGGAGACTGTTGAGAAGTTTCTATTTTTCAACCCTGGAGATGCCTTAATTACTTCCTATTTCCAAGCTTCATTTCAGATTCCCTGGCCAATCTGAGATGTATGCAGTATCCTTCAAGTAAGTTTCCTTTCCATATAAACAGGAATTAGTTACTGCTATTTGCAACTAAATATTATTAATATTGTACAGTTTAGATGAAAAGAAGGCAATATATTACAGATCAATTAAGACAAAAATATCAACAATATTTGGCAGATCGATTACCTATCACAGTGGAGAAGGATAATAAAGATTAATGCTCAAGTTACTTGGCCACGAGATGGACCATTGCTTCATCTACTGAGATCAGAAATAATGACTCCTTTTTGTTTGTTTTAATAATCTGGGTGGAGTGAATACTAAAGAGGTCTTGAGACTTAGTTGGACAGGAGGTTCTATATGGTTTTTGGCTGTAAAGCACTTTTTCAGGCTCTGCATCAGGCATGTAGTGTGGGGAACCTAGAGCTCCAGGAAGAAGGTCTGCCTGGTGGACACAGCCATGGCCACACAGGCCTATTAGGCCTGGATGCTGGAGGGAAGATGTGTTGGAGAGAACTATATATGCACCTGCCTAAGCACTTGGTATCCAGGCTTCCTGGAATAGGTCCCTGGGGTCTGGGCTGTCTAGGAATAGGCTTAGCCACAGGTAGGACTTCATCAAGTTCCAGCCCATGCTGAAAGAGAGACACCTCTTTCCCTGAAGCCAGATCTCTTGGGATCTCCAAATCTAGTCCAGGTCTACAATGGATGAAACCAGCTGGGAACCATGATTGCCAGACAGGCCCCAAATTCTTTAAAGACAGTAGGCTATATAAGGTCTGACTATAACCATATTTGCAACCTCATCAGTGATGCTGTGTGGAACTGCTGGCCCCAGGCTGATGACCTGGTTGGCAAGAACAGGCCCTGTCCTCACAGGCTTTATGGGCCTGATGTTCCCTGGTAGGTGGGTACACTAGAGTGAGGTTCACATGTGTGTGCTTAGGGACTTAGAATCCAGAGATCAGGTACAAAGGTAGGGTAAGTGTTTAATAATGATAACTGGTTCTTCTACTCCTTCTAATAATAATAATGATCATGATACCAAATAATAATAATTCACATTGATTGACCATTGTGTGTCAGGCTCTGTGTTGATACTTACCAGTATTAATCAATTCAGTTCCCACAAAAGTCCAACATGAGAGCAATAAACTTATTCTTTCAAAGATAAGGAAATTTAGGGGTACTTGGATGGCTCAGTCAGTTAACATCTGCCTTTAGCTCAGGTCATGACTGAGGGTCCTGGGATAGAGTCCTGCATCAGGCTCTTTTCTTGGCAGAGGACCTGCTTCTCCCTCTTTCTCCCTCTGCCTGCCACTCTGCCTACTTGTGCTCTCTCTTTCTGTCAAATAAATAAATAAAATCTTTAAAAAAAGATAAGGGAATTTAAATACGAGAAGGTCATTCAACATATATAAAGTTATATAATAGCTAGTGGTAGAGCAAGAATATAGACCCAGACTGATTACAGAGACCATGCTCTATTATTCTCATAAATCTAGTTTTAACATACTGAGATGTTGGTAGCTAGTTTATATTCATTACACGGCTCTTTCTATGTGCCTGAAACTCAAAAAACAGTTCTATAGTAGGTACATATTTTGAAAGTTTGTCCATATGTGAATAATTGAATAAAGGAATGAACACTATAGTAAAGAGTTTGAGACTTAGAGAAAGACTTTCTGAGGTTAAATAGGGACAAATACTAATCCATCTTTACTAAATCTGAGGGCATGGGTTGAAAAGTATTTTATATTTTGTGGCTGTTAAATAAGCAACTCTTCTGAGGAGATATTTTCCTTCATGTTCACTACAAAAGCTCAAAACGGATGATATTTCTTTTGAAGAATAAAAAGAGGGAGAAATAAATACTTTCTACATATTCTGAAGTAAATGAAAAGCAGATATCCAAGTTAAGATATGACCAATGATCTGTGTGCTTTAAAAAAAATAAACCTTTTATTTGAGATAATTATAAATTAATCTGCACTTACAAGAAATTGAAAGAGAGATTTTATGATTCTTTACACAGTTTTCTCAATGGTAGCATCTTGTCAGACAATAGTGCATTATCACAAGCTGTGATATTGACGTTGATATGGTTATATGTAGAACTAGAGATCCTTATCATGCCTTGTAACCACAGCCACTTGTCTCCCACATGCATTACTCTCTTAACCCCTGGTAATCACTAATCTTTTCTCTACATCTATAATTTTGTCATTTCAGCAGTGTTATATAATTTGAATTAATAATACAAATGATATGAATTTAACCTTTCAATGTTGCTACTTTTTGCTTGTGTCCATTGGCTTTTCTGGGTTGCGAGTAGCTTCAACTACAAGTCTTAGAAAAATGAAACAAAAAGAAAAGCCCATGGAACTTACCACCATGGGATTCATCAGGTCTCAATTTCCCTAGGAGATCATCTGCCTTTTCTCTACTCTTTGAAATTTACTTTTTTTCAACCTCTTCCTCTTTTTTTTTTTTTAAAGATTGTATGTATGTATGTATGTATGTATGTATGTATGTATTTACTTGAGAGAGAGAAAGAATGATCAGAGGGAGGATCAGAGAGAGGGAGAAGCAGACTCTGCACTGAGCAGGGAGCCAATGCATGGGTCGAGTCCCAGGACTCCAGGGTCATGACCAAAACCAAAGGCAGAGGCTTAACTGACTGAGCCACCCAGGTGCCCCTTTACTCCTCAGAGTCTTCTTCTCTCTGTTTTATATATAATATCCGGAATTTTTAGTTGTACTTAGTAGGAGAAACAGAGAAAAGCATATTGCTCCACCTTCTCAAAAGCAGGGATTATAGTGTTTTAATTTATGACAAAGATAGTAGACTACTTTTTCAAAAGCAGCAAATGAAAGAAAGGAGAAGCATGATGAGCATTGTGAAGAGGGCCCAAAATGGGAAATCCTGATATAGAATTGGGGTAGCCTTCTCTAAGTGTCTCATTTAAGTGATAATACTATTGTAAAATAAGCCTTGGGCTTTCTGAAAAACTTTGTTTCTTCTGGTTATATAATTTTATGTCTGGTAATTTCAGCCTAGAAAAAATAAATGGTATTTTCTTATCTAAGTCTTGAGAAATTTCTTTCTTTTTAAAAATTTTAATACATTTCAGCCTCAAATATACTTAATCTTATTGTTAGATAATGAAGTAATTATGTACTTGTCTTTGTTCTTAAAAATGACATATAATAGATAAATCTATTCATTTTTTTTCAGATGAATAACAAGTCACATATAGATGTGGGTATAACTTTGTCTTCAAAATATTGTAAATGTTCAAATATTTCTGAAATGTTTATAATATTGTCATATATCTTTGACTTTTCCTTGTGACATCATATAATATCATCATATAATATACCATTGCTGCCAATTTTCAGGAAGATAGTAAGATTTCCTAAGAAACTGATATTGAGATTAATAATTTCCCTCATTTTATTCCCACTAAAGATAAGGGTGGTCAGAACTACATAGAACTGTCCAGTACCTATAATAGATGGTACAACAGGGGTACTACTAATGGAAGAAGGAATTTCAAAGAAAAGCTTTTCTCAGGTGCTTTACTTCTTAAGAATAAATCTGATCCAGTTATACAGTAACTTATATTTACATAATATTTATTCAAATTATATGATATTTATTTCTAAATTCCAACAAATTAGAATATTGGGAATATTATTTTGATGTCCTTTGAACATTGATAAAATTATAAATATAAATATATGCTTTTAATTTTTAATTTATAAATATAATTTTTAAGAATTATAAATAAATAAATAAATATATACATATACACACACACACGCACCCACACAAACACAGTTGTAAACAAGAGTTCGGAGTTTTCCACCAGGAAGGTAACTTCAGACAGGGCAAGGTGTAATCAATTTTCCCAAATCACATAAAGTAACCAAGTATGTTATTGGGAAACAAGTGTTCTAATACTTGTTCTTGAAGTGGAATCATATTTTTATAATGAAGTTAAATAAGAATAAAATAGGTGTTCAAGATAAGTGGTTTATGGTTATAATAACTTGATTAGTTTTTAATGTCCAATTTATTCAAAAGACTACTTTGAAAATCCAAAAGAAAAAATGTATAAATTCTGGAAAGATAATTTTAGACATGTAATAGAATGCAGTACTGAAGCTTCTGCATCGATCACACAATTTTTATAATAAACTTTACAAACTGGAACTGAACTTTGTCAGATTCAAATATTATGTTAATAACTAACAGATGTTTCCATGCTCTATGCATCAAGAACATTAATTTATATCCTGTATTTTGGGACTATGAATTAATATGTAGTAGAATAAGATTTATAAATACTGAAGGGTGTAATATTCAGCAAAGACAAAATTACCTACTTTTAATTAAACACTATTCATGAGAATTTCCTCCAAATTATGGCTATATAACTTATAGAATGTTATCTAAATTATATAGACTATTACTGCCCAACTGATAAAAAACCCAAGTATTGTTAAAAACCAAGTATTGTGGGCAGCCCCAGTGGCGCAGCGGTTTAGCGCCGCCTGCAGCCCAGGGCGTGATCCTGGAGCCCCTGGATCGAGTCCCACGTCGGGCTCTCTGCATGGAGCCTGCTTCTCCTTCTGCCTGTGTCTCTGCCTCTCTCTGTGTGTGTCTCTATGAATAAATAAATAAAATCTTTAAAACAAACAAACAAACAAAAAAAAAAACCAAAAAAAACAAGTATTGTTAATGCAGCACAAAGTAAATATAAATAATTAGAGTAGCATACAAATATTTTAGATTGAATATTAAAAACAATTTAAGGGGCACCTGGGTGCCTCAGTTGGTTAGGCATCTGCCTTTGGCTCAGGTCTGTATCTCCTACATCTGGCTCCCTGCTCAGTGGGGAGTCTGCTTCTCCCTCTGCCCCTCCCACCACTTGTGCTCATGCTCTCTCTCTCTTTTTCTCTTTTGCAATAATAAATAAAATCTAAAAAAAAAAAAAACGTAATTTAACATTTTAAACTTTTTTTAATGTTTGTAATGATAAACTTAAAACCATAACTGAACCATTTAAGAATAGTCTCATTCTAAAAGTAGGACACCTGGGGTACCTGGGTGGCTCAGTGGTTGAGCATCTGCCTTTGCAAACTCAGGTCATGATCCCGGAATCCTGGGATCGAGTCTCTGCATCAGGCTCCCTTTGGGGAACCTGCCTCTTCCTCTGCCTATGTCTCTACCACTCTCTTTCATTCTCTCTCTCTCTGTGGCTCTCATGAGTAAATAAAAAGTCTTTAAAAACTAAAATTAAAAAAAATAAAAGTAGGACACCTATCTAGAAAATGATCATTTTTGTAAAAAACAAAAACAGTACTTTGTTTAGTCCACATTAAAATAATATTGATTACTATAAAGATAACGTGAATCTTTAACACATATACATTTATACATTCCAGAATAATAGTTTTAGATGCCAGAATGAAATGTACACTGAAGCTTCTAAATTGGTTACATAGACTACTTTCATGTGAAACTTTACAAACCAGAAGCAAGTTCATATGACTAAAATGGAGTGATGGGAAATGGATTTATCTTCCTATCTCAAAGAGCTAAAGAGAAGAAACACAAAACTTATGTCAGACATTTTTAGGATATTGGATATCAGTTAATGAGAACAGTGATTCCCTGAGAAATGAGAAACAGAAGAGCCAAACCCTACAATTATCCCAGCTTACCTCCTGGAGAAAGCTCTTAGGCTGTAACTTATGAAGAACACAGGTGGAGTTCAGATTTTTCCTTGAAGTCAACAAATAGAACTGGGAGTCTGAAGGCAGGAGGAAGCTATGATTCACATGGACAGAATATCAAACATGAGTGAGGTGAAAGGGATTGAGAGAGACAGGCAGAAGGAAAGAGAATACAAGAACATGAGAGAGTGCAGAAACACTGGAGATCTGAAAATGAACCCCTGTGATTCTTTAGCTGCCTATGATATGGAAGAGAGGAAATAACATGAGAAACGGGAAAGAGTCATCCGAAAAGACTGCAAAGAACAATGCACCCGAATTATACAGTAAAGAGAATAGTTCTTTTTCTACCAGTCAAATTGAGAAACCTCATAATTCATAGGGGTATTGGATAGAGTTCAGGATGCTTTTGCATCTGTGCTGATATAAAATTAGCCTGAAATTAAATGCTGCTCTGGCCCTGCCTAATAAAGCTTATCCACAAGACTTCAACACAATCAAATGTTTCCAAGTAAATTATCTGTGTTCTAAATCAAAACTCAAAAATGTTGATAGGAATGAAAAAAAAAAAATTCCGTGCCCAACAAAGTAAAATTTGCAAAATAAAAATGTATGAAACAAAGGAGAATGAAGACAGGGTATATACTGAGGAGGAAATGTTATCAATTGAGTCAGCCTCAGAAATGTTACAGGTACCAGAACCAGTAGACCATCACTGTCATTTAATATATATGAATCTAAAGGAAAGATTGTGCTTGTAGGATAGTGAAAGAGACCCAAATTGAAATTTTATATATGACAACTATAGTATCTGTGATAAAAATACAGCAATAGCATCAAAAATTTATTAGACATCATAGAAGAATAGATATGTAATCTAGAAGACAAAAATTATTTGAAGTGAAGCAAGAGTAAAAACTTATTTTTTTAATCAAATTTTAAATGACATCATCAGAGATCTATGGAACAATTTCTAAAAGCCTAATATATATGTGTGTAATGGGAATTTGCCAAGAAAAGAGGGCATGAGAAATATTTGAAAAGAATAATTTGATGAAAACAAAAATCTTCAGATAATGAAACTCAGCAAATCTGAAACAAAAGAAACCTGAAGAAAACTATACCAAGGCACATTATAATCTAATTACCTAAGATCAGTGACAAAGGAAAAATCTTAAAGCATCCAGAGAAAAAGGACTCCTTATCTGCAAAAGAACAAAAATTAAAATGGCAGATTTCTTGCCAAAAAAAAAATAAAAAGCTGGAAGGTAGTGTACCACCATATTTAAAGTAATACAAGGAAAAAAAAATAAAAAAAAAAATAAAGTAATACAAGGGTAAGTGGGTAGAAACTACCAAACTGAAATTCGATACTTGGTACAAATATCTTTTAAAAGTAAAGCTGAAATGGATATTTTTTCAATTATGCAAAGTTGAAAGAATTAACTGTAAAGACTCACACTATAGCAAATATTAAAGAAAATCTTCCCATCAAAGGAAAAAGGCTACTTAGTGAAAACCAGACTATATAAAAGGGAAAGAAGAACAATGGGAATGGTCACTGTGTGAGTATAAATATAACATATTTATCTTACTATCTAAATCTTTGGATAATTGTATGATGGTAATAAAGAAACCTGAGAAGAAGAAGAAGGAAGCATATATTTTAATAAGTTTACTTTATTATAACACATACGAAGCACTGTGATATCACTGAATTTAAACTATGAAGAGTTAGAGAATAAAAAAAAGTTAAAAAAATGAGAGTATAAGTGAATTTTGCCTTGTTAAAAGCTGAATATATTACTAGTTCTATAAATTTAAAATGTTTGTATTGGCAAAGCTCAGAACATTTTGGAAAGAAAAACTTGAATTTAAACTAGAGGTCAGAAAAAAAATAGAATGCTGTGATTTGCATACATACAAAAGTCACCGGACTTTTAAAAATTATACCATTTCTCAAATATTTATGGTAGCTAGATTGATATAAATAGATTCCAAGGACAGCTCTTTTGAAGGTCTTTGTGTTAAACAATTTTAGACAGCGATATAATTTTGCAGAAAATTATTATAAATTATGGAGCACATAAAACAATATGAAATGAAAATGAAAGCGTTAGGATTTTGTTTGTTGTTTGTTTTGGTCAGTCTGGCTCCTTCTGGCATCGATATTCTCGTTTTTGTGGTCTTGGGTATTCCAGATACAAAATCACTAACAAAAATATTCTAAGCACATAATATTTTCTTTAATTTTTCTTCTCCATTTTGGATATTTAGGAGTCTTTTTTTTTTTCTCTCAGGTCCACCAAAACTATGATTATGTATTTCATTCTTGATTTCTCAAAAAACAGTAATCTAATGTGTTCCTATCATCATCATGTTGTATACATAATGTTTTTACTACTTGTGTAGCAAATGTGATGTCCAGTCAAACACTAAACATTCTTTCAAACTCTACTACAGTCTTCAGTTTCATGTAAGGGAACTGATTGATGCAAGTCTTTGAAGTAAGTGTTCAGGGCCATATACCTCTCCAATGTAGAGCTGGGATTTGGACGGTTGGTCCAGAAGTCTGTACTGTTAATAACAAGGCTCTGCTGGGCCTGTAGCTAAATGCAAAAGCAGAAATGCCAAAACTATCGCCTGGTGCTTAATAAATGTTAGGTCAGTATTCACAAAGGGAATAGAGAGAGAGAAAGGAGAGAAAATAAATAGGTGGAAAGAAAGGAGAACTGTATTACAGCCAAGAAGAGGGCATTTTTCCTTAGTCACATTATTGTTTTCTCTAATTTTCAGGTAGTAAGAGATTTAACAGATTAAAAATTGTCCTATAAAGTGATATATTTTTCTCAAGACTCTGCTTCAATTAACTGTAGAGTCTGATGTATAGGATATATTAGTTTTGACTGTGAGCAGCACAGACTTAAAGTAGCATTGACTTAAAGGAGGTAGAATTTTCTCTCTGATTTAAAACTTTAGAGGGAGCTCATCTATAACCTATTCAGAGATTCATAGTTTTTCTGTCTTTTGGCTCGACTTTCAAGCATTTTATTCATAGTACAAAGCTTTTCTACTTCCAGAAACGTCAGCATTTAGGTTAGTAGATAGAAGAGAGGGAAACAGAGAACGGGAATAAGGAAGGGAGTAAGGGAGGGACAGAGGAAGAGAGGGAAGGAGGGAGACAGGGAGGGAGGGATGGAGGAAGGAAGGAAGGAAGGAAGGAAGGAAGGAAGGAAGGAAGGAAGGAAGGAAGGAAGGAAGGAAGGAAGGAAGGAAGGAGGGGAGGAAGGAAGGAAGGAAGCCGTCCTTTCAGGGAATAGATGACAGTGGAATTGTCATAGGACACTTTTGCTTATATCCTACTGGCAAAAATTAGTTACATGCTCACATCTAACTGTAAGTACAAGGAAGACTTGAAAATAGAGTGTCAAGCTTGAAAAGCCTGATGCCAAGCTAAGAATCAGGATTCTGTTATTCAGGAACATAGTGAAAATATATATTGGGTAGAAATTACCAGTCTGTCACAGGCCAACTATAATTCATAACAGGAAACCTAAATAAGGTAATTTCAGTCATTAATACTGACTAAATCTGTTTTCTTTATAAGGGTCTGATTTAAAGCATTTCTTTAGGATGGCTAAATTAACATCTCAGGTAAGAAGACAGACTGACAATTGGGATATTAAGAAAAAGTAAATTATGCCTGAGTCCATTACAAATACTACTTTAGGAGAGTTATGCCTTTTAATACTTTGTCTTCCCTAGCTGAGCCACCTAAAACTCGGTGAATTCTCATATTTTAGAACGGTTTACAAATATTTTGTTCAAATTCTAATTTTATTTTTAATTAAATGAGTCAATAACTGTACTCAGTAACTCCTTTACTCAGTATTTGGGATGGTGGGTTTTATGTATCAACTGGGCTCAGGCTATCATCACCTGGTTGCTCAGGTAAACATTTATCTGGAATCGCTTTGAAAATGTATATTTTTTTATAATACACAAAGTTGATGTTTTAATACATGTGGTTAATATCTACAATAAGTTGATATTAAGTAAAAGGAATTACTTAGATATGTGGGTAAGGCTCATGCATTCAACTGAAAGGTGTTAGGGGCAAAACTAAGGCTTCCAGAGGAAGAAGAAATTCTACCCAAGAAAGCAGCAGGTGACAGGTAAAGCATGGAGCATTTGGCAACTCCACTGAGAGAAGGTTTGGGGTAAGTTTTGATGGGGAATCCTGGAACAGAAAATAGGTCAGAAGATGGTGGATGAAGTTGAGAAGAGTGAATAAGAAGGAGAAAAAGAAGATGAGGGATAAGGGCCTGGCACAATTCTGGAAGAAGTTTGGGAAAAAGAAAGGTAGAGAGGTGCCCTCAATTAATGGTTAGGATGGCACTTTTGCAAGAAGAAGGTTTTTTTTTTAAGATTTTATTTTTATTTATTCATGAGTGACACAGAGAGAGAGGCAGAGACACAGGCAGAGGGAGAAGCAGGCTCCATGCAGGGAACCTGATGATGGATTCAATCCCAGGATCCTGGAATCACAACCTGAGCCAAATGCAGATGCTCAACCACTGAGCCACCCAGGTGCCCCTCTAAGAAGAAATCTTAACAAAGGATTGCTGAGAGGAATTGCCATATACAAAAATGGCAGCTTTGCCAGAAAAAGAGGATCCGAGGGCTCTGCTAGTTGACAGGATCTGAGGGAACAAGTGTCTGTAGGGAGTCAGGGTCAGAGAGTGGGCTGGTACTCCACTAACAGAGAACACACATAGGAGGCTTGGTGGAAGAGCAAAAATTTTGTTAGAAGACAGGGTTCAACCTCTTTGGGTGTGGCAGTGAACATTCTCTCATAAAGGATCTCAGAAACACAGCATGCCTGGGTGGCTCAGTGGTTGAGCCTCTGCCTTCCGCTTAGGGTGTGATCCTGGAGTCCCCGGATTGAGTCCCACGTCAGGCTCCCTGCATGGAGCCTGCTTCTCCCTCTGCCTGTATCTCTACCTGTCTCTCTCTCTCTCTCTCTCTCTCTCTCTCTGTGTGTGTGTGTGTCTCATGAATGAATAAATGAAATATTAAAAAAAAAGCTATCAATAATGCAAAGTGGAATGTGCAGTTTGAGATGCCAAATGTCCTGTGGTTGAGAGCCCGAGCTTGGATTCATTCAAACTTGAGTCCTAATAGGATTGTGTCATGAAATTGGAGAAAATTCTTCATTTCTTTGAACTTCTATAAACTGGAGGTGATTGTAGTACTTACATTACTAGATAATTCACAGTAAGTTGATTGGCACAATGCCCTGGCACATTATAAATACTTTAAAAATGTAAGTTGTTATAATTGAAAAAAGGAGTTTGCATATTCAGGCTTTAGACTATATAAATTCAGGTGTAATTTATATAGTCTAAAGTTTACTACTTTGAGCCAAAATTTTCAGCATGCGTTTAAAACTTAGGTAGTCTCTAAAAGAGGCTTCCTAAAGAGAGTTTGAAGCAAGGTACAATATAAAATGTAAAAATAAAGGACTATTTATAAGTAAAGGAATATAAGGAAATATGGGCAAATAATTATATTAGGCATAGGGAAAATAGTTACCACAATTAGACATTGATTTTGTTCTGCATTTCCAGATAAAAGAGAGAAAAGAGGGAAAATGGTAATGATCTATATCATTCTCATTATCTAAAGAAATAATAATCATTAATCAATGAAGAAAAATTCTATATTATAAGAGGAATTTGTTACCTAGAATAGTGATTCTTAATCTAGAGTAATGTACAAACCCTTACTGAAGGAAAAATAAATATCTTGAAATCTGCATACCTTTGAAAATTCCATTTTAAGAGACACTAATGTAAGAAGTTAAAGTCTGCACAACAGTATGAATGTATGTCAGGTCACTGAACTATACACTTAAAAATGCTTAAGGAGAGGGGCACCCAGGTGGCTCAGTTAGTTAAGTGCTGGACTCTTGATATCGGCTCAGGTCATAATCTCAGGATCTTGAGATCCAGCCCATGTCAGGCTTATGCTCAGGGCGGGAGTCTCTTTGCCCCCTCTCTCTGCTCCTCCTCATGTTTGTGCTTTCTCTCTCTCTCTCTCTCTCTCTCTCTCAATAAATAAACAGATAAAATCTTTATAAAAATGGTTAGGATCATAAATTGTATGTATGGTTAGGATGATAAATTGTTATGTATAAAGATGCATGTGGTATATTTTGCCACAACAACAAAAGGAAAGAAAAAATAACTACAGCATCTTACTAGAGAGTTTTATTTAAAGATTTTATTTGTTTGTTTATTTTAGAGAGAAAAGGAGTGGGGAGAGAAAGAGAGAGAGAAGGAAAGAAGCTCAAGCAAACTCCACGCTGAGCAGGTAGCCCAACGTGGGGCTCATCTCAACCTTGAGATCATGACCTGGGTGGAAATGTCAACCGACTTAGCCACACAGGCATCCCCCTACTAAAGGATTCTAGCTTGCTGGCCTGTCCTATTGATTTCATACTTGCTAGTCCTTAAATCTGCGAGTCCATTGCTTCAAATAAATCTCACTGTAAATAGTCTACTAGTTTTTGGAGAAATTTGCCTGATAAAATAGTACATAAAATTTTGGATTTATACTATTTTTGTTATATATTTATACATATAATTAGGTAACAATAATGTGGAAAAATTCCATTACTTTATTTTTTTCTATGTCTTAATGTACCTGATTGTGAGAATTGGCCTGTAGGTTTAATCAGAAGTATAGCAATAAATGAAGTGCTGTGTGTTTGGATTTCAAATGACAAATAGTATTTTTTTAAGTATCGTGTTGTTATGAGATCCAGAATGTTTTATCCTTGAATGTTATCAAAAGAGTATGTTTTTCTTTATGATGTATTAGGGCTAGTATAAAGTAATGTTGATTGAATAGATTACATGTCTTGTTCATTGGAGATACAGCTGTTTCACTATGTGGTGCATTGAGTTTCACAAATGATACAGGTCAGATAGTCAATGTATCTGAATCAAAAAGTACTATATCTTATTCAGAGAGCGATATAACTAGTTCAAGAGTGATCGTGAGTAATTCATCTTTAGGTAGCAATACACTTTGGTTTATGGGTAATTATTCTTGTTTGTAAAATATCTTTCTTACATTTTGTTTAAAATTTCATGTTTGTATTCATGACATCCCAGTCTGATGCCTTGTCTCATTTACTTACATAGAAAACAAATAAATGAACAAACTCTTCCTTTTTCTATTTGCTAGCATTCTATTTTACCTAACACGTAAATTTGAAAATCAACGAGGAAAATCATTAATTCAAACCTTTATTGAAAATATTTTTTTTTAAATATTTTTTTAATTTTTATTTATTTATGATAGGCACACAGTGAGAGAGAGAGAGAGGCAGAGACACAGGCAGAGGGAGAAGCAGGCTCCATGCACCGGGAGCCCGATGTGGGATTCGATCCCGGGTCTCCAGGATCGCGCCCTGGGCCAAAGGCAGGCGCCAAACCGCTGCGCCACCCAGGGATCCCTATTGAAAATATTTTAATGTGAGGGATGCCTGGGTGGCTCAGGCGTTGAGCATCTGCCTTTGGCTCAGGGCATGATCCCAGGGTCCCAGGATCGAGTCCCGCATTGGGCTTCCTTCATGAAGCCTCCTTCTCCCTCTGCCCAGGTCTCTGTTTCTCTCTCTGTGTGTCTTTCATGAATAAATAAATAAAATCTTTTTTAAAAAAAGATAGTATTTTAATGTGAGAACAAATCAGGACATATTTTAAAAATATCAAATAAATTATGTAAAGTAGAAAGCTTCATTAGAACCTAACCATATTAGGTTCATTAGACTTAGTAGAAACATCTAGTAGAAAACAATCAAAACCAAGTACATCCTAGATCCTTTTAGAAAAATATAAGCCCATAATTACAGAACAAACTTGTTATCCATTGAATTCACTGATAAAGATGTGCTTTACCAAGCATTCTGAGAACATTGTTAGCAAGAGATGGTACCACCATTGCTTTATTATAGACACTCTGGAGATCAACAATACTTGAGTAGATGAAGGTATTAAAAGAGCATATATGCTTAAAAAAAGAGAAATCTATCAAAAGGTCTCCACTACATAAGTCATTTATAAAAGAACTTACAATAGCAAAGGAGAGTGAAAATGTGAAGTTTAAGCAACAGTAGGACAATTCATTTATATAGTATAAGTAATAATCTGAAATGATTAGAATATGATTTGAAAATCATTGGAACCTAATGGTATTGGTGTCTATTACTCATAAACCTAAACATTAGATAATATGGCAATGAATAACAGATTCATGTCATGTATTTTACAGTATTATTGATTTTTTGTTCTTTTTTGTCCTATAATTTTTTTAAAAAAATTTAATTTTTTGTCCTATAATTGTAATTATAATTGTCCTATAAATGCAAGAAATTTCTCTGAATAAAAGTACAAATGAAGTTGACAGTTTTAGCATTCAGGCCCCATTACTATGTCTTGGAATAACAATTACTGGCATTCATATAGCAATTTTTTGTCTGAATATCATCTATCCATACCCAATCACATTCAAGTCTCACCCCTGAGAGGCAATTTTAGTGTAGTTTCATAGAGAGGCACTTGGGGTGACTGTGAAAATAACCACCTTATGGGTTCCTTGGCAATTCAAAATGTGCTAGGCACTTTACATACATAATCTTATTTGATGCCTTCAATATTCATGCAATTAGGTTTTATAATGTACATTTTACAAATGAGAAAATGCAAAGTCTAGAAAACTTGCCAATTATTATTTATCTACACAATCACGGAGTTAATATGTAAACCCAGTTCTAATGACTTTGTTACTCCATGCTTGTTTCTAGTCCCACTGAGGACGTGAAGCCAGATAGAACTGCATTCACTCCAGGATTATGTATATGCAGTGGGTCAATGCTAATAAAATAATCCCTGGTCTAATAATATGTTCATATATTCTTACAAGTTTTAGGGCTGATGGAAGAATAGTAGGAGGATCTCATTGAAGTGATATTCTAATCTAACACAGAGGAACTGAAAATCAGAACCCTGGAATTAGGTCTTTGTTCACTCAAGCTAGACAGCTCCTGACAAGATTGAGACCAGCATGACGCTGGTTGCTAGATGGAGGGATTGGCCGAAAACAAATCCCATTTACCTTATTGTCATTCATTACATGTCAGATTTTAAATTCTTGTTTCCAAAATAATTACTTCATGCTAAATGTCTTCCATCTAGTGAACGAAGGGAAGGATGGATGAGTGAATGGATGAGTAATAAATAAGTGATGAAAATAAATAACTAGGATAGAATAGGAATCATGAAACGACATTCTCTGTTATGTTTTAAAAAGTAGACCATTGTTGGGATCCCTGGGTGGCTCAGCGATTGAGTGTCTGCCTTTGGCTCAGGGCGTGATCCTGGAGTCCCGGGATCGAGTCCCACATGGGGCTCCCTGCATGGAGTCTGCTTTTCCCTCTGCCTGTGTCTCTGCCTCTCTCTCTCTGTATCTCTCATGAATAAATAAATAAATTCTTTAAAAAAATATATACCATTGTTTCACTCAATTTGAATCTGACCATAATGAATTATGCATTTTAAAGAGAAATTATCTTTATAATTCTACTCTTTGTATATGATCATTTTAGTAAAAAAATAATATGTGGTAACACTTTAAAATATTACTGGATTAAGTTTTGTAAAAGTTCACAAAAGGAGCACTGAGTGACATGGAAATTATATCTGCTCAAGGACTTAGAGCTCAAAAGCAACTTGGCTAATGCTGAAAGGAATGATGCTCTGGGGGAACAAAAGAATTCTAATAAAAATGGAAATGATGACCTACTACATTCCTATGCTTCTTCAGGCTACCGATCATCCTGCCATTGTATGCATCATCACTTTGCCATTTATCATGGTAGGGTAGGCTGGAGAACATTTTCAAAAGACTAACAACTCCTGATACTGAGAAAGTTATAAGCCTTATTTGCAAAACTTCTCCTTCATCTGCAAAGCATACTGGCATTTTTCCATGAGGCAGGCATACAAGCAACACTGTGTGCTATAGTTTTATTTCTCTGATAAAAATATGTGCCCCTTGCCCAATCTAAAACATGTAAAATTTAACTTCTATAACTTTCTTTTTTAAAGATTTTATTTATTCATTCATGGAGACACACACATACACACACAGAGAGAGAGAGAGAGAGAGAGAGGTAGAGACACAGACATAGAGAGAAGTAGGCTCCATGCAGGGAGCCCAACGTGGGACTCCATCCCGGGACTCCAGGATCAGGCCCTGGGCTGAAGGCAGGCGCTACACTGCTGAGCCACCCAGGCTGCCAAATAACTTTTTTTTTTTTTTGTAATAAAGAGAAAATTAATGTAATTAGAACATTGGTAGTTAATGATGATGGGTTTTGTTTATAATTTTGGGAAAAAAAACATGAGCTATGAACTCTACCAATTATTTGCACACTAAAAGATTTTTAAGAAATTACGTCTTCTGATTTTCAGAAATGAAATGTGAGATTTTAAATTCTGTTCCTTATTTTCTCAATGTGAGGAAATTATTGAGTACAAGTTAGTTAGGATTTCCATTTTGGAATGAATTTGTGTTAGTAAAAGTTATCTTGGTCACTAGTTGTTTTGTGCTTACCGTATAAGCCTTTAACTGGTTAAGAGGGGTGTGATATAAGCACCACTTTTATGACAGGAATTATATTTTTAAAAATTGGTACTTTTAAAGCCTCTAAATGTTTTTCACAGCTTGGCCAGCCTCATGTCTAATTGTATATAAGCAGAGTTACTAGTGGCGAACACTGAGGGATTTAAAGGGCTCTATAGGGAGCTTCACTAATGCCTACATTCATATCATTCATAATTAATGTGGAATCTCAAAGAATATTCAACATGTCAAATTTGTTTTATTTTTTAAATTTTATTTATTTATTCATTCATGAGAGACACACAGGGGTGGGGCAGAGACACAGGCAGAGGGAGAAGCAGGCTCCATGCAGGGAGCCCCATGTGGGACTCGATCCTGAGTCTCCAGGATCACGCCCTGGGCTGAAGGTGGCGCTAAACTGCTGAGCCACCCAGGCTGCCCAACATGTCAAATTTGTAACAATTTTGTATGAATAATGGTATAAAACTATTTAGCTCTATGTCTGAAGATGGCTGGGAGTTATACTGAAAGCTCCACCTAAAACACAAGCAATAGAAAGGTTACCAGACAAGAAAAAGAGGAAGACAGGTTTGATGAGAAAAGTAACTCTAAAAAAGTGAAAGAGAAAACTCCATTAAAAAAAAAAAAAAATATATATATATATATATATATAAATGTAAAACTAAAATATGAACACACATATACATGTATATGATTTTAAAGTATTATATATTTGGATTTCCTTATCATATTAATTAATTAGATCTATTATTGAACAAGAGATAAGTAAGACCAGAAATTTTAATTTGAACTTCAGATTTTGTTGCTAAAAGTAAAATGGTTCCTTCCATTTTTATTATGAACATCAAGATTCTGTACTAAAATTTCCAGGCAGAAAATAAAAAAGGAAAACATAAATGACTGTAATTTCAGTTTATTAGACATTTACTGTAAGTGTTATGTGAAATGTTAGGGCCAGGTATGTTTGTGTTTAAATTCCAAATTTTTTTGGTCTCTTATTATGTCCCCAACAATTTTATCTTGAAAGGAAAAAAAAAACTTAAGTCTTAAAAACCGTCTTTCTTCCAGTTGATGATGTACATGCCTTTTCATTCACTTAATAGTGTTTCATGAATACCAGAAGTCTTACTTTTGATGAAGTCCACTTTACCAGTTTGCATAAACTACAGATTTTAATATGTTATATGTTCAATTTAATTAAATTTAAAACTCTTTCTAATATCTCTTGAGTTTCCTTTTTGATTCATGGATGAAAGCGTGTTTATTTAGTTTATTTAGAAATGTTTTTTCTGTTTCCCTATACTTGACAACTTTTCAGTGATATTTCTGTGATTTCTTTCTAATTTCTAATGTTATGTCTAATTTAATCACATTGTGACCAAATACATTTTATGTCTTGAATCCTCTCGAATTAATCGAAGCTTATTTTATGTTTCAGAATATGGTAATCTTCCACATGCACTTGGAAAAAAATTTTTTTTTTTTTTTGCTTTTGTTTCTTGGTATCTCTTGCAATGTCAATTAGGCCAGGTTGTTTAAAAGTGTTAAGTCTTCCATAAACTTATGAATTTTTTGCTTGTTTGTTCTATGTATTATTGAGAGAAAGTTATCAAAATTTCCAACTACAATTTTCGATTTGCTGATTTCTCCTTGTAATTTTATCAGATTTTGCCTCGTGTTTTGAAGCTTTGTTGGTATGGACATAAATGTTAAAATTACTATAACATTTTAATGAGTTGAGTACTTCATCATTATTCAATGAGCTTCTTTATCCCTGGTGATATTTTGTTTTCTCTCTGAAATCTACTATATCTGATATTAATCAAGCCAGTTCAGCTTTGTTAGTTTTAGCATGGTAAATCTTTTACTTTAATCTATTTGTGTTTTCAGACTTAAGGTGTATTTTGGTAGGCATGTAAAGCTAGAATATTGCTTCTCAGCTACTCTGGCAATGTCTGATTTCTAAATGGGGTGTTTTGATCATTTACATTTAGTATGATTATTACTGTGGTTATGCTTAAATCTAATTTGTTTTTATCATGCCTTCTTTTATTTCATTTTTCATTTTTTTCTTCCTTTACGGACAAGTTGAGTATTTGGTTTTCTTTTTTTAACTCATTCACAGGCTTACTCATTATAATTCCTTGTTGTATTAGTTGTTGATTTACAGTTGGAAATATACATCTCTGGCTTTTCTTAGCCTACCAGTAAGTTATATTATACCATGTCACATATAGAAAAAAACCTTACAATAGTATGCTTTCATTCCTCCCCCACCTCACAACTTCTGTGTTATTATCATACATTTTACTCATACATATGCAAAGACTGTATAATTATTGATTTTGTTTAAGCAAGCAATTCTGTTCTAAGAGCTTTAAATTATCAGAAGGGAAAATCATGATAGGCTCTGTATTTATTGTTTCCAGTGGGTTTTATGTCTTTATGGAGATACGTATTTCCATCTGTCACTATCTTTAACCTGAAGAATTTCCCTGAACATTTCTCGTAAAGTGGGTCTGATCCAGAAAAAGTACAAGTGGTTTTTACAGAAGTAATTGGAAATGACTCCTAGAAGTTGAGTTGTTGATTTAAATGACGTACATTATTTTAGTAAAATTTCACTGACATTCATAAAGGAAGTGAAACATAAGTGCATGACTTCATAAATTTCCACAAAATAAACACTCCCAGGTAATCACATAGATCAAGAAAAATAACACTATAAGCAGCTCTAAGAACTCCTCGTGATTCTTCCAATCATTATACCCCACAAGGTTAACTAATTTCCTGACATCTAATATCATACTTCTTTTATAAATGTTTTACAAATATTATGTAAGTAAATGCATGTAGTAAATGTACATCATTGCCTGGTTATTATTTGTGATATTTGTGTTTTATTTTGGCTAGAGAGATTCACCCATGTTTCCTGTGTATCATGTCATGTTCATTTGTATTGTGCCTATTTCCATTAATGTATCTTATTCCAATATATCACTATGGCAAAACTGAGTTATCCATAAACCATAGATGAACATTTGACTACTTTACAGTTTTGTTTTTTTTTTTTTTTTTTGCTATTTACAAGAGTGGTTTTTGTGAACATTCTTTTTCATGTCCTTTGGTAAATATATAAACAAATTTTGATTTAGCATATGTCAAGAAGGGAAATTCCTTGGGCCATGTATGTTCACATAGTAGAACTTTGTAGATGTTGCCAAACAGTTAGCCAAACTAATTGATAAAATTTACTCTCTCAAGGGACGCCTAGGTGGCTCAGCAGTTGAGCACCTGCCTTCAGCCCAGGGCACATCCTGGAGTCTGCATGGAGCCTGTTTCTCTCTCTGCCTATGTCTGCCTCTCTCTGTGTGTCTCTCATGAATAAATAAATAAAATATTTTTAAAAATTTACTCTCTGAAAAGTGCTGTAAGAAATTTCTAATTCATGCACATCCTCAGTAATATTTACCATTGCCTGTTTTCCCTTTAGTCATTATGATAACTACATGGTAATGTCTCTGTGGTTTCACTTTAATGGAATAAGTGACTGAATATCCTTTTTGAAGTGCGTGTTCAAGTATATTGTTCACTTACTGTTATTTTCTTATAAATTTGTAGAAGCTGTTTAGTATTTGGTTAATTTTTAATTCATATCATGTTTTTTTAATAAGTAGAAATTCTTAATACTAATTTTCTCTTAGTTATTATTTGTCTCTTTGTTTAGCACTTCTTGGACCCTTCTAAAGGAATATATAGATTCCCCACAATTATCGAAATTTTCTGTGTTTACATCTAGAGACTTAATTTGTATCACTTATGCAAATTTAATTGAATATTTTGATATTCAATCAGAAATTGTTACTTATGCCTAAAAAACATGTTCATTGTTTGCATATGCATGTACAATTGAATATTGAAAATAAAATCCAACAAATAATTGAGCAATAATTGAAAAATAAGCAATACCTCTCTACATTGAGGTTTCACATTTGCCATAATCAGGGATTATTAGTGGATCAGGGATGGTTACTGGATGGATCGCTGTTGTAACTTATATCTTCCATTGGATAATTTCTCAACCCATTGGCAAATAGCACATTATAATAAGTTTACAATATGATTTTATATATGTAGCTTAAATTTCACAAATACTTGAAGGTGGGACTTCTGTCTTTCTGTTTGATATATGTACTGTTCTTCTAAGCATTGTGATATGACAGGAACTTACATAACATCTTTTCAAATCTAGTCTAAGAGTGGCTGCCCTTCATTTGCTTTTCAATCCTTTTTATCATTTTTGCATGCCTAATCATTTTTGTTTGAATGAAAGATGTGCATATACATTTTGTAAAGACTCTAAGTGACATTCATTGAGAGAGGACTCACCATGTTATATGTTAAGTAAATATTACCTTAAATTAGTCAGAAATAGAGCTGTGCCATTTGGATTATATAGTCCAGTACTGTTCTCTTTAATTCTGGTTTGCATGCCATTATTTTGTGTCTAGGATTACACACTTCAACTGAGATCTGATTTTCTGTGGCCCTTTTTGCAATCAAGTTCCAACCTCTGTTTTCTGTTTTCTCACTCCCAAAAGCTGCTTGATAACATTTAGTCTGTTTGCAGAGGTGTTTACTTTAGCTGTTCGCTGCTAACCTTCCTATTTTCTGGATTTGGTAGATTTCTTTAGGGGAAATAGCTGTGGGTTTTGTACATAAGCAGCCATTCAACTTCTTACTCTGACATCAAGAAACCACCAAAAGTCCTGTCAGCTTTCTTGTCCTCCAGCAGCAGTCCTGTACCAAGCAAAGCACACATTTCTCAACCTCTTGCATTTTCCATATTTCACACATTTTTATGAAAGAAAGGGCTGCATTTTCTCCACTATGCGTTTCAGGATCTTACTGCTTTCACACTACTTGTATATCTTTAATAAGATGATTTTAATATTTTATCTAACTTTTTTTATTGTTTCCAGGGTAGTATTGGAATGCCACAAGCTATTATTCCTATCATAACTTATATTGCTGACAGATGTACTAACAGATTGCATTTGGAGAATGGATGTACAATTCATATTTTCTCCAGCATTATTTAATAGTGTCCTTTTTTACTGCATCAAAATTAGCAGAAGTTTGTTTTGTTTTGTTTTTCTTTTCATTGTTCTCATGACATGATTGAAGATGGATTTCATATAGCTACAATTTATTTATATCATACTGGACTCAATTGGTGCATAATTTTATGGTAACCACAGGTTCCTATTCAGTCAAGATTCATATCAGGGAATCCTGAAATACTTTTTTTTTTTCTGAAATACTTTTATAAGTATAATTTACGTACATTAGTCATAAGAAAAATCTTGTTTAGTTTTAATAATATCACATTTTGGATATTCATTAGGAGATATGATAAGGTCAATGTTTTGACTAGAAAAGAGGTAAAATAATAATTCAGAAAAACTTCAACCATTTAGAATCTTTGAGAAACTAGGTACAATTAAATTAATAAGAATCTGAATTCAGAATAGTTATAAATCATATATTATTTCCACATACATTAGAGTAATAAAATGTAGCTGGCTTTTCAAAATTCTTTATTATCCTCACAACAACTTTCCATAAAACATAGTGTAAAACATACGTAAGCAAGACTTTTCTATCTAAACATTTATTTGTAGTTTCATTGGTAGTATAATAGAAATTTTTTTGGACTTAGAATGTAATCCAATGCATAGCATTGCTGAATTATTGGAATAGGGTTTTATTTGTTTGCACTGAGATATGTCTGGGAGCAATTACCCAACTCATAGTTTACGGAGCCTTTCAGTTGACCAAAATAATAAGTGTTCTGAAAAATATAATATCCTTGACCCTTAATTTTTTTTTGCTTGTTTCTGAGTTTGAATACTATGTTATAGGCAAGTTTTTCATTAAATCTGCAGTCACTATGACCAAAGTTTCTGATCTTTCATTGAGTTCTTTTTAAAACTGTTTTCTGTTCAATGCGACTTTACTTCAGGTTTAGAAGTGATTTTTCTGTGTCATACAGAGATTTTTATACTTTTTTTCTTATTAAGACTGACAAGTTACCAGGAAAGTTATGGCAACCAAACAAAAATATCACTCTGTTTACTTTAGAGAGTTATTTTTCTTTGATCTTTTTGGATGATGTACTTGAATTTACTTCTGTTCCACACCTGAGAATTTGCTCATCTGATATTATTTTTTGAGGGTTTTTTTTTTCCTTCATCTGCTCATTTCATTGCTGTTACCACAAATATACCATGACTTTCAGAGTTTTCCCATTTACTTTACACCTTTGCAAAGGGATTTTTTTCCTAAGAAAATCCTTTGGGAAAAAAAAAAAGAAAAACCTTTGGGAAATATTAAATATTAAGTTATGATGTATCACATTTTAATACATTTAAGAAATCTGAGTTTTTTTCATTTTTATACTTGATGTTACACAATTGGAAGTATATTGTTTACTGAATCATAATTTTACTGAGACTGAGTTACTTAACTGTCATTCAAAATGTTATATAATACCCTACAGGTTACTCAGTAGACATTATAAATAATATAGTTAATTTTGCTAGTGATCTTTAAAAAACCTTGAAGTCTTATTTTATTGTGGCTTCAACTACAGCATGGTTCAGTCTTATAAATAGCAGTTTATATTAAAGTAGTATATGTTTTCTTAAAATACTGATTTTTCAAATGTTATTGAACCATGAGTATTCTTTTATAGAGAAGCATGCCACTAATTCAAGATATAGATGTAGTTTGTCCAACAGTGTCCTCAATGAATACACTTAGGTGCTCTTTATTTTTCAATTATGTATTCCAGAAACTTTTGTATTTTCCAAAAAATGTAGTTACTAGGAAATCAGATGATGCATAACAATGACACATTATTTGTATTATTATTGAAAATTCTGTATACAAGTGGGTTCATTTTGCAAACATTAATTGAACAATCATATATCTGGAGCTCTGCTATGCACTCTCCATTAGAAGTTTGTTAACTACTAGTAGCCACTTTAACTAGTTAATACACTGGGTAAGGAGAAAATAAAGTAATCCATGAATATACAATACTCTCAACTGGATGAGAGCAACTTAGAAATGTGCACTGACACTACAGGGAGCAAAGAAGAACCAAGGAAAATAAAGTTATAACAACAACAGCAACTACATAACAACACAATGAGAACAACAGCAATAATCAAGGCTGGTTTTCCAAATCATATAACTGTTTTTAAAAACTTCTGATTCTGTTAGGAACTGCATTTAATAATAGAGATGCTGGCCTATAATGTTTACAGTAAAAATTCAGATCTATAAGATGATATTTTGATAAAATAGGTCTAACATAATTGCTAATTTTAATTTTATGACTAACATACTTAATATTGACAAAAATATGTTTTTTTGCAACTGGCATTTCTATACATTTAAATATATATTTGATATAGAAGATATTTTGCAATATTGCCTGTTATTTACTTAAATTTGGGAGACAAATTTACAAGTGGATATTCTCATTTTGCAAATAGCAAAATGCAACGGTAAAATTAATTTCCTAGGTGCAATTGAAAGAAAAGCATAACCAAGATTTGCATCACTATGAAGTTCTCTGCTCTCTTGACAGTTCATCTTGTTGCTCTATCAAAAAATAATATAAAATGGGCAGCCTGGGTGGCCCAGCGGTTTAGCGCTGCCTTCAGCCCAGGGCATGTTCCTGGAGATCAAGTCCCACCTCGGGCTCCCTGCATGGAGCCTGCTTCTCCCTCTGCCTGTGTCTCTGCCTCTCTCTCTATCTCTCTGTGTCTCTCATGAATAAATAAATAAAATCTTAAAAAAATAAGATAAACTGATTTATTACATGGTCAAAAGATGTGCTTACCTAATCGATGATAAAATTTAGTGACAGCCTTATATTTAGACAGAGAAATTGGACATTGTAGGAACCCACAACTTCCAACTACTTAACTTCCACAGCAGGAAGTAACAATTAGCATTCACTCTATGACATTAGAAATTGAAATGCTCCTGGGATAGCTAATGCTATTTATTCTAAGGAGCATATGGTTCCTAGTGTTTGTAGTACTGTTGGATAAATCTTCTTTTTTTGGTCTGCTTTTTTACTGATACCCTATACAACACCTTTTGTGGCAATAGACAGATGGACTTATGCTGAAATTCTGGACACCTGTCACAGGCACAAATGTTAAATTGTCAAAAACTTAGATGAACTTCAGGACTACAGATTCTCTAGTCTAGTAACTCTTGTTGACTTCTCATTAAAATACCCTTGAAAACTTGCCAAAATGAAAACAAATATTTTTTTTTTCCACAGCAGTAGAAATAAGGGTCCAACATGCTGCAATATGGGAATAATTGTCACATAATACAGTGTTACTGGAATAAGCAAAACAATAAATGAGATAAAGGCACATATTTTGCATTTAGTATTGGAAAAGAGAAAAACACATGATGAGAAAGTTAAGAAACAGACATTTCACATCCCTTTCCTATTGCCTTAGGTTTGGAAGTGCAAAACTTACATTTACTTGAATCCATTTTACTTGTTTTATAAGAATAGATTTCTGACTCACCAGAATAATTTATCATAGCCCAAACTCTTCTTCTTGAGTGTCTATTTAGAGAATACAAGTGCCAATCTCTACCATGTCAGCAACTAAAACAAAATCTACGATTATACATTATAGCAAGAATGGAAACTAAAAGATTCCTGGAAGCTGTATACTTTTTTGGATAGTTGTTCTGCTGTCCTATATCTAAGCTATGAAGAATAATTGCAAGTGGTCCTCAAAATCTGGGAAACAAGTAATGGAACAAGAGATGCTCCCATGACGTCCAAGTTTAAAAGTGCAGTAAGTTAACTCTAGATATCTGGTAAGAGTGGCACATAATAATATTGGATCTGGTTTGAGATAAGAATCCTCTTAGAGAAATGACATGATCAGAAGGGAATTAATTATTGTGCACCAAGTTGGAAAAACGTCTCTTATAATTAAGTAAGCATAGAGAGAAAAAAGAGGCCATGTTTTGCATCAATAAAACATTTAAAAATGGAAAGAGAACACAAATTTTAGGATTTTTAGAGAAGGTCTTTCTCTAAAGAGAAAGAGAAGGTCGAATACTATTACAATCAGAAACCAAATAAAGCAATGGAAAGTTTTCTGGTTTTTCCTCTTTGCCAAAATTCTCCATGGTGTCCCTATAAATAAGAATTCATTATAATGTAGAACAGATTGAAAGGCAAAAGAAAATCCTGATAAAAAAATGAGAAGAAATAATAATAAGAAAAACCAGCAGAGTCTAAAATTTTAGTAGCATGACTGAATTCATTGTTACAAATCAACAGAAACTTAAGTCAAGGAAAAGTGTAATCTGTATTTCAAAGGTCAAATAAAAGATGTTCTGTAACACTTAATAGAAAATGAAAATGTGGTCAAAATTATGACTGATGATGATTGATATGTATATACAAAACAGAAATCTAATTTTTGAGTAAAAGGTATTAACATAATTATATTGAGCAAAAGATGGGGTAATAATAATTAGAATTTTTATTGGAGAAAAAAAAAATAATGAGCTGAAAAGCCAAACAACAGGCGAAGGAAAATTAGTTGAAATGCAAATGACAACAAAATTACCAGTATCCCTAATCTATACCATTCTTATCTACGCGTCTTAAACAGTCACTTAAATTTCCCCTGAAACAAAAATATCAAAGCAAGAGTATAATTCAGAAAGTAAGATGATAGCATCAAGAAAGTAAAAAAAAAAAAAAAATCTAGTAAAGTAAGTGCAGCCTAAAACAAAATTAAGGTAGTATTTTTATTAGTAACAGTGCAAATATTGAAATACAATGATAATATTCAATTAAAATCTTTAGGTTCCTACTAAGAATGAGAGCACATTGAATTTGGTTGTTCTCAAAGATGCATGCAAGATGAATGGCATATTTAGGAGAAGTGCAGGAATGAGGGAAGAATCCTGGAGAAGGAAGCAGAAGGCCGTTACCACAGTTTTGAAGAGGTAATATAAAAAAATGAGAGAGAGATTATCTGGCTGTGTGTATGTTAGAGTTTTTAAGGTGAAGTGGACCACCTGAAAGAAGCTTTGCCTTTTGACTAGGGTACACATGATTTAGCAAATAGGGGAAGCTTGCCTGAAGGAATGAGAGAGAAGAAATACTTAACCCACTCAATTCCCTATCCTAGGTTTTAACAGCAGCTTTTACTACTTTTCAGTCCATTTCTACAAGCCCATTTACAATGTAACCCATATGTTTATGTGTTTTGAGTTCAGCAGGAAAGAAAGCTTTGCAACAGATTCCAACGGTCTGGCAAAGTGTTGTGACACTGGGGCATGGGATATACCAGATGGTGGATGAAGTGCCTCTGACAAAGGAAAGCTATAGGCAAATTATTATGCATACCCCAAGGATTTTGAAGCAAATATAGGCCATCTGATGCAGAAATTTGTGGGTTTTTTTTTTTTGAAAAATAACTCTGCATTAATACTGTGCCTGGTAGAGATTATTTTGGTACGGACCTCCGGAATACCAAGACCTGATGTCTGAGCCATCAAGCCATAAACTGAAGTGCTTTAGCAGCACTCTGTTGTCAAGTTAACATTGTGAATAAGAGGTTATAGAAGAGAGCAGATATTGGAGATAGAACTACATTGCATAAGGAAGTGTCTCATGTCTCAAATGTTCATGGAACATCCTCTGTGATTGCTTAAGGAAGCAAATGAAATCAGATCTTGTTTACAGATAGTGCTAATAAGCATGCTGGTACCCTGTGAAAGTGAGCAGCTGCAAGAAACTCCTCCAAATGGGGTAAACTTTATATGCTTGATTGCTGACTTATCTAGAGGGAGAGATGAGAAGTATAAGTCTATACCGAATCATGAAATGTGGTTAATAGTTTGATAAATGGCCAAGGACTTGGAAAGAACAAGATTGGAAATTTGACGACAAGGAAGTCCTGGGAAGAACTATGTTCACCACCATCTGGCAACTTGAGGTTGTTTCCCCTCAAAAATCCACAACAAAGTAACTCATAGACAAAGGAGTTTCTCCAATATCAGATGATCAAGATAATCTATTCTGCAGGTGTCAGTAATCTTCCCCAGATACTCTTTTCTTTGCTAATGAAGTCATTACAGTATCTTGATGACAATAACGAGGAGATCCTGTGTGAATTCAACAATAGTTTCCATTCAACAAGGCTGCGCTGGTCATAGCTAACGGAAAACTCTCAATGAGTCCCTTATATGGCACAATTCCCCGGGGGAAACAGCAAGTCACAAGAAAGCAAGTTGATTAAATTGAACCATTTCCATCATGACATTTTTACTTTTATCAGAAGATGCTTACCTTTCTACGTATGTATGTACTTATGTATTTTATTTAAATTCAATTTGCTAAAGTATAATATAAAACCTAGGAGATAGTTACCTTTTTAAATATTTTAGAATTAATAGTTAACATTTGCTTGGTTAATATTAGTCAACATTACATTCTCCGATGTAAATTGGACATGTACAATTTAATATTGTATATTCACATGGTTGTGCAGTCATAATCGAAATTTTAGAGCCCTTTACATTCCCAGCAGCAATGGTCAGTGGTTATAATTTTTGCATATCCTCATCAACAATTGTTATTTTCCATATTTTTATTATAGCCATCCAGTGAATGTGAAATGGAATCTCATTATGATTTTGATTTGCATTTCCCTAGTAATTAATAGTGAGCATCTTTTTATGTGCTTATTGGCCATTTGACAATTCTTTTTGGAAATATGTCTATTCCAATATTTTAACTATTTCTAAAATTGGATCAAAATTTCTCTTTATATTCTGAAAACAATTTATTCATTAGGTATGTAATTGGAAAATATTTCCTCCCATTCTGTGGTTTGTCTTTTATTTTCTTGCTATTTAAAAGTATTTTAAAAACTTAATAAAACCAAAATTAGATTTTTCCTTTGTTGTGTGATAGATGTCATACATAAGAAACCAGTGCCAAATCTCAAGTCATCTTTATTTGTCCCAGTATATTTTAAGGGTTTCATATTTTTAGCTCTTTTTTTAGCTCTTATATTTAGGTCTTTGATATATTCTGATTCAATTTTGCATATGGTATGAGGTACAAATCCAACTTCATTTTTTGCATGTGGCTAACCAGTTATATCAGTATCATTTATTGAAATGACTTCTTGTCCCTATTTAGTTGTCTCATCATGCTTGTCAAGAATCCATTGATCATAGATACATGTGTTTATTTCTAATGTGTTTATTTCTAAAAAATAAAGATGTCTGTCCTTAAACTAGTGTCACAAATCTGGATTATTGTAGCTTGGTAATAAATTTTGAAATTAGAAAGTGTAAATCCTTTTTTTTTCCCTCTCTTCATGATTGTTTTGGCAATGCTGGACCTCTTGTACTTCTAGAAGAATTTTAGAATCAAGTTGTAAATTTATGAAGAAAAAAAGCTTGGATTTTGATATAAGGATTGAATTTGTAGATCAATTTAAGGAATAGTGCAGTTTAAAAAATATATTAATTTTCTGAGTCATTAACATGACATGTTAAACCTCTACACATTTTAGATAATTGGTTTATTGAGTAACTTGCCTGAACTGATTCTGCAAAGGCTATTTCCCTTTACTGTATAGCCTTTTATGTCTCTGCTCAGATTTCTCCTCTTGTTTTATCTTTTCATGTGTCTATCTAGAATTTGTCCCAGGTTGGTATAAGATACTAATTAGTTAAATTTTGTGATTAAGCCCTCTTAACTAGTTTGATTTTACTCTTCTTTTTAAAGAGTTTATTTATTTATTCATGAGGGACACCGAGAGAGAGACTGAGACATAGGCAGAGGGAGAAGCAGGCTTCCTGTGATCTGATCCTCGGACTCTGGGATCATGACCTGAGCCAAAGTCAGACAGATGTCCAACCCCTGAGCCACCCAGGTGCACTTATTTTACTCTTTATCATTGGATGTACAGGTTGGTTGGAGGATGCTGCCACTAAACAAGGTGTTTATGAGTTTTCTTTATCCCTTAAGTTCCACCATGGTTCTCTAACTTGGAAGTTTCCTCTTTTCACTCCTTAGGTGATACATGAGTATGCACACAATCTTTCAGACATCCAAGGAGAATTATTATTTTATTTTTAAGCCCGAATTCTTAGGAGTCACTCTCTGATCAAAATAGCTTATTGTTTAATATTAGATCAGTCTGTTTCTGCCCCTTTGGCCAGTTGGTCAGCCCCACGTTAATTGATTTCATGTGTCTTGAAGAATGCTCTCAAGTTGGCCTCACATTATGCTTTGGTTGCTCCTGAGTAGGTGCAGGCTAACATATATGCACAGCTTTTCTGAAACCTAGAGTTAACTATGATCCCAGGAAGGAAGGCTTTTTTGTTGTTGTTTGTGTTTTCCATGGTTTGATGGTTCTTTCTACCAAATTTCTGATACTTCCATGACACAAGAAATGTAGCCAAGCAAACAGATCCTCTGAATTGCTCTTCATCGAGCCCCTCATAGTTTTTAACAACATCCTTAAGCATGGCATTCTCCATTCTCTGATCCAAATAAAACCAATCTCCTCAAGCAAAGCTCTGGAACTCCTCATCATTACAGCCTGCCATTCTATCATGCAGAATCACTACACCACTAGACCAGAGGTAAAAGCAAGAACCTGCTTTTTTCTAAGATGATACTCTTGCTCTTTGAATGGATACTGGGATTTAGGGAATAGCAAAACTTGGCCTTAAAAACCTCTGTCTAATGGGGAAGCAAGCTGAGCAAGGGAGGTATGGAATCCCAATATTCTTTATCTGCTCTGATGAGTACGGCTCAGTCCTATAAATGTGCACTTGACTTGGGGAAAGGAGATCTGCTCCTTTTAGCTGCGCATGCTGGAAATAGAGCCTCATGGAGGGCAAGAAACAATAGCTTGAACCTTTGAGGTGAAACTATAGACCCAGACAGGAGGCTTGGAGGATAGGAGAGCCTTGTATTAGCGGCGACCTATACCCAGGATAGAGTTTCCATAACATGGAAATGACAGAGGAGGGATGTGAGGTAAGACAGCAGACTATACTTCAAATGCTACAAACTTTTATTATTCTCATCAAGATGTAGTAGGTTTTTATATCTGAACATTTTTCCCATTTATTATATGCCCCTCAGACAATTTTCAGAGACTTTTAAAGATAATGCTTTTATATTATTGAACAATTTTGCTATGCTGAGAAAAATATCTTGTTGTTATCCTTACTCTACTATTCCAGAAATCACATATTAAAATATTTTAATTTGAGGACATCTAGGGAATTTAATCAGTTAAGCAATAGGCTCATGGTTTCAGCTAAGGTCATGATCTCAGTATCATGGGATAGAGACCCACATCAGGCTGGGTGCTGAACATAGAGTCTGCTTGAGGTTCTCTCCCCCTGTCCTTTCTCTCTCTCCCTTTCTCTCTCTCTTTCTCTCCCACTTTCTAAAATAAATAAAATCTGTAAAAAAATACTTTGATTTTTCTCCCCTTCCCATGGTGTTTCTGCTATAATCCTAATTTATATATTTATAGAATGCTATTTGCTGTCTTCGTATTCCATACATCATTGCTTCTAAAATGAAGGTGCTCCTGAAATAACTCATTATGATTCAAGGCAATAGTATCTGGGCCACAGACTTTACTAGTCTATGAGCCGAACAGAGTAGATGGTCTGAAAGGACAGTGAGATGACCATTTTGAATGCTTAGTTTAGTCCTAAATGTAATGTATCTGAACCAGTAACAAATAGATGACACTGTTTATCCTGCAGTCAAATATGTGGGCCAGAAAACCAAATGGTAGATATAAGTATGTCTCATTTTACTCCAAATTATCCACTAAAAAATTGCTACACAAACATGTTCTTCTCTTTACGTGTAACATACATGTCTGCATGTGTGTGGGTATGTGTTAAATATAAAATAAATTACCAATCATTTTCTTTCATATTATTTTATTTTCTTATTATTTCATAAATGTGCATATAGTACCTGACCAAATATTTCACTAATTACATATTTAATAAACAGAATAGCTCACTGACATTTTGAAAGAGCTAGAAGAGGAATAAATATCAAAAAATATAAAGTGAGGGCAGCCCGGTGGCTCAGCCGTTTAGCGCCACCTTCAGCCCAGGGCCTGATCTTGGAGTCCCGAGATCAAGTCCCACCTCGGGCTCCCTGCATGGAGCCTGCTTCTCCCTCTGCCTGTGTCTCTGCCTCTCTCTCTCTCTCTCTGTGTTTCTCATGAATAAATAAATAAACTATTAAAAAATATATAGAAAGTGGCACATAAGTTTGTGTCTGACTTTATGACAGGGGAAAGCATGGCTTTGGTGATATGAGACTTATGTTAGGTGGTAATATGCTGTTGTTACTGTTTAAATTAAGAAATCAGGTTATATATATATATATAACAACATAATTACACATATATAACATATATAGTATATATTTGTATATATATTCATCTTCTAAAATATGTATAAGGAGTTATTTGTATCTCTTAGTTTCTGAAGCATTGCATGACCCTGTGTTATCTGGTTAACTCATTATCATCTCAGCTTACTTCTATCCAATGCAGAGAGCTCTGGTATAGATTTCTGAGAATCTCTTTAACCTGTGTATTTTGGGCTAAAATTTGCCAATAAGAGGAGCTCACAAGATATTTGAAAGGTGGATGGGAAAGGGACAGGGAAACTTATTTTTGAAGATAGTTGTGGTCAGAAAGATGGCCCTAGAGACTTTTCCATGACTTCCTGATGCTCTATCATGATAACTAGAGGTGTCAGATTTTGCAGTTCTCTATTATGAGCTTGTGTTTTGTTATTTTAAATATATTGGTGGTTTCACAGACCTCTCCACTTGTTCCTGTTTCATAACCATAGAGGTGCTATGCTCCTCAGAAATGGTACTAATGCCACTTTCTCATATCCTCCGGCTGTAGTCTTTCAGATCTTCATCTCCCAAGCTCCATCCACGTATGTATAAGCCCTTATTCTTACATTTATCCCCTTTATTCCTCTAACACACGTAGTGGTTAGTTTTTCTGATGAAGCTGAGATTAACATACCACATATGTCCCCTGTAGTAGAAACGTGGTCAGTTAATAAAATTCTAATGTACATTTGCAACAATATGGATGGAACCAGAGAGTATTAGGCTAAGTGAAATATATCAGCTGAAGAAAGACAAACACCATATGATTTCACTCATGTATATTTAATAAACAAAACAAATGAATAAAGGAAAAAAGAGACAAATCAAGAAACAGACTCAACTATAGAGAACAAATTGATGGCTATGAGAGGGGAAATGGGTGGTGGAATGGGTGAAATAAGTGTGTAATTATCCAGATGAGTACTGAGTAATGTATAGAGTTGTTAAAACATGATATTATACACCCAAAACTAATAAAACACTGTATGCTCACTATACTGGAATTAAAAATAAAAACTTAATAAAATTTTTAAAAATTCTCATGAATAGCTAAATTTATTATTAAATGTTTGTATAATACATTGATAAATTAGAAAATCAGTTCATGTAAGTTGCATATATTTTTTAACAGAATATAATGTAAGTTGCCATTTAATTTAATGAAAAATATTTGCCAAACTAATCATATTAGGCTCCCTTTCACAACTGATTGGGCACTCTTGAATTCCACATGTTTGCTTTCTCCTATAGCCCTCTCCAGTGAAAAGGAGTGAGGAGCTGGGAATGATTGAATTCACAGAAGTTGTAATTATACATATTATAATAACATTTAATAATTAAACTTGTTCTTTTGTATTAAGGCTCGGACTTGTGGACTTACATAGAGAGATATGTAAAGCTTTAAGTTTTGACAATTTTTCCCCTAGAATTCTCATGTTAAATAATGGTCCATTTAAGGAGATTCTGACCCTTTAGAATGGAGGCAAAGCAGTGGAAACAATGCCAATTCACATTGCTGAGGAACTGCTACAAAATAGGATCAAGATGACTTATAAAACCTCACGTGCCCAGAAGTGTGGCAAATGGATCTCGACCAATAGCTTGGCGAGGCCCTTATTATTAGCATGTCAGTAACATGATTCTCCCCACATTCGGGCCCCTTAATTCTTTCATATTTGCCACAACGTCATCAATACAAATTAATAAACTTTAACTTAATAATTAGCAATAATTAATATTAAAAATTAATAAACCACATTTACTTGAGGCATATTTTTTTTTCAAATAATCCAGTGTAAATCCTTTGCCAGACATCATGAGAAAAAGCAGGAGTGTAAATTCTTGCACATTCCAGTGGACATCCTTTTAGTTGTCAGACACCTAAGTTTGCTTATAAAGTCTGAGAGTAAATCAGTGATAATCAAGGAGCCTGGGAGACTAGACTAATCTAGCCAGGATGATTTCTAAGCATACTAAATATATAAACTGTCTTTCGGGTCTGTATTCTTGGATTTTACAGGGTGTACTTTGAGATCAATTGTTTTTAAAAAGGCAATAGTAAATCTGTTTATATACAAGTCTCAGCTGACTGTACCCAATTTATTACCAGGCCCACATAAGTCACCTACTCGAGTGTGCCAGTTGTATAAAAATATAGTAAAGTGAAAACTTGTAGGGATTACAGATGACTGAAGAAATTCTCAGACATGGTGCATTGTTTGGTGTTGTCGATGGATGAACACACTACAAAATGTGACTTTTATCCAGGATAATCATCAGTCAAGAGCA
This sequence comes from Vulpes lagopus, assembly GCF_018345385.1. Classification (NCBI taxonomy): domain Eukaryota; kingdom Metazoa; phylum Chordata; class Mammalia; order Carnivora; family Canidae; genus Vulpes; species Vulpes lagopus. The sequence continues at coordinate 76,693,383 of NC_054835.1, read as the reverse complement.
GTTATATTCCATTCTACAAGAGTAGAACTGTTTGAAGCATTTCCACTCTCACAATCTGATATTTATTTTCAGGCAACCCTCTTAAAAAATTCACTAGAGAACTGAAACAACTAAAACATTCCTCCTTAGGCAAACTCAGTAACCTGGAAGCTTTATACCTTCTAGCACAATTCTGAGCAAACTTCAAAATTATCATCGGTGTGCTGGTGAAACATTGTTGGGAGTACTAAACAGGATTATGAATAATATAAGTAAGTAACAGTTGGGCTTGGTGTTTTTGAGTTACTATTTGTTTCCTGAAGACTTTAGAACAATTTCTCAACTCAAAGTCTTCAGCTCAAGATTAATTTATTTACTGGTTATTTTTACAGATCAGAACAGTGACCGATATGTTTTTTCCTCTTGCACTTAATTTGGAACATAGATAATGTGTTTGTTGTGCATGATATTTATGTTGCTAACAAGCATTTTCTTATTTCCAATTTCATTAGCCTGGAATGCTCCCTTGCACTTTGTCTGTTTTTAACAAAGTGTGATTAATGCGGTTAAATAAAATGTGAGTGTGATTATCTCAGATTTAAAAGGTTTCCCATCTAACTGAGATCATTATTTGGATGTCAAATAAGCATCTGAAACTTAACCATGTTCAAAATTAAAGTCTTTTCATCCACCTCCTCCTATTCATGTGATATATCTTACTTTCACGGTTTTAGCTATTGTTGTTATTAGAAATTAAAATGTAACAATAGTTCAAAACCTTGGCATACTTTTTACTTTTTCTTTCTTACACATTTATAATTCAATTTGTCAGCGAATCTGGTGGGCTGTAGATTCAAAATAATTGGCCATCATCACTGGCACTGCATAGATCTGGTCCAAGTCCCCATCATCTCTCACCTGCATTGTTAATGGTCTCCTCACTGGTCTTCATACACCAGCATTACCCACCTTCATTCTAGCCTCAATACAACTTCAGTGATCCTGTCAAAGTGTTTGGCACTCTTTTGTACTAAAGCCAGCAAAGCTTCACATTTCCCAGAGAGAAAAGTCAGATTTCATATAAGTTCCAGTGCAATCTTGCCTATCCTTTCCCTCCGTCTTTCCTATTTGACCTCATTCCTTGTGGCTTGATTACAACCACCACTCTTCTTGTGCCATCTTGGCTTCATTGCTGGTTCCTTACATATACCAGATATTCTATTTCCCTAGTGCTTCTGCCCTTAGAATACAATATCTAAAAATTTCCTCCCTCATCTCCATCTAATTTTTAGTCCAAATTTACATTTTTTAATGAAATATTTTCTCTCCTCCATATTTAATATTAAATAATTCCCACACCCAATATCTCTTTTGAAGTGTTTTAAACTTTCCATATCTGCTTTTTACAGAACACTTATCACTACCTAACATCATTTACATCTTACATTTTTTGTATTATCTTTCTCACTAGTATATAAGATCCATAAGAAGTTGTTATCTGTTTCTTTTGTTCAACAGTATATCCCTAAGGATTTGAAGACTGGCTGGCACAAAATAATGGTAAATTAATATCTATCAATGAATAATTTAATGAAATATATTTTTAAAAAATCATGGACTCAATGCAATTAAAATGTATTTCCTATTTGATAATGGTATGCAATATTAAGAGCTATTAAAAAGGATACCAAAAGTATACAGTTGGGCAATGTATTGCTACCTACAAAGCATTTCAAAGCACACACCATATGAAACACTAGAGAGGCTCCAGTGTAGTTTGCAGATTTCTTCACTCAAAATTATCTCCCAGTGTTTGAGGTTTTAAAATTATTATCATTATTTTTAAAGATTTTATTTATTTATTCATGAAAGATACACAGAGAGAGAGAGAGAGAGAGAGAGAGAGAGAGAGAGGCAGAGACACAGGCAGAAGGAGAAGCAGGCTCCATCAGGAAGCCTGATGTAGGACTTGATCCCGGGACTCCAGGATCACGCCCTGTGCCGAAGGCAGCTGCTAAACTGCTGAGCCACTCAGGGATCCCTAGTATCATTATTTTTAAAAGATTTTATTTATTTATTCATGAGAGACACACAGAGAGAGGCACAGACATAGGCAGAAGAGAGGCAGGCTCCCTGCAGGGAGACTGTTGCTGGACTTGATTCTAGGACCCCAGGATCAAGATCTGACCCAAAGGCAGACACTCAAGCACTAAGCCACCCAGGTTCCCCAAGACAATTTTAAAATTGTCTTAAAAAATATTCTTGCTTTTCTTTTGGCAAAACTATAGCAGCTACATTATTTTTAGCTATAAAATTAACAGTAAATTTATAATTCTAGTTAGTCATTATTTTCATAAAAGAGTCTTTCTTATGAATACCATGACAAACCTTTGAAGTGTTGATATTTAGTGTAGTCCTTCATCACTAGGTAGAGTAAAAGGCAACTCATTATAAGGGCACACAATTTAAGATACAAAATTATGCTACACTTAACCACAGAACTGGATATTTTCTAAGTTTTATGGGAAGATAGAATACTTACACCTTGTATGCAACAGAAAAATCTTTCAGTAGAGCAAAAAAACAAGTAGCAGCCTTTGGAGATTATTATAATAGTTTTATTATTTAAAAGCAAGAATAAGAGGCACTGGGTGGCTCAGCGGCTGAGCATCTCCCTTTAGCTCAGGTCATGATACCATGGTCCCGGGATTGAGTCCCTCGCAGGGAGTTGCTTCTCCCTCTGCCTATGTCTCTGCCTCTCTCTCTCTCTCTCTCTCTCTCTCTGTCTCTGTCTCTCATGAATAAATGAATAAAACCTTTAAAAAAAAAGTAAAAGCAAGAATAGGAGTTTGATGTATCCTAATACAAGTGGTTCTAAATTACTTAAAGCTCTTATCTTAGAGAGCTACTTAAGCAAAGTAACACTGGCTATAAGAAGACAGTTTAAAATAAAAAAGGAAGATAATCCATTTGGTTGGATTCATTGATTGTTTTTACTTTGAAAATTATGTGCTGAAGCAGGCATCAGGCTACTCAAATGTTGCTTCTGATACACAGCTACTATCTACTGCTGTTGAAAAATGCCTTCATCAGCTTTGTAGAGTTTGTGTTCTCTTTCTTGAACTGGGGCAAATCATGCCTCCTTACTGCTTTCCATGTTTCTGTCTTCCATCTTATAATAAGAGAAATCAATAGATTTGAACTTGATACCAAAGAAAATTACATTCAAACCTTGATTTTTCTCTATAATTTTATATAATTTGTATTAAAATAAATATAATTAATGTTGTACTGTAAAGCGCAACATTATATACTTTTTGATACAATAAAATAAAACTTTAAAGAATATTTAAGGATCTCATTTTTAATGTCAATTATCAAGAACAATCAGGACTTTTTTTGAGACTGCAAAACAAATTCTAATAGAAAATATTTTCCCTGCTGCCAAAAACTAGCAGTGCTGGATTACTCTCAAGATATGTCACTTTTTCTGGCCTGTTTAAAATGTTTATTCTTGGCCTCTAAAACCCTTTTTTATATAAAACTATATAGTTAGTAAGTTCCGTTTCCACAGGGAAAGTAATTTTTCATTACTAATTATAATGCAGAATTTCTGTAAAGTTTCAATAAAAATATCGAGGAATGTAGCAGAAGGTTTTGCTTGTTTGTTTGGTGTAATTTAGAGCAATTCAGAGATGTCTCGGTAGCTCAGTGGTTGAGTGACTGTCTTCAGCTCAGGGCATGATCCCGGAGTCTGAGATTGAGTCCCTGCATTGGGATCCCTGCAAGGAGCCTGCTTCTCCCTCTGCCTGTGTCTCTGCCTCTCTCTCCGTGTCTCTCATGTATAAATAAATAACATCTTTTAAAAAAAATAAAAATACAGAAATAAAGCAATTCACATAACATAATTTAACTTCACACAAAATATTATTTTATGACATTGAAATTTAATGTTTATCAACCTAGGTGTTATAATCAGATTTAAATTATCACTTAAAAATACTTTTAGTAGTGAAATAGCATATACATTTGAAAGAAAACATTATTTAAATTATTTTTGTGTATCTCTTCTTTTCCAAAAAGTAAGCCTTTTTTTAGTTATGTATGGTGGTTCTTGTAAACTAAGAGCCAAAGATTAGCTGAATCTTAGATGGAACAAGGACCTAGAAAACTATCATAGTGAGAAAATACAGATGCATTGTCTCTTGTCCTCTCCTTTCTGTGAAAATAGGCCTCATTCTTCTTAAATATTGCAAATTGGTGTGTTTTTTTTTTTTTTGCTTTTTTATTCATATGATAGGATATGATTGCTCCACTTTTCCTAAATTTATGTAATATAATGCTAGTCATATCAAAAGTGACTGAAAAGTGTCGATCAAAATTCTGAGTTTCAGAGAAAGAGAATATGATTGCTTCACTTGAATAATGTTTCCAGGGATGGCCAAATTGGCTTGAGGCAGAGAAGTAAAGTTTATAAAATTTACACATGCCTGTCAAGGGTTTATCTCCACAGATCTAAAGGCATCAAATTTGATAAATGAGATCTGAGTGTCATATAGCTATTATTAAATTACAAACCAATTTTAATCTTTTGAGATTAAAATCCTGTAGTTCAAAAAGGATACTTTAGGAAAAAAAAGATGGAATTGACATGTTAAATTTCATATGTTCTGTATGTGGCAGGAAGACTTAAAGAATTTTTTGTGTTTCTAGGCCCATGAATCACAGAATTTTGAAATAACAACAATACAACTTCAACAGAAAAACACCCATTCAAAACGCAAACAATGAGGATTATGCACTTTGGTGGTATAGATTGGAACCCCGGCTCCAATTTTACTAGTTGTATTCTTATGGACATGTTACAAAACTTTGGGTTTTTTTTCCCCTAGATATTTTATCCTAAAAGCCAGTTTCTTAAGTCCATAGGCTTTTTGGGAAAATTAACTCATAACATCAGCACCTTGATGGGTTTCTGTAATGTAAAGTACTTTACATGCAAATGGTAAATAAGCAATGATGTTGCTATAGCAAGGAATTTAGCCATACTACATTTTCCCTAACATTTTAAAATATATTTTTTGTTCCTCTGGATAAAAGCATCCACACTCAAAGTGAAATACAAACTAGAAATGTCAAAAATGTAACACAGTGAATACTTTACATCATATCCAATCATCTCATGCTCTTTTTGTTCCTCAGTTTGGCACCAGATTCTCCTCTGGATCTGCTTATTTCATAGTTCCAGCAGATTTGTACACTTTCCTCATGTCTCCATAACTAAGCAACCACAGCACTTCCTTGCACCTTCTGTATCAAGTCTCTCCCCCATTTTATTGATTTTAATGTAATGTATATTATCTACTGTAGTATTTTGTTACTTATTAGGAATGTAACCTGTTTTGTATATAACCTAGTATAATTATTAGAGTTATTGTAATTGTCGGTTCTCCAATTACAAAAATGTATATGATTCAAGTTTTCTGTTCTTCACCTTATATTTAATGCATGATTGTGCAGAATCTGAGGTTTCGCTAGAACTCATAAATCACATGACAGCAGAAATAATACATCGAATAATGCTTAGAATATAGAGAACACTCAAGAAATATTAGTTATTGTTACCATTGTGCTCTTTCTTTCAAAAGCTAGTTCTAAATCAAAAGGAGAAGCAAACAAAATACTAATCTAGTCAACAAAGATTAACTGATTGCTTTAAAGTAAAGGCATTTTGTACGTGCTGTGAGTGCAAAGATGAATAGGACATTATCTCTGCCTGTAGGAAGCTCACAAATATATCAGATATCATAACATTAAATGTCATTATTAAAGCATGAATAAACTTCTATGGGCAAAACAACGTAGATTCATACTTTCTAGTCAAGTGGAAAATCCATGTGACACTTTATTGTGGAGCAGGCAATATGTGACAGACTAGCAGAGGGTCTAGATTTGTTTTTGTCTTTTTTTTTTGTATATTTTTTTTAAATTTGAGTTTGATTTGCCAACGTATTGTATAATACCCAGTGCTCATCCCGTTAAGTGGCCCCCTCAGTGCCCATCATTCCGTCACTCCATCCTCCCACCCACCACCCCTTCCACTATCCCTTATTCGTTTCCCAGAGTTAGGAGTCTCATGTTTTGTCACCCTCACTGATATTTCCCACTCAGTTCCCCTCCTTTCCCCTATAATCCCTTTCACTATCTTTTATATTCCCCGTAGGAGTGAAACCATATAATGATTGTCCTTCTCTGATTGACTTACGTCACTCAGCATAATACCCTCCAGTTCCAACCACATCGAAGCAAATGGTGCATATTTGTTGTTTCTAATGGCTGAGTAATATTGTAAACATATACGACAGCTTCTTTATCCATTCTTCTTTCAATGGACACCATCGAAGGCTCCTTCCACAGTTTGGCTATTGTGGAAATTGCTGCTAGAAACATCGGAGTGCAGGTGTCTTGGCTTTTCACTGCATCTGTATCTTTGGGGTAAATCCCCAGCAGTGCAATTGCTGGGTCGTAGGGCAGGTCTATTTTTAACTCTTTGAGGAACCTCCAGTTCCAGAGTTTTCCAGAGTGGCTTCTGCACAGCAAAAGAAACAGTCAGCAAAACTAAAAGGCAACCTCCAGAATGGGAGAAGATATTTGCAAATGAGGTATCAGATAAAGGGCTAGTATCCAAGATCTATAAAGAACTTATTAAACTCAACACCAAAGAAACAAACAATCCAATCATGAAATGGGCAAAAGACATGAAGAGAAATCTCACAGAGGAAGACATCGACAGTCTTTCCCTTTCCCAGAGTTAGGAGTTTTCCAGAGTGGCTGCACCAGTTCACAATCCCACCAACAGTGCAGGAGGGTTCCCCTTTCTCCACAATCTCTCCAACATTTGTGGTTTCCTGTCTTGATAATTTTCCCCATTCTCACTGGTGTGAGGTGATATCTCATTGTGGTTTTGATTTGTATTTCCCTGATGGCAAGTGATACGGAGCATTTTTTCATGTGCTTGTTGGCCATGTCCATGTCTTCCTCTGTGAGATTTCTCTTCATGTCTTTTGCCCATTTCATGATTGGATTGTTTGTTTCTTTGGTGTTGAGTTTAATAAGTTCTTTATAGATCTTGGATACTAGCCCTTTATCTGATACGTCATTTGCAAATATCTTCTCCCATTCTGGAGGTTGCCTTTTAGTTTTGCTGACTGTTTCTTTTGCTGTGCAGAAGCTTCTTATCTTGATGAAGTCCCAATAGTTCATTTTTGCTTTTGTTTCCCTTGCCTTCATGGATGTATCTTGCAAGAAGTTGCTGTGGCCAAGGTCAAAAAGGGTGTTGCCTTTGTTCTCCTCTAGGATTTTGATGGAATCTTGTCTCACATTAAGATATTTCATCCATTTTGAGTTTATCTTTGTGTCTGGTGTAAGAAAGTGGTCTAGTTTCATTCTTCTGTATGTGGATGTCCAATTTTCCCAGCATTATTTGTTGAAGAGACTTCCCTTTTCCCAGTGGATAGTCTTTCCTGCTTTGTCGAATATTAGTTGACCATAGAGTTGAGGGCCCATTTCTTGGTTGTCTATTCTGTTCCATTGATCTATGTGTCTGTTTTTGAGCCAGGACCACACTGTCTTGGTGACCACAGCTTTTTAGTACAACCAACTGCAAATCTGGCATTGTGATGCCCCCGGCTCTGCTTTTCTTTTTCAATATTCCCTGGCTATTCAGGGTCTTTTCTGATTCCACACAAATCTCAAAATTATTTGCTCCAACTGTCTGAAGAAAGTCCATGATATTAAAAAAAAAAAGTCCATGAAATTTTGATAGGGATTGCATTGGACATGTAAATTGCCCTGAGTAGCATAGACATTTTCACAATATTAATTCTTCCAATACATGAGCATGGAATATTTTTCCATCTCTTTTTGTCTTCCTCAGTTTCTTTCAGAGGTGTCTTGTAGTTTTTAGGGCACAGATCCTTTACCTCTTTGGTTAGGTTTATTCCTAGGTATCTTAAGCTTTTGGGTGCAATTGTAAATGGGATTGACTCCTTAATTTCTCTTTCTTCAGTCCCATTTTTAGTGTACAGAAATGCCACGGACTTCTGGGCATTGATTTTGTATCCTGCCACGCGGCCGATTTGCTCTATGAGTTCTAGCAATCTTGGGGTGGAGTCTTTTGGGTTTTCTATGTAGAGTATCATGTCATTGGCGAAGAGGGAGAGTTTGACTTCTTCTTTGCCAATTTGAATGCCTTTTACTTCTTTTTGTTGTCTGATTGCTGAGGCGAGGACTTCCAGTACTATGTTGAATAGCAGTGGTGAGAGTGGACATCCCTGTCGTGTTCCTGATCTTAGGGAAAAGGCTCTCAGTTTTCCCCCATTGAGAATGATATTTGTTATGGGCTTTTCATAGATGGCTTTTAAGATTCTGAAGAATGTTCCCTCTATCCCTGCACTCTGAAGTGTTGTGATCAGGAATGGATGCTGTATTTTTTCAAATGCTTTCTCTGCATCTATTGAGAGTATCATATGGTTCTTGTTTTTTCTCTTGTTGATATGATTTATCACATTGATTGCTTTAAAATTCTTAAACCAGCTTTGCATCCCGGGGATAAATCCCACTTGGCCATGGTGAATAATCTTAATGTACTGTTGGATCCTATTGGCTAGTTTCTTGTTGAGAATCTTTGCATCTGTGTTTATAGGGGATATTGGTCTATATTCTCCTTTTTGGTGAAGTTTTTGTCTGGTATTGAGGGTTTAGATTTGAAAGCTGAAGTCGGAAGCTCAGTAAAATTTGAACTTCTGATAAATAACAAATACATTTTTTAGTATAAATGTCATAAGCAATATTTGGAGCAAATATGCTAAAACATATCTGCTGTTTATCACAAATTCAAAATGGCCTAGAGTCCTGGATTTTTGTTTGCTAAATATGGCAACCTTAGATGACACTCAGAAAGAAGAAATATGTTTGCAGAGGCAGTTGGTATTGAAATAAAATAGGAGGTTTAGAAGATCTGAAGTGTGATTTGAGGGAGAAATATTTTATATCCAATGATTAAATAACTTATGAAATTTGGGTTTGGATTTGTCAGCACTAGTCTAACAGATTCAGGGCATGAAGGTGGACTCAATGTATTCTAAAGCTTTCCCTCCACAAAACACACAGATATTGGATAAAGAGTAAAGAATATGCCCTTTGATAACATTGTTATACTCGAACAACAGCAAGGGAGTGGACCATGGTCCTGCTCATCACTGTTCCCCACAAAAAGTCAATAAAGTGACACTAACAAGTTCACAAGGATTGAGATGCAAATACTATAAACCTAGAAATTTAGAGATTAACATCCACAGAAGAGAAACAAATTAGAACCAGACATTGCCTTGTACAAAGTTGGATCATTAACCTTGAGAACCACATAAAGAGGAGACTATTCCTCCTCCTACTACTCCATACGATTACAATTTTCAACCCATAACCACACTCATTTTCTTTTTACTTGTTTACATTTCTGGACCAAAAGCAAACTTACCTGAGTAACTGAAATATTTGTTTTGTGTGATTTATTCTTTGCTTCTCAATTCTAGAGTTCATTATCATATGGCAATATTAGCAGAGAATACTCTGAGAATTAAAATGGAATTCAATAAAAGGATCTGGAAAAACACAGCATTTCTAAGGAAAACTAGATTAATGCTATGAACCGTAAGTCTATTTGGAACCGGCATCCCCATACAAGCAACTATTATGCACACATATGCATCTCCTTGGAGATGAAAGAATGCTATGTAAGATTAATGTCAACATGAAAACGGCCTCATATATTATAGACTTTGCCCATTTCATTATTGTGCAAATTGAGAAAAGCCAGGAAATTATTTTCAACATACTTTCAATGCATTCAGAAAATGTTGATAGCAAATTCCACTGGAAAATTGTAAAGTTATGAAGTTTTCAGGGTTATTTTCTGTGCTCTTACAGTGATTTATATAATCTCCAGAGGAGCCTCGAGGCCTGAAGGCTAAAGAATATACCACAGGGAGTGTCATGCAATTCATCCACAGATTGCTTTCACTTGCCCTGTGTAAGTTGATTTATGTGTCAACTTACCTAAGTTCTTGTGCCCAGTTCTTTGCTCAAACCCTGGCCCAAATGTTGCCGTGAAGGTATTTTGTAGATGTGACTAACATTTATAATTTATCAATTTTATTTTTTCATTTATTTTTTAATTTATCGATTTTAAACAAAGAAGATTATCCTCCAGAATGTGGGTGAACCTCTCTAGTCAAAGGAGTTAAGAAGAAAAACAGATTTCCCAAAGTAGACTCAGTTTCCAAGCAACTAGCCCGCCTTATATTTCAGACTCAAGATTCAGTATAAACTGATGTTTTATGTTAAATTAAAGCATAGAAAGTGCAGTTATTATAAAACCAAGAATTAAATTGGGATTAGCATAGAAAGTGCAGTTATTATAAAACCAAGAATTAAATTGGGATTAGTTGGAAATCTGAAATCTTACACGTTTTATACATTGATGAGGCACTCAGTTCGCTGGGGCTGGAAAGCACACAGGTATTCTATTCTTAATTATTTGCTCAGGCAATGTGTTTATGTTTAATTATATTTAAATACTCAGATCTTTTTTAACAGTAGTCAAAATATTCATTTCCAAATGTAATGCTTGTTATTATATAATGTGTTGGTTTATCTGTGTGTTCTCTGGTGCAGTCTAACTTATGCATGACATCCTATGCCAAACACTTTCAATTACTTAAACTAATGTCAATCAAGTACAATATGTAAATATATTTTCATTTTTTCCCTTTTTTAAAATTCTGGAAACTTTTAATTATATTAAAAGATTAATAAAAATATTTTTAAAGAAAAAATAAGAGACAAATATATTTCCTTTGACTCTTAGTTTTGAATTTTCTTCTTAGCTAATATGGAAAGAAAATCCTGGAATTCCTTCTGTTGATGGAGCTTGCCAATTGCATGGTTAATTGATTGTTCAGTATGGGTCGTGTTATTATCAATATTGTTATTGTTTTTACTAGCTTTGGTCTTTCAATAGCTATATCCTCACTTACCAAGGGAGTAATTCTTTATTTAAATTATAAATTAATTTATTTGTATATATACAGAAATATTGCAGGTTTGGTTCCTGACCACTATAATAAAGCAAATATCACAAAAAAGTGAGCCAAATGAATTTTTTATTCCATATCTTATATAAAAGTTGTAGTAACTTTTAAGTGTGCAAATTAAGTAAATTTTAAGTGTGCAATAAAATTATGTGTAAAAAATGTGCATATCTTAATTAAAACATACTTTATTGCTAAAAGATGTTAGCCATCATCTGAGCTTTCAGCAAGTTGTAATTACTGATCACAGATCACTATAACAAATATGGTAATAATGAAAAAGTGTAAAATATGAATTACCAAAATGTGACACAGAGACACAAAATGGTGCTGATAGATTTGCTCAATGCAGGGTTGTCACAAACTTTCAATTTGTAAAAAAATAGAAAAACACAATATCTGCAAAGAATGATAAAGCAATGAACAACAAAATGAGTTATGTCTGTATAGGGGTATATTCAAAATGGATGCTTAGGAAATTAATGGTTCATAAATGAAAAATTACTTTATAAATTATAGATGCAGTAATTTATCAAATAAACCAAATAGATTGAATAATTTATTAAAATTACATATCAATAGGTGAATTTTGCTCTTCTTAAAATCTTAATGGAGAAAAATAAATATCTAGGATATAATCTATTGATGAATTATAATCTTAGATGAAATAATACATATTTAGAAACTATGTATTAGGTATAAAATAGGTCAATCTGAGATTTAATCCACAAAAGGAGCAGCATTTAAAAAATGCAAGGATAATTCTCTTCTCATTACCAGAAAGTGTGAGAAAAACAGTTAAATAAATCACAAGATATAAAATAGGCACTTATGTTGTTTATGTTTCTGAGTTTAATGTATATTTGAGGTAATTACATAGCATGTGGCTTCCTTAACATATTTCCAGAATATTTGAAATTAAAGATACAGCAAATATAAATATACACATACATTTTTGTACACATATATGCACGTTGTAGAACATATATTATTGTACACCATAATGAAGAAAATTTAATACCTAAGAAAATTCACTTTTTCTAATACATGAAATTTGTCACTTAATCTTTCTAAGACAATTTATATTTACTGGGAAATTTAGATGAACTGGGGTCTGTGCTTGAATGAGGACATCAGAGATACTACAGATAAGCTCTCTGATTTGGAATCATTAATAATTACCAAAATAAATATAACATAATGAAGTTTTCAGTAAATATTTCACAGAGGTGGTTTTTTTCTTTTTTTAAATTCAGCTGAGAGAATAAATAAGTTTCCAGAGAATGGAAAGGTTAAGTAAAGACATTTTTGCATTTCATTTAAGAAAAAATAATCTGGGGATCCCTGGGTGGCGCAGCGGTTTGGCGCCTGCCTTTGGCCCAGGGCGCGATCCTGGAGACCCGGGATTGAATCCCACATCGGGCTCCCGATGCATGGAGCCTGCTTGTGTCTCTGCCTCTCTCTCTCTCTGTGACTATCATAAATTAAAAAAAAAAAAAAAAGAAAGAAAGAAAAAATAATCTGTATTCTAGAATATCTGAAAAACATGCGTCTATGTATTTTTGTGCATATGTGTTTATATATTGAAATATGGCTGTTTATATGTGATAATACACAAAGCATTATTTTTACTTCCAAGTGCGCTTAATACCTAATGAAAATGAAATGCAATATTATAACTGATAACAATATTATATTTTTATCTTGATGATACCATTAAAACATATTGATTTTATTACTTTACCTTTACTAGGAACTTATTATTTACCAAAGACCGTGCAAAGGATCCTATAAATTCAAGTTAATTTAATTAAAATAAGGCAATATAAACATATTACAGCAACATGGAAAATGGTGATAATTATTCTAGTCTGCAGGAAGTGGGACTACTACACAAGTAGATAAAATCTAAAACTAAGTGGAAGGTTCTACTCAATTGGAGCAAATCATTCCATAAAGTGAATATTCTGAGCAATGTGGGATATTTGAAAATGAATGGTGAATTACAAAAACTTGGTCAACAAAGATATGACTGGAGCCTGGAGTATAATGTTCTATAAATGGGTAATAGGAGAGGATATGGTAATAATAGTGATGATAATAATTTTTGAAGCTCAGATAAGTTCAAATTATAAAGACTATCATTTGGCTATTAATTTACTGTGAAAAATAGGAAAAACATAAAACTTTAGTTCAAAGATGCGTGAAATTTTGTGTTATAAATTGCTACCTAATACACAGTCTTTAAAGGAAATTTTTTTAAAAAAGTATATCAAAATATCTATAGAGGTACATAAATGGTGATTTGTTGGGGAGCCTGCATGGCTCAGTCAAACATTTGCTTTCAGCTCAGGTCTTGAATCCAGAGTCCTGGGATCCAGCCCATGTAAGGATTCCTGCTCAGCGGGGAATCTGTTTCCCTCTCTCCCTCTTCTCCTCCTCCTACTTGCATGCACTCTCTCTCTCTCAAATAAATAAATAAAATCTCATAAAAATATATACATACATACATACATAATGTTGATGTTATTGTTAAGATAGTGCTAACATTTTATTTTCATGAAATTATTTATTATTAAAATATATATTTAGAGACATGGGTATTATATCTATATAGAAGGAAATAAAGATGAAAAATATATAAATAGGGAAGACAGGATAAAAAGGAGAGGTGAAAGAAATGAAAAGAGAAAAGAAGAAAGAAGCAGTCAAAGGAACAAACCAAACTGACTAATAGGGGGAAAAGTTTGAGTATGCTCCAATATAAATGCATATTGTATTAAATTAAAATGCAATCTATTAAACTTTTAAAATTGTTTTTATATTACAATGTAATTCACATTTTATAAAAAAAATCATTAGAGTAGAAATTGAAATTTCTCCTTATATAATTGAAACACACCCTTATACTACATCCCAGGGTCAACCACAGTATTTAGATATATCCTTTCAGACATTTAAATACATTTGTTATATGCGTACAGAAATACATGTTGTATATATGCTATATATTAAAGGGGATCATATTAATGATACTAGTATCTAGCTCTCCAAGAAGACTTTTTAAAATTTTATAGAAAACTAAACCTAAATATATATCTCCATGAATTTTCACAAACTGAACAGCTATGAAACCAGGAACTAGATCAAGAAAGAGTTTTGCCAGTACTCAAGTAGCCTTTTCCTATCCTGCAGGTTACAACCACCACTTTCTCCTAGACAAGCAATATTTCAGTTTCTTATAGAATATATTTAATTGTTTTGTACTTTATATAAATTAAGTCATGTAAAGTAGAGGCTTTTTATCTGGCTGCTTTAACTCACCTTTATGCTTGTGAGATACATACGCATTGTTGCACATAGTTGTGGATCATTCATTCTCATTTACTAGGTATGCCAGCGAGTGATTATACTGCAATTTATGTGCCCTTATTTGTCATCCTGCTGTGCTGATACGAACACTCAGATGCCTGTCATTAGAGAATCGATATACCTGTTCTGTAGGCTCTATACTTAGAAATGGAAATTCTGATTCATAGGGTTTACATACGTCCAGCTTTAATAGATCTTACCAAACATTCTCCCAAAATGGTTTTACCAATTTACTCTCTTCATTTATATATGAGAATTCTGGTAGCAATACATCTTTGATTTGTATGCATTTGTCTTTTACAAATTTTGGCTTTTCTGATAGGCTATTGTGGTGTCTAATGTTACATCATTATTTGCAAAGTCTAATATATATTGGACATTATTTTTTAGAGCAGCTTTATGTTCACAGCAAATTTTGGAGGCAGGTATAGATATTATCCAAATATCCCCTTCACACATGGATAGCTACCCACTTAATATCTTCCAAAAAGTGGTATATTTATTATGATTGATGAACTGATATTGATAAATCATTACCGCTCAGAGTTAATAGTTCACACTGTGATACCTTCTTCATGTACATTCTGAGTTTGGACAAATGTATAATGACATGTCTCTACCACTTCAGTATCATATAGGAAAGCATCACTACCCTAAAATCCTTTGTGCTTGGCCTATTCATCCCTTCTTCTCTCCTAAACCCTGTACACCTCTGATCTTTTTAATGACTTCATAGTCTTTTTCTTCTCCACAATGTCCTATAGTTGGAATCATACAGTAGGTAGTTTTTCAGATTGGCTTGATGCACCATAGTTTATTTATCAACTTAAAAACATTTTGGTTGCTTCAAAGTTTTGGCAGTTATGACTATAAGCTGTTATAAATATCCATGTGCAGGTTTTTGTGTATATATAATTTTTCACCTCGCTTAGATAAATACCAAGGAGCATGATTGCTGATTGTATGGTAAAAGTGTGTTTAGTTTGTAAAAAACCACCAAATTGTTTTCCAAGATAGTTGTGCCATTTTGCATTCTCACAAGGTATGTGTGGGAGTCCTCTTTGCTCCATATCTTTGCATTTGGTGGTGTCAGAGTTCTGGATTTTGGCCATTGTGAGAGGTGTGTAATAATTTCTCACTGTTTCTTTTTTTTTTTTAATTATTTATTTATTCATGAGAGACACAGAGAGAGACAGAGACACAGACAGAGGGAGAAGCAGACACCCTGTGAGGATCCTGATGCAGGACACCATCCCAGGACCATGGGATCATGCCCTGAGCCAAAGGTAGACGCTCAACCACTGAACCACCCAGGTGCCCCAACTTCTCATTGTTTTATTTGCATTTCCCCCCCCAAAAAAATAATTTGCATTTCCCTGATGACATATGATGTGGAACATTTGTTATATGCTTATCTGTCATCTGTATATCTTCTTTGATAAGGGGTCTATTGATGTCTTTGCCTATATTTTAATTGTGTTGTATGTGTTCTTATTTTTGAGTTTTAAGTTCTAATAAATTAGAGCTAAGACCAAAGGAGAGGCTCCAACAATTAAATAAAGTAAGTTTAACACTAGCTTGCACAAGACTTAAAAAGAGAACTAAGCAGGAGTTATACCACTAATGACATAGTGAGCCATTGATATTTTTTATATGAAAAGAAATGGAAAAACATTGAATGGTTTTAAGTTAAGAGTAACATAATAACACTTGCATTTTTGGAAAAATTACTTTGAAACAAGACTGAATTAAAATGGTTTTACAATTAGAGCAATTAGAGTCAAGGAAAACCATTATAAGGTTTTATCATAATTTAGCTGAGAGAGCACACTTTTACCTTCAAATTATTTTCACTCAGAATATTGAAACTATGGTTTATTGTTTTTTTTAGCATACAACCAGAAAGAGAAATATCCAATGACACTTTGAGTCCTGTTCTTTTTCTTGGTTACTGATTTTCATCACCTTCGACTCTGAATATAGTTCTTCTGGTTTCTCTTCTCTCTCTCCCTCTTTCTCCGTACTTGATAATCTTCTCCTTTCAGTTATTTCAGGAACTGAATTTTGATAATAAGTACAGAAACAAAAATTAGGGCATTTAAGATTCTACTTACTAATAATCTCATCATGGAAAATTTATGACAAGAAAATATCTCTGAATTAAAACAACAAAGACATGCACATTTTTTTAAAGCAACTGTTCTATCCGTTTTGAATAAATTGTAGAAATATTAATCATAGAGGTAAAACAAAAATAAGAAACCATCTGCTATAATTACTTAAAGAAAATTGGGGCCCATAAATTTATAATGATCATTTATTTCATACCTGACTTTTAGTATTATGGATCTGCTTTTATCATTACCCTGTGGATATTTGTCCAAGAATGAATACACATCTATCCTTTACCAAAGATGCTGACCTTATTTAGTGTATTTTTTTTCTCCAGTAAAAAAGAACTTTTTTTTCACCTTTACTGATATCTCTGACATAGTAGGGATAACAGAAATCATGAAATGTGTCTTTAAATTTTGAACATGTTTCAATAATCTGCGAGCTCTAAGACTATTCATTTAACTCAATTTTGCAGAAAATTCTGAAGGTCTATTCCATCACTGACTCCCAAAGGTTAGACCAAGTTTGAACTTTAAGCAATGAACCTTTAGAGTGAGGGCATATTGAATTATAATTTGTCATTTTTCAGGAATAAAAGTACCAATTACAAGAAATAAATGGGAACTTAATTATCTCACCTCACTTGTGCTTGAGAGGACAGCTTGCCATTCTATACAGGAATTCGGAATTTATTATCACTGGGTTTGATAAAGTAAGAAATCATCAAATATTCTCATCAGAAAATATTCAACATATTATATTCCAAGGTTTTTGTTTATTTTAAATAGAACAATTCAAGTATTAAGACAGCTAACCTGGTAAGAGTTATATACAGCAGTGTTTTTTTTAATGTTTTTAAGGATTTTATTTATTTATTCATGAGAGACACAGAGAGACGCAGAGACATAGGCAGAAGGAGAAGCAGGTTCCCCATGGGGAGCCTGATGTGGAACTCAATCCCAGGACCCCAGGATCAGGACTTGAGCCAAACACAGATGCTCAACCACTGAGTCACCCAGGTGCCCCCTGATAAGAGTTATATAAAGTAAAACCTGTTTACTTAGTTAAGCTCAATACTGACCCACACATTTTATCTGATGTGCACTGGTGACTTGACTGTACTGCTTTTTTTTATATGGATTTCAAAAATAATATTTCATAGAAGCAGTAAAGCTTTGTGTGTGTATGATCATTTGAATTGACAATGCATTCTGACACTCATTTTATTTTTCACAGAAACCTTGGCATTTATCTTCTCAAGCACATTAATGTCCCTATCTTAACTGGCATAAACAGAAAGTGCATTTATAATTAGAAGAACTCTGCTTCTAATGAGTGATCTGTTAGTTTTGGATACAAAATTCAATTCTTCTGACAGTTCATACATTTTTCTCAAAATGAACAAAAATTAATTAGATAAATGAGCACCTGCTAACATAAGTAAATTAAATAATAGCATAAGATTCACATGAACAGAACACTCTGTTGGCATAAAATAAGAAAGATGTCTGCAGGTGTGAATGAAGGAATTGTTATGTAGGCTCTGACCATTCAAAAGAGGATGATTAAAATGGTGAAGTGATTTTGGTGGAGCACTAGATTATTACTTCTCAGAGTGGAGACTAAATTGAATTGATCAAAATTCTTACAGGCAGTTGCTGTGCAAATTCTATACACAAGAATAGAAAAATGCAATGATTGGTTATATAAAGTAAAATTATGGAAAAATATAAAATTTGAACTAACTTATAGATTATGAAAAATTAATCTGCATTGGAATTATTTACACTTTTATCACTTCTTTAACAAGTATTTCAACTCTATTTTAGAAGTGAATAAGCTATAGGATAAATTTAGAAAAAATGAGTTCTCTCATCTTTGATTTTATGGTGAGCCTACAACTATTCATCTTCATTATGTTTCTTTTACAATTTCATAGATATATTCTAGAAAATGTTACATTAGGAAAAAAAATTACCTAAATTTTATTCTTGAATGGTACTTTACTTACTTTTAAGTGTGTTGGATTTAAATAAATATAATAATATTAATGATATTATTAAACTATATTATTAAAATCCATTATATTATTAAACTAAGTTCATAATTGGTCACATTCCAGGGAGATTATTTCATCTCCAACTCTAAGTTTATCATTCCTCTCCAATTTATATCAATCTATTTATCCCTTTAGTGTTTGTGTGTTTTAAAAAGTTTGTACTTGATGTTAGACATGTTATTTTTAGAGGTGGGGAATTTATTGATATTGGTATTTTACTTTATGACTCCCTTGTTCTAAAACAAAACATGAAAAAAATAAAAAATAAATAAAAAAACATGAAATAAATATTATATGCCAGTGCCTCATTGGAACTTTGTAATTAGGGTGCAAAAAGAGAAGGGGAAAAACAAAAAAAGAGAGGTAGTGGTGTATTACTAAGCCAGACAAAGCATTGCAAAACACAGCACATGCTTACATACATGTACCTTCTTCAGAAAGCGTATGAGGAATCATTGTAATGTAGAAGGATTTATTATCAAAGGAAGGGAAAGAAAGTTATATTTGTAGACTATTCTTTCTCAAGTTCTTTTTTTCTGATCTCAGTTTTTCCCCCATAGGACATTAACTGCATTGCTCTACCTAGCTTTAGTACTCAGCCTGTTTAGTGAGACTGGGGAATTACATCATATTAAGATCATGTTGCTCGTCCATTTATTTCCTTTGAACAAGTTCTTGAATCTCAAGGCTCTTTAGGAAGGAACAAATCTAGGAAGGTAAATCTCTAATCTTTCCTGGTTTTGAATATTATATTTAAGCAATACATACTAGGCAATATGTATGTCTAGTACAATATGGATTCTCCTGATTGAAGTATGTTTGGTAGTCAAATGTCAACATCTCTGTGAAGGATACACTTAGGAGCAAAATGTTGAGCCATGGGGTCTATTATATTCAGAATAACAGGATATGAGAAGTCTCCTTCCTCACATATTCCCAAAACCTGATATTGCCACATTGTTCTTTGTGTTATTAAGTATTTTTCTAGGCTTCTCTTACAACTTTAGTATTTCAATGTAGTTTTAGTTTGCATTTTCTTGATGACAAATTATTTTGAGAACAGTCTTTATAGACTTTTTGCCATTAGTGTGCCTTCTCTTCATGAAGTATTATTTCAAGGTTTTTACCAACCTGGAACATTGAGGGAATGTCTGGTTTGAGTTATGTAATTATATCACTTATATACTTCAACTCTGAATCTATTGCTAAATAAATATGTTGAAACTAGATATCTCAGAACATAACCTGCATTTATTCTCTCTTAATAGATTTTTTTGATATACAAAAGTTGTCAAATTTAATATAATCCAATTCATCAACCTCTACCTTTACAGTGATTTTCTGTTTAAGAAAATGTTACTGCAACAAGGTTATGAAAATATTCTTCCTTATTTCTGGAAATGTCATTGTTTTTATCTATAATGTCTCTGGAATTGACACCTGTGTTTATTATAATTTCTAGATCTGAATTATTTTGACTATGAATAGCCAATTAACACAGAGCCATTTATTAAATACACCATGCTAACTAGCAATAAAGGGACATATCCTCAACTTGATAAAGAACGTCATACTTAATGGTGGCATTATACTTAATGGTGAGAAAATTAATGCTTTCCTGCTAAGATCAGGGATAAAGTGATAATGTTCCCTTCTCACCAGTCTTATTCAACATCATGCTAGAAGTCCTTCCTAATGAAATAAGACAAGAAAAGTATACAAGTTCAGAAGGAGAAAATAAAAATGTCTTATTTATTTATCTATTTATTTATTTATTTTACAAAGGTCATGATTGTCTATGTAGAAAATTACAAAGAATCCACAAAAAACTTCCTGAAGTTAATATATAGTTGTATTAACTATATTTTTTATTCATTCGCCTATGTATTTAGTTAGATATTATTCTTTTTAAAATTATATTCTTGATGTTTTGTCACGTTGCTGACAGAGGAGATGCTTTCCTCAGAGCTACTCAATTCTTAGACATAGGAAATGGATAGTACCTTTCATGTAGAAATTAAACAATCCAGAATTCACACTTCCAATGATCTCTATATAGCTTCTTCACTACCAGAGGCAATATTCCTATCTGCCCTAATCATCCTAGTGCCTCCTACCAGACAACTAGAAACAGCAATACCCTAGAGCCCATTGGAATTCAAATTAGCCAGTCCATTAGAAAGGACTAATACCCACCATTTGCTCCTTCAAAGTGGATGGAACTGGAGGGTATTATGCTGAGTGAAGTAAGTCAATTGGAGAAGGACAATCATTATATGGTTTCACTTATACAGAGAATATAAGAAATAGTGAAAGGGATTATAGGGTGAAGGAGGGGAAAAATGAATGACAAAATATGAGAGTCTCCTAACTCTGTGAAATGAACAAGGGGTAGTGGAAGGGGAGGCAGGCAGGGGTTTGGGGTGACTGGGTGATGGGCACTGAGGAGGCACTTGACGGGACGAGCACTGAGTGTCATACTATATGTTGGCAAACAGAACTTCAATAAAAAAAAAAAATAGCCAGTCCTAAATTGTTCTACCCTGCTTTCCTCTTGTATTTCCCCTGGAAACCACAGTAAAACCTTCTGTCCATGCTTTTCGGACACTTTCTGCTTCTTGACAGAACATAATGCTTCTTCACGTGAACTCACGTTGTGTGGTATGCCTCTTATTCTTGGGTACAGTGAGTTACAAATTATTTGTTGAATGGCAGTCATTCCTGATCTACTGGTCTTAAAATACACTGTCTAAAATACATTATAAAACCTGCTTTTTAAAACTGCAATCATAGCAAAATTATAAGATAAAATGCTAATAGTCAAAAGTCAATGGCTTTCTTATATTCCAGCAGTGAACAATGAAAATTGAAAATTAAACACATATCATTTATATAAGCACCCTAAATAAGACATTTTTAGATATAAATAAAATATGTGTAGGATCTGTATGAGGAAAAATACAAAACTTTCAGAGTAAAACTTAGGAAAGATCTAAATATTTCGAGAGATATTCCATCTACATGGATAAAAAGACTTGATATTATCACAATGTAAGTTCTTCCCAAATTAATCAAGACCCAGAATAGCGAACACAATATTGGAGAAGTAGAAAAAAGTGGAGGGCTTACAATACTTGACTTTAAGACTTACTATGAAACTACAGTAATCAAGATTCTATAGTATTGGTGAAAATATATACTAAAAGATTAATGAAACAGAATTGAGACCTTAGTATAGAGCCACACAAATACAGTTAACAGATCTTTGACAAAGCAGTAAAAGTAATATAATTAAGAAAGGATGATCTTTTCAACAAATGGTGCCGAAAAAACTGCACTTCCACATGCAAGGAAAAAACTGAATCTGGACACAAACTTTATAGTCTTCATAAAAAATTAACTCAAAATGGATTATAGACCTGAATATAAAATGGAAAATTGTAAACTCCTAAAAGATAACGTAGAAGGAAATCTAGATGTCCTTAGATTCAGTGATGAGGTCATAGGTGCATAACAAAAGCATGGTACAGGAAATACAAATTGCTAATTTGGACTTTGTTGAAACTAAAAACTTCTGCTTTGATAAGCATACTGAAAATCATAATAAAGAAAAAATATAAACAAGCCACAAACCTGCAGAAAATATTTTCAACAGACACCTGAGAAAAGACTATTACCAAATATGTAAAGAACTATTAAACTCAATAATATGAAAACAAACAACCCAATCTGAAAATGAGCAAAGTATTTCAACAGACATCTTGCCAAAAAAAGATATAAAGATGACAAATAAACAAATCAGAAGATACTCTACATCATATGTTATCAGGGAAATGCAAATCAAAACAATAAGAAACTACTATACACATATTAAAATCCCAAATAGTGACCATACCAAATACTGTCAAGGACACAGAACAACAGGAACTCTCATTCATTGCTAGGAGGAATGAAAAATGATCCTGTATGTTCTACTCAAATTTTCTATAAACCCAACACTTCTCAAAAAAAATATAGTCTCTTAAAAAACAACAACAAATGTAGCTTTTCCTACTGCATGACTATAGTGTCTTCATCTTATGTGAAATGACCTTAAGTGCTCTGGTCTGTTTTTCCTACTCCCCACCCCATTCCATTATATTAAGTATTTTTTTTTAATTTTTTATTATTATTTATGATAGTCACAGAGAGAGAGAGAGAGAGGCAGAGACACAGGCAGAGGGAGAAGCAGGCTCCATGCACCGGGAGCCCGATGTGGGATTCGATCCCGGGTCTCCAGGATCGCGCCCTGGGCCAAAGGCGGGCGCTAAACCGCTGCGCCACCCAGGGATCCCTATATTAAGTATTTATATAACCTCGTGCCAATACCATACTGCTGAAATTACTGTATTTTAAGTGTGTTTTGCTATCCACTAGGTTAAGCTTGTCAATTTTCAACTTTTAAGAATCCTTTGTTGGTCTCATCCATTTATATTTTCATATAAATTATATCAGCAGCACATCATTTCCCCCAATATACTTTGTTCTAAGCTGGCTGTGTGTGTGCTGTAAATAAATAAAGAGTAAATACAGAGTTCTCTAATCTTTAGAGTAGTAAATAAATAAGTAAATAAATAAGAGTTATTTACTCTTGTTTGCAAAACACTCTAAATATCACCCTTTACCAAATCTTTACCATAGGCTACAAGGCTATCCATGATCTGTCACCATAGTTCTAGCATTTATTCACTCTGCCTGCCTCTCTTTTCTTCAAACCCGTGAAGCACAGTACATTTTATGGTGTTTGCTTTTGCTGGACACTCTGCTTGTTCTACTACTTTACCAGATTTGCACTCCCCTAACCTTATGTTATTTGTAAACTATTAGTTATTAGAACAACAGAAATTTAAACTTAGTGATGCAGAGAGATATCCAAAGTATATTGTTAATTCAGTAATCCATGTATCAAAGCAACATATATTTATAAACATGATTTTCTAAAAGCAAAGTAATGAATGCATATATACTGGAATATAATGTAAAAGAAACTTAATAGATTATCCTCTAGAAAGCTGGTCCCTTAAAAGAAGATTTTTAGTTGCAGTTTTCATATCTTTAATGAGTTTTTTTTTTTTTTTGCTATGGACAGAAAATAATTTTACAACAGGATAAACTATTTTTAAAAATAAGCAGTTAAAACATTTCTCATCACTTGGTTTATTGTGAGGGGAGAATTTTTGGTATTGCAGGTTTTTTGAGCTCCATGTCTAAAAGATAGCTTCCCCATTACCACAGTTTCACCACCAGGAAAGAAAGATATTAAGCTGTTGTCATTTAATATAAGATAGTACCTCATCACACAAGCAATGTGTTGTCCTCCATTCTAAAGGAATTTTTATTCTATAACAGTTTATAAAAATGGAATAATTTTTAGGATAAAAAGGTGTCTAACCTAGCAAAATATGTGAAATTACAAATGCTAAAGCTTCAGTATGTTATCCAGAAATTGAAATTATAAACACAACACTATTCATTGAACTCTCCCAAAGAACAAGATTAATTTCAATAATCCTTCTGCTTTAAACATCATCAGCATGTGTAAGATTAATCATGTTTCAGTGAGATGTATTGTTGGAATGTTTGATGCATATTAATGTCCTCACAGTTGTGGTTATTTATCTTCATATTCAAAAGTTCTTGCAATCTTAGCATTAATAATGTGCAAAGTCATTGCTCTACAAAATCTCCAATTATGCAGAACGGAACCACTTCTTAATACGGGACATACATCTTAAAAGTATTTACTCTTACGTAACATCTTCAAAGGCATTCCAAAAAATAAACTAACTTTGTATCTTTCATAATATGACCATCCCAAGAAAAACAGGCACTAATGAGACTTCAAATGTCACTTTTCATTTTGTTAATGAAGATGTTAATACAGTAGCTTCTCCTTATCCACGGTTTCTCTTTCCATAGTTTCCGATACTCACAGTCAACTGGTCTCCAGAAGCAGATGATCTTCCTTCTGACATATTGTCAGAAGGTAGGTAACAGTCTAAAGTGGCATGTCTTTTCCCTTCCTTTATATTCCCTTTCACTATTATTCATATTCCCCAAATGAATGAGAAAAGTGGCATGTCATTCTCCTCACTTCATCTCACCAATTGGCAGTTAATCATCTCACATCATCACAACAAAAAAAGGTAGGTGCAATACAATAAGATATTTTAGGAGAAAGAGACCACATTCACATCACTTTTATTACAGTACAATGTTATAATCACTCTAATTTATTATTAGTTATGGTTGTTAATCTCTCGCTGTGTCTGATCTATAAATTAAACTTTATCATTGCTATGTGTATATAGGGAAAAAAAAAACATAGGCTATATAAGGTTCACTACTATCTGTGATTTCAGGCATCCCCTGGTGATTTTGGAATGTATCCACTGCAGATAAGGGAAATTACTATATATTGAATTTATCAACATCTGAAGTTATCTTTAAATATTAAAATATGAAATTGTGAGGTTGTCTAATCACCAAAGCATAACAGTAAAATTTTATGCAAAATCCTCCACTTTTTGATTTCTTCAATTACCATCTAATACTGAAATCTTCATATATGTTTATTGCCAAAGAGACCACACTTTTGAACTTCAAATCTATATAATTACTGCATAACTAATTCTCCAACTGAATGTCTTACAAATACCTTATAAAAATGTGTTCCCAAAGAGTGCTTCTGTTACCATTGTTCTTTTTTTTTTTAAGTTTTTATTTATTTATTGAGAGACACACACACAGAGAGAGAGACAGAGACAGAGACAGAGACAGAGACACAGGCAAAGGGAGAAGCAGGCTCCATGCAGGGAGCCCAATGTGAGACTCGATCCCAGGACTCCAGGATCACACCCTGAGCTGAAGACAGATGCTCAACAGCTGAGCCACCCAGGCATCCCTGCCACCATTGCTCTCATAATATTTTCAATGAAAACCAATGTTCATAACAGTACAATATTTTTGCTCAGACTTAAAAGCAAAAGATTCTTTATATGATTTCTTTTATATAAACTCTACATACAATTCACATTTAGACTTCCTAAATTTCTCTTGAATCAACCACATTTTTTTTCCTTGTTAACTGCTAACAATGTATCAAGATTGCATCTTTCATTGCCTAGGCCAAATAAATATTGTCCTACCAGTCTACACATATCAATTCTCACTTATTGTACTGGAAGTAATTCTCAAAAAATATATAAAACTATAAAACATGTCTTATAACTTCTTTCTTAAAATACCCCAGAATGTCCTGTAGTTGCTCTTAGAAGATATTCTAAAATGCTTAAACTACCCTACAGGATTTTAAATGGTTAGCTCTTTGCTCACTTTTACAGCCATACCTACCATTCTTCCATTTTATTATATTTTGGCACCCATATTTCCCTTCTCTCGGTTCATAATCTTGACACGAAATCAATTTTTTAATCACCTCTTACATAACTTTCCCTTTAATTATGTCCTAAATTAATGTAAACCTAACACTCTATTTCATATCATTCCAATGTGCTTCCCTCTAATCTTTTCTATTTATGTCTGTTTCAAATATTTCTCACAACACTGAAGCCGTTTATTTTTTGGTCTCATGCTTCTGTTTTAACATTAATATCATCAGTGACCATATTTTTCTTTTGGTTCAATCATCTTACCTCAAAACATTAATAATGTCTTTAAACTCATTTTCATTTTCAATGCTACAACTGTCATCCGGTTCCCATCATTTTGCTCTTTTAGTCTAATAGCCATGTTCCTATCCTTCCGTCAATCTCTGAACCTCATTGATGTGAGACTTGTTCCCAGATGCTAGAAATAAGATAGTGAACAATACTGGTATGTGTCTCATGACCTTTATATCCAAATGGAGGAGATGAACAAGTGGATTAACAGATAAACAATAATTAATGAACTATTGCATGCCATTGATTAGACTAAACATCATATAATGCAATACATAGAAACCTTATAACATTTCTCATTTTTATAATATGCAAATAGTTTTAGATTACCTTATTGGATCCTTCCCTGGAACATTCTTTAATTTCATTATTACTTTAATTTTGTACAAGACACAAACAAGAGTCAAAGAGACACATGATTTCCAAATGTCCTATAGCAGGTGACATGTTGATGGCAATTATGGATATGGATCTAGATTATTTCCCTGGACTGGAGAAGCATGCTTCCCTACTCCCGGTTAATCACAGTGCCCCTCTGCATCCCTTCTATATATTCTTGAGTCCAGGTAACTCTAAAAATATGGAGCATTTAAGTTGCACTTGATTTATATTCTTAAATATGGTTCACTATTGTTGTGGTGGTTGTTTGTTTGTTTTGATTTTTTGGTGAGTATGCAGGGAGTTCATTTACTGGACTTTCTTTGTATTAGTTATTACCAAGATGAAAGTGATATTTTTTTAAATAAATAAAAACATTCCAGTAAAGATACGGTTAAATTTACAGGGAAAATATCATACTAACAAATCAGTAACAAAATGAATGAGATGGTAAAATCATAAGACATTCAATATGATATTTTTGTCCCCTTCAATCTACACTTATGGAGAAGCTCTTAGATTCTGGCTAAGTTGCATTATTTATGGAGACAGAACGGTGGGGCAGTTAGGTTAAGCATGGGGTAGGAGACATTGAGCATGTTATTTCTTATAATTGGCATTGTATTAGGTTGGATTTCTTCTCACACTTCTGAAATAACTATTCAAAATAATATTCATGCTGTAAAAGGTGCCCTCTATAAACTGGTAAAGACACTATATCTCCATAAAAATCCCTTCTGAAAAAGTTTGTTTTGGTTCACATATCAAAAGTTAGACCATGGAAGATCAGGAAGATTTGATTTAAGAGTACAAATACAAAGAAAAACATAACATTGTCATATATCTATCTATGATTTGCATGAACTTTCTCAGATATCACCAACTCGGTTAAAACTATCATTTAGAAGAAAGAATATAAAAAATAATCTGGGCTTTTTAAAACCTGTGTATTTATCTTTGAGATAGATAATAATACATAAGGTTTAATAATGAACATAACTTCATTTTGAAATTAGATTTAATTCTTGCCAAATCATTAGACTAATACAAACTTTTATTGTAAAAGTATTCTCTCTAGAATAATCTAAGTTTGAGTGCATTTCTGGTAATCATTCTTAATAATGGTTATAAATCATTTTTTGAATGCTGTTTCTCTGCCAACCATCAAGCTATTCCTCAACAAATTCACCTAGTATCCATATTATTTGGAATTTATTATTATTATTATTTCCTTTTTTAAGTTAAAGAACATGAAGCTCAAGAAATGAAATTAGCACCCTTAAATTGAATAGCACACAATTTACAAGAAGGCACTTGAAACCAAGGCTTTCTATTCTAAAATCTACGTCAAAAAAATAAGTATTTAATATATTATTAAATTCCACGATATAAATTGTCATTGGTTTTCAGAGACTATTTTAAGAAGCATTAAAATTAAAATTAAATTATGAATGATTATGGGATAGATAGGCAAATAAAAAGGGTATTAAGGGTTAAACAATAATAATTATTTGAAATGTAAGCATTTCCTTCTAAAGTCACTACACATTTTAATTTATTTGTGTATGCTTAAAGATTTTGACACAAGGGCATTTGAGTGGCTCAGTGGTTGAGCCTTTGGCTAAGGTCATGATCCCAGGGTCCGGGGATCAAGTCACGCACCAGACTCCTTGAGGGGACACTGCTTCTCCCTCTGCCTATGTCTCTGCCTCGCTCTCTGTGTCTCTCATTAATGAATAAATAAAATCTTATAAAAGAAGATTTTGACACAGATTTTAAAATATGGTATATTATTTTTCTAGAATGCTTTTTTAAATTAGATATGACAAAAATTCAATCCATGTATTATCATTATGCGTATAATTCTTTAGGCTAAAATTAATTCTTGGAGAGCCTTATCCTTAGCACCATGATTTTATGACATTGTATAATCCAGATTTTATATTAATGTTATCAGGATGACTTCTTAAATGTGTAAACCCATTCCCAACTAAAAGAGGGAGAAATTGAGGAACCTCCACACAGTTTTCCAGAGTGGCTGCACCAGTTCACATTCCCACTAACAGTGTAAGAGGGTTCCCCTTTTCTCCACATCCTCTCCAACATTTGTGGTTTCCTGCCTTGTTAATTTTCCCCATTCTCACTGGTGTGAGGTGGTATCTCATTGTGGTTTTGATTTGTATTTCCCTGATGGCAAGTGATGCAGAGCATTTTCTCATGTGCGTGTTGGCCATGTCTATATCTTCCTCTGTGAGATTTCTTTTCATGTCTTTTGCCCATTTCATGATTGGATTGTTTGTTTCTTTGCTGTTGAGTTTAATAAGTTCCTTATAGATCTTGGAAACTAGCCCTTTTTCTGATACGTCATTTGCAAATATCTTCTCCCATTCTACAGAATTGGTTGTCTTTTAGTTTTGTTGACTGTATCCTTTGCTGTGCAAAAGCTTCTTTTCTTGATGAAGTCCCAATAGTTCATTTGCTTCAACGTGGATGGAACTGGAGGGTATGATGCTGAGTGAAGTAAGTCAATAGGAGAAGGACAAACATTATATGGTCTCATTCATTTGGGGAATATAAATAATAGTGAAAGGGAATATAAGGGAAGGGAGAAGAACTGTGTGGGAAATATCAGAAAGGGAGACAGAACATAAAGATTCCTAACTCTGGGAAACGAACTAGGGGTGGTAGAAGGGGAGGAGGGCGGGGGGATGGGGTGACTGGGTGAAGGGCACTGAGGGGGGCACTTGACGGGATGAGCACTGGGTGTTATTCTGTATGTTGGCAAATTGAACGCCAATAAAAAATAAATTTATTATAAAAAATAAAATAAAATAAAAGAGAGAGAAATTGGTTGGATATTTGAAGAGGTGTTATAATTGGAGGACATACTATTACCTAGATTTATTAAGTCTGTGTTATTATAATTCAAAACATTCTTCATAAATCATCTTGCTTAGAAATGTTGATGAATGAGAAGTCAGAGTGACTTAAATGCCTGCACAAAGTACATACTCAGTGCTTCTTCACTAAGCCTACTTTCATCAATTATTCAATCCTAAGGATTAAATGGAAGCAAAAATGAGTTTAAGACAATTATTTGTAACTTCTCCAGTCATATTTTAACTGCAGATTTTAAAGTAATTGCTTCGTATAAGAACGGAAAATCCTGAAAACATATATGTGTAAGAATTATGTTGTTTTCCATGGCAGAACATTCATGTTTAGGTTTTCAAGCAAAAAACATAGTGTGTGAATTTTAATGCAACATGTATTCTGCAAAATATCCTGATAATACTTTCAACTTTGACTTTGTCATTAGATTTATCTCAATTTATTGCTCATCCTATTTTTCTTGTTTATATTCCTTTTAGGAGAACCTCAAATATACAAAACGAGTAGAAATTTAAAACAGTAAAAACATTTATGCACACATACTATTTACATGTGTGGTACAA
The DNA here is from genome assembly GCF_018345385.1 of Vulpes lagopus. Taxonomy (NCBI): domain Eukaryota; kingdom Metazoa; phylum Chordata; class Mammalia; order Carnivora; family Canidae; genus Vulpes; species Vulpes lagopus. The sequence continues at coordinate 76,663,154 of NC_054835.1, read as the reverse complement.
AGTTGCAAATACATACACATTTTCTATGTATTTATTTACATGCATATTAGCACATATGCCTATGTATACATCTATATATAAGTATGCATATATTTGCAACTGATTCTTGTAAGTAGGTGTGTTTTATTTGTATTCTTTTTTTTTAAGATTTTATTTATTTATTCATGAGAGACACACAGAAAGAGAGAGAGAAACAGACACACAGAGGGAGAAGCAGGCTCCTTGCAGGGAGCCTAATGTGGGACTCGATCCTGGACCCCGGGAATGCATCCTGAGCCAAAGACAGATGCTCAACCACTAAACCACCCAGGCATCCCTGGCATCAGAATCTAGGAACCACTAAAGGTCGAGGGTATGTGCTGGCAAATGACCTAGTTTGGTTTGGGACCTTGAAGAGTTGTACTCCAAGAGTAAGGGTTAAATGAAAATAAACTATACTTAGTAGGGACTTCAGTATAGCTTTGAATCAAGTTAGTACTACAAAAAAGGATTAATGTGATCCAGACATCACATTTCCCAAACTTGACGAAGGAAGATAGCATCTTCCAAAGCCTCCAGATAGTTTTACAAACAAAATATTTTATGTATGAAAAAATAGGTGTATTAGGATATGAGATATATGAAAATAACCCACAGCAAAAAAGACAATAGACCAACAAGACATATAATTATATGTTAATATGACATATTAACAAAAATATAATTTATAACCCAGTATGTTTAAGAATATTAAATACATGTTAATAACAGTATCAGGACTCTATAAAATATTTATGTCAATTACAAAATGAATGTAAAAATGAAAAATGCAAAACTTGATTAACATTAATAATTCAATATATAGATTAGACATTGCTGAAAAGTGAATTCATGAACTAGAAAATAGCCCAAGAGAAACTATATGTATTAAATCATGAAAAGTTATGAAGATAGAAATATTGAAGAGAAAAAGATCTAACATGTGAAATTGGAGTTCCAGAAAGAGTAAAAAGAATGAGGAAGAACTAACATTTGAAAAAATAATGGCTTAAATTTTCCAAAAAGAGGGACGCCTGGGTGATTCAGTGGTTTAGCATCTGCCTTTGGCTCAGGGCCTGATCCCGGGGTTCCGGGATCAAGTCCCACATCGGGCTCCCTGCATGGAGCCTGCTTCTCCCTCTCCCTGTGTCTCTGCCTCTCTTTCTCTGTGTCTCTTATGAATAAATAAATAAAATCTTTTGAAAAACTTTCCAAAAATAAATAAACACGTCATGCAAAAATTATGAATATGAACAAATAAAACCCAGGATAAAATATTTAACGAAATAAAAGTATCATGTAGGCATATCATAGGAAAAGAAGTAAAAGCAAGAGATAGAAACAGATAATCCTCTGAGGAGTCTTAACTGAAGGAATGAAAAGAAAAAAAATAAATATTCACAGTGTAATAATGTTTTCTGGTATTGAACAGAGATGAATAGATGTTGGGTGGATAGATGAATACAGGAATAGACCATAGATTATAGAAGATGATGAATGGATAGACAAATGCAGATAAATAGAATAAAATAAATGTCAATAATATCTCACAGGTGATTGTCAGAGACTGGAGGGATGGGGAGTAGGGAGTTAGTTACTTCTTATAGTTACAGAGTCTCATTTTGGGAAATGAAAAGTCTTGGAGATTAGTGGTAGTGAGTGTTACATAACTAAGTAAATATACTTAATTCCACAGAACCAAATACTTTAAAATACCTAAAAATAGTTATGTTATTTTTTTATTGTGGTAAAACATACATATTATAAAATTTACCATTTTTACTATTTTAAGTTTATTAAAATAATTTTAAGATACTTAAAAATAATTTTTAGTTATTGGAAGTGACCATTCCAATTTTTGTCTCTATAAATTTCACTATTTCAGAAACCTCATATAAATGGTATCATACAATATTTGTTCTTTTGTGAAGTATAGTGTGTCAGAAAGGAGCATTTGTCTTCCAAACTAATCCATGTTGTAGTAAGCCTCAAAATGTCCTTCCCTTTTGCAACTGAATAGTATCCCATTGTGTATATATTCCGCATTTTTTGTTCATTCATTCATTCATTCATTCATTCATTCATTCATTCATCATTGGGCACTTAGATTGCACCTTTTAGCTATTGTGAATAATGCTGCTGAACACATAAAAAATATCTGAGTTCCTGCTTTCACTTCTTAAAATGGTAGAGTTTATGCTATGTTACTTTACAACAATAAAAAAACCTAATAAGAGCATATTATTTAATAGATTCAACATAATAAATGCATTAACTAATAAAGAATGAAAATAGCATTAATATTAGCTCTCCAAAGATTTCCTATGTATTAAATAATAGATAACTCAGTGTCATTAACTTTTATATTAACTCTATAAAATAATTTTCATATTTCCTTGAAATAATTTCTCATCAGTCCTTTATGAACACTGTTCGTTAACAAAGTCATCTCTATTTCTTAATATAATATTTAGCTAATAAATATATAATCTAAAAAAATGTTCCTGATGGCTCTCACATGTTAAATTTCCCAGATTTAATATATTAGTTCAATGTAATATCACATCCAATAACATCTATAATGAGTGCTTCAGAGGCAAAATGAATATCTAGTTTAGGATTCAGATTGAGATATTTTGCACTCTACATTGGTTCAAATGATAGATAAATAAAAAATAATTTCTTATCCAGATTCATATATTGTCACAATTCGGTTTAAGTGTAATTTCTGAAGAGATTCTAGTGGTCTCTAGAAAAATCTTGCTATCATTAAAATAATAATATAAAGAAAATACACTGTTTTACACACAAACTATAACATAAGAACAGTTTTGTAGTTCCTGTTGCGCGGCTGTTCAATTCTACCATCAAGCACTAGCAAAACAAGATAAATGCATTTCTGGCTAGATCCATTTTTATCACTTTTCCCAATTTAATAAGTGTACATTAGCTTATTTAATTTCCCAATCTCTATGTATTTCATATTTTATGAGCTTGCTTATAGATCCTTCATAAGGAAATGCATAAATCACAAGAGCCCAAATTAATTGCACGTATCTGTACAACCAACACCCAAACCAAGAATAAGAGTATCATACCAAAGGTACTCTGAATATCCATCCCAGTCACCACTTACTCCAAAGGGTTACCCACTCCACTGACTTAACACAAAATATTATTTTACTTGTCTTTTGAACTTTACAACAAAAAAAAGCATGTGGCAGGAAGCCTGGGTGGCTCAGGTTGAACATCTGCCTTTGGCTGAGGGTGTGATTCCGGGGTCCTGGGATGGAGTCCCACATCAGGCTCTCCATGAGGAGTCTGCTTCTCCCTCTCTCTGTGTCTCTGTCTCTTTCTGTGTCTCTCATGAATAAATAAATAAAACCTTCAGGGAAAAAAAAGCATATGGCTTTTACTTAATGTATCTAATTCTCATTTTTTTCAGAGTATATGTTGGGTTTCATCCATGTTGTTACATGTGTATATAGTTTGTTCAATCTTGTTGTCATGTTAAGACTTATTAAAATGAATATATTACTTATATTTAACTTAGTTAAATATAAAAATTAAAATATTAAAATTAATTATAAAAATAGAAGCTACCAAGAAGTTTTTTTAAAATAGTTATAAAAATTCCACTTTCACCAAAGGTGCATGACCATTCCTTTTCTCCACATTCTAACCAATATTTGAATGTTTTTGTCTTTTTAAAAAATTTTAGTCATTCTCACAGTGCTGCATTTTGATTATGACTTGCATTTTCCTGATGAGTAATCATATTGAGTACTGTTTCATATGTTTATTGGATAATTGAATAAATTTTTGTGAAGTGACTATTTTTTTCCTATTGAGTTGTCTCTTTTGCTTTTTGTATTCTAGATATGAATTTTTGTTGGATGCACATTTGAGTTGAGTCTTTCATTCTCTTAATGTTTTTTGATAAAGACATTTCTTAATTTTAGTATAGGCACATTTATTATTCTCTACCTCTATGTCCTTCTTAAGAAATCTTTGTCTAGGGCAGCCTGGGTGCCTCAGTGGTTTAGTGCTGCCTTCAGCCCAGGGTGTGATTCTGGAGACACAGGATTGAGTCCCACGTCATGCTCCCTACTTGGACCCTGCTTCTCCCTCTGCCTGTCTCTCTCTCTCTCTCTCTCTCTCTCTCTCTCTGTGTGTGTGTGTGTGTGTGTGTGTGTGTGTGTCTTCCATGGATAAATAAATAAGATCTTAAAAAAATCTTTGTCTAACTAAGGACAAAAAATAATCTCATATTTCTCCTATGATTTTTATTGATTTGCCTTTCATACTTAGATATACAAAATATCTGAAAGTGATTTTGTTATCCTACCATTCATTTTTTTCATTTTTTTAAAAGATTTTATTTATTTATTCATGAGAGACAAAGAGAGAGAGGCAGAGACAAGGCAGAGGGAGAAGCAGGCTCCATGCAGGGAGCTTGATGTGGGACTGAATCCCAGGACTCCGAGATCATGACTGAGCTGAAGGCAGATGCTCAACCGCTGAGCCATCCAGGCATCCCTCATTTTTTTCTCTTTTTTTATGGACATTCCATTATTCATAATCCTTTTTCAGAGAGAACATCTTTTTAATTTTCAAGATTTATATCACTTTTATCACAAGTCAGATGACCATACATATGTGGATATCTCTCTGGACACCAAATACTATTCTTTTAGTTGATCTATTTACCTTCAGACAAAATTAGATGTTAATTGCTTGAACTTTATAACATGTATTGATATCTGGTACTGCAAGCTTCCAGTGTTGCCTTTCTTTTCAAACAAAATTTAGAATTGGATTATGAATTTATAGACACACTAATACCCATGGAATCTTGATCAAGATTGCACTGAATCTATAAGTCAGTGCAAGATAATTGAAATCTTTACAACAGTAGTTTTCTATTGGAGGTATTTGGCCCACAAAAGATCGTCGTCAATAACTAGAGATATCTTTGGTGGTCAGAACTGGAGTGCACCTAGTGAGATTGAAACCAAGAATACTTGGGATCCCTGGGTGGCGCAGCGGTTTGGCGCCTGCCTTTGGCCCAGGGCGCGATCCTGGAGACCCAGGATCAAATCCCACATCGGGCTCCCGGTGCATGGAGCCTGCTTCTCCCTCTGCCTATGTCTCTGCCTCTCTCTCTCTCTCTCTCTCTCTCTCTCTCTGTGACTATCATAAATAAATAAAAATTAAAAAAAAAAAAAAGAAACCAAGAATACTGCTTAATATCCTGCAGTGTACAATGTGGCACCTCCCAACAAAATAAAATATTCAAACCAAAATCTCAAGGTGCCAAGGTTCAGAAACCCTTCTTTATAAGACTGTGTTCCAATCTATGAAAATCACATATTTATATTTGTTTAAAACAATTTTCATTTTCCAAGCAATGTTGTGTGCTTTTTGTTATTAAAGTTTTGCACATCTTTTGCTATATGAATATATATTTTTTTTTCGCTAGGAATTAGATGTGTTTTTTAAAGTTCCCCTAAAGTATATTTTATTTCATTTTTTAAAAATTTTTCATTGCCAATATGTAGAAAGTAAATAGATGGATCTGTATTGATTTGACATCTGTGATCTTGCTAGATTCACTTATTGACTTACTGTTTGTTCTAGATAATTTTATATTTTTTCCATTCACAATCATTTTATCAATAACCAGTAATTCATTTATTTCTTGCCTATGAATACTAATGCCTGCTATTCATTATAATTGTCTTACTTTTTTTTTTATTGTCACCAATACACTGCCGGGCATAAGTGGGCTATAATGGCCTTCCTTATCTTGTTCTGATTTTAGGTAGAAATATGTCAATGATTCATTATGAGTATCTGATCTAGGGTATTTGTTAATATTCTAAGCTCATTAAGAAAAGTTTTGGGGAAAAAAAGAAAAAGAAAAAAGAAAAGTTTCTTGGGGGTGGCCTGGCTGGTTCAGCGGTTTAGCTCTGCCTGCAGCCCAGGGCGTGATCCTGGAGACCTCGGATCAAGTCCCACGTTGGGCTCCCTGCATGGAGTCTGCTTCTCCCTCTGCCTGTGTCTCTCATGAATAAATAGATAAAATCTTTACAAAATAATTTTGTGTATATCTTTTCTTTGTGTTTACTATAACCAGATATGTGTGTGTGTGTATCCAAATCAACTTCTCCTAGAAGTAAATAATTATTATAAGTTGTAGCTTCCATTGACATGATTACATTTAGTTTTCTTAGTGGATTGAATTGAGGGAGATGATAAATTCTATTTCATCAATATCCTGACTGTCACAACATAGAAAATATATTTCATCTATAATTATTCTCAGATTATCAAAATAGTTTTATTAAGAAAAATGTTTCTATCCTATAGGGTAAGAATAAAATTAGATTACTGTTTCTCATAATTCCTTTTGGGTTTTACATTTACATTTTTTCTAGATCCTTATATATTTATTCTTGTGCCATGAGGAGTTAAAGTATATAACGGGGGACCAGTTTGCCTTGTAAGGCATCTCTTCATTGTTATACTTATTTAAAGATGAAGGTAAAATTTCATGTAACTTCCAGCTTTTGACTTTTCTTGCAGGATTTCAGGGTTCTTGTCTCATAGAGATGAAGAATGAATTTCACAGACACAAAGGAGTGAAGGTAAGTGAAAGTTTATTAAGTGTAAGTGAGAGCAGAAAGGAAAGAAAAAAGGCTTCCTCAATGAGAGGGGTCTGGAATGGGTTGCCACTGCAGGCTTTTACTGGCAGTCTTTCGCTGAGAACTGACCCAGAAGCTTGTGGCCTTGAGATTCTTGTGCTGGCTTGGTTTGAGCAAGGTCTACTATTCATAACATCTTTAATGGCTTACTTCTTTGAAGTTTGGTCATTTTCTGTGATTGCAAAGTAGCTGCCCAAAAAATATCCTCCCTAACATCTAGGGCCAAGTGGTCTGCTTTGTTCCCTTATATCTGGTTTTGTCAGCCTCAACATCTCCACACCTGGGATTTCTGTGAGCCTGATCACAGAGCCCCCTGCCTGAACCTAGAGCCTCCTCGGAGGAGTCAGGACCTCCTCTCTCTCTCCCTGCCTAGACTTCAAACCTTTCCTTATTCACTTTGAAAATATCCATCCAAAGAGACAAAGGAAATAGTCGGTGTCAGGAGGGACCGTTAACAACATATTTTGTGAATATATTTTTGTCCCAAATTATATAAAAATGTGCAGTATCCTACTCCTCACACAAATGGACCATTTTCTCACATAGAGTGATACCACAGTATTGATTTATTGTTTGTGTTTATAGCAATTTACCTTGATTACTACATGTCTTTCAACGTAGCATGACTTACCTTTCCTGATTTGAAGTGTAAGTTGTAACATTTTTATTGGAGTGGGTATGTCTCATAAAAAAAGAGTGTAGTTTTCGTTTTTGGCATGACCTTGTCATTTGAGAAAGCATTACGTTTTAACGACATATAATTTAAAATGCCTTTAGGAGTGAGTTGAATTTACTGAGATATTTTTAAGAGTAATTACTTACTAGAGGTTGTCAGAGCACTTGTAGAGTATCAACCTTCTTCAGGGCAGATATTTGAGACTACTCAAAATGAATTAACGCTTCTACTATTAATGTTTGATAGGAGACCACAGTGAAAAAGATGGATGCTTATATAATTGACATCCTTAACATTTAGAGCTGAATACTTAAATGCCAGAAACATAATTCTGAATAAAATGTCAGGACCTAACTCAATAATATTTAATGATGTAGTAGGGAAGGAATGAACAGAAGTCATCTTATATTATTAATGAAATTATTTAAAATAGGCTTAATTGTCCCCACATATTGTTAAGAAGTTTTTATTCATATTATTGTTTTTAAGAATAATTTGTTTCAAATATTCAACTATACGAGTCTGGAGATGTCAACTATCTTTCTGATTCACATGATTGAAAAATACTTTTATCAAAATGTAAACAGCAATTGCACTTGGTCAGCTAAATATTTTAATTTACTACAATTAGTACAGTATGAAATCCTACTTCATTCTTGAGTTTTTAGTCTTTGTTAATGGATTGATCTTTTGCTAGTTAAATGATATGCTTAATAAAACTAATTTATACTAGTAGGACCTAGTAGGCATATGCAATAAAAATAAAAACAAATAATGCTGAGACAATATCCATTCAAAATTTATTAAGAAAACTAATAATTAATTAGCATAGTTGAAAAATAACTAAATGAATGATAGAAAACTATAATATATACCAATATGGCCCATAATTTTTATGAATAATTCTGTAAAAATTAGGGTCAAGAGTTTTAATAGTTATTTATTTCATTTTTAATTAATAAATTAAGTGGTGCTGTGGTGGTTTTAATGCAAAATTGCTTTTTGGAGAGTACATATTAAAGAATGCTTTTTGCAAAATCTTTACTCACTATATACTGAGAGCTGTAAGAAATTTAGGGCAGATTTATAGTTCAGCTAGTCATTTTGCTAAGCCTCAAATCCTGTCATTATAATCTTAATTACCTCTATAAGTAGAAAATAGGCTATAGTGTGGTGATCAAATTATATTTAACCATGTCCATCAATGCAGGGAAGGTTCCTGAAGAGGATTCCTGGATAAGGTAATGAATAATGCTCTTGCTTCAGACAGTAAAAGAAATACTTGTCAATATTAAGCATGGAATTCTGGGATTATAATGACAAGGAGCAAGAGATAGTCAAATAAATCAACTGGTATTGACTAGTTCTAAATATAGTCATCTTTTCTGGATCTATCAAGGCTATAAAACAGTTAACCAATCTTCCTGAAGTCAATGTTCCCTTTCATAGTGTTATTATAAGATATTATATACTAATGACTCTCAAATTGAACTCCAGAGAACCTTTCAGGGACTTCAGAGGTCAAAAGTAGTGTCATGATAATTCTTTTTCACTCACATTTTCTCTTATGGGAACTGTGGATTTCTTAAAAAGCTAAAAGATGAGTGTAATAGGCACAGACCCAAGGCAAGACATAGGAATTCAGCTGCTTTCTTTAAGTCAGCTGGAAATTTAGGAAATCTTATTTAAGAAATTTGCTGAAATGTAAAACAATGTCACTCTTTTCATTTTTTTCCCTTTGGAAAGTATAATTATTTCAATAAACTGCTATTTATGCAATGAGTTCATTAGTATTTTAAGGGGAATAATAATTTTTCAGTTAATTCCTAATACAAACTTGAACAGATCTAACATATGAATAAAAATTCTTTGGACTATTAGAGTGCCTGGGTGCCTCAGTCGGTTCAGTGTCCAGCTCTCGGTTTTGGCTCAGGTTGTGATCTCAGGGGTTGTGAGATGGAGCCCTGCATTGGACTCTGGGCTTGGCGAGGAATCTGCTTAAGTTTTTCTCCCTCTGCTCTGCCCCCACACCAGCACATGAGTTTTCTCTCTCTCTCAAATACATAATCTTTTTTAAAAAATAATTCTTTGGACCCTCAATATCTTCTAAGATTGTAAGGAGTTCCCAAGATCAAATAGTTTGGAAAAAAAAAAAGATCAAATAGTTTGGTAATGACCTTTGTATAGAATCTTTAATGATTGAGTTATTATTATTATTATTATTAGTTGTTATTATTTGAAGTATCTTCTTACTCTTGCACCACTAGAGAGCCAGCGTTTTATTAATTAATAATCAATTAATTAATTAATTATTTTAGGATGTACAAATGCTTCTCTATTATAGGATACCAAGTAACTAGACTTTCCAAGTCATTTACATTTCTAGGAAAAGCTTATACTGCAAATGGCCACTCTGGTTTCTGGGAAATTCTGTATTTTTAGCCTTATTAGTTATCATTATTTAATTACACAAGAAAGCTATTCAAGTATAATACTTATAGATAGCTATTTCATTAAAACATTTCCCAATGTTTACACAATATCAATCAGGATATTATATTTATTTTTTTCTCTGTGAGCAAATCTGGAGGAAGGGGAATGCTGTTTCCTCATTGTATCTCCAATGCGTAGTACATTTTCTGAAGTAAAGTAGATGTAGAGGCTGCTTTTAGGCAAACAGATTTGACCAATGGAATGTGGAAAGGGCTCACAGAGCCCAGCTGACTGAATACAACAGACAGATCCATCAGGGGACCCACCTCAAAATGTCCCAAGGGGTAACTGTCCAAAGGGCTATTTAGAATTAGGCACAGTTGCCAAAAAAAAAAAGGAGACTCAACACATTATCATACCTCTTCAACTTCCCCCTTAAAAGCAGCCCCCACCCACTGCCTTATTGCAGATAGCCTCTCCTTCGCTGTCATGCTCACAGGTCCCTTGCTGTATATTTAATAAACTTTTCTCTCCTTTGTCCTTCAAGTGAATTCTTTCACCTCCTACGCTACAGGCTTCCAGCTGATCAGTCACCACATATTTGGGGTCCCCCTATCTGATCAAGAGATACACCATTTAGACATCACAGTAGATCCTCAAGTATTGGATAAATTAATGGCATCTGTGGCAGAAACGCATGCATTATTTACTATTAATCTTTAATTATCTTGAATTTTTTAACCTCACCCCAGTCAGATTTACACTACTGCCCTTTTCTTTTAGAAAACATACCTGTCCATTTCCCTTATTGTTTCAATGTATGAACCACCCATATGCAGAAATTATCTTTCAAGGTTTTAATGGAGTATTTCAAATCACTTTTGAAATGAGTCTTTGTTTCCTTACTGCCTACAAAGGCGTGATATTCAAAGCCTTTTATTATCCAATGAAATTTAACTCTCAGAAATATAATTTTCCAGTGTCCTTTGAGTCATATCATGTTCCTTTGCACTAGGAAGATTAATATTCTCCCAAACATATCAATAACTCTGACAATTCATATATTTCACACAAAATAGTAATAAAATAGAGGTACTATTTCAAACATTTTAGTTGTATCTAATTTGTTCAAGTTAAATTTCTTAATATACAGTTTGTTTTATGATCCTTTTTATTATAGTAACACTATTTCCCAGTATCACTTAATAGCTATTAAGAGATAGCACTTAATTTAAACTGACTTTACCTTTTCTGCTGGATCTAAATGAATATGCATTCATGAATTTTATGATAATATGGCTTAATGAAATGTTATTATATAATTCTTTGCATAATGTCCTTTTATCTCCTCTCCTCTGTGCTGTGTATTTTAACTGTTCTTTGAATTTATAATAAAACAGATCAAGAATGACAAAGTAATGTGTTAATCTCATTTATTTAAAGGATAAATAATTTAATGATCCATATCCACACACCAAATGTCTAGTGATCATATGACTTCCAAACTTTCCAAAAAATTAAAAGCTGGTACAGTCCATATACATTTTTTTCATTAAGATACCTCTCTGAAGAGAAAATGAAGTTCATTACAGTTGCACTAACTTCGTTGAATGGCAATTTAAACAACTGAAATTTTGCTATACAATGTCAAAGGGATATTATGCACTTTGAAACTTCAACTTAAATTCCATCAAGTCAAATTTGTTGTAGTTTAATTGACCTATTGAATTGACCTTTATTTCCTTATCTACTATCTGTAATTAGGAATATTCAGAATATTGACATCAAGACCCTGCTGATGTATTGGTATACGAAGTTATGAAATGGAATATAGAGAAGTTTCCAAGCTTGGAAAAAAAAATTGGAGAAAAATCCAACGATTTTACTAATGATTTAGGAAAAAAGTTTATCTTGAGACTCTGTCCAACAGAGAAAGAAATATCAGAGCTTCTTAGCAACATCCTTAGTTGTAACAATTTGGCACTTGAAGCATTAGCTAAGGTTGTTCATCAGGGTGTCGCCTTTACTGACCCAACTCTGGATTCTGTAGAGTTCAACACTCTATAGGACATTTTAGAAATTTGGGTATAAAAGCTCCTGCTGACATTAAATCCATTCAAAGAATCTTCCCCTGTGGACATCAGTGTGTCACCATTTTAAGTGGTATCTATGACATTCAGATAGCAGTGCCCCTGATAGAAGTTATCAACTAACCTTTTGCACACAAGACTTAAACACTCTCAGTTGGAGAGGACAGTGCTACTGGGACTCTTCTTACATGGGGACCAATATCCATTCATTTCAGCCCCTATCTCTAAAAGAAAAAGCAATGCAACACAGAACCAACTGATTGAAAACACCAGTTCTGAGGTGGAATTTCTCTACTGGTTTTCCATTTGTACTTGTAACAAAACAGTACAAGTGAAAAGGAAACCTATCAAAGTCAAATCTTCAGAGATATGTGGATATAATATATTCTAAGTGGTCCAGTCTGCTTGCAAGAATCTTTGTGTTATCTGAGGACTTCTGGACCTATCTATCTTTCCAGAAGATACTGCATTCCAGTGGGACTCTTGCACTGCTCATGCTACACTCAGGGCCATGGGTGGGACAATGAGAGATTTAAAAGAATGCTTGCAAAAAAATCCAGAAATGAGTTTGACTTGCCAAAGTTGGTGCACCACAGGTAAAGCAAAGGCGCTGCTGGAGTTAATTGGTGTGCCAACAAGGAAGGATTAATTGCATACAGATTAAGGAAATGGGTGGAGTCATTTCTGAACCTCCCCATCAAAAAATCCAGCATGAGCAGATCCATACACACAGATAAACCATGTTTTCATGTACTTAGAAACCAAAGCATGAAACTATTTCCTACATTTCTATGTTTTAAAGATAGCTTTGTCTTGGGGGAACCCTAGGGAGATCAGAGGAGCCCTGGGGTTTGGGAGGGTGGGGCAGGACCAAACTGTTGCAACCACAGCTGGTGGAGCAAAGCCAGGAGGTGCTAACAAACTTGGCATGTCCTCCAAATGGGAGAGGTGAGGGCTATCAGTAATTGGTAGCTCCTCAGAGCAACTTAAATTCTAGTGTCTCAGGGAAGCTGCAGCTAAGGGGAGCAGTGAGCATGCTGCAGCCCTGGGGCGAGCATGGCCACGAGGAACAGGAGGATCAATGCAGTTGGTCCCATAAGGTTTTTTCACTGTCAATTTTCCCCTTTTTCATTCCTGCTGAGCCTGCAACCCCCAAGTCTGATTGAATTCCTAGAAAGGCCTACTGCCTGCTGCCTGCGAGAAGCCTACCAACCCTCCTGGAGTTGGGACATTGGTGAATGGGAAAACCAACATTCCAGGAGGCAAGCTGGACAGGGGTCAGCTTGCTTCAAATTATCATTCTCATTATTTTCTGACCTAGGTCCTTTGATCTGTAAGAGGCCTGATTACCTTTCTTTGAGATTTGCAGACCACTGGCCTTGAGGAGTGAAGGACCAGAACTTTTTCAGGCCACATAAAACAGCAAGCCTGAGGCCACCTTTGCCTCTAATTAGCCTAGCAATTTTTAGCAAAATGCTTTTCTTCCTTTCTTTTTTTTCTAGGTCACCCAAATGATTCTACTGATCCCCCATTGTGTATCTGTAGAACTTGCCCACCCTTGCAGAAAGAACAGAAAACCCCTGCACATAATGAAACACACCAGATGCCCTGGTACAAGCCCTTAGCACTGAGATAATGTTTATGGCTTGCACCATCGAGTCTGCTTATGATCAAGAAATTGTGCAGGCCACTGCACTCCCTTTGCTGATTTACTACTCTAATCCCCTTTAAAAACCCCTGCACCAATCAGAAACCTCAGAGTTGACTTTTGGACAGAGTCCACCTATTCCTCAGGTTGCCAGCCTCCTGAACAAAGCTCAAATTCCTTCTAATCCAAAACCCATTTCTTGAGTAATGGTCTTTCACGCGAAGGGCAGCCGAATTTGAGTTCAGTAACATTGCCACTCGATTTCCCTCTCTTTCTTCCCAGGCACAGGAGACAGACACGAGGTAGAGAAACCCCATTCTCAGAGCATGGGACACATCTAGAGCAGATAGAGGTTCTAATGGTTAAAAGAAAGCCTGTAGGATTGGATGATCCTCCCCAAATTTGAGACTTCCCACCAGTGACTTAGGTGGTCCAATGTCCAGGAGGTCTGTGTGCTACAGAATGCTCTTAGCCAGCCCTGGATGATATGCTCTAAGGAACTGTCATCTAAGATCATGAAAAGGAGCAGATCCTGCTGGTGCTGGAGCTGGAGCCCTCCTACCTGAGGAAGTCAAAACCAGGTTGCCAGAACAATGTCTATAGATCAGAGCAGAAGTTATAGATGTCCTGAGGACATTGTAAACAATCTGATAGGACCAGGGCAATGGATGAAAAGAAAATTAAGTTTTAGGGGGCACCTGGGTAGCTCAGTGGTTGAGCATCTGCCTTTGGTTTGGGTCGTGATCCTGAGGTCTGGAGACCAAGTCCCACATCAGGCTCCCTGCAAGGAGCCTGCTTCTCCTTCTGCCTATGTCTCTGCCTCTTTCTCGGTGTCTCTCATGAATAATAAATAAAATCTTAAAAAAGAAGAAAATTAAGTTTTTTTAAGTGGAAGTGGCTAAGATTCAGAAGCATGGATACATTGCTTTTGATACCCAACTTGAAGGACCATTTTGCTGTCCCAAGGAACTCCACTGAGGTTTACACTTGCCAGTTTCAGAGAATTATTTATTTCCCTCTAATGGGTTTTTGATCCTGTGTTTCTGAGATACTTGGTTTTTCATTCTTCCTACTCTATTCATTTTTTAATGAATGTAATTTTTAAATTCTTGTGTTTGACTCTCAGATACCACCTTTCTCATAATATACTCAGTAAATAGTTACTGAATGTCAGATTAAATGACTTGGACAAGGGGGTTCCTGTGATCTCTGCTTTAGGATTATAAAAAAAATCCTACAGAATAACTATTTTTTAGATGTTTAAATTATACAACTAATGCATACATTTTCTTTTCAAATTAGAATGCTAATTTGAGAATGAATTTGAGTCTGTGTATGGACCAACTAGGAAAAAGAGTTTTTATCACTTACTGATGTTTGCCACGAGTGTTTTTGGTGTGAGTGTAAATGTGTCTTTATGTTTGCCTATGTATTGATTGGCAGACATACAGTTTTATGTTTCCTTAAGGGACTTATGTCTTCTAGGCTGCCTTTTCCCTGAGATGAACTTATTTCCTTACTGAAAATGTTGAGGCTAAGTCACAATTTTATTCATATGGAATTTCAAGGAGCCCCAAATAGTCAAACAATCTTGAAAAAGAAGACTCACACTTCCCAATTATAAGCTACAGTCCTCAAAACATGTGATACTGATATAAGGATTAACACACAGATCAATGGAATAGAACTGAGAGTCCAGAATAATGCCAGACCAACAGGCAACTAATTTTCAACAAGAATATCAGAACCATTAAAGGGAAGGGAGGGAGGAATGGACTTTTCAACAAATGGTGTTGGGACAACTGGATATCCACATGCAACATCATGAAGTTGGACCTTTATATCTTATACATACAAAAATTAACTCAAAATCAATCAAATATCTAAATGTAAAGCTAAAACTATAAAACTCTTAGAAGAAAACCCAGGTATAAATCCTCACAGCCAAAGATTAGGCAATGGTTTCCTAATATAATACCAAAATCATAAGCAACAGAAGAAAAAAATGATAAATTGAATCTCATCAAAATAGAAAATGTACATCAAAGGATGCTATCATCCTTTGATAAAGTGAAAGACAACCCACTGAATGGAAGAAAATATTTGGAAATTATATATCATTTAAGAATCTAGTATCCAGAATATATAAAGAACTCAATAATAAGTTACAAACAGTCCAATTAAAAATGAGCAAAGAAAACAGATAAAGGATTTCAATCATAAACATTTCTCCAAAGAAGATATGCAAGTAACCAAAAAGCACATGAAAATATAATCAACATCTTTAGTTATTAGGGAAATGGAAATCAAAACCACAATAAGATACCATTTTACTCCACTTGTATGGCTAAAATTAAAAAAATAAAATCTAACAAACAAACAAAAAACAGAAAACACCAAGTATTAACAAGGATGTGAGTAATTTGGAACCCATTTATATATTGCTTCTGGGAATATACAATAGTACAGCCACTAGGGGAAACAGTTTGGCAATTCCTTAAGAAGTCAAATAAAGAGTTGCCATATACCCTAGCAATTCAACTCCTAAGTATTACTCAAGAGAATTAAAGACATACATTCACACAAAAACTAACACAGAGCACACAAAAACTAACACAGAGCACATAGCACCATTACTCATAATAGCCAACAAACAGAAACAATCTAAATGCCTGTCAACTGAAAAATGAATAAACACAATGTGAAAAGCCATACAAATGAAATAATATTAAAGCATTAAAAGGAATGAAGTACTGGTACATGGTGCAACAGGAATAAACTTCAAGAACATCATGCTGAATGGAACAAGTCACTCCAAAGACCATTTATAGGAAAAGTCCAGACTAGGAAAATCTACAGAGACAGAACGTACATTAGTGGTTGCTTATGTTTTGGTGGCATGAGATTTGGGGGAAAAAAAAAACTAACTGTTTTGGAGTTTCTTTTCAAGTTGACAAAAAAAAATATCCTAATATTGTTTGTGTCAAATGATGCACAACTCTGTGACTATGTAAAAGCCATTGAATTGCATGCTTTAAATAGGTAATTTATATGGAATGTGAAAGATATTTCAAAAAGCTGTTTAAAAAGGACACTATCAAGGAGTAATTCTGAATGATGACATTTGTTTTTTTTCCATCCTTGGTCACTTGGCTGAGCTCTGGTAACAGTAGATAAGGGATTCTTTATGAAACACTTATCTAGTAGAAAAAAAAATATTAATCTCCTAGTTGTTGCCAAGTGTTTCCTGGGGAACCACATATCTGTCTTTAGGCATAAGGCTCCCTAATTTACACCAAGATAATTTGGGGTTTGGAAGGAGAAAACAAAACTAGGTAACTGACCTTTGTTGAGTATTTGAGGGCAAAGAAAAACTCAGGAGGGAGAGGTTTCTGCAGAAGAGTAGGATGCTAGAACAATCTTGAGTAGAAATGATGGACAAAGTCGATAGAAGTCTGATATTTAGCTTCCAGTTATCTGCTGAATCACACTATGATGTAAACCTCTTACCCCTGACTCAGCAGTAATACTCTACTGTCTTTTCTGTTTGATATTGAGAGGTATGAGTTTAAAAAGTAGGGACTTGCCCCACATATGAGTTACTATTGTGTTGGAGACAATAGGGCAGTGGCGGTGCATCAAATGGAGAATGAGAATTGAACAGAAATCAGAGCTACCAATAGCCCAGGAGACATAAGATTCTGATTCACAGTCATCTTCTTAAAGGGCGTTTCTAAGTGTTTGAATAAATTGAATCTGTATATTAAAGAATATTGTGTTATATATGCAATGGAAAGCCAGTCTAAGTATGAAATATGCTGCAGGGATGGGGCATCCATTGATTATAAGACCTCAAAGTTGGGGACAGGAGAAAACGTGGAACAGAAGAGACAGTCACTATGATCGGAAGGAGGATTGCATTCAACAATAAGAATGCCAACAGCAGTAGTATTGTATAGGACAAGGGAGAGGCACAATATTATGGAGGCTTCTGCTGGCTGAGCTTGGAACCAAGCCTGTGAAAATCATGACATCATGTTATGTCACATCATGACATCATCACTGACATCAAAGGATTCTGGTGAGACAGCACAAGCAGGAGTTCTCCAAGCAAATGCTTTAGACAGCACGGCCCTCCATGGTCCTTAGAGATGCTTGAGTAGCCTCTAATTATCAGAGAAGAAAAATCCCCATTAACTAGATGATTGCAAGAAGATCCAATCATAGAGTTTCCTTCGGAAGCGAGACAGGTGTCTTCCTAACTCGCAAAGTAGAGAATTAAGCGGAAGTTGAGACTTGATCTAAGTGAGGAGAGACCAAAATGAAAGAGTAGGAGATACAACTGACTGAGCATTCTGGTTCTAGTTCATTGGAAGGAGTCATCAAACTCATGAGGATGGGAGCTGGGAGAAGAGTTGAGAACAGTGCTCAGAGCACGTCTTGTCCAGAATCTTGTTTCTTATTTTGTATCATGTGAGAATTGTAGAGGGACCTACTATCAGGTCTCTGGGGGTCATCAGGACAGGGACATCAGGAGCAGGAAGAGAGACATCAGTTGTCCTTCTCACCTGCTTCTCAGAAGTGCTCTTTTGTTTCCACCACTGGGAAGTTAATGGTCAATCCCTTGTGTCTTTTCTGAAGTTGGGGAGTAATTAGAAAGAAAGATTCATGTTTCCAGAACCTCCACCATCTCCCCAGGCCCAGGAGCACAAGTTCCAAAAGAGTAAACAAGAGACAAAGCCCTACTGACCCTTATATGATCTTTAGGAAGATGATAAGAAAGAAAAAAATATAGTTTCATCCTATTGATAATCAAAATTAACCTTTCTCAAAAAAAAAATTAACCTTTCTCTACTAAGGAGCATTTTTTTCATTACGTGTTCATAATAATGTTAATGTCAATGATTGAATGACATGCAGCAATTAAATAGATGTGTGGAATTCTCTTTTATTGATATATAATTGACACATAACATTATTTTTTATACACTGTGTATTTGTATATATTGAATAATCACCAAAATAAGTCTAGTTAACATCTGTCACCATACATAGTTACAAATTCTTTTTTCTTGTGATGAGAACTTTAAGATCTACTTTCTTAGCAACTTTCAAATAGATAATACAGTATTATTAACTATAGTCACCAGGCTTTACATTAAATCTCCAGAACTTAGTTATTTTAAAACTAGAGTTTTGAATCTCTTGACTTCCTTTGGCCATTTGTAAAGGTTCAGCCTTGTGTAAAAGTCTTTGGGGAAAAAAAAAAGGCTTTCTTTCCCTCCAAATCAAGTCCACTTTATTTGAATTTTTTCACATGCCACAAGTTTATATGAAAATAACTGTTTAGGGCAGCCCGAGTAGCTCAGCGGTTTAGCACCAACTTTGGCCCAGGGCCTGATCCTGGAGACCCGGGATCAAGTCCCACGTCAGGCTCCCTGCATGGAGCCTGCTTCTCCCTCTGCCTGTGTCTCTGCCTCTCTCTCTCTCTGTGTCTCTCATGAATAAATAAATATTAAAAAATGGCTGTTTAAACTGGAATTTAAACATGGAATTTAGGAGTGGGCATCATAGTAAAATGCCAGACACCAGCAGTTCAACCAGACAGATGAGGAGATCTGTAGTGGAAAGTCAGGTGATGCATATTTGGTCATTTAGCACTTGGTCACAACACACTGTGGCCCGCTGGCCTCCTCCATCCTTACCATCTCCCCCCTCCTCTTAAAAATATGCTGAACCCAATTATTTCCCAATAAAGTTGCATTAGGAATGGCAATGGTAGGAGGAACAGGAATGTTGGGACTGGAAACACTGCAGGGTGTCATGTGCCCCACCCATACCCACGCATGCACAGATGCCCACACATGTGTGCTTACCCATGATCAACTCTTATAGACACTCCTGCACATGTGCCCCCCACCCCCACAGTGAGAACAACAATGCAGGCCTCTAGCTGCCACCCTATTAGGGTTTGTTGGAAAGATATTCCCTGGCAGGTTTATCCCAGCAGCAGCTTCTGCTTCAGACTTGGAGTTCGGGGCTGGGGGCCTCAGTTCCAAGGAAGACTTTACAATGTGGTCAACCAGCCCTGGGTCATCCTTCAATCCTCAGGTATGGCTGACCCTAGAGTGATGCAGCCAATACCCTGGTCCTATGTGAATACAAAACCCCACACTTAGTGTTTTTGGAAGAGCTTTAGAAGGTAATTTAGATGACATTTAGACAACTTTGGCCTTTTCCTTTTGTTTTAGTTTTAATTTATGTTGGTATTTGTTCAACACATCAAGCAGATCTATATGTACTAAGCTAGGGATGGCATTTTATAGATACTGAGGTTGATATATTTTTTGAAGTATAATTTTAAATTCTGGATATAAATGAAATCATATTTTCAATTCCCCAAAATGGTGATATGGACCATGGAAAGAAGGGATTTCAGGTTAAAGTACCATGGGAAAACACTGAAGGTACATTTATTTCCCCCTTGGAAACTCACAGTGAGACTAGCATTTAAAGGCTATCAGAAAGCTTATGACCAAAAACCTTCCTACATGGCATAGCTAAATATTTCTTATATTATTTTAACCAGGGAATACTTTCTCTGAAAAATGCTGAAAAGTATCCTACGAAAATATCTAATGAGACACTTAGTTTTTTTCAGAAACAGAAAATAGCTTTTTTAATTTAATCCTTGAAGTTGGATTTCTTAGCCAAGATGAGCTAAATGAATGAAAAATAAAATATATTTTTTAATAACCTAAGATCTTACAAGAATTCTCTAATATTTTATAAATATTACAAATATACAATAAGGATCTAAAAATATATTTCTTCATTTCTCTCCTTGAATGACTGACTCAGACTGACTCATTACATTTCTTGTAATATTGCAAAATATTTGCATAATTTTACATAAAATATTTCATCATCAATATTTTGTCATGTGAATATAAGCCATTTCAAAATAAAGAAAATGCTGGTCATTCATTTATTCCTTTATTCATGAATTATTTTACAGTGCCTGCTCTCTGCCAGAAACTCTTAGAGTCACCGTGATTATAGGAGGGACAGCGGATTAATTTTTACTGAAAGGAGATATAATTTACAGAAGAGCAAAAGTCTTTCTAATAACAATTGAAAGCTATTAGGAAAACTATACTGGGTGATACATGAGCAGAACATGTATTTTGATAACCCCTGCTTTAGAGAATGACAGGCATCAACAAGGATGATGCTAGGGGGTGGGAAGGAAAACTTCCAGCAACTGTGATAACAATAGCAATTATAAAAATCCTGCCCTCTGTTGTTATTGGGTTTCTTATGTTTATCCCTGCAGAAAGCATTATGTCAAGCTAATAGTCACCACCCATTCACAGCGATTGGTCCTTTTTCCTTTGTAGCTCTGAAAGGACCATACCCACTGGTGGGTGGTCAGTGAGTTCAACTCTAAGGAGATAATTTTTTTTCTTCAGCTTCCAGGACTTAGAGCTGTACCAAATTCCACTCAACTTTTGGTACAACTATTAATCTGGGCCTACTGTAAAGTGAGATTTTTAGAAATACCAAATTTTATACAACCCAGGAAAGTCTTTTGAAAATTATGCCACAGAAAACTCAAAAATTCACTCCTTGTTATTTCCCTTGGCTAGCTGTCCTCCTACAGTGAACAAGTCTGTTGAAAACTGCAGAGAAGCTATCTGTTTGTCTTGTATTTGTTTTGCATTAAGCTCAAAGAATGAAGAAATACCAGGTACTACAACTGAAGGGATTCAACATTTACTTTATTGTGAAAGTCCAGCAAATAAAACGACATACAAGATCCATGCAAGGAATTCCTTGCATACCAGATATTTACACCTGGTTAAAACAAGAAAAAATTGCCTTCTGCATTGAAGTAAAGATAAATGACTCAAAGGCAAGAACATGTTTGGCGGGCAAGAGGAACAGAAAGATCAATGTGGCTGGATGTTAATGAACAAAGATGTTCATGGTCTGACATGCAGCACAGGGATGGTGAAGGGCCATGGTTTCTGGCTCTGGCAAGAGGCTCGGAATTTATTTAAAGAAAATATTAAAGCCATTAGCTTATAAAAACAAGAATGTAATGGATTACAGAGAGGCACAACTGGAAGTAATAAAACCACTTAGGAGATTATTGCACTGCAATAATGCAAAGATGAAGTGAAAGATAATAGGCTGTAGCACAGTACATGTGGAAAGAAATAGAAATACATAGACTGTGAGGATTTATCTAGGATATGCTTTAGGTGGAGGTGGTAGGGCTAGGTACCGTTTTGCATATGAAATGTGTAGGAAAGGGAAGAATTAATAATGACATTCGTTTTGGGCTTCAATAATTGCATGAATAGTATACCTATTTCCTAAAATGAGGGAAATCCACATTGTCATTGGGCAGAGACTGAGAAGTCAAAAGTTATCTTTTATCCACATTAAGTTTGATATATTTGTAAGAAATCAGGTTGAGATTTTCAGTAGCTTGTTGGTTGTATCAAAATGAAGTTCAGTTTACAAACCAGGGCAGAAATATAAAGTTGGAAATCTTTGGTAAACATGTGTGTCTTAAAGCAATATGTCCAGATTAAATCTCTTGGGAGTGAAAATAACAGAAAGAAAAGTAAAAGATTGGGACACTTGGGTGGCTCAGCGGTTGAGTGCTGGCCTTCAGCTCAGGGCATGATCCTGGGGTCCCAGGATTGAGTCCCACATCGGGCTCCCTGCATGGAGCCTCCTTCTGCCCCTGCCTGTCTCTACCTCTCTCTCTGTATGTCTCATGAATAAATAAATGTTAAAAAGAAAGAAGAAAGAAAGAAAGAAAGAAAGAAAGAAAGAAAGAAAGAAAGAAAGAAAGAAAGAAAGAAGAAAGAAAGAAAGAAAGAAAGAAAGAAAGAAAGAAAGAAAGAAAGAAAGAAAGAAAAAAGTAAAAGATTTAGGACTGAGCCCTGAGGTTTTCCAAAATTAAGAAATTGCCTAGAGAAGGAGCCAGCAAACATATTTTTGCAACTCACAGCTTTTGAAGTAGAAGGATACCTGGACAAATAAAGAATGGATGTAATGTTACCTTAAAATTTAAGGGAGATTAATTTGGGGGCATGGGCAGACAGAGGGAGAAAGAGAATCTTAAGCAGGCTCCATGCCCAGTGCAGAGCCTGACATGGGGCTCGATCTCACGTCCCTGAGATCATGACCAGAGCTAAAGCCAAAGTTGGATGCTTAACCAATGAGCTACCACAGCACACTTAAGGTACACTAATTTTTAATATATATTAAATAATTGTAATGGAACAAACTTTAATCACATTTTAGGGAACATAAGGACAGCTAAAGTTGTTTCTTTTATCCTCATAGACTTTTCATTTCAACCTTTTGTCTTTCATAGAGGAATTTGGTCTTAGATATTTAAAATACTAAAGGATATGAGGAAGATGTAGTAAGAAGACGGTTATTTTCTGCATTCTAAAAGTTACAGTGCTATAGTTGCCTAAGGTATCTGCTTCTTAAACAAGTAGGCTTTGTTAAAAAAACAAAATGGAGAGGAATGTAATAAATGTCCAGTGTCTTTTACTTCTTTGATATGTGAAAGTAATAAGAAGAAAAGTATTTCCTGAAAAGAAAATACTAGAGGAAAGAGAAATTGGGAAAAAGAAATATTATCATTGTAGAGTGTCCAAAAAGTCACCCTTGAGTTTAGAAATTGAAGGAACTATTTATAAAATTGCATCTTAACATCCTAGACTCTTGCTTTACCTGGAAAACCACAGAATATCCATATTTGGACAGAATAAATATCGCCATCCAGGCAACAAGCTATGAGTTATTTGGTAGGAGAGATACTAGAGTTAGACTAGAAAATGTTGGTTATATTAGATGATCAAGAGGAGAATACTTGATTTTTTTTTCTTTTTTGAGAATTAACTAGTTTATATAGAATGACTTAAGCCGTTCCTTATTCTATGTGATTCATTTGTGCCAACCAAGGCAAATATCCATGTTTTGATCACTTTATAACTTTTTTTTTTCTTTTTTACTTTATAACTTTTATAACAGAGTTTAAACATGCTTAAGTAAGGCTGAACCTAATGATCCCTTATCCTCAACCACTGCTCTTCACTCTGTCTTGGATTTTTGTTTGTTTGTTGTTTTTGTTTTGTTTTGTTGCTATTTCCTGACATAGATAGCCAAATGTGCCTGGAAATTCTTTCACCTTATTAAAAGAATTGTATTCCTAAACACCCCTCCACGTAGCATGAAACATCATCCTTTTGCTTGTTTCCTTCCTTTCTGACTCCCCATCTCTGTATGCTATTTATGTTGAAAGCCTCGTAAGGAATGGAATGATAGTGTTATTAATTTTTGCTTTTCCCTTTTAAACTCCTTATGTATAAATGTTCCTTATGGGAAAAAAAACCTGAGAATGTCATTAAAAACCATGTTGAATACAAATTTTATTTTCTATAACATCTATCCCATTCTTTTAACCAATACCTACTACACACTTATTGTGTACCTGGCACTATTCTAACTCAGCTGTGTTAACGCTGCGTATTGATTGCTTAAATGTAAATTCCCCTAGAAACTTTACAGAATCAAAGCTTTTAGGGAATGATATTTTTAAAAGTCAATTCTGATTATGTACTTGAAAATTATTAAAAATATTTAAGACTTTTTATAGTTTCAATAAGATGTTACTTTCTTTTATTTGCTTCTCTTTTTTTTGTGTGTCTTCTATTTCCCATTGACATGTGTCTTAATTTGGCTATATCATATTCAGGATTTCTCCCCCTTCTCCTTAACAAAAATTAAAGCTACAATACTGGAAATACTTTAGGAAAGTCAAACAAATGTAAGAGACTCAGAGGAAGATAAAAATGAAATAAATTGAGATCAGCAAAACATGCCTTACAGAAATTCTTTTCCAGCCTTTGTGAATCATGTTAACGAATTTCACTGTGTTTTCTATTGGCAGGAATTAAATTTACTTCTAAGACGATTTGAGTGAATTTGACAGAAGCTTAAATGAAAATATTATTTTATCTGTGACAGAACAGTAACTACAATGACTAATTTTATAGTAAGCTCAGTTTTAAAATAAAGACGATGTTTTCAATAAATTTATGAATTTTACAAGATGAACTCATTTCATATTTCAGTAAATTAATTCCCCAGAAGTCATATGGAAAAAGCCCATGGATATTAATAATATTCTGGCATAAATAACACATTTAAATTTTCAATCTTATCCTACTGCAATAGTTATCTCAGGAAGAAAATAAGAAATATTACATATTTAGAGGGCAAAAGCTTTTTTATTTAGATTTTCTTGCTTTCCAAAGTACTCATGGCAATTCATAGATAATCAGTAAAGCATAAGAAAAATAGCACAGCATATGGGATAATAAGAGAAATAAATAAAAGTAAATCTCCAGGCAAAAATAATAGCTAATAATATTCCTTACAGTTACTATCATTTTGTATCACATTTTTATCTTTATTTAAGGGGGGTATAATGAGATACAAAATTCATTCTGTCTGTTATGACTTTGTTAAATTAACTTTTCTTAAGTAGAGTACAGAGTGCTAGATGGTGACTCATGAATGGTTCAACAGGAGACCACAAGAAAAATTGAAATAGAGTTTATTACTCACAGGTCCTGGAGAAGGTATATGGTACTCTTTGAGAGTCACACGGGGAAGTCAAGGTACAATGCAAAGAGAGAGGGAAGCAGAACATGGGACACATTCCTTTTTTTAGGAGTGGTGGGTGGAGTGCTTTACAGTTCCCAGACTAAGGCTGGATTGGTCAATTCAATCCAAGAATGGTGCTTTGGTAAGCTCCATGGCATTCTTAAGAAAGGAGTGCCAAGGGGAATGCCTTGGGAGGTGAAGGGGAAACTACTGGCCATAAGAGCTGTTGGGAAAGTCATATCAGGGACTTAAGGTTGCTTGCTACTCTGTAGACTGCTGGTCATGAGCTTACATGAGGACGCTAGTGTCAGTTCAAGAACCCCACAGACCACTAAGCCAAACAAAATGGATATGGAAACAACCATACCATGGAGTAGCTTAGCTAAATTCTTGACACTGTCTGTAAAATATAAATCTAGAATTTGCTACAAAGATTTATATATTTTCCTGATTTAATCACATGCATACACACATGCAAACACACTGTGATAGTATGATTTGCAAAAATACATACATTCGATCATTCAGATGACTAAAATATATTTCTTATATACATTTAGTCTTCATTCAACCAGTTCCTAGATCCCAATTCCTAAATCTATTAGAATATTCTGAGTGATAAGAATAATAGGAACACCTTTTGTTGTAACATTTGGTCTCCTGTCCTCATTACCTGAAAATGCTTCAGAGCATCAGTAGATATGAGAACTCTCTGTAGAAAACTCCAAATGAAGCTAGATATGGGTGAGATATGAACAGTGTATATAACAATACACCATTTATAGTATCAAGATTACTTGTGCCCCAAATTAAGTCCCTTCTGAACTCTCACTAATTCTTAAATTTGGTAGTTGGTTACAATTCTTATAAGAAAAAACTTTAATAAAAAGAAAGACTAACTGAAAGTTGGTAGCACAAAATATAATCCTTGTTGTTCTAGTTGGCTTTGAGGTCATAATTAAAATTCACTGCCCTCATATCTACTACTCTTTCTAAATTTGCCATACTCCTAGTTATTAATTCTGTTACTCTGTGGTTTGCTTAGTGAGGTGACCCAGAACTTTATTACTGAATTATCAATAACTCTGATTCATTTTCACCACATCAAAGTGCAACGATCTCCTGTATTTGTCCATTTATTGTTACTAAACAGTTTTGGAAGCACAAAATGTTATCTAAATGTTATCTAATAGATAAAAACAAAATTAACCATAATCTATCCAGCATCTATGAGTATCAAATATTCTGGACTGTTACTTGAACAATGCAGGGAGGGGTTAGGGGCACCAAATTCCAGCACATAGAAAAATCCATTTTTAACTTTTGACTCCCCCAAAGCTTTACTACTAATATCCTACCAATGAACAAAGCCTTCTAGATAATATGAACTATCGACTAACACATATTTTGTATGTTGTATTTATTATATGCTGTATTCTTATAATAAAATAAGCTAGAGTGAAAAAGTCAATAGGAGAAGGACAAACATTATATGGTCTCATTCACTTGGGGAATATAAAAAATAGTGAAAGGGAATAAAGGGGAAAGGAGAGAAAATGAGTGAAAATATCAGTGAGAAAAAAAAAAAAGAAAATATCAGTGAGGATGACAGAATATGAGAGACTCCTAACTCTGGGAAATGAACAAGGGATAGTGGAAAGGGAGGTGGGCAGGGGTTTGGAGTGACTGGGTGACAGGCACTGAGGGGGGCAGTTGACGGGATGAGCACTGAGTAATATGCTACATGTTGGCAAATTGAACTCCAATTAAAAAATAATAAATAAAAATAAGCTAGAGAAAAGAAAATGTTATTAAGAAATTCATAAGGAAAATACATTTATAGTACAGCAGTGTATTTATCAAAAACAATCAACATATAAGTTCAAACCTGTGTTGCTCAAGGGTTAACTGTAATCACATCTGATGATTATACCCAGTATAGCAATCCCCTTATTTGACAAATAACCCATAAGGATTTTTACTATGGCCCTGCTGACTAGAATACTGAATCATGCAGAGACTCAAATTGCTGGGATGTGAAGCCCCCACATCACCAGGTATGTTACCAAGAGCAATGATGAGAAACCCCACCCCTTGAATCTTCAAATCACAAATCCTAGCTCTTGGAAGCAGAGCACCACACAATGACAGTTTCATGTGCATAATATATCTTAAAGAATCTTATCTTACTATTACTTACTTAATCGTATCTTACTATTATTATTATTCCAATCTGGGCCCAATGTTTCAATTTTCTGTCAGTTAAAAAGGTTCTATGTTGTGCTATTCATGAAAGAATCAGTCAGTTCCTTGAACATGTGCTCAATTTTGCATCTTCCCTGCCAAAAATCTCAATCTCTTAATCTTAAATAGTGTTGTCTGAAGTCCCATGTTGTCAGATAGTTGTGAATCTCTGGGTGGAGGTATTGTCAAAAGCAGTGTTGGCAGGGAGGGTGAGCCTTTACCCATAAGTGCATCCATTTGGTTAAGGAAAAATTACTGCCCCTTTATACAGTAAGAGGTTTGATATGAATAAATTGCTTCTAAGAGAATGGTTTCTCCTGAGAGATGCTACCCTAATAAGGGTGCAATATATATATATATATACTATATATATATATATATATATATATATTACCTTTTCTGGTAGAACAAACATTAAGCATTGTTATTGACTAGATTAACCTTAGAGAAGGGGAGTTAATGTTACTGGGACCTTGCATAGCCTCTATCTCTGCCTCCATGGTTTGCTGGTTCATGGAATCATGTGATAAGGCTCTGGGGATAAAGGCTGGGAAATCATGACTGAATGACCCATCCTATCAACTGGTTGGTTTGAGTCTCTTCATTAGGAATTGATATGAGATTCAAAAATCTTCAAACTCTATGCTCATCCCCTATATACCCTGCCATAACTTCTCCCTTCAACCTCCTGTGTCTGGTCTTGAAAAATTGTTCCTTTTCTCCCGGTCTCCTGACAATGCAGCCAAATCATGTGCTCAGATCTCTCCCTACTAGAAGGATGTGTCCTCACTACAGTCTTTCAAGTAATTTTTAATTTTGTGTCAAAAGAAAATGGCAGCTTAACTTGTTGATTGCTGTTTTAAAATAATTCAATATTATTGAAATTATTTATGGAAATCAGTATTGACTTTATCTTCCACAGGACTCTCTATTGAAAGTATTTTACAAATTAAAGAAATTATTAATAGAATACATAATTGTTTTAAAAGGCCATGATTCAAAATTTCCTTAATTACTGGTGAGCTGTAAAATTTTGACAAATTGCTGAATCTGCTTTTAGCAGTAAAAGTATACTAATAATGCCTACCTGTCTATCTCACCAATTAGGAAGGACAAGACAGTACCTATCTTATATTCAAGAGATAATATGTAATGAACTCAGTAATCAACACATACCAAGGGGTCATTAAAGAATAATCTTAATTTTAATCTAACGGTTGTTGAGAGGATCAAGTTTAATGTAACAATACACTACAAACTGCTTTAAATGATTTTTAGTTAAATGAAAATGGAAGTCGCTAATACTATTTCCAATTTTATTACGTAGTATTAGAATTATTTCTGGATGTTTCCTACAAAGTTGACATTTTCTCCCTTTTCTTGAAAATCTTCAGCAATCATAAAGGCATTCAAAATGTTTACCTAATTGGCCCTTGAAACTTCTTAGTTCAGCACATATAGCTTTAAATTTTTCAGTAACAATCAATATACAGATCTCTGCATCCCAAATATATAATTTAATTGACTGGAACCTTCACTGGCATTTGAAACAAATATAATCACATAGGTCAAAGTATTTCACAGAAGACGTGGTTATATATCACACAAGATTAAAATTAAATGTCAGGACACAGATTATTTTCCTACTAGCAAAGCTCGATGCTAGACATTTTCTTTTTCTTTTGTCCCTTTAGTGTTAACAATAAAACTGATTTGTAAATTTAAATGAAATTAGGACTTTTATCACAGCCTGTATGACATTAAATGCAGCAACTGTATCACGAAAATAAATAAGAATTAACAAGTCTCACCAGACTCTGATGTAACATGTTTATATGAACAGATATATCTGCAAAGATATTTAGAGTTCACACCTCTACCATAAACATTTTCATCTGCACTATTACAGGCACCGTTATCAAATGCATATATTATCCTAATTACTGAAGACACTGAACTTCTAAGGCGTATGAAGGCAAGATATACGTGGCTCAGTGACATAACATGGATAGAAAATGATTTCTTCTGAGTTTAAACTTTAGCACAGGCTGGAGTGGTGAAAGGGATTGAGTTCACAGAGGAGTCAAAGATAGATGGACATTGAATATTAGCTAAAGAAGAAAATAATATTCCAAGAAGATTACCTTATAAGAATAAAGGCAAATATATAAATAATATGCATGATATGAGGGATAATAGTAGGACATTTAATAAATGTACAAGATTTATGTAGAATAGTATTTGATGAACATAGAATGGAAATATATACAATGACTTAAATCTACACTAATTATTCTGATCTTTTAAATATAATCATTCATAAAGGAGTAAATTCATAGATAGATGATAGATGATAGATTAGATAGATGATAGATAGATAGATAGATAGATAGATAGATAGATAGATAGATAGATAGATAGATAGATAGATCGATCCACTTGTGGATTATATGACTATAGTTGTGCACAAATCATAGTGTTTTATAAGATTTATTAGATGTAATTGGTGAGATAAATTGAAATTATACCAGTAGTACATGCTTGAGAGTGAAGGAAAAATCTTTATTAGAAAAATAGGACAATGTGCAAGATCAGATAGCTAACTTCAGCAGGGATACAGAAACAATGAAAAAGAATCAAGTGGAAATTCTAGAAATCCTAGAAATTCATATATGAATAATGTATTTAATGGGCTAATGAATAAAGTTGACACAACTGAAGACATAACACATGAACTTAAATATAGATCAACAGAAATTACCAAAATGAAAACACAAAGAGGAAAATGACAGAAAAAAAATACGGAAACAAAAAGAGCATCTAAAATATGAGAAACACTATCACATAATCTCATTAAATCAAATCACAGAATCAAAGAGGAAAAGAGAGATAAAATTAGGCAAAAGAAATAGTTGAAGAAATAATTTTGAGCAGTTTTCACAATCATAGATACCAATCCACAGAGCCAAGAAACTCATACAAGAAGCAGGATAAATACCAAACCAAAGTAGTAACAACAAGAAAGGAACTTGACATATAATGTTGCAGCTTCTGAAAACAAAGACAAAATTCTTGAATGTGGCCACTTTAAATACATGGAGAAACCATGCAAGCCAAAGACAGTGGAGTGGGATATACAAGGAATATTACAAAACTGAAGGGGAAATAAAGAGTTTCTCAAGAAAAAACTGAAAGAAATTATTTCTATTTTCTAAGAAATATTACAGAAAGTTTTAAAGTAGAGAAGTATCATGCTAGTTAGAAACTTGGATTTTTAAAGAGAGAAGAAGAGTGTTGGGAAGTGAAACATTAAACTATTTTTCTTATGTTTAATCACTCTGGTAACTCCCTATTTAAGGTAAAAAATAGTAGCAATGTATTATGTGTATAAGATAGATATAAAACTACTCTTATTAACAAAATTTAAAAAGATGGGAAAGGGGAAATGAAAATAAACTAAAGTCTACACTACACATGAAATGGTGAAATGTTATCTGAGATAAACTTATTTTTAATTAAGATTTATATGTAAGCCATAGAGCAACCATTAAAAATTTAAATAATAGTCCCAGAGTGGAAATAAAATATAAAAAAATTAAAAATTCAATTAACCAGGTGAAAGAGGGCAGCCTCTTGGCTCAGTGGTTTAGCACTGCCTTTGGCCCAGGGCCTGATCCTGGAGACTTGGGATCGAGTCCCACATCAGGCTCCCTGAATGGAGCCTGCTTCTGCCTGTGTCTGTCTGTCTGTCTCTCTCTCACTCTCGTGGACAAATGAATAAAATATTTTAAAAAATAAAAATTATTACCAGGTGAAAGAAAGAAATGGTATGGGGGGGACAATAAACAGAACAAAGAGAAATCAGCTAACAACATGATATATTTTAATTCAGTGGCATAAAGAATCACATTTAATATAAATAGACTTAGGTTTACAGTGTGTACATTAAAAAAGAGGCTTAATCAGAACATCATAAGAACACCTAATTCTCTTCCTCTGCACCATAATGACAAGTGTCAAATAAAAATAATGCTAGAATATAATAAGAACTTCAGGAGACAGATTCTTTTTAGGGAGAGTTATAAAGAGAAGATCCAAAGTGTGGAGACCTATCAGTAAGTGTGGAACAGATAGTAAAAGAAAAAACTGTAACAAACAATTCCACCCCATAAATAAAATGAATTTCAAAGGGTTTGAGATTTCAGGTGCATGGAGGCCAACCAACCATACCAAACACAGATTCCAAACTCAGACCAATCCCTTACCAGGCTAGAAAAACAAACTGAATCAAAGGTTACTTATTTCTAACCACGACACATATTTGACTCAGTATATACTGTGCTATACAACTTGTAACAGCAATAACAAAAACAAATTGAAAAGAATTCAAAAAGAAAAAAAATCAGAAGAAATAAAGCAATCATCAGAATTAGACTAAGATGTAACATACATTGGAACAATCAGAGTTTAAAATAACCATGGTCAGTACACCTGAGTGGCTCAGTTGGCTAAGTATCTACCCTTGGCTCAGGTCATGATCGCAAGATCCTGGGATAGAGGCCCATTCAGGCTCTCTGCCCAGTGGGAAGTCTACTTCTCCCTCTGCCCTTCCGTCCACTTCTGCTCTCTCATGCTCTCAAATAAATAAATAAAATCTTAAAAAATAATAAATATAAGTAAAAATAACCACAATCAATATTTGTTCTAATAGAAAGATATTTTACATGTAAGATCAGATGTAAAATTCAGTAGAGAGATGGAAACCATAAGAAATTAATCTAATGGATGTGTTTGAGATAAAAAGATGACAAATGCTTTGAATAGATTCATCAACTGTTTTGGCACAGCTTGAGAAATCAGTGCTGTGAAGAGAAGCCAACGGAAATTACTCAAATTGCAATACAAAAGGAAAAAGATAATTAAACAAATAGATAAATCATCCAAAAGATGTGAAACAATGCCAAGAAATTTAGTATATTCATAATCCGAATCTCAGAAAAGAAGAGAATGCAGCAGAAGAAATTTTGAAGAAATTTAGTGACAAACATGAACACAGATCCAAAGCAAATAAGGATAAGCATTGCAGCAGACTTCTTATCAGAATTCATGCTAACAAGAAGACAGTGCAGTGACATCTTTAAATTACTGAAAAAAAAAAATAGGAACATCAATTCCATACCCAGTGAAAATAGATCTGAAAGGAAAAATAGATAAATCTGTAATTGTGTACTTTTTATATTTCAATACTCCTCACCCAATAACTGAAAGAAAAAAAATGACCTATAGGCATGTACTCAGTCAGAAAACAGGCAACCTTAATAACACTAATATTTATCTACAGAACACTTAACAACAGTAGAATATATATTCTTCTCAAGTATACATAGAACGTTCAATAAGAGAGGACATTTTTGATCCATAAAACAAAACCGAATTGTCATAAAATATATATTCTTTTAACATAACAGAATTAAATAAGATATTGATACCTAGAATATCCCTAAATATTTGCAAATTAATACAAATCTAAATAACAATTGGGTCAAAAAGAAATCTCAAGGTTCTGTTTTAAGTCAGAACATTAGAAAATTTGATGTTTACTTGAGGGTTTTTTAAAAAAAATAAATTACTGACAAAAACATCCCACAAATAATATATACTAACTTACAGGAAATCTACAGAAACAAAACGTAGATTAGTGTTTCCCGGGGGATGAGTGTAAGGAAATAGATCAATTGTAAAGGAGCAAGAGGTCTTTTTGCAATGATAGAACTGTTTCTACAATTGAGTTGTGGTGATGGTTGCACAAATTTATAAATTTATCAAAAAACATTGAATTGTAATCTTAAAATAGGTGAATACCATACATATAATTTATAACACAGTAAAATGGTTTTAAAAAAACAAATTTTATAGCTAGAGTATCCCCCTAACAGTATTTGCCTAAATTCAGCAAGCAAGAAGCAATTTCATTTTTGGAACTTAAAAAAATTTAAATATTGATATATTTGTTTTTTGTTCAAATGGTGTGTGCAGATATTTATTGTGGCATAGTCTGTTGTACTTGATAAATTTACTTAGTTACAATCATGGAACAACGTTTAGGAAACTATTAATAATTCTCTTTGTTAACTTTCAATAACATTCAAGAATATGTAAAATTTTAAATAGGTTGCTGCTATTCTCAATGTATATTTTTTGACATATAATTTTATGATATATATGTAGATAAATAATGAAAATTTTTTTCACCTTATACAAATTTATTTTTATTTCATTTTCTAGTAATTTGTTTGTAGATTATACCAATGTTGGTTTAGAAGAAAAATAAATAAATTTCCTGATTCTTGATCACAGACAGTTTGAAAACTGATTCAAAATTATTTTTTTAATTAAATATTCTATTTATTTATTAATGAGACACACACAGAGAGACAGAGACATAGGCAGGGGAAGAATAGGCTCCTTGCAGTGAGCCTGATGCAGGACTCGATCCCAGGACCCCAGGATCATACCCTGAGCCAAAGACAGGCACTCAACCACTGAGTCATCCAAGTGTTCCTCAAAATTGTTTTTCCCGTAGATTTACTTTTGGAAAGTTATTTTGTTCATTCATTTGATTTACTAAAATTAAAATTATGCATATTCGAAATGAGAAGTTTGAATTTTAATATATTTTTATCCTTGAAACTATTACATTACTAGTGATCAATTTTTTATCTATCATTTTAACCAACGTAGTTGTAACATTTGTAAAATATTTAGGGGACTATCACTCAGTTTAATGGTAAGAGTAGGAAAATATAAACATTTATTTTGTTATAATTAGACCTATAAGTATATGACCATCTAATATCACAGAAACATTTGAGGTAGGGGGAATACAATAAAATTAATAATAATAGTAATAATAAGAAGAAGAATGTAGGGTCAAGGATAATGGAGTTAATTTAATTTTATAATACTGAATGTGGAAAATTATAAGGACCATAACACTAAATAACATTGATTGAGAAATAGCACATCATATCCTAAATAGTTTTTAATAAATGGTAAATAAGTATCCAAATAATTTTTCACTTTTTCCACTTTACATTTATTATATCAAGAACTGAATCAACCTATGTTTAGGATTAGCCTCTAAATGTATTTTTTTTTATCTTTTATCAATACATCACAAAGTTATCGGTTTTAATAAAAGTATCACAAGTCAATATCTAAATATTAAGATCCTTTTGTTCTCTCTTGCACCATTTATAAAGAAAGAGTTAAAATGTGGAAATCATTATGAAACAATAACATATGTACCTAATCCTTAATAAAGAAAAAAATGGACATGACCATGAAGGGACAAGTCTCCTTTGACTAGAAGTAACAGAAAAGGTCACAGGAAAGAAATGATAATTGATCTTTATGTTGAATGATTATTAGAAATTTGACAGACCAAGTTGATAAGGAAATGAATGCCAAGAATAAAAGACAATATGTGCAAAAACCTTGATCGTCTGAAGAACTGCAAATAACATCATTTATTTAGGGAAACTGAATTAAACTGTGTATAAACATGTGCACATATATTTGAGAGAGAAAGAGAGAGAGAATATATATATATATATATATATATATAATATGAATTCTAA
This sequence comes from Vulpes lagopus, assembly GCF_018345385.1. Taxonomy (NCBI): domain Eukaryota; kingdom Metazoa; phylum Chordata; class Mammalia; order Carnivora; family Canidae; genus Vulpes; species Vulpes lagopus. The sequence goes on along the minus strand of NC_054835.1, from coordinate 76,627,995 downwards.
TAGCATTTTGCATTACTGCAAAATATGACCTTGGACAAATTCTTCTCTGAAACTCATTTTTCTTATTGATTAAATCATGATGCATCCTGCTTGTTTAGAAACTCCTGATGAATTCAAGCAAGGGTAAATGTTATTTATAAATTTGTTACTATTTTTCTAAGTATTGCAATCGATTATACTATTACAGAGTAATAGCAAATTGCTGTCTGCACATGATCTAATTAGGATTCTTATATAAGGGTAGTTAATGAAAGCTACTTTACCTGATAAAACCAGAAATTTCAAGGTTCCTTGCAGACTGAACACTTGTTAGTCACTTCACCTTCTGTATTTTAGTCTGCCATTGTTAGCACATGACTTCAAGGTTATCCTGGTAGCATCTGTATGAAAGAAGAGGGTAAGCAGGAAGGATTGCATGGAGATTTTAGGGCATAGAATTGGTATATATAATTCAATTCCACATTCCAATGTCCAGAATTTCGTTGCATGGCCCTGACAGTTCTGAAGGGTAGACAATGAAGTTTTTCTGTATGGCCAGGGAAGAAAGAAAAAGGCTTGGTGAATGCACAGTATTTTCTCTGTCAGATTGAGCATCCAAGTAAGATAAGCATTTGAGAAAAGTTTTGAACATCAATATATAATATAATCTCATGGGATAAAACACTAAATTTAGACACAATAAGTTATTTTAATATTAGGTGTGTCAGAAGAGCAAAGGACACTGACATCATTTTTCTCCCACATATAAAATTCTATTCCATACAGTTACACTTTATTAACATTCTTCCTTCCTATTGTGGTGTTGAAGTAGAGGAATAGTTCCGATTTTTAAAATCCTGGGCAAAGAACTCTCGATTATAATTAATATCTTCAAAAGACAAACACAGTTTAATGTTAATTTGAAACTAATTAATATACCATAAATTATTTTGCTCAATAAGGCTTTGTAATTTTAATTTAATTTATTTCTGAAAAGATTCCAGATTTACATAGTAGCAGGAATGAAATATCACCTCTCAATCAAGAATTCAAACATTGATGAAAATGAGGAGTAGAATTGTAAGCTAATGAATATTGGTCAGTTAACTTAAAGAAGCAGGCCTACAACAATGTGAGATTCTGAAGATGATTATGAAATTGTATACTTTAATGACTTCATTGGCTTCTCAGGAATCATCTTTGAAATAAAATTAACATTTTATATGGTCTATGTAAATGCTAATTTCATTAGGATACTCACACCAATTAAAATATTTACATATTAGGGTATGTTTTTCATTTCCTCCCAGGAATGCCATGTGTTCACAGACCTTTTCTCTCTTGTTTTCTGGCTCATTCTCCTGCCTTTGTTCTTTCTCTGTGTTTCTCTCCCTTTCAGAGAAAGTAGCAGGTCTTTCTCCCTGTAAGACTTCCCTCCTTTCACTCTAAGGGTTACTGATCAACACATTTAATGATGCATTTGACTTTATTTTCACAGCACAGTGATTATGTGATGACTGTGGGTAGTGTTGACAACAGTGTAAGTAGTTAAAAAAACTGAAAATAATTTTTTTTTCTGCTAATTATTTAGAATGCTTGACAGCTCTGATTAAATACCCTATGTCAGCCTTTTTGAAGATGAAGAGCTTAGCAGGATTTCTTTATCAAAAGTATTTCAGGGACATCCACTAGAACAAAATTATGAGATATTTGATGAAAGACTCTCAGAACCTTTAATAATCCCTGATGCATTTTGAATCTATAAAGGGTGCATAGATTATTTCCATAGAAAAAAATGCTTTATTCAGATATCTTACACATTCTGGAAACTATTCAAGTACAGATATTTCAAGACTAATATAAATAGGAATGCATATATTTTAATTATATAAAACTGGATTAAAATTCATTTACCTAGGAATTAATCCATACCTATACTCATTTAGATTTTTAAAAAGAGCATTTGGGAATAAAAGGGCATTTGGTAAAGGAGAGATACAGATAAAGAAAATTGTACTGATTAGATAGATGATAGAGATATAGAATGACAACATGTTGAATGGTTCATTTGAGTTTATTTTTTAATGTATTTTTTGTATTGTTTTATTTTGTGCAAATTGTGTGCTTCCCTAAAGCCTTTCAGGGGGTCCTGAGAAATAATAATGGAAAATATCACTGAGATCATCATAATTGGTAAATGCTATCATTTTCTGAGGTATGTTTCTATGTTTAATCAGGCAAGGTTCTATCAGAAAAAAATGCAAATTTTCAGTTTTTCCAGTGATAAGGGGCTTAATACAGGGCATCAAAGGCTTTTGCAATGATTTGTAGTTTTAAGAGTAAAGATCCTAAAATACCACTAGCTTAGGAAATCTGGAAGTGCAAATTCTTCCCAGACTGTAACACAGAACTGATCTGGGGATGTTCGCCCGAAAGCCACTGCAAACAGTATGTACCCTGCCAAGTTCCAAAGCAATTGTCTTTAGCTCTAAGAATACTTTCAACTTCTATTCTGTCTTCCAAATCAGCAAATATCTCTTATTGAATGAATCACAATTTTAATTCTGTTCATAAAATATCTTACAGACTGTGATTTTCAGGTTTCTCTCTTGCTCTACAGGAGAGAGTACAAAAAAGACTTAAACCTTTGAAAAATCATAATATTACATGCCGTATGCTTTTATTGGTCCTTATAAATTCTTTCTACCTCTATCAAACTTTTACAACAATGAAGGAAGACACGTGCATAACAAGTTTTAACTAATTTTTGTGTGCAAATGAACAGGATTGCCCATTCTCCAACAACAGATTCAAAGTTCCAGTGATTGCTTTATATATCCATAAATTACATTGATAACTTCTGTAGAACAGTAGCAACTGTGCTACTGTTCTAAAAACTACTTTAGTAGTTGTTAATAGTAGTGTATAATGGAGGTCATGCAATCGTTTTCCAGTTTTAGGTCCCAAATGGCTATGCAACTGCAGTCTGTCTCTCTGGATTACTTGTCCTGTAGCTCTGAATTTTCATATAAACAGTTGAACTGCTCTGTAAGCACCACAAATGGAACATAGAAAATCATTAGAACTACATGAAGAGTTAGAGACAACCAACCAGGGCCAGCCCCCATCTACTTTAGGCACCTGTTATTCAGCTCCTGCTTGAGGTAGAATGTCTAAGCTAAATACATTTCCAATTCCTGAACCATGGAAATCATGAAAAAGAACAAAAATAAAATGATTTATATTTAGAGAAATTGAAAATTGAGGAAGAAAATTCCTTCCCTTCTCTATTACTCATGGATCTCTGGAGAAGCATAACAAATTCAACAAGGTGAATACAGAAAAATCTTAACTATCAAATGCTTTTCTGTATTTATATGAAAAATTACCAAGGAAAGCAAAATATTCCATTTAAATTTTCAGTGAAGTTGTAAAATATGTATAATAATCTTTATTAAATTATTACATGACATATATTTAAAAATATAAAGTCTTTGAAGGATGTAAAATTAGATATTCTTGGATGAGAAAACTTAACACAAAAATTCTAATATTCCCAAGTTAATGTAGTTAATACTATTCATCCAGAAGTCCAAGAAGTTTTTGTTTTTGCTCTTGTAATTTTCAAGGCAAATGATCTGAAATTGTATATCTAATAAAAAATGTCCAAGAGTAGCTGTGATTCCCAGAAAATAATTATTCAGTTTGGATTGCCTTTATGTGTCTCTCATCTCTTCCATTCCAACAGGTCACTCAGTGGATGTTCTTCTCTTAGAAATGGCAGAAGGGAAAGAAGCAACCCTAAGCATGCATTGAGATTTATAGGTGTTTTCTAATGGCATCAGTACCTCCTTCCATGGGGATGGGGAATGAGAAGAGGTATAAAAGCTTGCTGAGTATCTAACCCACCATAGTGGAATAATGTGGCATTCTCAGACATCAACTTCAACCTGGAAAAATTGTATTTTACATAGACTTAAACTTAGACCTCTTTTAGAAAAGTAAATGCCCCTATTTTGTTCCTCATTATTACCACTAAGTTTCTGCACCTCTGAAATAAGGTGCATTTCATTTCTTCTCTTATCCATTTCTTCTCAATTCCAATCCTACCTTCCCTGAATCTTATCCTCCACCATCCACATCCTTTGGGTGGAGTTTCTCAAACTTCAGAAGTATACAAAAATCACTTAGATCTTCCTAAAATATGGATTCCAATTCAGTAATTCTGCTTAGGCATGAGATTTTCCATTCTGTCAAACTCCCCAGAAGATGTTCATGTTGTTGGTATGAAGCCCAACCTTTAATTATCAAGACTATTGCATTCTCAGAATTCTCTCTCTCTCTCTCTCTCTCTCTCTCTCTCTCTCTCTCTCTCTCTCACACACACACACACACACACACAGACACACGCACATGCACACACACAAAGACAAATGAACTCAAGTCTCTGTTTTAATTTTTTGTGTGTTTCTATTAATTACCAGATAAAAATCAACAGCATATGTTTTCTTTCCTCCCTTTTTAATAGAGCTTCTGACAATGCCAGTTTTATACGCTTTCCTACATCATCCATTTTTAATTAACATATGCTGATTCACTGTTCTGGAGGAAGCTCATGTGACATTAAATGCCATAGTGCCACCATAGTGCCACTAGCCTTAATTGTTCATCTTTTTTTTAAAGATTTTATTTATTTATTCATGAGATACACAGAAAGAGGGAGAGAGAGAGAGAGAGAGAGAGAGAGGCACAGACATAGGCAGAGGGAGAAGCAGACACTATGCAGGGAGCCTGACGTGAGACTTGATCCTGGGTCTCCAGGATCAGGCCCAAGCATGAAGGCAGTGCTAAACTGCTGAGCCATGCGGGCTGCCCAATTTTTCACTCTTTATAAAACAACTGTACCTCCCATTGGTTTGATTATATTAGATTATAAGTTTTAGCAGAAGAGCAACTCTATTTACCTGTCTCTTCAATAACCACTCAGAAATATTTCTATCTTACAGGCTATGCTATATTTTTATGTTTAGATGATGATGATGATGATGATGATTATTATTATTATTATTATTACTATAATTGTTATTATTTCACTTGTAAGTGCTTACTAAGTGACAGACACAAAGGAGATCACTAGGGATGCAGTGATAACCAAAAACCAATTTTTCTGGAAAACTTACAGTCCAGTGGAAGAAATATCATAAACAATCACACTAATAATTATATCATTACAGAATCTGGAAAGTACTATGCATGAAAGAAAACACAATGTAATATTGCTAACTGATTTAGTGGGAAACAAATAAGAACTTATTTAGTGGGGAAGCAACAGGTTAGCCTTCTCTGAAGAAGTACTATGGAATCCCAAAGAATGAGTAGGAGTTAGTGAAGAGGAAAATAGCAAGAGATTGAAGAAGTGGGAAAACAGGAGAAGTCAAGACTGGCAGTTACAAAAGCACTTGCTGGATCTCATGAACAAGAAGCAGTGATGTGCCTGGAGCTAGTAGTATAATGAGTGAAGCTAAAATGGTTGGTGATGGCAGAGAGCCAAACTGTACAAGCTTCTTCCTTCCATCTAAGGAGTCTGGATTTCACTGATCTTTAGGAGTAGGAAGCAAACGAAGAGTTTAAGCAGGTCATTGACATAAGGTGTGTACTTTTAAAAAAGATTGTTCTGCCAGTAATATGGGTTATAACATGGCTGGAAGCTTACAGTATATATTTATTGGAATATCTATTAAGTTTTGTTTATTGTTTCGTATGCAGTTCACACAATATTTGCCAGTTGGAGACACTGTTCTTTAACTTCACTGCAGTAAATGCAGGGCAAAATGAATGCTGCTTGGAGAGTAGTTAAAATTATCAGTATCCTAGAGGTAAGAGATTGTTATTTTACCTGTCCCAGAGAAGTGTGTGTGTGTGTGTGTGTGTGTGTGTGTGTGTGAGAGAGAGAGAGAGAGAGAGAGAGAGAGAATGAGAAAGGAAGAAAGAAAAATGAGAGTTTTATTTACAACAGATTACACTAATTCCAGGAAAATTGAGCCGAAGCTAACATGTCTACAAATTATACTGTATGATACACACTTTTTTTTTTTTTTTTAAAGATTGCATTTGTTTATTCATGAGAGACAGGCAGAGGGAGAAGCAGGCTCCATGCAGGGAGCCTGACGTGGGACTCGATCCCGGGTCTCCAAGATCACGCCCTGGGCTGAAGGTGGCGCTAAACCGCTGCGCCACCCAGGGATCCCCAATACACCCTTTAAATAAACCTCTTTAATTAATACCATCATTTGGTAGCATATCATTTTTAAACAGTTATGATATGCATTCTTAATACATTGACTGTTTAAAACTTTGTGTATTTTATTAAATGCTTTTAAACATGTGTTCAGGGATCCCTGGGTGGCTCAGCGGTTTAGCGCCTGCCTTAGGTCCAGGGCTTGATTCTGGAGTCTCCAGATCGAGTCCCACACCAGGCTCCCTGCATGGAGCCTGCTTCTCTCTTTCTCTTTCTCTCTTATGAATAAATAAATAAAATCATTTAAAAAAATAAAATAAATGTGCTCAGTCCATAAAGGGTACATTTTACATGGTAATTTCCAACATTTAAATTCTATGTACTTGTGAGCTCTTTTTAAATTCAAGCTGAGAGAATTCCAAAACCTTTAAAAATCACTATAATTTAATTTACCGTACAATATGTTGTACAGTTTGCAAATACTTTTACCTCTATTATTATTCTATCTTCCTATTGTCTCCTGACTATACAAACTTTCAATAAAAATCAAACCTTTTGATTTAAGTTCAGTATTTTACAATCACTATTATATCCTCTCGATATTGTATGACAATCATATATATATATATATTCAATGAAAAAGTTAACAATTCACCACCAGAATATACTCTACTTAGAGGGGAAAAAAGTGTTTAAGAGAATACGGAATGTGCTACTTCAGTCATTTTTTTAAAATATGTTTTTTATAGATTTTGCATGACCAATCAGTGACCCAAAGACAAAGCAATTTTATTTATTTTGTGGTATTTGGTACCAGAATAGGGCAATTATAGTAAGCCAATATAAAATTAAAAACAGAATATCACAGTAACTAATGAGTAAAAGGTTTTTGACAAACCTCACCTGTAATCTTATATATTAGTTTATCCTCAGGAAAATGTAAAATGAAATATTTCCCACAGGATTAGTTTTAGGAGTTCATTTTAGTAAATACTGTGATTTTAAATCAGTTTGGATTCAAAATCCAAATGTATAGAGTTGGTGGTAAAGGGATATTCAAAAATAATGAATATAAATAATCATAAGTGTATTTTTAAGATATTGAAATAAATAACTTTTTTGCTTGAGTATAGTGCAGTCAGGAGGGTTTTATATACTTAAAAAATAAATTATGTGAATGTTATATGGCAGTAAAACATCCAGTTTGAATATGTCAGTCTGTTCAACTTATGTCTGAATTATAGCATTTTTTCCCTAAGCAGTGACATATCAGTGAATGCCTTGGAGCCCTTTACAATAAAGGGGGAGGGTGGGGAATAAAAACTCTCTTCTCCATTACAAATGAGAAGTCTATTACAGAAGCTTAGTTCCAGCAAATATCAATCTGTCAGAATTTCACCTAATGAGGACCTCACATTGTTATTCCATTGGACAACTAAGTACTTCAAGAAATGTTGACTGCTAAAGTCTTCATTCTTTATTCTCTTATAACTTTTTCACCAACATAGAAAGGCTAACATTTGCTATGTTTTATTATCCTATGTAGTGGTAAAAGTTTCTACATGTTGTGCTTTGTGTGTACAGGTACATATGTGTGTGTGTGTGTGTGTGTCTAATTTGGGCTAGTGGGTGCTAGTAACATACACTGACTTCTCATTAACATAGAAAATTAACACATGATTATATCTCCTCTTTCCCCTGAATTTCACTTTATAGGACAGAGAGAATGAAAGAGACAGTAGATGATGGGAGATACCAACAGTTTTTGGTAACATAGAAAATTAACACATGCTTATATCTCCTCTTTTCCCTGAATTTCACTTTATAGGACAGAGAGAATGAAAGAGACAGTAGATGATGGGAGATACCAACAGGAAGAACCAATAACTCTCCAGAAGAGTAGGACAAGTTGGACCCTAAATGCCGGCCATGTGAGATATCTTATGAATCAAAGCAATTCAATCTGAAGAAGCCCAGAGAGGACCACAAATTAGAAAGTTTAGGTAAATCCAGAGGCAGTGTGAACTATGTAATTGACATAGGTAATTCTACACAAGAATAAATTAAAAATGAATTTTTACTTAATGAAGCTGTAGCTTGCACAACCTGGTGACCACAGCAACTCAAGAAACGTGTATGCGTCTGGATATGGGGACACTGAACAGAAGGAAAACTAAACTACAGGACAAAAGAAAGACTAGAATATTCGGTTAATGGATTCCTTAAGGTATTTTATTAAACATACAAATAATTCATTAATTTATACATTTTTTTCAACCCAGATTTTTCTTTTAGATAGTTTTCTCTTCCTGTTGCTTTGACACTTAAGAAGAAGCACAGCTTCACAAGAGGGTGATAGGTACAAATCTTGTTTAATTTTTACAATATAAGAAGCACAGCTTCACAAGAGGGTAGTAGGTACAAATCTTGTTAATTTTTACAATATATCCATGGTATAGTGAGAGATGTCTCTCATTTTATATTTAAAACACTTTCGTTTGTAGAAATTTGGCTTGCTCAAGATTACCCCAAAACTGAGTTACATTAATAACCACTTGTTTTACCCAACATGGTATATATTTCTTCTCTCCAGATTGTTTTCTAAAATGGCTTTAAAAATAATATGTTAAGACAGCAAAACTTCCAGAGCAACAAAGTCTGTTCTGCTTAAAAGAAGTGTATCTTTCTGTGGAATGACAGATCATAAGTACTTACATCCAGAACAACATAAGTCAAAGCCTTGACTCACCAGGTCCCTATTTTCATTGATCCTTCAGCAGATGTTACCAATAGCCATTGAGGCAGACATACAACACAACTGAAAAAAAAAAATATTGATCTTATTTGAATCACAAATACATACACACAAGCAAAGGTATGTTTCACTTTCATTTAAGTTTGAGGTGACAGGAGATTCTTGGGGAAAAAAATCTGTGGTTTCATTTTCCCATGCAAATATTCAGGAAGCAACATGGATAATTCTTTCTTCACTTGTGTTTTCACAGGGCATTTTTTCCCTCTTCTCTACTGAAATTCTTAATTTTAACATTATATTTTTATAGACAGATATATTATTACAGTTTTGGGATAAAAATTTTTTATTATAAAATACATGCTTAGGTGATAGTCATGATCTTGCCATACTAATAGGCTGAGCCATTGAGAAATCTTTGTTGTAGAATACATTTGTTTTAATTAGGGCACTTGACATTAAAGAACATTTTTTTAAAAGTAAATAAAAAAGAAAATATATCAGTAAAGTACACTATAAGTGGATATAATAATTATATGAAAGAATTCATCATTCTACTCATTAAGAAAACCAACATATATATGAGGCAAACAAATATATATGTACAAATGATATTATATCTAATGAAACAGACAGAGACTTACATGTAGATGGCTAGTTTCAAATCAGAAGTATTTGCACAGGACACAGTTTAAAGTTATTTTTTTCATAGTAATGTTTTCTTTTTTTCTAGCTTACCAAAAGCATACATTATATAGTACATGTAACATACAAAATGCATGTTAATCAACTGTTTATGTTATTGTAAGGCTTTCAGTCAAAAGTAGGCTATTATGTTTGCAGGAGTCAAAAGATGCACATGGATTTTCACCTGAACAGGGACTATATTTTGAATAATCATGGGTACGACATACTCAACAACTGCAGATATATAATTTGGTCACAAATACTGATCAGTATAATTACAATTGTCCTATTAAGACAATTTTCTCTTTGTAAAGAAGAGAAAATACATTTACAGTAGTGTGCTGTAGACTCGCATGGTTCAAAACTATGTTGTGCAAGGGTCAACTGTGATATCATTTTAAATGTCCCCTATGTAAATCCTGAGAGCTTGAACCAGGGTGTCTCTTGGTTCTTCATTGTTTTCCGGTCTTCTTTTCTTTTTGCTTTAGAACAAGCCTTAAGTGAGGATGGTCTGTAAAATTTGTAGACCTTTTAAAGATCCGAATTTATGGAATCTTTGCAGTTCGCAGTGAGAATGGGATATTTGAAACCATCTCTGACAATGCAACCTAAATAATAATGGCTAAGACATGGTTTGGGAGAAATAAAGCTGAAGGGAAGGAATCATTGTTAACAGATTGACTTCCTTGCCATGCTGGGGTTTGGGTTTAACAAGCACTACACCCACTGACAGGAAAAAAAATTACAAATGAGACTGAAGCTCATGGATCCAGGGCTAGGTGGATATTAAATGCATTACAAAATAACTTTAATAAAGCTCAATCAGTCAACAATGTGGTGTCTTTCTTTTTTAAAATATGTCCTAGTAAAATCTAAGGTAAGAGAGAAGCAGCTAGAGGCTGCTAGAGCTGCAAAATCATGACCTGTATTTCCTGTATGAAATTAAGATTAAAAAAATTAAAAAAAAGAAAAAAAGAAATTAAGATTTCCACTACCTCTATACTATTATTACCAAGTGATGCTGTACAAAAGGAATTCTAATGGTTTGGACCCTATATGTGATTTTATTGTTGAAGAGAAAAGTTGATGTGTGCAAAACTGTTTCAGATTTTAAGCCCCCAAATGGAGTTAACTAATGGGGAAATTTTCAGGATTATGCAAAAGATAGAGCAATAAGAAAAAAAAAAAGTATAAGAAAACCTCAAGATAATTAAACTATGTGGAATTCTTCAGAGGCTCAATTAAAAATGACATGAAAAAGGAAGAAATAGATGGAGTAGCTACTAAAATTTTAATGAATCACTATAAGAGATTAGGTCATCCAGCCCTACCAACTACTCAGGTTGTGAAAGAACTGAGACAAATTTATTTACTTTATCTTGGCCATGATAAATGTAAAAAGTCTGATGATGATAAGAAATTAGAGTCTATAATCTTTTCAGAGTCCATGCCCATTAAAACAGGGTAGGATAAGAATTCTGAGTGACCAGCCATTAGAAACGACAAATACCCACCATTTGCTTCAAAGTGGATGGAACTGGAGTGTATTATGCTGAGTGAAATAAGTCTATCAGAGAAAGACAAACATTATAGGTCTCATTCATTTGCGGAATATAAAAAATAGTGAAAGGGATTAAAGGGGAAAGGAGATAAAATGAGTGGGAAATACCAGTGAGGGAGACAGAACATGAGAGACTCCTAACTCTGGGAAATGAACAAGGGGTAGTGGGAGGGGAGGTGGGCGGGGGGATGGGGTGACTGGATGATGGGCACTGAGGGGGGCACTTGACAGGATGAGCACTGGGTGTTATGCCATATGTTGGCAAATTAAACTCCAATTAAAAAATATACAAAAAAAAAAAAAGAAGAAGAAGAAGAATTCTGAGTGACAAGAGGGCCAGGGTATATTGACACAATCATCAGTAGGGGACCCAAGGTCATTTGCACTGGAGCCAGGTAAAATGGCCTATGGCTGGTAAAGAAAATTCATTAGGATTACTGAACACTGGTGTTCAGTGTATTGTTTTTTATAAACCTGCTAATGAAAAATGAGAAGGTAATAAAAATTAGCAGAGTATGATGATGCAAAACAGGTTTTCAGATAAAACTACAGCTTAAAGTAGGGATTTATGAACAAATTGTAGGTATATATGGGTGTTGGCCTCACTATTGCCAGAATATATTATTGGAATATATGTTATATATAAATAGGAGAGTTCTCTCTTATTCAAAATATAGGAAAAGGAAATGTGATCCAACTCTGCTCTTCAGGCTGTTTTAATTGGGCAGTCTACATGAGAACATTATAGAATACTCTAAATATACTCAAGTTCTTAATTTAAAACAATACAGGATACTTGAGGGTTATAAATATTTTGGTTTCATAAAGGAGCTATTAGATGTGAGTATATTAATATCCCAGAACTCCTTGTTTAATAGTCCATCAGGGCCTCTAAAAGTTCATGAATTTTTAAGTTGACTGTAGATTATAGAGGATAGGATAAAGTGGAGACTCCAAAACTATCAGCTGTACCCAAAATGATATCAATAATTCAAGATATACCACAAACGAAGGGACATAGTTTGGTTTGGTTCTTACCTTCTTTTCCATTTCTGTTTAGAAGAAAGTTGAATGAAGCTGATTTGCATTTCTCTGGGATGGGCTCCAACATACATTGACTGTGTAACCACAGGAATATTTAATTTCTCTGCTGATTGCTATGACCTGGTAAAAAGAGATACAGATTGAATTTAGTTGGAAAGTACTATTATTCATTATATTAATCATAGAATGTTGGTATCTCAATCAGAAGAATTAGCCAAGCCAGAAGTAAAAATACTTATTAATCATATGACCACCAGAGTATGATAATTAACCCAAATAAAGTACAAGGCTCAAAACAGATGATACAATTCCTTGACATCATTTCAACAGAAGCAATAGAAACATTGCCCCCAGACAACCAAAAATAAGTTATTGTCTCTACCAGCTCCAAATCAATCAAGGGACATATAGATTTATTAGGTTGTTTGGTTTTTAAAGATATCTCATATCGCTTTTGAGGATATTATTAGCACATATTCACAAACTTACCAGGAAAATAGTTAAATTTGATTTTTCTCACAAGAGTAAGCTTTCTTGGAGCTGTAAGAGTCACATGATATTATTCAACACGAGCAGACCCCAACCATCAAAGACTTTGGAAATGTATGAAATTTAAGGCCATAATGATTGGACAATCAAGTAAAAGCCTGTGACTGCCACCCAGCAGAGAGACCACTGGGATTTTGGACAAACTTACTGTTGCAATTTCTTTTTTCTTTTTTAAGATTTTATTTATTTATTCATGGCAGACACAGATAGAGAGAGAGAGAGGCAGAGACACAGGCAGAGGGAGAAGCAGGCTCCATGCAGGGAGCCCAATGTGGGACTCGATCCCGGGTCTCCAGGATCACACCCCGGGCCGAAGATGACGCTAAACCACTGGGCCACCGGTGCTGTCCTACTGTTGCAATTTCAATGTGTACACTATTTAAAAGGAAATTGCTAGATCGTTATCAAGGTTTTTGTTGCAATTGTTTCTATTATGGAGAGATGCAAAATTATCTTGACTCAAGATACCCATTGTGTCAAAACACCTGCTCCATTCCTGATTTAACAGGTATTGTGTATTTACCACATATATAGCAGAGGTTTGTTTGTTGGCTTGTTTGTTTGTTTTTGAGGGTGGAGGGCGAATTACTAAGGTAGAGGATATTTGGAAAGCAAAAACCAGTATTAGTTTAGGGGTAACTTGGTGACACGTATTCTTGCTTCTGATACTGACAGTGTCTGTCAAGGACACTTTTGAGAAGAACTTTGGCATATTCAAACTACAGTGGAGTTTGAATGACTACAAATCATACCATATTGTCCTGGGGAATTCAACATTTTTAAGTCCAAACTCAGTTTGTAATTATGAAACAAGCATTCTAAGGCAATAAAATGTTTGGTAGATAAACTGACATTGACCAAAATGTCCTACCTGAAAGAGCTCTAGGGGAAAACTGTCACAAGTCTAGAAATCCTTGGGCAAGCTAAACTTGTATTTCTAAAAATAGACAGGAAATGAGAAAAATATCTTGTTGACCTTTTTATTGTCCACTTAAAAAATAATTTATTTCAGGAGGAAGGAAAAGATGCAAGGAGTTGGACAGATTACACTACTTTAAAAATAGATAAAATAACCTCAAAGAATAGTTAAACAGCATAATAAGAATAAAGATGGGAAAAAGCATGAACACTTAACCAAGAGGTGCTGTTAAGTATGTTCATTGAGATGAAAACAGATGTAGCTCAAGGATAAAGGCCTGGATCTTGGCAAAAGTAGTAAAAACAATGAATTTATGGAAGATTTGCCATCACACTCCCCACTCCCCACCCCCCCACCAAGGTCTATGGGAATTTGTAAATGGAGAACGTAACTGTATAGGTGATCCTAGCTTCCAAGGCCCCACGTATAAACAACTAACAGATGTGCCTAATAGAATAGTTGGAATTGGAAGCCTATTCAACTTAATCAAGAATATACTTGCATGTATACGTGCATTTGTATGGGGGGGGTGGGGATATTACTTAAATATGAAGCTTTTCATGAGATCTAGTTAATACAATCTTATAGTAAGTATGGCATAGGTCATATAGTTGTGCCCCACAAGAGAACTGAAAGTACAGAATTACAAAATTTGGCTCTAGATTTACACCACAATCCATGACAGCATTGATCATACAGACAGGGACTGCTTTTGTTAGAAAGCCCTAAAAACTACTGTTGAAATTCTAAATGACTGATTTTGCAATAAAGTTAGTTTAATAACTGGCATTTAGTATAATACTGATGTAATTGATAAGAGTAATTTGATTCACCTACATCTCATCTGATGTTGCAAAAATAATTAGTATTTGACAGTTGTCCGTTTGCTTTTTTGTTTTATAAATATTGCGAAAGATACATGGAAAATTGATTATAGCAATTCATAATTTAGAAGATTTGTTTAAGAGTCAGGTGATTGATTTAGTAAGATATAATTAATTTACAGCTAAACTGGTAAACTCTACCTTTATCTTTGGGAATACCAGGATGTATGGTTTTGATTCTTGGCCAAGATAAGGACAGTCGAATTTATGACATGCTAATTAAAGTGCAAAATTTACTTGGTAACCTTTAGGGTCAATCTGATGGTTTTCCAAAGGCTTAAAATATTGGACAGCTTAACTAGACTACATAACCAAAAAATCTGGCTGGGAATGTCTTCTTTGAGCTCTCCCAAAGTTAAGGTTCATCACACAGGTAGAGATTTACATTGGAGACAAAATATATCCATGTTCACATAACGCTGTGGAGAGCTTTACTCCTAGAACTCTCTCAGACCCCAGTATTGCCTGTACTGTCTATCTTTGGCTACACTATATGTTTGTCTTTAAATACAAACTTGATAGGAATGTACTCTGTGGGTTTTTGTGAGTCCTTTCACCATCTAAACTTGTCAGATATTTTTAGTTAAGTCTTATTCAAAATAGTAGCTTCATCTTTTTCATTAGCAAAAGATATTGTGTGGCTAATAAAATTATTAAACAGTCTTTTCTGGAAGTATGCAATTGCAATGAACATCATTCTTCCAAAGCTTCTCCTGGCCACCCCTCCCCCACCTCTGCCCATAGAGCAATTTTGGTGAGGCCATAGATCCATCAAGAACAAGATTTTTAGAAAGGCACTGGTCCACAATCTAAAATGGGACCACATTGGAAAGTCTCTTCCTAACAGATTCACAAGCAGAATAACTAAACAAATAAATTGTTTTAACTAATAAGAAAGACTATAGACACAGGAAGTGGCTCAGCTAAGTCCAATTCTGAAAACTGTTTGAAATTCCTATCCCTGAAAGTTCTTTGTTAATCTGAGAAAAGAATGGGAAGAGAGGGCTTAGTGTAGACACTATTGTCAACACAATCCAAAAATGATTTTAATAATTACATTCCTCTTGTGTTAAGGTAAATTGTGGTTAGACAAGAGTGGCTACTTGCTGGGATGATTAATTTGGAATAATTTGCTGTGGAATTTTTCATTTCCTGATTTAAATGGTCTTTTAAGAGCTCAGCAAACTCTTGTAATTCAGCAAAATCTTGTAATTCACAGGAGGAGACAGCAGACCATCTTATTTTCTATTTTTAACAAAAAGTTTAAGATGATTAACAAGAGAGTAAATACAGTGTTTGTGAAACCATCACCTCTATCTTGAGCAATGTGTTCCCAAAAGTAGTATTTAAATGGATTCTGAAATGGATGTTTCTCTCCACTTACCAGACTGAATTTTTGATCAATCAGATTTGAAAAAAAGACCTCACGTATAACTCCTAAAAACACTTGTCCTAGTGTTGTCCTCATTTTATGCGCATCCATGGTTACATTTTTATATCAGTCCTTCCTGCTTTTCTAATCATGTCCAGGATCCACAGAGATAAACTAATTGATAGAGATCAAAGTATCTTGGACTAAAAGTTCATAGAGTAATTCAGTGGACTTTTGTCTTTTCTTTACCTCAACAAGATTATGATCTAATATGGTCTCAAGAGAGTTTTCCAATGAAAGACCAAGTGGGTCATTATTTCCAACTACAGTGTGAGATATTATGATAATGTTCAATGGAAGGAGTATGTTTAGAAGAGGCCAGTGCATGAAAGAGATAAAGGTCTGCTGAAAGTGAAAAAGACAGAAAAAAAGCAAAGAAAAAGGGAGGAGGTTGAAGTATGGGAAAGATGCAAATAGAGCTGGATCAAAATAGGGTAAGGAGTGTTACATTTGGATGTCAGATATTCCACATTTTCATTGGTTTTTATGGCTCTCAAAGAGAAATAATTTTAGAAATTCCCTGCCCCCCCCCTTTTTTTAATTCCCTGTCCTTCAGTGGTCTTTTCATGCCTATCTAAAAATATTGACCATTGAATATTTGAAATCTTTAAAATGTAAATTTTCCTTGGTAGAATCTTGTCAAAACGTTGAATACTTAAGGCTATTAGCACCATAACCTGACATTTATCGAAAGTCTAGGAATTGCCAATATTTAAATGAAGAGAATAAACATGGCAAAACTAATCCAGAACTGAAGTACTTAGCCTTATCCCACCTTATCTATAAGATCTTGGAACAATACAAAGCAAATCAAAAAGCCAGTATTAAGGGGAAAAAAAAGAAAAAAGAAAGAAAGAAGAAGAAGAAAGAAAGGAAGAAAAGAAAGAAAGAAAGAAAGAAAGAAAGAAAGAAAGAAAGAAAGAAAAAAGAAAAAGAAAGAAAGAAAGAAAGAAGAAAGAAGAAAAGAAAAAGAAAGAAAGAAAGAAGAAAGAAAGAAAGAAAGAAAGAAAGAAAGAAAGAAAGAAAGAAAGAAAGAAAAGAAAAGCTTAAGGCACTTCAGAGTATAAGAAGTAGCACCTGTCAGAAGCAGGACTTAGTTGTACAGTCCCTGAACTCTGAGGACAGATGTCAAAAGATTTCTGGTATGTCCTACCCTCATGGAAGTGGTCTCACAGTGATCAGGAGAGGAACTGTTCTGATCCAAGTTACATAATTAAAAACTGTGGCAACTTTTATTAAAAAAAAATAGCCAAACATGAGAAGGCTCTGAAGAAGCTTTTCTAATTTGAGAGAGGTTGAAAGTGACTTTTTAAAGTTTTAGTAAAAGGCCTGTTTCAGTTGGTTTCAGGAGTAGTTTGTCAGGAGCACCTGGGTGGCTCAGTCGGTTAAGCCTGACCTTTAGCTCAGGTCATGATCCCAGACTCCTAGGATCTAGCCCCACATTGGGCTCGCTGCTCAGTGGGGACAGAGCTGCTCCTTCTCCCTCTGCCTCTCTGCTTATGCTCTCTCTCGTGTACTCTCTCTTTCTCTCTCAAATAAATAAATAAAATGTTTTAAAAAATGAAATAGTTGTTTAATACTGTTTCTTAGGAAGGAGAAGAATTTTGTATAGAGTAGGAAGTTGTGATTGGTCAAGATGGATTTATCAAGAGGGGTCAGAGAGGGACAGTTAAAGAATAGGTCATTAGCAGGAAGAGGTAAGAAGCAACAGTTGCAGAGGCCAAGTAGAAAATCTCAGTCCTTCTGTTTCTCCTCCAGAAGTTACTAACAAGGTTATGTTTGGTTTGGTTTGGTTTTAAAGATTTATTTATTTATTTGAGAGAGAGAGAGTTGGTGGGAGAGTATCAAGTGTATTCCTCTCTGAGCATGGAGCCTGATGCTCGGCTCAATCCCAGGACCCTGAGATCAGGACCTGAGCCAAAACCAAGAGTCAGACACTTAACTGTACCATCCAGATGCCCCTACTAAGGAGGTTTTAAGGAATCAATGGTTTTCACTGATCACCTGGGAGTGATTTTTAATAGTCTACTAATTTGGTTAAATGAAGCCTATGTTTCATCACGTCTTATGGTACATAGGTTGAAATGCCAGAACTCTGCTAGTGTATAAAGAGATAAGAATCTTAAAAATGTGACTGTTAAAGTAGTTCTATTATGTGCAGCCTGCCCAACTATATCTTAACCATAATACTTATAAGGGTTGGAGGACATTTCCTCCAAGGCATTAACTGTCTTGATGAGTACACCTCGTACTTGAATAACTACAGGAGGGGTTGGGGGTGAGTGGATGAAATGTTGGTACTGGAGTGGTGCTGATAAACAGCTAGAGAAAATGAGAATACAATCACAACAATAAACTGCAGGAACAGAATGCATGTAGAGGGGTATGAACTGATTTCAGGGTCCTAAGAATTAAATAAAAAAAAGACAAAATAGCTCATATATTGAAAATCTCTTTAACATATAAAAATAAAAAGTAAATCTTAATGGACAGAAATCTAACTTGAGTTACTGTCATGAGGATTCACAGACTCTCCCCCAATTCTAAGACAGGATTCTGAATGAGGCGGGAGCCGACTTTCTTTGAAGAACCCTTCAATGTAGCTTTGATGTATAAGGTCAATAATATCCTAAACCTTCTCCACAGTGACCCATGACCATTAAAGATAGTGAGTGCATCCTGAGAAAAGAGAAATAGCCTGACTTTCTGCGTGTATTGTGCATACTAAATATGACTTTAACTGAAACTATTCCTTAAATATTCAAAACAGTCCTGTGGTATGTTTTCCAGAATTAAACTAAGTTTCATACTTAGATATACTGAGGCATGCACTCCATGTGATTAAATTTAAATAGTAATTTCTAATAAGACATTTATCTATGAGACATAACAAATATAAGAACCACTTTGGATATTTCTATACTTAAGAAAAATATGCCAAGAGAATAATAAAAAGACTAATAGATTTAAAAAATAAAGGGGCAGAGAGTTTATTATGATTTGTTTTCATCTTTTTCAAGGTCCATAACAATGCAAGTGGCTCGAGAGACAAACACAATTTCAGATTTTGCAGAATTTAAGTTCAATAACTCATAAACATCCCCCCCCTTAAATAAAGATTTTGTAATCTTGGATAGATGTTCAGAATATTATGATTCATCTCATTTCTATATTCATAAGTAATGTCTTCCCTAAAGCACCTAGCTTCTAATGCTACAAAGGGAATATAATAAGGGAATAGAATGCATTCCTTTAAAGAAATAAAGGGGTTACTGAGAAAATGCAAATATCACACTAACCCAAAGGCATATATCATAAAAATAAAAATGAAAATCCATACTGTAATATTTATGCATTTTATTGAAACTAAGAAGTCTTATGAACTTGAACTCAAGCTTCGATAGTAACACCAGTTCTGGTTCTAGCAAGAGTCTAATAAATGCCTCCTAAATATTTTGCTTCTAAAACATGTAAAGAACACCTGGGTGGCTCAGTCAGTTATGTGTCTGCCTTTGGTTCCAGTCATGATCCCAGGGTCCTGGAATCTTGCCCTTCATTGGGCTCCCTGCTTAGTGGGGAGTTTGCTTCTCTCTCTCCCTCCCTCTGCTCCTGTTCTCATGCTCCCTCTCTCTTTCTCTCAAATAAATAAATAAAAAATTAAAAAAAAAACCATTTAAAAATATTCCTCTTCAAAGCACAACATAAATTAAACGACTCAGATAATTTTCATTTTGTTCCAATGTTTTTGTGCATAGTTTTATATCATTTCTTTGCCTTTATAAGTTTTTTTTTATACAAAACAATTAATGGATGGGCCTTAAGGGCATTATGCTAAATGAAAAAAGTCAGAGAAAGGCAAACACTGTATGATATCACATATTCAGGATCAAACAAACAGATAAGAAAAAAACTAGCTCATAGGATACAGAGAACAGACTGGTGTTTGCCAGACATAGGGGATGGAGCGTGGATAAAATAGATGAAGAGGGCCAAAAGGTACAAACTTCCAGGTATAAAATAAGTAAGTCAGAGGGGAAGTAATCATACTTTATTGCATATTTACAGGTTGGCAAGAAAGTAAATCTTAAAAGTTCTTGTCACAAGAAAAAAGTTCTGTAATTTTGTATGGTGATGGATGTTAACTGGATTTCTTGTAGTCATCATTTCACAACATGTACAAATATCAAACCGTTATGTTGCACACTTGACACATATATGTTAATTACACTCACTAAAAAAATCAATGATGCTCTATCAGCTTTAATTTCTAAGGTACATATCATATTTAGCACACAATTTCAACATGCATTCACTTTGCAAAACTACATTTCTTTTGGACATTCTTTTTTTTTTTTTAAAGATTTGATTGATTTATTTATTCATGAGAGACAGAGAGAGAGAGAGGCAGAGACACAGGCAGAGGGAGAAGCAGGCTCCATGCAGGGAGCCTGATGTGGGACTTGATCCTGGGACTCCAGGATCACGCGCTAGGCCAAAGGCAGGCTCTAAACTGCTGAGGCACCCAGGTGTCCCACTTTTGGACTTTCTTGCCTCTAAATTTACTCAGAGAATATTGAAAATGCAGAATGCAACTGATATATCATAAGGTTAATCTAAGAATATATTTTTAAATATTTTATTTATCTATTTGAGAGAGAGAAAGGGTGAGAGAGAGAACATGAGTGAGTGAAGGGGCAGGAGGACAAGCAGACTGGCCACTGAGAATGGAGCCTTAAGCAAGGCTGGATCCCAGGACCCTGTGATCATGAACTGAGCAGGATTTAGACACAACCGACTGAGCCACCCAGACACCTCACTTAGGGATATTTTAAAATACATCTCTCTTCACTTAAAAATATTATAGAGGGACACCTGGGTGGCTCAGCGGTTGAGCACCTGCCCCTGGCTCAAGGTATGATCCTTGGTCTCAGGATCGAGTCCCACATCAGGCTCCCTGCCTGGAGCCTGCTTCTCCCTCTGCCTACATCTCTGCCTTTCTCTCTGTGTCTTTCATGAATAGATAAAATAATTAAAAAATATTATAGAAACAAGTATTCTTTTCTAAATATGGATTTATTAATTGGGAGAAAGGAAAAACAAGAAATGAGTCTCACAAACATTATCAACGTCATTTACCCTGACAGTTAATGTCAGTTGTCATCTGATTTGCTCTGCTTAGCAAAATTTGTTAATTTGATCCCTTTCTCTTTAATGCCATCACTCTGATCCAGACCTCTTCTTTGAAGCCTAGACTTTGGAATTTCACTTTCATGTCCGCTTGAATGTGCAACAAGCATCTCAAGCTTAATACATTCATACCTAACTTTTAATTTTGCTCTTTACTACCTGAACTCCTTCTCCCACACTCATCCTCAAATAACTAAACATCAATTTCTTCCTTCCAGCTTTAAATTAGAAAATCTCGTAATCACCCTCAACTCCTCTATTTCTTTCACCACCCACATGCTGTTCACCAGTAATTCCTGTTAAGTGTATATTTAAATTATGTATTGAAATTGATCACATCTCACTGTCTCTACCTGGTCTAGGTTCTCAAATTCTATCTCACCTGAATTACAAGGTGATTCTTCTCACTGATCTTCCAACTGCCCGCTTTATCCTCCACACCTCAGCTGTTACCCCAACAGAAGCTGGCCTTATCCATTTAAAATGTAAGTCACTCCCCATCATCACTCTCCAGTGTTTTCCCAGTCAGAACAAAATCCAAAATACTTTCCCTGCTCCTGTAGGAGTTATTACCTAACCTGTTACTGTGTCTCTGGTATTCTCTCCATCTACTCCGTTGTTCACTTACTCTTTTCTAGACAAATTGGTCACTTTGATATTCCTTGAATGCTCTGAACATTAACCTATCTCAAGATCTTGGCATTTGCTCTCTTTTACCCTATAAATAGCCCCTCTCACCCGGATTCCTGCATCATTTGCTCTCATTTCTTCGAAGTGTCAAATCAAATTTCTCCTTATTAGACAATCATCCCTAACTTTAAAAATAAAACAAAACAAAAAGTAAACCTTTTTCCTTCTGGCATTTTCTATATCCTTACCCTTTATATTCTCCACAGCATTCATTTCTGATTGACATATGTGGTGGTAGGCTTACAACAAATATTTGATGAATGGATGACAATAGGAAGCAATTAACATCTGTCTTTGTGCTCATATATATTTAAGTTTTGTGCCTGTTTTCTATTAGTTGTAACAGCAGTGTAGGAGCCGTGTAACATGTGCAATGCTCTTTGTTTTCAAATTCATTTTTTATGAGTGTCATTATAATCCTGGTAGGAGATATAATGAATATTGTAGTCATAGTGTAATATTAATATGGGACAAATAAATCAAATAGTTTCTTTAATTTTCTTCAAATGGCCTGCTATGTTCCCTCATTACACAGCACCTTTTTTTTCTCTAAGAATCACAGTTATGAGTTTCTCTTTTGTCAAACCAAAAACCACGGAAATTTTGAGTACCTTGTTTCCTAGCTGCCCCGTAATATTTAATAACTGCCTATATTCCTGGGTCTGTCTTTCATTTTAACTCACAATGTATATCTCCAAGTCTTTGATTTTTAAAGCCCTATTTTCATTACAAAGTATGACTTAAAGTGTATATAGTTCAAGAACCTGAAAGATAAAATTTTGTTCATCATTTTACAAATTAATTCTATTCAGTTGTAAATGAGAAACACATAAGTAAATCATTTTATAATTATGAGGAGCTTTCTGATGAGCACAGACTTTATTTTTCAGAAATTCATGCTTTTATGCTTAGAAAAATTATGTACCTATTATAAGGAGTTTAAGCAATAGGTGATACAAAAACAAGTGTAAAAAAAATCCAAAACCCTACCGTCTATGACGAAAAGTAAATTATTTTTTAACATTATTTTTCCAGATATTTTTATCTGCATATTTTATAAATAAAGAGTAATAAGTTGATGCTTAAAAATACTTCTAGGGGCACCTGGGTAACTAGGTTAGTTAAGCATCCAATCTTTGATCTCAGCTCAGGTCTTGATCTCATGGTTGTGAGTTCAATATCCTATTGGCTTCCACACTGGGCATGGAGCCTACTTAAAAACAAAACAACAAACTTTTATAAAAAATTGAACAATCTTACACATGTTATCAAATAGAACATAAATTGAAATCAACAGAAAACAATAAAAGAATTGGCTGCCATACTTCAAAAAATGCTTCTTCGTCAACACAAAAATAGTGGACTAAAACATCCTTGTTATTTAAATGAGAAGAATTTAGTTTGTGGTCATTGTAGTTAGTTTTTCAAAATAAGTTTCAGTTATATATAATACTAATTAACTTTTCTCTGTAAAAAATCTGTGTTAACACTTCCATAACTTTCTTTGCAGTGTGTCCTTCTATCTGCTAATCTTTGTTAATAATTTTGTTTACATTATGCTGCTAATATTTGTACCATTTACTTTTTTTGTACCATTTACTTTTGTTTTATGATTCTTCACAATTATAACATTTTAATTATTTATTCCAGTGTATTCAATCCTCATCATCAGTCTTTTTATCATGATTTCTCTTTGTTACAGGAAAATTTATACTGATTTTTCTTTTTTTAAGATTTTTAATATATTTATTCATGAGAGACAGAGAGAGAGGCAGAGACATAAGCAGAGGGGGAAGCAGGCTCCCTCTGGGGAGCCTAATGTGAGGACTCCGGGATCACCACCTGAGCCAAGGCAGATGTTCAACCATCGAGCCACCCCAGGTGCCCCCTGATTCTTCTCTCTATTGCTTGGGTTATTATCAAGAATATTTTTGTTTTGTTCTTTTGTAACTCTTTTCCTTTAGGTCTTTCCTAATTTAAAAGGCTGTGTTTTGCTCTTTGATATTAATATCAAATACCAACTTGAGGTGATATTATATCCTTTGTCCAAATTTTATAGTTTGTAATGTTGTTTGCATTTTTTCAGTGACCTCTGACACTAAATTTAATCACACACTCTCTTGTGGGCTTTCTTTCCTCTTTCTTCTTTCTTCTTTCTTTCTTTCTTTCTTTCTTTCTTTCTTTCTTTCTTTCTTCTTTCTTTCTTCTTTCTTTCTTTCTTTCTTTCTTTCTTTCTTTCTTTCTTTCTCTTTCTTTCTTCTTTCTCTTTTTTTTTCCTTCAAGTCATCTGAATCAGACTTTCTTGGATGAATATAGGATGATCTCTCAATCTGCAAAACTATTTCTTCATGTTAAATATTTGTCTTCTATTAGAATATTGATTTTTGTTCCATTTGTTTGATAGTTCTGTTCTATTAATTTTACCAAGATTTTGTGTTTCATTTTTCCATTACATGGGAAACTTAGGTTAGCTCTCCTATTGTCTCAGAGAGAAAGAGTATCTTGACATGGTTTGTTCTCTGAACTATAGTCTGGGGCTTTGTATGAATCCTAATGGCATAATAAGGGGACATTCTCAATTACATTTATGTTGTTTCATTGTCAGAATTCCAGAGTGTCCTTTACTTCTAGTTACATGATAATGTTGATATCATACTTTACTCAACCTAGTTGGGGAATGCATGTTATTTCCACAACGAATTCCCTGAGGTTAACGTTGGTCCCAAACTTTTATGTGCCTTTCTTTTCCCTTTCACTTCTCACTAAATACAAATCACAGTCACTTCTAACACTCTCCAGTTAAAATAGAGAAGGTTGAAACTGGAAAAAGATATCTGAGCCAAAACTGTAAAGTTTGCCTTCTAGAGAATCAGAGGATAATGACCAGGAATAACTTTGTAAAGATAATCAAAGTGGCATATGGGAGATTTATAGAAGAAAGAGACTGGTTTGAGGAAGAAGGATGACAATGGTGATATTTATGACAATAAATAATAATAAAATTATAAGAAGGATGACAATGGTGATATTTATGACAATAAAATAATAAAAATAATAAATAATAATAAAATAAAATAATAAAATAATAATAAAAATGTAAAATAATATTTTTTAAATCGCAGGACTCCATTTATTTCCATTTCACATCTATTTTGAATAGACAAATCCACAGAAACAGAAGGAAGATCACTGACTGGCTAGAGGTGGACTATTTGGGGGAAATGGTGCTAATGGATGCAGGGCTTCTTGGGAGTGATGAAAAGGTTCTAAAATTGTGGTGGTAACTGAAAAACACTGAATATGTAAAATCATTGAATTATATACTCTGAGTATATCACATGTATAACGTGTAAATTATATCTCAATAAAGCTGTTTTAAGAACAAGGAAAAATATGTATAGAGCATCATTTAGGTCTTGCTCTAGAGAGCTAAATACATCAGATGTCACAAATATTCAATAATATCTAATCAATATAATATATAATAATCAATATAGGGCCTACTTTATGCTATGCACTATTTGTGTGTTATTTTGTTAAGTGATTTAATTTAATTCTTCCATCAATCATATAAATTAGGCATTAGTATTATCCTTATTTTGCAGATGAGAACAATGAGGCACAGTGATATTTAATTTACTTGTCACCCAACAGTAAGTGGCATGGTTTGGATTGGAACCTAGGGAAGAATCCTGAAGCAGTACTCTGGTTCAGAGTACAGAGTCACTCTTCTTTAAAATTAGAGGTGATAAGGAATATAGTAAGCTACTGAAAGCATGTGCTGAAGTGAACGAGGGTAGACAGTGGTAAAATACTGTTACATATAAGGTACAAAGTTTGGGTTTTGAAAGGTGCAATGGGGAAAAATAATGAAAGGGAAATAAATTTAAAACATATTGTAGGGAAGATAATAAAATGTTTTTGTATTAAGCTGAACTAGAAAAAAAGTTAAAATTACATATCACCAGAAATTTGAGACTGCTTTCTGAATTATAAGGCCACTTAAAATTGGAAATTTCAGGAAACTCCTCTTATTCCCATCTTGTACAGTTAGTAGCATGCCACAGAGAAAGAAGAAAAGAGTAGTAGCTATATGGTGGTAATCATGCCCAATCATTCTGCAAATAAGAGATTTTGTAATAAGCAAATAAGAAAAATACCTGCTATTATTTACAGTCATAGAATTAAGTAGAATTTTGAGATATACTATATATGTATATTATGCATATGATCATTAAATAAGTCTTCTCATGAGTAAATAAAATGTTATAGTTAGATTTTTTAAATATGTCAGCAAATAGATCTCTGAATTCAATGTTATAAATTTATAGTACATTTTTTATCATTTCAAAATCCAAGAATCCTTAAAATATAAGATTTTTCATAATTTATTTGGAAATTAATCTGGCCTAGTCTGACATGAAGCTATGTATTTCTTTATTCATTTAGTGTGAATATTTTTTTTATGTTTTCTTCTATAGAAACATTGGTTAATCATGAGATACTACCCTAGACAATGATCAGTCTGTTGCCTAATATCTCATATACATACATTTAAACTTTCTAAATATCTGAAAAAGTCTCAAATGTGCCTTGCCCAAGTGTTTTGGGATAGGGGAGTATGCACTTCTACTACATAGAGATGTGGTCAGCTGTGGACATGGCTCATTAACAAGATTGCCTGGGAATACATGTCAGCTAGCACTCCATTTGCACATCATTCGATACCCAACAACCACCAGCCTCACACTATATTTTGACAGAGAGGAAACTAAAATTTATTTAGTTTAATTGAGGCAGGAAAAAGTTCAGCATAATTTCTATCAATGCTCAACAAAGATATGGACTGTCACTCTGCTAGTTCTAGTGTCTGTCACCTAATGTGCTGATTTAATTAAAGGGTACTGTCCTCATTAAGAAATAATGGCATGTCAAAATGTTATTTGTTAAGCTCAATAAGGTAATAAATTGTGATTGTATAGGCTAATTATTGTGGTTATCAGGATGTAATTAAGAAATAATTAGACCCCCCCAAAAAAGAAATAATTACACCCAAACACACATATAGTGTCTTTAAACCTGATTAGATTATCGAAAGTGTAACCAATAATATACCTTAGAATAGGTGTGGTTCTTCATGTTGTATATGTGGATGTTACACTATACAGACAAATATATTCAATTGATGCTGTAATTTTTAAAAATATTTGGCACTTTCATTTTAGAATTGTCTCCAGAGCAAGATGACAAAACATATAAGTGAAAAAATAAAATTATTTTTGTAATCATATTTTCGATGCCTAAGTTGAATGTGCAAGTTTGAACTTCCAAACTATTAAGCAGATGTGAGTCTTAATGACTTTTCATTTTTTTTAGAACTCAAATACATTTCAAGGAATAAAGGCTTGCAGTCTGCTAAAGTATTCTCAATAAATTTCCTCAGAAACCAAGAAAACTGCTAATAAAATATTCTCCAAAATAGCTTCATTCATGGAACACCCTATTAATAAAGGAGAACAGAAATATTAATCAAACACTTAAGCATGGTACTGTGCCAGGCACTGTATTATCAGTAAATATTGTAACTTTTTGATTCTCATAAAAATCGGGAATTTGAAGATTAAGAAGAAAGAAAAACGGAGTTTCTTTGTTGAGTTAGTGAATGTCCAAGATTCAATCCACATACAAAATCTGAACACCATAATTAAGTAGCAGATGGCATTATTAAGTATAAAAAGTATTTGAAGCCTTTCAGATCTGGGTTCTGAAATCTGTTCTTATACTTGGTATTTCTATAATGTCACACATGTCAAATTGTCTAACTTTGTTCTCTTATTTAAAAAAAAGCACTGACAATATTTATCACGTAGATAAGCTGAGAGAATAAATAGAATATAAAATATAAAACACATAATGATATAATGATAAAACTGATATTTGTTGGAGCTTTTAAAAATACTACTTTTATTGTTTCCTGAAAAACTAAGTGTTAAGAAAACAAAATTCAACTGAATTCAACAGAGTCAATTTTAAAGATCTTATTGGCTTTATTTAACAATTCATAGATCAAGCAGCATCCAATATAGCAGAGAGAAAAGAGCTCCAAGGAGCTGTAGAAAATGAAAGACTTAGAGGCAGAAGGGAGAAGGAACAAGAAGTTCTACAAGGAAAAAAAAAAAAAGTGAATTAGTTATTTCAAGCTTCCTTTAGGGTTGGCAGGAGTCTATCAGACAGGTTATTCCTGATTGGCTGTTTTAAGTTTCCATGTGGGAGAGCCAAAACTATAAATAAGTCTTGGTTTGGTGACCTGAGGTTTAGCATGAGCGACTCCATTTCGAGCCTGTTGTCTTGTTTTTAACATAATTAATCTTATTTGTATGGCGTGGCATTGGGCCCATCTGTCTATTGCAGTTATCACAACTAAGACTCATTACAAGCAGAGAATCCTCTTCTTGCATAAAATCAGGATGGTTCAATGGGTATATCATTTTGCTGAGCAGCATGCTCTCACAGACCCCCTGACCTCTTTCAATCCAGAGGAGATGCCCTTGGATGAGAATCTATAAAATTCTTCTTGAAGCCCACCACCCCACAATTTTAAGACCGTGCTGGTACAATTCATATAACTATCAGAAACAGCACCATAGGCATTAAACTGCATTGATGCTACAGCTAGCCATGAAAAAGAAAAATTTCCTAAAATCCAAATCTTGTTTGCTGGTAAAGGTAAATGAGCCCCCATTGCCCCATCAGCCAGAAATCCAAAAGAGGAGCTCCAGGGGATATTGAGGTTTCCAGACTCCCTCAAGGGATAGTGTCTCAACACAGCTCCCTCCTTCATGAGAGGACCAACAGGCATCTCTCAATTGGCAGCTTTGGAGATCAGGGGTCCCTGATGACTTAATCTCTGGACAACCTGAACACAAGTTAGAAACCTTCACTCCGGTGCTGTGACATCTTCCAAAGACTGCCAACCCTGCCCTGAGGGTGGGTTCTGGCACCACCCAGAATGCCCCCACCTGTCAGCAGGATGTGGGATTCTATACTCTGACCTCCAAGAGTGGCAGCCTCTTAGGCCCCAACCCTAGGGACCTGGAAGTTCCCCAGAGTTTGTCCCTCAGGAGCGATCACCAGTGTATTTCTCTAATTATCCACTGGGACACACCCAATAGACCTTTTACTGCTCTTATTGACACTGGTGCCCAAACTGCAGTACTTACCTGGAACCCCTCCAAACACAAGCTAGGGGTACTCTTTAGATTAAAAGATAGAGGGGCAGCCCAGGTGGCTCAGTGCTTTAGTGCCGCCTTCAGCCCAGGGCCTGATCCTGGAGACCCAGGGTCAAGTCACGTGTCGGGCTTCCTGCATGGAGCCTGCTTCTCCCTCTGCCTGTGTCTCTGTCTGTATGTCTGTCTGTCCGTCTCTCTCTCTCTGTGTCTCTCATGAATAAATAATAAAATAAAATCTTTTAAAAAAAGATTAGTAAAAGACATTCAATCTCCATTGGATGTCAATATTGGAAAAATTTGTATTACAATCTTTTAGTGGGGGTGTTCCCTTTGGCCCTCTCCTTTCCTATTATAGGTATGAGTGCCTTGATGTGCCACCAAGCCATCTGGAATAAATGCAAACTCCCAGCCTTCTTGGTGGAAACTGCACACTGAGAGCTCATAAGACTGTCACTCCTAATTATGATGGTAAATACCCTCCAGTATAATCTATGGCAGGGGATTGAGCAACTGGAGCCCATAATTCAAGATCTATTAAAGAAAGGAGTCATTAAACACACCATTCTCCTTTAAGTTTCCCTATTTGTGGGTATTGAAGCTCACCACTGATAGGGGAGCCTAATAGTCAACATCAAAATTTAAATGCTCAGGAGCCCCCCTGTTAAGGCTTCCATTCCCAACACTGTCCAGTTAATCAAGGAGATCCAAAGAGCTCTACTTTGCTCTAATATGATCTAATATGTTCTAGTATCTATTGCTGAAAAAATCACAGCTGTAGTTTGTCATATCATAAGGCACTCAATGAACCTTTACCTGGTGGCCTGTGGGCTAATAACCCAGCTATTGCCCACAATCTTTGCCTGCAGGACCTGACTGCCCTTACAGTGTCCTCTTGCACCATACTGATGATTTTGTTATTAAATGTGTGGATACATTTACTGGCCTGCCACTTGCTTCATCCACCAGGAACACCTCCGTGGAGACTTAATCTCTTTCTTTTCAAGTGTATCCTGCCCCTATTTGGTCCTCCTCACACTACTGACACAGATCAAGATCTCACTTCACTGCCCATATAGCACAGCATCAGGCTCTCCAATAGGACATCCATTGGAACTTCCATCTCCCACACCGGCCACAGGCCTCTGGCGTTATTGAATGCTACAGTGGTCTTTTAAAATCCTCGTTCTTTCAGTTATAGGGCAGTAAATGGACTCCTCAATGGACTTCCTTGATGCCAGGGTCAATTACCACTTTAAACTCTAGGCCAGATGGCCACCACTCTCCTCACACTAACGGAGCTTGCCCAGCCATGCTGCCAATGATTGTTATCACAAGGCAATCTGATGTCTTCATCTTACAGCACAATATTATATACATTTTTCTCAACAATTGTGAGTCCCTTTACAGATTTATAATATTTTTTTTGCCTTCCATTATTGCTTAGCGACCCAAGCAACTACACGGCACCCACTAATGCATCCCGGGATGGGGGGCTGGTTAAGTGTTGGAAATCAGCCCTAGAGGGACACCTGAAACTTCTTTAGGTGCAGATAGTAGTCAGGCAACTCAATCCTTAACTTAAATGGGACCAATGGCACAAATGTTTAAAGGCCACCAGCCCTGCTCAAACAATCATTGGTGTCCTCACTTCTGAGCATTGGCCATTACATTATCCTAATTGAAATATGAATTGGCTGATAGCATAATAGAGTCCAGACCCATCTCTGGGGATATAGAGCCAAACATTAAATTGTGAAGAGCATGTAACTAAATTTTGTTTAAACCAAGGCTACACATATGTCTCTAATCTTTACTATCTATGGATGGAGACCTCCTACTCCTCAGAGGAAAACATCACCCAATTATTTGCATAATGTATCCCTGAGCACCACCAAATTTTACTGAGAATGTGTGTCCCTGAATGATCCTAGTGTATCAAGTTCAAAAACTATCCTTAGGCTCCAGAGACTTTCACAAAATGTTTGCAACTTTATAAATAGCATTTATTAGTTACTAATTCTGTTTTAATCTTTGCTCTATTCAGTTTTCTGGTCTTTATATTTGTCTGTACCCACTAAGCAATTTTTGAAACGGTGACTCTATGCCTATTCCTCAAGTCAGTTCTGTTCTTTTTATTTATTTTTTTTTAATTTTTAAGATTTTACTTATCTATTCATGAGGGACACAGAGACAGAGGCAGAGACACAGGCAGAGGGAGAAGCAAGCTTTCTGCAGGGAGCCTAATGTGGGATTGGATCCCAGGACCCTGTGATCACAATCTGAGCCGAAGCCAAATGCTCGACCACTGAGCCACCCAGGTGCCCACTTCTGTTCTTTTTAAAAATCATTTTGAGCAACATATATTATCCCTAATGTCCCACTGAAATTACTATAATCTGGAATGTAGATTTGGATGGGAAAAAAAGGAAAAGAAAGTTAACGACCAATGCCAAAAAGTTTAATAGAGTTGTTCCATGTAACACTTTTAGACTAAAAACCATATTAAAGGTATCCAAAAAATTTCAGATTAAGCAGTACCATTTTTTGAATAGTGGTTTAGAATTGAGAGACAGAGCCAGTACTCACCTATGTATCCATTATCTTCAAAAGCATTAGTGCAGGTTCTCTCTGTAAATGCACAGTTTTAGGGGAGAAATTAGCCTGCGAGAGGAGACAAGTATTACCATTAAGACTAATGTGAGAAAAGTACCTATATTGAGTAATGCCTATTCCCTGCTATTCTTGAATGAGATGTTCAAGTCTCAGCTTTCAATGTTATAAATTAAAGTTCTGATAATTAAATTACATTTCCTTGTTTCTTAACCACCCATTTTCTCCTTAGCCAATTATAATCAGTAGTTCATCCCCACAGTTGCATTGAAATTATTTGGTTATTGCCATTAATAACCTGCTTATTACCTACTCAATGGTCATTTCTCAGGCCTTACTTCATTTCACTATTTGGCAGTACTTCAAACATTAATTATCCTATCTTCAACCTTGAAAAAAACCTTTTATTTTTCTCTTTTGTCACTGGCTACCTTTTTTAAATTTCTTTTGTTTCTCTTTAATTTCTAAATGATAACATTCTCTAGGACTTTTTGCTGTCTATGAATCACTAGGCGATCATATGTAGTTTCACAGATTTTTTTTAAGATTTTATTTATTTATTCATGAGAGAGACAGAGAGAGGCAGAGGGAGAGGCAGAGACAGGAGAAGCAGGCTCCATGCAAGGAGCCCGATGTGGGACTCAATCGTGGGACCCTGGGATCATTCCCTGAGCCGAAGGCAGATACTCAACCACTGAGCCACCCAGGCATCCCTAGTTTCACAGATTTTAATATCATCTATAATATGACTTTCCTCTGAACTGCTCAAAGTTAACGTGTTAAAAGAAAAAAAAATCTAATTTTCTTCAAAGCATGCTAATCTCTCAATATTCTTTATTTTGGTAAATGGCCATCCTTGAAGGCAATCTTTCCCTCACATGCCATGTTTAGTCAGTCATTTATCTCTGTTGGATTCTCTGTGAATCTAGGCTCCTCAGCAGTTTCTCCACAACCACTTAATATAAAGAATTTCACCTTTGGCACTGGTGGATTCAAAGAATAAAAATGGAATACATATATATAAAGCTAAGTACTTAAAACTTATAAATACAGTTTTACTCAAAGCCTGAGCTGCTTCCTTGTAATAGGACCCATCTGGCCCTTCCCCAGGGATTTTCTTCATGACAGGAAAACAAAGGAGCTACTTTTCTTCTTTTTCTGCCATGCCCACTGCCTTCGGGCTACCGAGAGGTGGTTGCAAAGTTGACTTGGGACCCAGGGCTCCTGGGACAGGACTGGATCCCTATTCAAGACTTGGCAAGGTGGAATTTTCTAGAAACCAGGATAGGCTGGCATCTCTCCCCTCCCCTCCCTAGGATAACTGATTCAGCATTTCCCAAAACACCACTAGCCAACAGAGGGAATGAAAGAAGCACTGTATATTTGGGGAACGGGGTGGTTTAGATACACTCTTTGGACGACTTCTGTTCTTTCTGCCCTTTCACCTGTTCAATGTTCTTAGTTCTACTGCCTCTTCTGGCCTGGCACACAAAGTTCTCCTCCAAGGGCCCACCATAGCATATTTTATTAACTTGACAGAGTTTCAACAAACTTTCTCAAGAGAAGGAAAAGAAAAATAACTAAATATATGTGTTTATATTTTATAGGTCCACGTATATTTTACATATAAGTTATATATGTGTAATATTTTTCATATTAATATGTATAAAACCCTCCAAAGGGTATGGCTCAGGGTAGAATCCCTTTCCCTAGATCTAAGTGGTACGATCTTTGTCCCAGCTATCACCATGTGGCTCCTATGCTATCTCATTAGCTCTGACCATAACTATTACATGCTAATTACATTCCATTGAAGTCATAAGATGTATTTCAATCTACTAATACCCATTTTTTAACAGAAATGAATAGCTTGGAGAAAAAAAAGTAATAATAAGTAGATAAAAAAGTTATACTCAGGTAATACATACTCCTAAACTCCCACACTGTTTCCCAAAGATGGTAAGATAAAAGAGGTCTTACTAAACTTATATAAATTTACCAATTTGCTTTAAAATGCAATATGCCATTGTTTGGGCATTTCCTTTTTCTATTTGGAAATAGAAACTGTCTCAAACCATTCACAAATATAGGATCTATAAATAAGTATGATCTATTTACCAAGTATTGATTTTTTAATTCTCAATTTTCACATTGATTTTTGAAAATGTTTAATGTTTCAGCTAAAATACTGTGCTATATTAGACATATAAGGTTATATGCCACTCATGCTGCATTATAAAATCAGAAATCTCAATTGAAAAGCATTTCTTAAAACGGGACTTAAAAAGCATGATCACTTTAGAACATGATCTACAACAATAACTTTGAAGATTTACTTTTTTTCTGATGTTTTTTGTGACACATGAGACACTTTCACTCCTACCACTGTGGTCCTATTTACAAAAGAGCCAAACATGATTTACAGTAAAGAAAAAAAAAGTAGTGTCAGCAATTTGTTGTTATTGAAAATAAAATATTCAAAACTTTAACAACAATTTAAAGGACATTAAAAACAAAAAGAGATGAAAAGAGATTACGTAATTATTTTTATTTTCTGACAGAAAAGTTTGGTTTTTGTGTCTCAAAACTACTGTGTCAATAAAATATGGTGGTATGTAAATGAAGCACTTGTCTTGAGAAATATAGTAAAATTTAAGGTACAAAACTCTGAACTTACATATTCATGGGCTTATCCACAACTTGTGCAAAGCTGAGTAAAGCTGTCCCACTGAGTCTGTCATTTCTAACTTATAGTTGTATTATAACCATATTAGTTAAATAAGTTCCAATGCATAGATGCATTGATTTTATAGACTATCTAAAAGAATAAAATATAACTACACGTACCAATGCAGAAAGTTCCCAGGACACACTATTATGGGAAAAAGGAAGTGTTCAAACGAATTCCTTTTTGTAAATGCATATTAATAATAATATACTTCAAGCAAAAATGGAAAGAGTATATAATTATATTTTGCAGAGGTAGGGATTAAGTTTACTTAAAAGAAATGTTTAAATAATTACCTTTGCAATTCACAAAATGAAATATTACCATATGGCACCTGTAATTTTTAGAATAATTCAAAATTGTATAATTATATACTCTTTTCCCCTTTTTATATCAAAGTGTTAAATTTGTGACCTTATGGAGACACACTCCATTTGCCAAGCAAATTTGGGAATTTTCTCAGAATTCTTGGCAATGAAACTAAAATGCATTACTCACTAGATTCACATTTCAGGCTACATTAACTAAAGATGAACTCAGGCTAAAATAATGATTATATAGGCAGATCTATTTGAAGGAAAACTCACTAATTCACACCTAATGAATAGCAAAGCAGGGTCAATTAGAACTATTGTTAAATCATTAGAAAAGGATTCGTCTTGCTGCTGTTGGAAGCCCTATATTCATTTACTTACCATGAAAATCTGTCCCTTAATCCTATAATAGTTATTTCCAAGAAGTCATTACATCTTCTTGTAATGAAGGTAAGTGAGTATGTGCCTTGCTATACGTGCTAAGGGCCTTACATACAGTATTCCATTTACCTTAGGAGCTTAGGTCTCTTATTCACAGTTTAGATGAGTACAATACTCATCTTAAGGCATAGAGAGGTCACTTGATCTGTGTAGTCATACATCCAGAAAAAAGTGAAGCAGGGGTCTAGCAGAGCTCCATCATTTTTAACCGCATTTAGACTTAACACCTTGACTTTGCCTCTTTGTATGGTTTCCTACAGGAACCAACTGACACAGTGTCACTCAAGGGGCCAAGTAAGATTTAAAATAATGATGACATATGAATATCTGAATAAATAAAATTATGTCAACATGTATAAATTTAAAAATATAAATGTTGGGATGCCTGGGTAGCTCAGTGGTTGAGCATCTGCCTTTGGCCCAGGGCGTGATCCTAGGGGCCCTGGTTTAGAGTCCCACATCGGGCTCCCTGCATGGAGCCTGCCTCTCCCTCTGCCTGTGTCTCTGCCTCTCTCTCTGTGTCTCTCATGGATAAATAAATAAAATCTTTAAAAAATACATAAAAAAATAAAAATGTAAATGTTGCTGCTTCTTTGATATATAATAATTAAATCCATGTATTCTTATATTATAATTAGTATTAAATCCAATTGTTTCCCGACAGGTATTCCACCCACAGGCTATACTGAAGAAGCAGCTACAAAGTTCTAAAATTAGGGTAGAATTTGAATCCAGATCACACACATTTTTAAGCATATATCTCAAAGCTTATCTTCAAAAATGAGAAACAGGACTTAACCAGAATTGTTGTGTTTACCAAATCTGTCCTTTTGGTGTTTCCACTTACATACACACAAAAAAGGCAACTACAAAAATGGTTTGCTCTGTTTGATATTTTCCATATTCACCAAATCACCTGTTTCATAAGAAAGCAAAAAAAATTATATGAGATAATATATAAAGTATTTAGAACAATGCCTGGTGTATGTATTGTTCAATGCATGTAAACCTTATTATTATTATTGATGTTAATATTTCTGTCAGGTAATCTTGATGGTTAAGAGTAAAGTAATAATGTTCCTTTTTGTAAAGACTAAAGGAAAACCAAATTACTTTTTTTCTGAAATCATTACATTTTTATAAGTCTGTGAGAATTTGAAACATTTTAATTGCAACTGTTTTGGTTAAAACAGCTCATCAGTTTTAGGAGGAAATGTATTAAAATAAATATATGATTATTGTTTTAAAATATAAGATAATTTTTAAAACAGATTTTGCATAAAGCCCCCAAGTCTGTTTGCAATTAATATTCATGAAACAGATGTGGCCTTCTTTCCATGTGTCAGAATTTTAAGTGTTTTCTAAACTAAATAGTAGAAATTCCAGGTGTTAATATTATTTTGGATATATATGAAATGTAATTACAAAATTAATTTGTGATTTTATAATACTTTTAGTTTGTTATATTATGTACAATGGAGATGACAGGATTATCAGATTAGGTAACAATAGATCATTCCTTATTTGCACACTATATGGAAAGGACTAGCTGAGATCACCTAATGAATTTGACTCTATATTATGCTTCCTTAGCATTTTAAAATTATGTTCATTTTTCCATAATCTACATTATCCAAAATGGTACTACTGGTCACATATTATTAAATATATGAAATCTGGCTAGTTCAAATTAAGATGTGATTTTTAAATTTTTTTTTTTTTATTTATTTATGATAGTCACACAGAGAGAGAAAGAGAGGCAGAGACATAGGCAGAGGGAGAAGCAGGCTCCATGCACTGGGAGCCCGACGTGGGACTCGATCCCGGGTCACCAGGATCGCGCCCTAGGCCAAAGGCAGGCGCCAAACCGCTGCGCCACCCAGGGATCCCTAAGATGTGCTTTAAATGTAAAGTACACACCATATTTTGAAGACAGTACGAAATGTAAAATTTTCATTAATAATCTTTTTATTAATTATATATTGAAGTAATATGTTTAATAGATTGGTTTAAAATATTTAAATTTATTTTACCTATTTCTTTTTAAAATATGGCTACTAGATAGTTTAAATTACATATGTGACTCACATTTGTAGATCACATGTTGATGGGCCAGTATCAATCCACAGAATATATATGTGTGAACATTTGTGTTATTATACATATATTTGTGCATACACATAATGCAAAATTGTTTCATTTTGTCTATTTACAGACTTTACAAATTAGTTCATTTTGCTAGATTTGCTGAAAGACATGCAAACTCAATCTAAAGCTCAAGCGCCATGCTATAAGAAAATGCTAATTTTCTTATATTTCCTATATTCACATCTATGCCAAATTGGCTTTCTGCGTATTTTCTAAAAATATATCAATATAGACTTTTGGGAATATTTAGATTATATTTTTATAAGTTTTAAAATCAGATTTTCTGTGCCAGGAATTCCTGGCACAGAACTCCTAAAACCCTTGTAATTGCCTAGGTGATAAAAGCACTAGGAGGATCTTTTGTTCTAATACCTGATCTTTCACCCCAGCTCTTGACACTGGGCTCTTAAAATCCTTGTAATTTCACTCTTGTCAGAGTGTCCTTGGTTCCAATGAGGTAACTCTGAGAAGGGTTTTGAAAGGGAGCTGATTACTGAAAAGACCCAGGCATGATTAGAAGCTTGGAATTTTCACCCCATTCCCATTTTTCAGAGACGGTAAAGGGACCAGAAATGGAGTTAGAAACTGATCTTGCCTAAATGAGAAATCCCCAGCAAAATCTCTCAATAGTAGGGGATTTGAGGAGCTTTTGGATTGGTGAACACATCCACATTTTGGGAGGGTGACACATCCTAACTCCACAGAGACAGATCCTCCTAGACATCACCCTGTTTCTCTTCACCTAGCTATTCATCTATATCATTTATCGTATCCTTTACTACAGTGATAAACCTAAGGAAGTGTTTCACTGAGTTCTGTGAGCTGTTCTAGCAAATTAATCAAACCTCTAAAGTGGGTTTTGGGAATCTGATTTGGCCTACAAAAATTATGGGTAACTTGGGAACCTACTGTTTGCAATTGACATCTGAACTAGAGTAGAACCAGGCCTGTGAGCCTGAACCCTTAACCTATGGGGTCTGATAGGTATCTCCAGGTAGATAATGTTAGAATTCAGTTAAATTACAAGACTGCAAGCTGATGTCTGAAAGAATTGACTGGTGTGAAGAATATCCTCCAGACATTTGATAATCAGAAGTGTCAGAAGTGAAGTGTTCTGTGTGAATAGTAAAGAAGACACACAGGTGGAAAATTAAGTTTTTCTAATTTAGGCATAAAAAGCACCTGAAGCATATTAGTATTTATTAAATGCTCGTGCTTTTCCAGTCATTCTGGTATGATGAGATTATCTTCTTCATGGGTGAGTGGTTGACATTAGAAATAAAGAACCCAGATTAAATGAAGTCCATCTAATCTCTCTGTCCTCTTGTTTTGTTTTTTTCTTCTTTTACGAGGACTAAATCCACTAATTCATAAGATGAGCTAGGAGTATTGTCTGATACAGAAAAAGCATGCACTAAAGAGATATGATTGTTTTTAAATTATTTTAAAATATTTTATTTTATATTATGTACAATACTAATATATTTTAATTCTATATTGTTTAGTCAATTGGTATTAAATGGTATTATTGGTTGAATTGTGTCCTGAAAAAAAAAAAAATCATGTGCTGAAGTCCTAACTCCCAATACCTTAGAATGTGATCTAATCTGAAAATAGGTCATTGTAAATGTACCTAAATTAAGATGAGGTCACCCTGAAGTAAAGTGGGTCCATAGTCCAATATGACTGGTGTTCTAAAACAAAACAAAACAAAACTAAACTAAACTAAACTAAACTAAAACAACAACAACAAAAAACACAGTGTGAAGAGACATACATATGCGAGAGAGCACTATGTGAAGATTGGAATTATGTTGCCAGTAACCAGGAGGAAGTCCTGGAACAGAACTTTCTCTAGTATCTTCAGAAGGAGTATGGTTCTGCTGATACCTTAATTTTGAACTTGTGGCCTTCAGAACTGTAAGGCAATAAGTTTCTGTTATTCAAAGTCAATGGTATTCTGTTAAGGCAGCTTTAACAAACTAATACAATCGTATTTACTATTTTGTGTCATACTTAGAAGACACAATGAGAGAGTTGGATGATCCCAAATTAACCAGTAAACAGCTAATACACTGTGGGTGGGTATGTATAATGGAGATGTTTGTCTTAGATGCGGTTCTTTTCTAAGTGCTTCATAAGCTAAAGATTCTGAATGTGATTTATTCAAAAAGAAGTCAAAGGAAGACCCAGAGAAGGTGTGGAGGAAGCAGGACAGAAAAAAGGGAAGAACCTAAGCAAGGGTGGAATTTAGGTTAAAGTCCCAGACATAAACTAATCCTAGAAGGAGCTCTGAAGCATAAATTCAATAGTTCATCCCAACTGGAGTCAAGAGCTGGCTAATGTACTCTCAAACCATAGGCACTGGTCCCTCCAGTATGTGAGAAAGATAAGAATAGAAGGACAAAGAGAGCTAAACTTTTTTAACTTTCTCTAGACAGGCACAGTGGATAATGGGCCTAAGGGCAATGTGACTGTTGCCGATGCTCCTCACTGGGTATGGGTATGGATGGTAGGAGTACATATATAGCTTATAGAGTGGATCTGGATGGGATTTAATTTTTTTTGGGGGGGAGGATTTAAATTGTAATACTCTATCTACACTGGACTTTATGGGAGATCTTATGAGAAGCACATTAATCTTGAGAGTTTAAGGAAAGCTTTTCTGGAGGGAGAGTCTTGTTTATTGAGTATTCAAGTATGTGTGTATGTGGACCAGTTGAAGGTCAGTACTCTTTTTCATTTGTCAATTTTTTGTTCTAATTCTAGTCTACGTTCTATGTACTATTATGTTCCCTGAGCATTGAACTTGTGATTGATTTAATAATGTCCTTCACAGTGTCCAGTGGAGTGTTCTCAACTGTGTATCACAAGAGTGAATGTTGTTTTATTTTTGTTAGCCTCATTTTCCTTTTTGTTGTCTACCAGCCACTGCTCTTCTATTGTTTTTTTTTTTTTTTGAGATTTTATTTATATATTCATGAGAGACACACAGAGACAGAGAAGCAGAGACACAGGCAGAGGGAGAAGCAGGCTCCATCTAGAGAGCTCGACCTGGGACTTGATCCACAGTCTCCAGAATCTCGCCCTGGGCTGAAGGCAGATGCTAAACCTCTGAGCCGCCGGGGCTGTCACTACTCTTCTAAAGCAAATTTTATTTTTAAACTCATTCCAAGATATTCAATGTACAGTAAGCTGTTTTTGACAATTCGCTTCAGTTACACTGTCACGTCAAAAAAATTCACAATTTTCTCAAAAGTATTTAAACAAGAGTTTGAAGACATATTCTAGATGTAATGTCGCTGTAATTTATAATACATATTTGTTCATATATATACATAAAATATATTGCAGTCTTAAGTTTAAAAGATATAGAGGCACCTAGGTGGCTCAGTGATGGAGCTTTTGCCTTTGACTCAGGGCATGTTCCCAGGATTCTGGGATCAAATCTCACGTCAGGCTCCCCACAGAGAACCTGCTTCTCCCCCACCTATGTCTCTGCCTCTCTCTGTGTCTCTCATGAATAAATAAAATCCTAAAAAAAAAAAAAAAGACTTTCTGTGAAAAAAATATTTAAAAGATATATATATAACAGACTAACTTGAGAAAAGAATTTTCATTTATATCTTAAAATTAATGTCAATAATATAAAATGCCAATCTCCAGGAACAAGAAAATATAATTTAATCCAAATGTCCTTTTTAATCGCCTCAAATCATTTACAGGAATAAATATCAAAAGGAACTATTGGGAACTACAAAATATAACAGATACAGATTGAATGTAAACTCTAAAAGTGAAGTATTTATTAGCTTTTTAAAATCCAATTTTTATTAATAGAACAATGTTTAATTAATTTTCTGGTTGCCTAAGAAATTTCCTATAAAATTTTAATAAAGGACAAATATTTAACACAAGAAAATCAGTAAATGGGAGAACAATTACACTGCACAAAACTTTTGTCTAATTAGTAGTGCATTTACTAGGTAAAACTTCTGGTTATTCTTCTATTAATATTATCAACAGTTTTTGTAAGGTATATAATTACATGTAAATGAGTATGGATCAAATATAAAATCAAATCTTAGACATCAATACATCTAGAAAGAAATGAAAACAATTGCTAGGACAGGTGATAGCAAAAGTTGAAATTCCTCTTTTTTTTCTCCACTCTTAGTTTCTGTTCTCCTGAGAGGTTTTATCTATTTGAGGCAGGCATTAGGGAAGACAACATCTTTGGAAAAAAGGAAAATAGAATCAAAGCTTTTGTCACATGTCAAATACTAACTGACAAGTAATATAGAATCTATGTGTTAATTATTTCTACCTGAACGATTTGTCTTTTACCATAGTATCTGAGGCCAGATACTAGATAATTCCACTGCAGTGGTGGGAATAATTTGTTTGATATTGACATCACATTTTCCAGTACAGTTTGCAAGTTAATTTCACAAGAATAAAAGAATTTAGATCACAAACACAATTGCAGGGATGCCAGTGGATATGGTGTAAAATTACAAACATATATTGAATCGCTGATTTCTTAGGCCTAGGAAATAAATGAAAAAATAGAAATCTAAAATGTACTGCCTAAATATCAAAGGAAATTTATTCTTCTCTCCTTGCATGGATTATCTATGTTGAATTTGGATAAATAAAATAAAATAATGAGACTGAAATAATGAGACATCATTTTTCTGTGCGCATGTGGATTTTTAAAAGTTATTATTGAAGTGTAGTTGGCATTCAATGTTATATTAGTTTCAGGTGTACAGCATAGTGATTTGACAATTCTAAACAGTATTTGGTGCTCACTACAACAAATAGAGTCACCATCTGTCATCATACTACATTATTAGACTATTATTGACTCTATTCCTCATGCTATACTTTCATCTCTGTGACTTATTTATTTTATAACTGGAAGTTTGTACCTCATTCCCCTTCATCTATTTTGTCTATCTCTCTCATCCACCTTCCCTCTGGCAACCACCAGTTTATTCTCTGTATTTAGTCTATTTGCTTTGTTTACATATATTTTTGTTTCTATATATAATATATTTGCTCTGTTTATAAATATATGTATTATGTGTATTTATATATACAAATACATAGTACATAGGATGTGTATACACACACATATATATTAAGTAAGCATATATTAAGTAAAAATATTTATTATAATATATAAAATATATTTTTAAAATACGTATAATAATTATATATAATACATTATATGTATATATTAATGTGTATATATGTGTATATATATATACACACACACCCACCATGGGACTCAAACTCACAACCCTGAGATCAAGACTTTACCTGATATTTAGAGTCAGACTCTTAACTGACTGAGTCACTCAGGTGCCCCTGTTTGTTTTGTATTTTAACCTCCACATATAAGTGAACCATATCGTAT
Organism: Vulpes lagopus; assembly: GCF_018345385.1. Classification (NCBI taxonomy): domain Eukaryota; kingdom Metazoa; phylum Chordata; class Mammalia; order Carnivora; family Canidae; genus Vulpes; species Vulpes lagopus. The sequence continues at coordinate 76,585,178 of NC_054835.1, read as the reverse complement.
TTTTCTTTCTTCATCTGATTTATTTCACTTAGCATAAGACCCAGAGGGTCAATCCATATTGTTGCAAATGGCAGGATTTCAACTAAATTTGTAAAGCAAATATTAATGACATAAAGAGAGAAACTGATGGTAACACAGTAAGAGAATACTTCAACACTCCACTTACATCAATGGCTAGATCATCCAGGTGGAAATCAATAAGGAAGCAATGTTGTTGAATGACATTGGATAATATGGACATAACAGACATATACAGAACATTCCATCCCCAGACAATAGAATACACATTCTTTTCAAGTGCATATAGAACATTCTCTAGAATAGGTCATATATTAGGACATAAAATAAGCCTCAATAAATTTAAGCTTGGAATCATAGTTTGTATCTTTTCCCAATCACAACAGTGTAAAACTAGAAATAGGAGACAAGAAAAAACTAGAGAAAACAAACACATGGAAACTGAGCAACATAATACTAAACAACAATGAAGCACTCAAATATTTTAAAAATACATGAAGACAAATGAAAATGAAGTAAATATAAATATATATGCATATACATACACATATACATACACAAAGACACACACACTTCACATCACATCTTCTTTACCCATTCATCTATTGGTGAATACCTGGGTTGCTTCCATATCTCAGCTATTGTAAATAATACTACAATAAACATAGAGGTGCATGTATCCTTTTGAATTAGTGTTTTCATTTTCTTTGAGTAAATACCTAGTAGTGGAATTACTGGATCATATGGAATTTCTATTTTTAATTTTTTGAAGTATCTCCACATTGTTTTTTCAGAGTGGCAGTACCAATTACATACTTGCCTTCAGGGCATAGAGGTTCCCTTTACTCCATATCCTTCCTCACCAACACTTGTTATCTCTTGTCTTTTTGATAATAGCCATTCTAACAAGTATTAGATGATATTTCATTGTGGTTTTGATTTGCATTTACCTGATGATTAGTAATGTTGAGTATCTTTTCATATCTTCTGTTCACCTGTACATCTTCTTTGGAAAAAAAACTAAGTCCTCTGCCCATTTTAATCAGATTATTTGGGTTTTTTTGGTATTGAGTTGGGTGAGTTCTTTATAAATTTTGGATATTAGCCACTACCATTTACCATTTCCCCATAGAATATTCTTGCCTCCTTTGTCATAGATCAAAGGACTGTTGACCACAGGGCTCTCTATTCTGTTCCATTGATCTATGTGATGAGACATATGATTTGTAAGTTCCAGTAATGTAACTCTAAATTATAGTTAATTTGGTATCAATGTTTTATCCATAATTCACTTAATTATGAATATTTTATAGAAATATTTACCACATAACTACTTTGTCCTGGAAATTTTCCTAGGCTCTTAGGGTTACAATGTTAAAAAAGTATATTCTTACTCCCAAAAAGCATGGGGAAGGATATAATGGTTGCAGGTAAATGCAATATCAAATAATAAGTGTTGTGATGAATACATGCACAGAACATCTAGTAGCATAGTAATAAAAACATTTAGCCAGTCTTCCTGCTACCTAAATAGAAGTTCCATGTGAAGTGATTGCTAAGTAAAAGTAAGCAAGATCTAAGTAGGAAAGCATAACCTTGTGTTTCAGGAGGAGAAAAGTGATGAAGGAAATCCAAGACATAAAAAGACCCACATATCAAAAGGTGAAGGAGAACCCAGCTTGTTACAGAAAAAAAAAATCTGGTATGTAGTACCTCAAGAAACAGTATGATTTATCGATTAAGATAATCAAGTGCTATATCATGAAGGATGGTCTTTTATGGCCAAAGGATTTGGATTTTATTCAAGGCTTTAGTGCTTGTTCTTTGGAAGCAGTAGTTTGATGATAAGCTCTTAACAATGCTAAAGCTGATTTTCAATGGGAGTAAAAACAAGAGAAAAAAATCATATATATTATCATATATAATCATTTATATATTTTATATAATTTTATATAATATATTTAATATTTATATAGAAAATATATAATATATTTACTATTAACATATAAAATGTTTATGTATGATATATAACTTTGTGTAATATATAATATATATGAATATTTATATAAAAATATAATTTATTTATATATATACTTTTTTCTTTTTTTAAATTTTTCTTTTTAAATAGTGGTTTATATTTGGCCAAATATTCACATAATGATTTCCTTCCTTCCTTCTTTCCTTCCTTCCTTCCTTCCTTCCTTCCTTCCTTCCTTCCTTCCTTCTTTTGTTTTTTATTATATGGTAAGCTTCAGAGAGCTTATCAGGGTTTTTATTAGATTTCTAGCATCTTTCTTAGCTCCATACATACATATGTATATTATTAGTTCAATTTTTCAAATTCTTAATCATGAGGTCACTGACAAAGGACAGTTTATTCAATTCAATGCTATGTCATTGTACTGAATCTTAGTCATTCTTTTTCTAAATTCATGATACTCATCCCAAGTCCCTACAAAGAAAAATATACGTGATTAACCTTCAAGAAAGGCCTTCAAGTCATGTACTTCTGACAAATATAAGTCATATTTCTTAATGTGAATCAGCACATTGGCTAACTGCTGTATGAGTCCTAAGAATAATAGAAATATTTTAATCCAATAGGCAGAGATAAGCAGAATTAAATGCCTGAACTGTTAACAAATGATAAGTTGAGTACATTAAACAGACTATATTTCCTCCCCATTCCAAACTGTAAATCATATGAAATCATTTTATGTAATACATATTCATATTTTTAAATGCTACAATAAGATTTTAACATAAAATGCAAATAAAATGCTCTCTTATATTAAAGAATTTAATTTTATATTCCAGTTACAAATACCTAAAATAAATTTTTTAAAGAGTGGCTTATGTAAGTGATAGCCTCCCTTAAGAGTCTTATCAAATAAGCTAAGTGTAGAAACGAAGTAGCTTTGTGATTCCAAAGTACTTTATTCTGAGCATAGAGTTTTATCTATGTCTTTTGTAATTTAATGAGCAGCTCTGACTTCCTACTGTGCCCTAAGAAATCTCTTGCTTACTCTAAAATTCATATTTGCCACTAGATGACTTATTTTAAAAGTTTTGTGTTGGTAATGATTTTTTACTTTGTATGGAAAGGATGGTGGTTTCATAATCTATAAATTTTAAATGAATATTTTAACAAATAACATAGATAATTTTTCCCTTGATACCAGAAACTTTGCATCACAACTTGTTTGTGCAATCTACCTTAAATATGTGAAAGAAATCATCTGTCACTGTCTAGCGTAAGTATGGGTTGATGTCTCAATATATAAGATAGCAAAATCACTATATATGAAGTTAAAGTTATTTTATTTTTGTCCTTAAGGAATAACAATGTGAATAAATTAGATTATATTATAAGATACTTGTGATATTGACACAGGGACCGTGGGAACAAGTCCTAAGTGAAAAGCATGATGCACGTTGGGCACTTCTGTTGGCTGTTAGTTGCTAAACCACATCTCTTGCCAAGCAGAACCAAGATGTAGCTCAACATACAAGCCAAATTTAAAACAGCAGCCGCAGCCATACCCTGTTGATGCAGTAGTGAACAGAGGTTCCACAAACATGAAAGACGTTGGCTCCAAAAGCATCAATGAGCTGCCTGCGCATATCAACCAATCAAGACAAGGCACTCTTCTATCCATCATTAGCATAAAAGACCTAAAAGTTCCCATGGGAACTTTATATAAGTAGGGCTTCCTTCCCCTTTCCTCTGGGAGGCCAGGTTATCTGCCCTCTGTTGGTGCTGTGTCCCCCGCCTTCAGATGGAGCTATAGCCCCAATAAAACCTTGCCCATAAAAAAACAAACAAACAAACAAACAAACAAACAAAAAAACCTTGCCTATGCCTTGACTTTTGGGTCCAGCCTCGTTTCCATTGCTGTTGTGCAAGAACGTTGACTCCAGTAACAATATGGTTCGTTCTATACTAGTTGCAAGAAAAAAAAAAAAAATTCTGTATCTCTGGTAAAAACATTATTTGAGAATACTGAAATTCCTAAATGCTGAAATTGAATTAGTAGAAAATATACAAAAATGAAATTTCTGTGAAAAACCATATGTTATAAATAAGAAAAGCATATGCTTTCCCTCTATTTTGTGCAATTTCTTTCTTTTTTTCTTTCTTTCTTTTTTTTTTTTTTTTTTAGGTTTTACTTATTTATTTGAGAGAGAGAGCATGCACAAGTGGGGGATGAGGGGAGGGCCAGAAGGAGAGGGACAAGCAAACTCCTTACTGAGTTGGGAGCCTGAGGCAAGGCACCATCTCAATACCCTGAGATCATGACCTGAGCCAAAGTCAGGCACTTAACCAACTGAGCCACCCAGGAGCCCCTGTGCAATTTCCTAGTTTTATTCCTGTAGCCCAAATTGTGGATTCAGTGTTCAGATTATGTAGTGGTATATTAGATATTATGACAAGTTGTATTATGAAAAATAATCTGAGAACCGTAGTTGGCATTTATGTATCAAGCACAACAACAAAAATAAATAATTGTTGTTTTTATAATATATGCAGCCCAGCAATGATTATACTTTCAGGTGTATAAGCATTCTCAACTACATGATGGCCCTATATGAACTATCACTACTTACATGTATTAAGTTTAAGGACATTTAATTATTCCCTCTTTATATTTTTATCATATTATATCCCTTCTTTATATCAATCTTCAACTTCCAAGCAGTATATTGCTAAAGATCCAGCTCAAACTTGCTTTGTAAAAAGTCAAGGCAGAAGTTAGAAGCAGGGTGTCTATGTCCTTCTGATTTTTGTAATAAAGCTATCTTAACTGGCTATACAGTTGAAACCATCAGCAAACATACTTATCCTGGGGTTTCCCAGTTGAATTTCAAACTCTATACATCACTTAGTGAATCTCAATGCCTTAATTTTAAGTAAGAGTCAAAGTTGTGTCAAAACATTCCCAGTGTTAAGATCAGAGCATTTCAAGCATAAGCTATACTACATAGTGTTATTTTGCTTTCCAAAAGAGTGTCCTCAAATCAACTAATTCTTGATCCTTATCCAGTCTTAAATTCTAGTCTCCTTGGTTAAATACTGGGATCAGAACTAGGGTGAGGTTAATAAGATGCCTAAGGTGCAAAATGTAAGGAAGTACTTACTCTGAGCATCTTTCAATATTAACCAGTCCTTTGCAAATACCAAGCAAATATTGTTTTTTGGATACACACACAAATACATATTTTATACTTATTTATTATTATATATTTATTCATAATAGCTCTGAAACACAAGCATATTATCATCTAAATTTTTCTGTTGTCACAAAAAGAGTAAATTATTTGCCCATCCCATGGCTAATATTTTATACAACTGAGAACCACTAAAGAAAAAAAATTATCCTGACACTGGCTAAATATGGTAAGAAGGGTTTTATTTAAAAGAAACTACTACAATGGAGATTTGTAGTAGGGGAGAGAAATCAATCTCAACTCTAAATATAACAAGGAAAAGTAAGAATTTTTTTAAAGATTTTATTTAGTTATTTGGAAGATGGAGACAGAGAGAGTATAGACAGAGAGCATGAGTGGAGGGAGGCACTGGGAGAGAAGCAGGCTTCCTGCTGATTGGAGAGCTCAATACAGGGCTGGATCCCAGGACCCTGAGACCATGACCTGAGCTAAAGTCAGATGTTCAGCTGACTGAGCCATCCAGATACCCCAGAAAGGTAAAACTTTATAGACAAGCAACAGAGTGGAGATCAGTGGGTGGAAAATTACTAAGAGGAAAGAAACATCAAGGGTAAAAAGTATTTTGTCTAAACTTAGCTAACAGAATTTTTGCTGAAGGCAGAACAGGGTGATATAATATTGAAGGTAGGGGAGTAAGGAATGTGTTTGAGTATTGATGGTGCATAATTTTCCCTAAGCTGATTTATCAGAAATCTTGCTAAAGTTGGGTTCTTTAGAACAAAGCACAAAGATAGGCATGATGGGAAGTTACTCAGAGGAGCCCGACTAGAGTTTTCTCTAGGATTGACAGTCTCCAACAAAACTGGTGAAACTTATTTAAAAACAACAACAACCAGCACCACCACCCCCAACAAACAAGCAAGCAAAAGACAGCACTCAAAGTGTCTGGAAATGGTTCTAAGAGTGAAAAATGAGAAAAAAAAAATGTATCAAGAAAATCTATGAAAACTTGGTAAGAAAGCTGAGAGTCACTGGAATTTGAGCCAAGACTGCTCCCTCTGCCACCTTTATGCCTTAGTAATGTGCAAATATTACTCCACCCTGCTATAGCCAAGAACACAGGACTCTCTCTCTCTCCAGTTCCGAAGTCAGAGTATTTTCTGCCTGTGAGGAGCAGAACTTCAGGATTTGTCATCTTATTTCCTGTTGCTTATTGCCGAAGCTAAGTCCCAGGCAAGTCGGTTAACATTTAGGCCCTCATTTCTTTGCCCAAACCCCACTCTTTTAGTTAAGGATCTTCCTTGGGTGTGGCATGATGAGAATACTCGGGTTCCAATAGGCTTTCTCTAGCTCATGAGACAGTGATTCTGTGTCAGGAGAGGCTTGCCAATAGAACCCTCCCACACTCCACTGAATGCTAAAGACTTAGAGGGGACTGTGACTCAAGGAGAAGCCTGCCATTGTCTCCACTCCCAGCCTTAATCTTAGGTAGGAACAAATGTACTCACATGGAACATTCTCCAGGATAGATGACATGTCCAATAAAATAAAGCTCAATAAATTTGAAAGGATTGAAATCATACAAAGACTATTCTCCAAACATAATGGAATGAGGTTAGAAATTAATAGCAGAAAATTATTTGAGTTACTCACAAAAATTTGGAAATTAACAATATAAATGTTTATTCAAAGACATACAAAAGAGAAAGCAAGACATTCCGAAATGAATGAAATGAGGATATGATACAAAAAAACATATGTGATGCAACTAAAATAATGCTTGAAGTCAAATTTATGACTGTAATTGTTATTTTAAGAAAAAAGAATGGGGGTGCATGGGTGGCTCAGTCAGTTAGGGGTATGACTGAATTTCAGCTCAGGTCATGATCTCATGGTCTTGAGATCAGCCCCGCAACAGGATCCATGCTCAGCAGGGAGTCTGCTTCTCCTTCTCCCTCTGCTCATGCTCTCTCTGTCTCTCTGTAAAATAAATCTTAAAACAGAGAAGAAAAATAATCTATCTCTTTCTATAGGATATCAGAAAAAGAGAACACTAAAATTAAGTAAAAGGAAGTAAATACTAAAAATTAGAGAAGAAATTAATGAAATGCAGAATTTTAAAAACTAGAGAAAAATAAAGAATACCAAAACTGGTTCTTTGCAAAGATCAAACAAAATTGACAAACTTTTAGCTATATTGACCATGAAATAAAGACAGGAACTCAAATTAATAGTATCAGAAATATCAATAGATTTTTAAAAAGTGGCAAAATCCAACACCCTTTATGCTAAACTCATCAACAAATTAGTCATAGAGGGAAACTTCCTCAACTTGATCAGGAGCATCTATAAAAAATCCACAGGTAACATGATAATTAATAGTGACATCCTGAACACTTTTTCTCTAAATCATGAACAAGGCAAGAAAATCCACTCTCACCACTTCTGTACTAACATTATATTGGAGATTCTATCTAAGTAAATTACACAATAAAGAGTAATAAAAGCAAGCCAAATTGGAAAGGAAAAAAAAAATAAAAAGACTTCTATTCAGAGATGACATTATCTGATATATAGATAAACTTAAGAAATTCACTAAAATCTATTAAATTAATAAATGCATTAAGTAAGATTACAAGATGTAAGAGCAAAACACAAAAATCAATTGTATTTCTACATACTTGTAATAAATCCAAAAATAAAGCCAATTCCTTTCACTATATCATAAAAATTAAGCACATTAAAATAAATTTAACAAAAAAATGCAGAACATATCTTGAAAAGGATAAAACATTCTTGAAAGAAATTAGATGTAAATAAAAGAGAAATATCCACAGTTTATGGGTCAAAAGACAACATTTTTAATATGGAAATATTCCCAAAGTTATATGCAAATAACTTAATTTCTGTGAAAATTCCAGCCAACTTCTTCATAGAAATAAAGATCTGATTTAAAATTCGTATGGAACTTTAAAGTACCCAGGAAGCCAAAATGATTCTGAAAAGAATGAATAAAGTGGCACTTGCACTTCCAATTTCAAAACTCATTAAAGCAACAGTAATCAAGAACATGTGCTACTGGCACAAAGATACATATATCGACCAAAGAGAATCCATAAATAAATATATCTATTGTGAATTGATTTTTGACAAGAATGCTAAAACAATTCAATGGGAAAAAACTACATGATGCTTGGATACCTTGATATCCAAATACAAAAGAAAAACATTGAGCCCTTACCTTATACTATGTACAAAATATAACTCAAAATGGATCAAAGACTCAAATTTAATAACTAAAAATAAACTTCTTAGAGAAAAATACAAAGGTAAATAAGTCTTTGTAGCCTTGAAACTAACAAAGGATTCTTAGATATGACAGTAAAAACACAAACAATAACAGAGAAGTTAAACTACATAACATCAAAATTAGAAAATTTTGTGCTTCATAGCAGACCTAAAGAAAGTGAAAAGATTAGAAGAAAGATTAGAAAGTACATAGATTAGAAGAAAATATATGAAAATCATTATTTGGAAAGGGACTTGTGTCTAGAATATATAAAGAACTCTTACAATTCAATAATAACAATGACAAATTTTAAAAATAGGCAATGATCGGAATAGATATTTCTCCAAGAAATATGTATGTAAAAAGTCAATAAGCAACCAAAAACCTTTTACACTATTAGTTGTCAGGAAAATGCAAAGGAAAATCTCAAGAAGATACCATTTCACACACACTAGGGTGACTACAATACAAATGTCAGATATCAAGTATTGACAAGGATCTGGAGAAATCAAAACATATACACTGCTAGAAGTGTAAAATGGTATGGCTGTTTTGGAAAACAGTCTAGCATTTCCTCAAATGATGAAATGTAGAGTTAACATATCACCCAGTAATTCTACCCCTAATATATGCCTAAAAGAGATAAAAACATGAAGACACAAGAATTTATACCTAAATGTTCATAGCTTCCTTATTGATAATTACCAGAAGGTGAAAAATCCCAAATGTCCTTCAAAAGACAAATAGGTTTTTTTAAAATGTGGTATATCCATAGGATGGCTTATTATTCAGCAATAAGAACAAATGCAGATACATATTACATGGATAAATCTTGAAAAAGTCTCAGTGAACTAAGCCAGTTACAAATGACAACTTTAACTCTGATTCTATTCATAGGAAAACCAAAATAGGGAAATCTACAGATAGAGAAAGTAGATTAATGATTGCTAAAGGCTAAAGAGTTAGGTGTGGGAGTGGGGATGTGATAGCTAAACAATACAAGATTTCTTTTTGGGTTAATGAAAATGTTCTAAAATTGACTGTGGTTATGGTGCAGATATCTATGAATTTTCTAAAGCACATTGAATTATAGACTTTAAATGGATAAATTATATAAAATGTCAATCATATTTCAATAATTTGGTTAAAAATCAAAAACAAAAAAATCTCACCTACTCTTGGTGGCTTTGAAAACACAGCAAAGAGCAATGAGCCAAGGACTATGAGTGGCCGTCAACAAATAGGAAAGGTAAAGGAAAAGATTCTCTAGTAGGGCCACCACAGACTTAAACCACCTCTGCCAACAATTTTATTTCAGGCAAGTGCAAACCATTTTGGACTACTGACCTATAGAGTTATAAGAGCAAATTTGCATTTCAAACCAGTAAATTTGTGGCCTAAAAAAGCAACAAGAAACTAATAACACTGTCTCTAGGCTATATGGCACAATTATAGCTATTTTATTAACAAAGTTTCCAATAGATTCACACACCATGGATTCTTCCAATAGAGAGGGAATTTTTTACTAAAATAAAAGGGGGAAATGGTGGTCAGGCAAATGTTCTATAAGAGTCATCATTTTAAAATAATATAAAGACTATAAGTAATGGTGAAAAGAGTATTTGCATCATAGGAAGCATCAAAACCCAAATTGTTAAATTGATATCACTGATTTTTGTTGCATAGATTAAATAAATAAATAATATATTCAATGCATTCTTATTATTGATTTTACCAAAGCAAAATTTTTACTTCGTTTTCTTTAAGATTGTATTTTAAAAATTTTGGGTGGTTAATATGTTTATCTAAGTTGTAAATTCTAAGGACCATTTTCTTTTCTATTACCAATTAATGAAAAGTTAAAAGGCAAAACTCTATTAAGAACATTCTCTTTCGGGATCCCTGGGTGGCGCAGCGGTTTAGCGCCTGCCTTTGGCCCAGGGCGCGATCCTGGAGACCCGGGATCGAATCCCACGTCGGGCTCCCAGTGCATGGAGCCTGCTTCTCCCTCTGCCTATGTCTCTGCCTCTCTCTCTGTGTGTGATGTGACTATCATAAATAAATTAAAAAAAAAAAAAAAAAAATTCTCTTTCAAAAAAAAAAAAAAAATTCTCTTTCCTTTTTACATGAAAATTTCTTTAAAATACTAGCCTATCATATTGCTAGTAATAAAATTAAAAGCACTTAGTTAATCTTCTGGCTTTCACCAAATAAAGATAAATATTTAAAAATTAAATCCAAAATTAAAATTTAGATATGTTTCTTCATAATACTTATTGTAAATATTTTGTGCTTTATAAAAAAATAACAATATAAGGATTCTAATTAAACAGCATCTATCCTATTCAAATTGTATGTATTCTGTAATCTTTTACATCACAATAGAAAGACAAAGCTTATTGCTTCTCATTTCTTTTTTCATGTGAAAACTTTGATACTTTACATTTTTCTCAGGAGAGGTTAGGTTGGTCAACTTAGGAACTACTGTTCCTAAGTTGATCCTGACAATTGAGGAGGGGACATGGAATGTTAATTTATTTGCATAAGATTTTAAAGTTTGTCTGAAAAGGATGTACTGGCATTTTTACTTAGTGAATAGTATTAACAAACCCCTCCAAAAAACCCCCACAAAACAGCAAAAAAAACAAAAACAAAGACAAACAAAAAAACATGGACTTAAATATTTCAAATATGTTTCAATATGAACTAAAACTATTATTTATTTTGAAGGGTTTCTAAATTACATTTTCAGTTTTGATCGACTATGTGCAAGTTAATTCCCAGATAATGACTCAGAAAGTGTTCCAAATACATGTTTGAAACAAAGAAATAAAGAACATCTGGGGAAGATTTATGATGTTTTGAAAATGTTGGTTTCTATATATGGAGTCTAAAAGAATATTGAATATAGTGAGTTTTCTTTGGTTTCTAATGCATGTTAATAGAAAATGACATCTCTGAATAAGATACTCTACCTATTACCCCCTCATTATTCATATAGTGGGAGGATTGCCTTGAGTGGGCAATCATTGTTATCCTCTCAGTGGTGATTAAAGGCCATTTGAACCTAATCTTTGTCAGTCCACACTTCTTTCAGTCTTAGTTTTCTCTTAGCTTGAGTTAACACTGCACCTGACAAGCTGCATCCAGAGCTGTTCAGTGTCATTGGAGGCAATCCACCATGAGCCCTGAGATGCCCTGCAAGTTCTTGCTGACTCCTTACTACTCATTTATTGGGCTATTTTTTAGTGTTAGGGTTGCAAAAAACAACCTTGAGGGATGAGGTTGTGTCTCCCTCTGGATAGAGAGCAGGCTTGTTTCTACTCACTGTAAAAATCAGTGAATGTCCTAGTGCAGTGTTCCTGGTCCCTGAGAAGCATCTTCACCGGCCATAACTCCTGGAGAGCTTGGGGCAAAAGGGAATTGACACAAACTAACATGAAGACCTTGCTGTTGCTTTCACCATGAATAATAAAGTCCTTTGTCCCTGACTCAGCAGCCCTGTGTCTTTTGCTAGCACCCATGAAGCAGTCACAGGTTAGCTTCAAAACTTGTAAGTAGAGTGAAATTCTCAGCTATCCATAAGACTTAATATTAAGAAGGAGTTACAACATAGTCTTATGCTACTACAACTGGGGACCAAAGCAAGGAATTGGAAGTGAATGGAATTAAACCTTCTAAAAGTAGATTTTCCAGGAATTTACCTTTGCTATCCTGATAATGTCTGCTGTCTGATATTTGTCATTTTTCCCCAGTTCTGTTACACTTTGAGTTCTGGACATGGAACTTCTTTGTAAATCAGAGACTTACTAAACTCCAATTTCTTGATGCATGACTCTGATCATTGTTTCTCAAGATTATTCAGTATACCAATTCCCTTTACCTAACTTAGAACTGGTATGCCCAATTAAAAAAAGAACACTTTATTAGACCTAATAATTGTTACCTTTTCATAAATTACAGATTAGTCTCACATTCTTGAATTTTAAGCCTAGAATTTTAGAGAATGCTGCTATTCCTTTTTTAAAACCAAAATGTTACGGAATCACTGTTTATATTTCTAGGGCTTGTCATATTTTACATTTTTTCTTTCCTCTGTGCTTCTCCACACCTTTATTCCAACTATGGTACATAATAAATACCATTAATTACCTTCACAATGTCAAAAAATAATTCCCAAATAGTTCCTTGTCTCCTCCTCAGATCATTTGCATGAGATTTCTATAATATGTCCCTAAAATATGAAGCTAAATTCAGTCATTAAAGAAATATTCTCTGAGCCCTTAAATTATTTATTAGAAAATCAGAATTGCATTTTATTCTTGAGAAGCTTTTGTCAATCCTGTGATAAAATCCAGACTATCTTCTGAAAAGAAATGATAGGTAAGAAAGAAAAAGCTAGATAACAGATGGGTAAAGGGAATCATCTAACAGATAGTAGTTGATTCTATGGAAAAGCAAGAGTGTAGAAAGATTGAGAATAGTATTATATGTTGCATTCTAAAAATATAGGTTGGTAAAAATACATCTTTGGTTTCAATGATATAGTTATATACATATATAATATATAATGTATATGTATGTGTGTATTTTAATAATTACTTGGCCCTCACAGACCCAATTAAATAACCACCCACCCACATTCTATTTGTTTCTTTAAGTCAGAACCAGAGCTATCATCATAAATAATAGTAGGAGTTAACATTTATTGAGATCTCACTAAGTGATTATATAACATATTGTTACATATTGAGTATATATGAGTATATACTGTATGTATATATTATGTAAAGATATAGATATACCTAATAATGACTACTTTTGAATATGAATTGCTATTACCTTTACTTTGAGGCTGATGAGATAAAAAGAAGCCAAGTCACTTTTTTCATAGTCAATTTTATATACTTTATGTAGTCAGTCACTTTTCTGATATGTACAGTTTGCAAAAGCTGCTCAATGATAGAATGTTATTGTACTTTGGTAGATAGAGTTCCAACATGTATTGGAACATGAAAACTGAATCCCAGAGAGAAAATACATTCATGGGCAAAGGGATTTCTTTCTTTACCATAATTTAAACTTCTATTCCAGAACTATTCTAAGTTATTTGTATTCAATTATTCCAGCATTTACCAATTTATTAACTTAAAAAAAAAAAACAAAACACGGATCATCAACTCTGTACTTTGATGGGAAAGTTAAAATAATTTTGATAACATGATTATACACACACATATATGCACATATGTATACACATACAAAACTATATATTGTGTTTAGAAAATATATATAAACAATTTTCCCAAAGTCACATAGTGTTGAATTCCTAAGTAGAGAGCAGTTTGCAAAGATTAATAATCTTGGTATAGTTTCCCTAAATTTATTCATTACTTTTTTTTTAAAGATTTTATTTATTTATTCATGAGCGACACAGAGAGAGAGGCAGAGACATAGGCAGAGGGAGAAGCAGGCTACAGGCAGGGAGCCTGACATGGGACTCGATCCTGTGTCTCCAGGATCACACCCTGGGCTGCAGGCGGCACTAAACCACTGCACCACCAGAGCTGCCCTATTCATTAAATTTATTCAATTCTTGATACCCTGACATTTAATTCAGTTTTAGTAATCCATTATATTGCTTGAAAACTGATGTCTTTCTGATGTATATGATGAATACTGTATAATTGTTTTGTGTCAGGAAACTAAAAAAGGAAGAAGTCAAGATTTGTTCAAGTTCATGATAAGAGAACAGTAAAGATAACATTTAGTGAAGCTAGGATCTGAATACATATCTGTCTTATATCTCAATGTATTTTTATTTAGTAATAAGGCAAAGTAATAGGCTTAGTTATCTCTGAAACACTTATAATCTAAAGTGTTATCTCTAAACACTTATAATCTAAATCTTATAACTTCAAAATATGTGTCAAAATATTATTTAAATAGCAAAACAGACATAAGCTATGAGTAGAAACAGATACAATTCATTCATGTTAGGGTCCAAGGTGAGATAAGATCTTTCTAATAAGGTCAAAGTCATTCTTAATAATGCTCTCTCTGCAAATTATATAAGAATAAAGAAAACTAAGAATAAAGAAAACTAAGAATAAAGAAAACTAATGTTTTAGTGGGGGTTTTTGTGCTTAGCATTTTTTTTTTGTGATAAAACATACAAAACATATAATTCATCATCTTAATCATTTTTCTTTTTTTATTGTGATAAGAACGCTCAACAGAAAATCTACCCTCATAAATTTTTCAGTATGTGACACAGTATTATCGTCTAGGCACACTGTTATACAGAAGACCTCTAGAACTTACTCAATTTGCCTAACTGAAAATGTCTACCCATTGAAGAGCAAATCTCTCTTGTCCCCTTTCCCCAAACAACCTACATTTACAACTCAAAGAACTAGAAAAAGAAGAAGCAGGGGTACCTGGCTGGCTCAGTGCTTGAGCATCTGCTTTTGGCTCAGGTCAGGATCTCAAGGTCCTGGGATCAAGGTCCTGATTTTCCCTCTGCCTATGCCTCTGCCTGTCTCTCTGTGACTCTCATGAATAAATAAATAAAATCTTAAAAAAAAAAAAAAAAAAGAAAAGAAAAGAAAAGAAAAGAAAAGAAAAGAAAAGAAAAGAAAAGAAAAAAGAAAAAGAAGCTAAGCCCAAAGTTAGCAGTTGGAAATAACTAACAAATATTAGTGCAGAAATAAATGAAATGGAACACAGAAACATAATAGAAAAAGATAGACAAAACTTAAGGGGTTTTTTTTTAAATGAATTAAATTGACAAACCTTTGGCTACACTTAAGAAAAAAGAAAGAGGGACCCCTGGGTGGCTCAGCGGTTAGGGTTGGGTGCCTGCCTTCGGCTCACTGTCTCCCTCTCTCTCAGTCTGTGTCTCTCATGAATAAATAAATAAATCTTAAAAAAAAAAGAAAAGAAGGAAGGAAGGAAGGAAGGAAGGAAGGAAGGAAGGAAGGAAGGAAGAAAGAAAAAGAAAGAAAGAAAGAAAGAAAGAAGAAAGAAAGAAAGAAAGAAAGAAAGAAAGAAAGAAAGAAAGAAAGAAAGAAAGAAAGATAATTCCATGAACAGAGATTAATTTACTCACAGTTCTAGAGGCTGGAGGTCCAACATGATGTTGGCATGGTCAGGTTCTGATATGGTCTTTCAAAATGAAAACTGCTGACTTCTTGTGTCCTGACATGGTAGAAAGAGGAGAGAGTTCTCTAGGGTCTATTTTATAAGGGCATCAATCCTACTCACAAGGGCTCCACCCTCATGACCTAAAAGTCTTGTAAAGGCTCCACCCCCTAATACTATCACATTAGGATTAGGATTGTATCATGTGAATTTGAGGGGGGCACAGATATTCTTTCCATAACAACTGACTTCTTCGGTAGTCTATGTCAGGTCTTAAATATCCTCTCTATGTAGAAAACTCCCAATTTTATAGTATACATCTCTGAAGTAGAAGTAGACATATTCAGATACTTCTTTGATATCTACATTCTGATAGCTGATAAACTTCTCAAAATTATTATGTGTTGAAAAGAATGTCTAATCTCTGCAACGCTACTTCCAGTTTGAATTTTCCTATACCTTTGCTCATATCAGCAAATTGCTAATCCCATTTTTCTAATTTTTCAGGACAAATTTTGTGAGTCATTTTGATGGTTTTCATTATCTCTCACCTTAATTCCTATCCACCAGAGAAGCCAGGTGACACTTCATTCACAGTATAACAGAACATGACAACCGTTCACCACCTGCTAGCACCATGGTTCAAGTTGTCAGCATCTCTCTCAATGATGAGTGTAATAATTTCCCTAGTTATCTCTCTATCCCACTCTTTATTTACCACAATTTATTTCTCCTTATAATACATTATAAAATATTTTAAAATAAGTCATATAATGGAAGTTATCTTAGGCCAGATTCAAGATTTTATATCTTATTAGGTAACTTAGAAGTCATATGAGTCTTAGGATCTGTTTCAAGAGACCATTCTGGTTATCATGAAAAGAGTATTTTTGGATGAACAAATGTAAAATATGGCTATTTCCATTGTTAGATGGAACATGATTGTGTCTTGGACTAGTACATTTTTAAAAAAAGATAAGTGGATTATAATTTGGAAGGAAGACAAAAATTTAAGGAATGGGAGTAATCAAAGTTTGTTTAAACAGTGGAATGACAGTAATTTGTAAAGGGATGATGAAGACTGGGAGACAAACAGGTTTATCAACAGTGAATTAAGAATTCAGATTTAGAAATATTAACTTGAGAACCCTTTCAGTAAAACAAGGAGATACATTAATCAGGCAGTCTGTTTCTCATGAGAGCAGTCAATGCTGAAGCTATAAACTTATATCAGAAAATTTGTAACCAGGTCTTAGAGCTTGGAAGATACCCAATCGATATTACCCATCCTCATTTCCATGGTCCTACATATAGTGAGAAATAAAACAGAAAATGTTATCTTCATTATTATTATTGACATTCTATCTTTTCCTATGTAAATTGTGATGGCCAAATTTAAATAACATTTAAGATGTCTAGAAAAATACCATAAAAATATTTCTTCACCAATTTTAATGTCTATTCTAGGTTCTGAATGACCAAGTCTTATCTTTCATAAATGTTGAAAGTTAAAATTTTTATTTAAAAACCAAAATTATTTATAAATGAAAAAATAAAATATAATTGGCAACAGCTAAATATTTTTAATGTCCAGTCCTAATTGATAGTCAAACTGAATTCACATTTAAAAATCTTTTGAGGGGGCAGCCCGGGTGGCTCAGCGGTTTGGCGCTGCTTTCGGCTCACGGCGTGATCCTGGGGGCCCGGGATCAAGTCCCACATCAGGCTCCCCGCATGGAGCCTGCTTCTCCCTCTGCCTGTGTCTCTGCCCACCCCCCTCTCGTGAATAAGTAAATAAAATATTTTTTAAAAAAAATCTTTTGAGGGATCCCTGGGTGGCGCAGCGGTTTGGCACCTGCCTTTGGCCCAGGGCGCGATCCTGGAGACCCGGGATCGAATCCCACATCGGGCTCCCGGTGCATGGAGCCTGCTTCTCCCTCTGCCTGTGTCTCCCTCTGCCTATGTCTCCCTCTGCCTATGTCTCTGCCTCTCTCTCTCTCTCTCTGTGTGACTATCATAAAAAAAAAAAAAAAAGATTTAAAAATCTTTTGAAAGTTAATTTATTTTTTTTTTTTTTGAAAGTTAATTTATTTTTTTAAAAAAGCCACACTGTGTACATTTTCAGTTTGGTTTGGATACATTTAATGTAATAAATTGGCTAAGAAAGATTATTGAAAGCACCTTAGAAGGTTATTGAAATACTTAGCTTGTCAAATAATGAAAACATTTAATCATCTTGACATAAGGAACATTTGACTGTTAAACAATATTCCAAAGTTTTAAAATATTTGGGACCATATGAAAAAATAACAATTAAAAATTTTAAATCTTTCAAACCATAAACACATAAATTTTCAATTTGCCACTAGTCAAAAGTATGCTTGTAGTCAAGCCTGTCAAAACCCAGTTATATTGAGAAATTACATCCACACATATTTTAATATCTTCTATGGCATTTCCATAAATATTTTTTAAGTTTTATTTATTCATTCATAAGAGACAGAGAGACAGGCAGAGACACAGGCAGAGGGAGAAGCAAGCTCCCTGCAGGGAGCCTGATGCAGAACTTGATCCCAGGATCCTGGGTTCACCCCCAAGTCAAAGGCAGACGCTCACCTGCTGAGCCACCCAGGTGTCCCTCCATAAACATCTTTTAATAAAAATTGAATCTGAGTAACTAATCGCAGGTATAGTATTGCTTTATAGTGTGGATTTCTGTCATGTTTTATGAACAATGTAGATTTTGAACATTGTACAGCTGGTAGAGTAGGTTTTTAAATGCCAATGATACCCTCAGTGAGAGTGACTGCTTTGTGCTTTAGAGAGTATTATAAAGTTTGAGAGCAAAGCATTTCAAAATGGACAGGCATTGTGTTATGCTTTTCTTCAAATTACATCCAAACACCAGAAAATTTTAGCATTCTTGAGATCAATAATTGAAATTTTAATTTCTGTTCTTTATTACACTTTACTAAGGAAATCCAGAATCTAGCAAATTTGTTTCCATTCACAGTATGATATATGACATTTTGATATAAATGAAAAAATCACTAAGTGATAGTAGCAGATAAAAAAACAGCGTTTCACTACATAAAAAACAATGACAAAACTTCATGTTAAAGCTTATATTTGAACCAACGGTGAGTTAATGATATTATAACTGCACTGTCATAGATTCCTTGGACTTCCATCAATTCTAATTTAATTTCCTGTTTTAACCAGGACTGCAAGAAAATGATAAGCTTTATTTTTTAACAATGCTGTAGTTCCTTCTATAGTCCTTTTATTCTTATAGTCTTGAAGGAAGAAAATATCAAATATCAGGGTGCCTGGGTAGCTCAGTCAGTTGAGAGCCAGAGTCTTGGTTTTGACTGATTTCGTGATCTCATGGTCCTGGGATCAAGCCCCACGTCAGGCTGTGAGCTCAGTGCAGAGTCTGCTTGTCCCTCTCCCTCCGCCTCTGTTCCTGCCCTCATTTGCATTCACTCTTTCTCTCAAATAAATAAATTAAATATTTAAAAAGAAAACCCAAATATCCAATAACTATGAAAAAAATAATTGAAAAAAAGATTAAAATAGTCTGCTCTACCTCCCCCTTTTTTTCAGTTGCTGTTAAAAAATACTAAATGCTCTTTTATCCCCCCCCCCCTACTTACAAGCCAGGAAACAAAATTCTAAATCAATCTAAAACTGTTTAATAATAATTACACCATATTTTGCTAAGCTCATCCTTGCCACCACCATTTGGTACAATTAATCATCCATATGTTACAGACTATTAGCTGTATCTGATAGAAAAAAAGCAATAGCATGCCTGCTGAAAAGAGAATAAAATGCATACATTACATAGAAAAAGTCCAAATATTATCAATTATCAGATCTACTGTTCTGTAAGTGATAGATTATAAATTTAGGTTTAAAGCATATTCAGTTCTTCATTTGCCATTTACATGCGGGAGAGAATTTCTCCCTAGTTGTCTAAAGAGGCTCAAGACTTCTTTAGTGCATCTTTGATTAGTCGCAATTTATTTTTATATTGTTCTCTAAGAGTGTCTATTTATTCATTAAAAAGTTGTAAAAGAACAGATGAGGCTTATACTAAGTGTATGCCCTGCTTGGATATGCTTCTTGATAAGTGATTTATCTTTTTCTTCTTCATGTACTTTGCATTATCCAGCACAGTGCCTTAAACACAATATTTTTCAACATATATGTATGAGCTTAAAATAGTCTCAAATCATTTCTGAGTCTTACTGTGGTCATATGCTATACCAGTGCTTAATGTAATCCAGACACCGTCTTAGCTGCAATGACCCACTCTTCCTTAAATTATTTACTAAAGTGAGAAATTCAAATTAACTAGTTTATTTAAAAGTTATACTATCTATTGAGGCAGATTGATAGTTGTTTTGGACTTTATCAGTAAGTTTCTTAACACCAAGGATCTAAAGGTTAAGTAGTCTTTAAGAAATTCCTAAACCATTATGACATTCTTATTAGAGGTGTTTTTTTTTTTTAATTTTATTTATTTATTCATGAGAGACACAGAAAGAGAATCAGAGACATAGGCAGAGGGAGAAGCAGGCTCCGTGTGAGGACCCCAATGTAGGATTCGAACCCGGAACCCTGGGATCATGACCTGAGCCGAAGGCAGACGTTCAACTGCTGAACCAACCAGGTATCCCTCTCTTTAGAGTTAAAAGAGGAGAACTTTAATTTCCTGTTTTAACCAGGACTGCAAGAAAATGACAAGCTTTATTTTTTTAACAATGCTGTAGCTCCTTTTAGATATTTAGATATTTTAAATGCTTGGTCTGATAATTTTAGATGATACACATTGACAGATAAACAGGTTGGATAATGTCTTCTTTTTTTCTTAACAATTTGAAATAATTTAAATTTTTGTTGTCCTAATTTTGTAAAGTTAACATTTTAATTTAAATTTATTTATTTTAACTTAAACTGTATGTTCAACATAATTTATATCACTTTCTCTGTGACGTTATATCTACAGACTTCAAAGAAAGAGAAAGTTCTCTTTAAAAAGTCCAGTTTCTAGCTCAAATCAAATAAGGACTCCTTGTCAACAGAATACCTGACTCATGGGAAACAGCAATGCTCTCTCTAGTCGCACTGTATGGTAGTTTTATTCAGGGAAGAAGCTAATTATTACCTGCCTGCTTTAAGAAAAGATTAAGCATTGTTGAAAATGTATTACATTTAATTTTTCCAATAACTTTATTATTGTTGCCAGTTTTAGAGAGAAGGACAAGATCTTCTTTATTTTTTTTAAAGATTTTATTTCTTTATTCATGAGAGAAACAGAGAGGCAGAAACATAGTCGGAGGGAGAAGCAGACTCCCTGCAGGGGGCCCAATGTGGGACTCTCATCCCAGGACCCCTAGATCACGCCCTGGGCCAAAAGCAGATGCTCAACCGCTGAGCCACCCAGGCTGAGCCACCCAGGCGGCCCCACAGATCTTCTTTAAATAGTCCAGACATGCAGCTAGCTTTTATCGGAGCTTTGATTTGAAATTCAGTCAGATTTCCCAAGCAGAGTCTTCAAGAAAATAATTTTATTCAATTTCTTCTTTGGGGCACACTCTAAATTGAATTGGAAAGTCCTGCAAGTGAGCAGTGTTGAGTGTTTTAGTTTTGTTACTGAGCTAGTAGGCTGGTTCCCTTTTAATGGCCAAATGGTAGTCTTAGGAAATAGACAAGAGCAAACAGAAAACTTGCTGCACAAAATTATACCACCTCCACCTGCCTTGCACCATACTTAAAATTGCCACATTTATCATTGTTCCAATCTGTGTTTTCTTAGGTCCTGTAGGTCATTTGACATCCATTAATCACATGACCAAAATACCAGCCAAAAGTGTTTACTCTTTCTTGCAAGTCAGCTGGCCGGAAACTGGCCTTTCCTGGGCAGACCAGTTGATCCAAGGCTTTGTTCCCACCTGCCTTCTTAGCTGATTCTCACAAGTCAACATTTCTTCTTCCCCATGTCCCAGAGCCAGATACCAGGCAACTAGATACTACCCCTACAGCCCAAGCCCACTGGAAATTGTTCAAACTAGACCATTCTAAACTGCATAACATACCCTGCCTTGCCTTTCTGTGGAAATCCCTCCTAGTAAGGTCCCGGCTAACTTTCCCCTCTCTCCTGTCTAGTGCCTCCTGACTCAAATCTGCTGTTGCCTATGTAGACCCACATGGCATGCATGGCCCTTTCTCTCAGGAAATGTAAGTAATATATACTTTCAAGCGGCATTGACCTTTCCCATGTTGGTACTCAGTCAAAGCTTTATAAATTAAGATGTTGGCATAGAACAATCCTCTCATTAATTCATAACATAAATCATACTATTGGCCTTTTACATCATTTGCATATGTATCTTCATGAGAATGAATAACACAGCCAGGATCTGATATTTAAAGCAGAATCTGTAACATACCTTCCACCCTTCACACCAGAAAAGGTAGACTACTGAGAAATATTAGGAAATTGGACACTTGAACTAGTAGACATTTGTTTTATTTAATGTTGCTTACTCTCACAAGAGTAGGAAATGTCCCTCTACTTTCCAGAATACATTTTGATTGGGACAAATTATATTTATCTCAGCTTGAAGAGAAAGAGTTACAGGTGAAATCAATCCCTGGAAAGATTTTTTTTTTTTTTGTAAAGCTTAAAAGGGAATTATATTACTTTAATTTTTCAAAAAGTATTATTTATATCTGATAAAGTGGGAAAAAGGCAATCTTCTTTCCACAAATAATCATTGGGCATGGGTTAGGTTATAGCATGAATGAATAAGCAACAGTTATATAATATTATGCTCATGTAGTTAGTTGAATAATAATTACATTTTGTGCTACATTTTCATATTTTCAAAGTATTTTGTACCTAATTGTTCATCAGATATCCAGACTATTATCTCTGTTATGAAAACTGATGAGGCTACTCTAAAAAATAATCTTGTCCTTTTGAAAAGTTTTAAAAATGATTAGAGATTCCTAATTCCTAAGTTAATGCTTTTGTCAACTCCCCTGTAAATATTGTTAAAACAAGCAACAGAACCAAAAACAAGCTACAAAAATCTGTTGCAATGAGTGGTTTTAAAATTGTCACTTCAAGTTTGATTACCCTTATGGAATCAAAGGAAGGATCAAAATCTCTTAAGGATAGTTAGACATGTGAATATTATGTTTACATTCAGCATATTTTTAGAGATGTTTTAAGAGAAAGATATTACTACACTAAATTACTTAAATACTGCTTAATGTGAACTAATTTTCTAGCAGTTGTGCTAAGGTAAATCAGTGCCAAGCTACTTTTATATTTAATAGCTTCTGGGACACTGGGATCCAACTTCCCAGTGGACCATCCTCCAAAGGATTGAAAATGTGGTAATTTTTCTTTTCCTAGTACAAAACAGAATTCCTGAACAATGGTTTCCAAACAGCAGGAGGGCTTAATTAAATTAAAGCACTGAGTCAAGAAAACAAGTATCATCCCATTAGCATCAAGAGACAGGGATTTTGAACTTTGGTTTAAAAATAAATTCTGCCCCCAGATCAGACTATTCTAATAAATTCATATAAAATTATTTAAGACAAAAATATTGTAATGTAGTGGTAAAACTTACAGTAATTATAATTTTATTTGGACTGTTGCTGATGCACAAAATAAAGTAAAATAATTTTCTCTTATCATTACTGTTTTTTTTTTACTCAACCAATGTTTTTATCCTTACTTAGTAGAAACATAAATTTGTCTACATATTTTTATATATGTTTGAAGTGAACAGATTTTGTCTAGAATTACTTTCTTTCTCATTCTTTAGTATGCTATGTCATCTCTGACATCTCCTATTCTCAATGAAGCAGTTTTGAAATAACCTGAATTTTTAACACATACTTCCATATTTTACCATCTCCTTAAAATGTGAATAATATGAATTCTGTACTCTAAAATACAGTTAATCTAAAATTTACTTCCTTATTAAATTCTTGGTGTCATTTAATATTTTAATGAGAGGATAGAGAATTTCCTTGATCTTGCTTTTTTTTCCTTTTTTTTTTCTTCTTTTGAATGGTGACCTGATCTCTAATTTTATCAGTGACAAGGCAAATTCACAGCCTAAACAAACAGCAGTTACAGATGTAGTACATAAAGAAAATATTGACTATAATACTTTTTTCCATTGCCATCAATGACTAAGTTAAGATGAGGGATACACAATCTTAAAATTGATTTTATTCAGGCCATTGGGCATTCGACTCAGCATGATTTTTCAATTTTATAAACAGTAGGAGACTCAACAAGAGATAATGAGGTAAAACAAGACCATGAAATCACTAGTAGTGTTATTTTCTTTTTCTTTGGCCATTTAAGTTCAAAATTTAATGCTCTTAAATATCAAAGCTATATGGAAATTATTGAATTCCCAAGTAACTATACTATGCTTTATACATGTGTCATATACAGTGAGTGCCCAAACCTTTATTCTTTTTAAGAAACTCGATATTAGGAAATAGCAAATAAAAATGTACAGTTATAAACAAAGATGAATTTAAGCAAATTGGACTTACTAGAGTAAATTTTAAAATAAAATACAATTTTGAGTCAGAGATATTGACTCCTAAAAATATTTTTCAGATATCTCTGGAGATAGTCACTCTGGACTATCATACATCTTTGAGTATGATACCTAGCTGACTGGCCATTCCCTAGACACATATGTGGTATCACACTTAGCTGGTTACAAATCTCTAGCCTCTTGTTCATATTCATGTCATTTAGAATATTAACCATCATATGTGCCATAAATTTGTCTGTAGCTTTTAACTATAAACTCCTTTCTAGTCTTTAAATCTCAAATAAAATTTAATTTTTACTGCAAAATATATTGTTTTACCTATAATATATTATTTTACATTATATATTTGTTAAGTACATGATTATTGCATACTGGTATAAGTATTCTTGGAAAGTAAACATGTCTTTCAACTATCTAGAACAGTGCTGGCTAATATAAATGCAAGATGAATCACAAATGTGAGCCAGATATATAACTTTACATTCTATTTTAAAGATTGTATTTATTTATTCAACAGAAAGAGCCAGAGCACAAGAAGAAAGAGCAACAGAGGGAGAAGGAGAAGCAAACTCCCTGCTAAGGAGGGAGCCCAATGTGGGGCTCAATCCCAGGGCCCTCAGATCATGATCTGAGCCAAAAGCAGACAATCAACTGAGCCACCCAGGGACCCCATAACTTTATGTTTTAAAAGAATCACATTAAATAATATTCAAAAAATTGAGTTAATTTTAATAATGTATTTTACTTAACCCTCATATCCAAAATATTATAATTTTAATGTCTATATAAAATATTAAAAAACATTTTCTAACTGTAATCTGAGATTTGAAAATCTTGCATTTATTATACCTTCACAGAACATGTCAATTCCGCTGGCCACACTCAAGGTGCCTGAAATGCCTGTTGGACAAGTAAATCATAATGATATTTGAATACAGTAAGTGCCTGTTAAGTTGATGTATATGTGTGTGTGTGTGTGTGTGTGTGTCTGTACACATACGTACATGAAATAAAGAAGACATTAAAAAACCTGATATAATGATACAGTAAACAGATATAGTCAAATTAATAGCCATAAAAGGGAAATGCATTAGGAAAAGAAAGAACATATGATTGTGTAGCTAAGCATACAAAATAGCTAAATAAAGTGACATGAAAGATTAAAAGAACCAAAATCAAGAAGTGAGAACAAAATTACTCTATAATAAAGCATAAACTTTTATAGCACAATGTTTAATATGCAGTTGGCTTATAGATAACTTCTTTTTATGTAAGAATGTTTGTAAAAATTTTAGTGGTGGACCAGTATTATTTATATTCATAGGGGAAAAACAAATAAGCCGTATATTTTGTAAAGCAAAGGTGGCCAAAGCATGGATTTTCATCCAAATAAATTATATCTTGGAATATTTTTATAGAAATATTAATTTAGTGATTGGAAAGTCATTTCAAATATCCCCAGTTTATAATAAAAAAGTATACTTCGTAGATCTGAGGAAACACTGAACCAGTGAGTAAGTGTAGAAACCAAGACACTTTCAGAGTCTCTATGCATGAAATCTTAACTTCATCTACCTCAACTCTTGTCAGTAATTAAATATATTTTATAAGGCAGATTGTTTTATGCTCCTCAATAAATTCAGTCAGTCTCCTGTGGTTCCAGTTTCAAATAACTAGGAGATAAAATCTAATTGAAGATTGAACCTACTCTTTCAATCATATGATCAGAAGAGTAAAATTGGTCACAAGATTCATAGAATTATTATTTTCAGGGATTGATTCTTGAGTAAATTCTCTCAGGATAAATAAGGCAATGAAACAGCATTTGTTGTAAACATATCTTATACCACAATAATATCTATATTACATAACTACCATCGTGTACTTTGTCATATATTTATTAATCTTTTTCCCTGACAGAAATTATTTAAAAAGGTCTTATTTTAATGAATAATTTTTAAAATTTATGAATATACAAAGCAATGCCTACTCCAGTCTTACTTTGCTAAATTTATATAATGTTTTTATATATTATTAATGCAATTTAAAGCATCATGTTGCCTATGAAGATAGTACCTAAACAAAGAGTGGTCTCTTTCTTTCTTTATTCTTGACATTTACTTGAAAAATTATGTGATGTTATTTCATAAATATTCTGAAGATGTGTCCTCATAATAGAAAATACTCTCAAAATTAATTCATTTAAAACAATCAAGTTTTGTTTGAGGAGGTTTCAATAGACATTTCAGATCTCAGTCATTTCTGGCATTGATTGCTTATGCAGAACACTTGTTGAAATTGATTTTGTAAAAAGAAAATATTCAATTATAACACAAATTCAAGAGTTATTCATAATAATATGAACATGGAGGAGTTGAATTTTATTACAGATTATTACTAAAAGTAATAAAAATATGACTTAAAAGACAAACAGTAGCAGAACAAGTGGAAATGTCTCTGCCAAGATTTTATGCAAATGTCTACTTGTGGCATGGGATTAAATTCTCATCTGCCAAAAAAAAAATTTCTTAAACAATTACACTGACATGAAGATGATGTACTGTAGAAAATCACTAGATATGCAAATAGAAGCTCTAATGATGGCAAAATCAGTAATGTCAAAGATGTATACTAAGGATTTTAACTAAAATCATTACATGAACCGGAAGAATAAGAAATATTTCAGAGCAAATATATTTTTGAACAGCATATATAAAATATGTAGACATAAATTAGTATGTTTGGTGTTACAAGTAGATATTTGACTGTGTCTATATGTCTAACATTTTATATTGCCCAAATGAAGAAAAAAAATTAAATATTCTTACTGTGAAATAGGGAGTTATCTATTATTCAGAACTGTTTTAAATGTGTGCATAAGAAGTTGCCTTATGTTTAGAAATGTTCTAAATATATGCACATAAAATAACTGTCAGAGTCTGAACTGGAAAACAAAAAATAACTGTGACTAGTTCAAAGAAGAATTCCACAAAATAATATAATTAAGAGGGTTAAAGGTCAAGTCAAACATAAGTTGGTAATGAAATCATGAGTAAAGCATAATGCTAAGACAAAAAATTAAAAGGATACAGGTACATAATAGAATTTGGAACCAGGGAAAGGATATATCCACTGCCGGACACAATACACTGTTCAAGGCAGAAAACAAGATAAAAGTACCTTGGTTTTTCCCTTCTTGATCTCCTGCTGTTCAATTATATTCTAGTATCACCCATTGACCAAATTCCACTTGAAACCATACGTAGGGGTTGGTGAGGAATGTTGAGGCTGACAGCCTGCCCTATAAAACAGAGAATGACAAACAAAAGGCAAGTTATGTATCTGAGGGCAAATGGCTAAAGATGAGTAAAATCCATACAAAAATTTGTGTAAATTGTATCTTTAAAAATAAGGCTAACAAGTATGCTTAATAAAATTAAGAGGAAGAATAATTTATTCCCATTAGAAAAAGATCTATGCAAGAAGATATTGATGATTGCCTTTTTTCTTATTTTCCATAAAAATTACCTACAAAGAGATGTAAAAGAATTTTTTAATTGCAACCATAATAATACCTAAAATTTTAAAGGATTCTTTTTTTCTTTTTTTCTTTTTCTTTTTTATTTATTTATTTTTTGGATTCTTTTTTTAAGGATGTAGAATGAATTTTTTTACTAAATAGAAAATAAATGTTGTTTGGTAGACATTAACTCTGGTGAAAAAGTATGTCAAATAATACTACCTGCCTGCCATACTTGTTTTTGCTCCATGGTAGAAAGAAAGGAGTTCCTAGGCAAACATGGAACACATTGGTGTGTTTGTAAGTACAAGTATTGTAGAATAACTTGTATTACATTCCACAATATGTCCTTTAGAGGCTCAAGTTCAGTTTCATCCAGATGTTACATAACTATGACTTTAACAAATATTTAAGAGGAACTCTCAGTTTTCTAAGGAGTAGGAAACACAGTTCAAACATTGAAATTTACAGAATAATCTAATCAAGAAGATAGGCATTAAATAAAAGCCTGAGGTGCTATCTGATCCATGAGCAGATGAGAGAAGTAAAGGTAAAATGGGAACTGCTAGGGGCCAGACGATGGCTCTCCAAAGATGTCCACATCCTAATGTATTAGTCCCAATGCACTAATCTCTAAAACCTTCTGACAATTTACCTTATTTGACAAAAGGACTTTGTAGATACCATTAAATTAAGGGCATTGTGAATATCCTGGACTATGTAGGTGGACTCAATCTAATCACATAGATTTTTTTAAATCAAAAACTATTTCTCACCTGTGAACAAAATAATATGTAACTGTAGAAGAAGTGTTGGAGAGATGTGTTGCTGATTTGAAAATGGAGGAAGAATTTCATGAGGCAAGGGACGGGGACAACGACTGAAGCTCAAAGAGACTAGAAAATGAATTCTTCTCTGTAACACATGGAAGGGAATGCAGCCCTATTGGCACGTGAAATTTAACCTAGACAAATGTGTGTTGAACTCCTACAGAACTGTAAGAATAAATACATGAGGTTTTAAGCTACTAAATATGTGTTGATTTGTTATAATAGCAATAGGAACCTAAAACAAGAAAATACTACCAAAAAAAACTTAATCTAGTGTAGGGAAATCAGACAAAATTTCATTAAGGAGATTATACTCAACTTTCTTTTTTAAGAGAGAATAGAAATTAGTTAGGGATATAAAGAATTATTGCCCCGGGGCAGAGAAGACAATGCAAGTGACACAGTCAAGAGGTAAGCTCCTTTGTTGACATTTAAATATAGAAGGTGCAGTATAATTACTGAAAGGTGAAGCTACAGAGGTGAATGAGGGTAGACCATAAAGTCTAGACAAGACAGCCTGGCTTTTACTAGGGCAATGGGTAATCAACAGGTGAGCGGCATGAGCAGAATGTTATTTCTGAAAAATTACCCATATTCTAATATGGTACAAACATGAACAAAAATACAGTACAAGCATAAAATGAGGAAAAGCCACTGATAAGCGGGAAATCATTCAGGAAGATAATGAAGTAGGAATAAAGTAGGTAGACTGTTATGGACCAAGGACAGTTATAGTGGAAAAGAAGAAAAATTGAAGGATTATTGATATGTCAGAAAAATAACTAACAAACCAAGCTGGTCACTATGTGAAGTTGGTTTAAGGAACAAGAAGTAATCAATTACAAACCACAAGATCTGGATAAAAAAGATTAGCATGATATAGGGTCATTCACTGAGGCTGGGAATATATGAGCCAATAATCGAAAAGGAGATAGTGAGTTTATTTTCGTACATATTGTATTTGAAATCCCTGATGAATTTCTAGATGGATATTTTAATAAATTACTTCCTATATGCTTTAAACACAAAAGAGATATTTCATTGGATATTTATAATTTAGAAATTATGTTATTTACATAGTCATGATATGTGAATGTCAAATGAAACCAAGGATGGATATCAAGTCCAAAGAAGAAGAGGTTTGGGATCCTTGGGTGGCTCAGCGGTTTAGCGCTGGCCTTTGGCCCAGGGCCTGATCCTGCAGACCCGGGATCAAGTCCCATATCAGGCTCCCTGCATGGAGCCTGCTTCTCCTTCTGCCTGTGTCTTTGCCTCTTTCTCTTTCTCTATGTATCTCATGAATAAATAAAATCTTAAAAAAAAGAAGAGGTTCTAAACTATATACATAAATAATACCAATTTTAAAAGCCAGACTGTGAAGAAAACCCAACACTAAAAATATTTCCAGAGGGAAGACAAAGGCAGGGAAGTATTATTAGGATGTGCAAGGAACATAAATCTCTGAAATCCAGCTAAAATAAAGGAGAGAGAGCATCAAGGTATCCACTACTACATCTCAAGTCACACTTTAACATACACAAAGATTTTTATGCTTTTAATTAACTTGCTTTGAATTGTATAGTCTTTTATGGTTAATAGGTAAATATGGATGAATAAAGTTTAACAGATGCCTAGAAGGCTATGATAAACACCTTTTTTTAATAATTAGCAATTATTTTTCTTTTATTTGGAGGGGGTACCTCTCTGAATCTCAATTGGTATTCCTAAACCCAGAGAAGAAATATTTGATTATTATGATATTTTCAAACTTAGTTCTAATAACCATATTTGCAGAAAGAGATTCCCATGAATCTCCCAATGGGAGATATACACTAGAAATTAAAACTTATTGTTATGAACAACCTGCAGATACATGCAGCAACATAGATGAAACTCAAAAACGTTATGCTGTATAAAAGAAGGCCGACTCAAAAGGCTTCATGCTCTATGATTCCATTTATAAGATATTCTGGAAACAGCAATGCCATAGTGATGAAACCAGATCAGGACTGAGGACAATGGGAGTAGATCTTAATTTGGGGTTATTTATACAACTATATACAAACTCAGAAAAATTTCACTGAAAATTTAAACAAACAGACATTTATTTTGGTAATTAGAATTATAATTTGGTTAATACAGATTCTGGTAGAAACTTGAGTTGTTTTCCAAGAAAGAAAAATGTGGGCAGGGTTATAAACGCAAAGTGTTACAAATGTAGTTCTTATTTGAATCCTCTGTGCAAAACATGGATTAAAATTAAGTTAATTTTAATTAGTTAATATGCACATGAGGGAATGAGGTTTATTAAACTGAATTGGCTTGTTTTAAAGAAAAGAATGAGATTATTCCGGTGCATGGCGAGGAGAAATTCTACCCTGAGGGCTTTGAGCCTCACTTGAAAGTTGGAAAAGTTCATAGTTCTTCCAGTGAAGACAAACATAAATTCTCTCACTTTTATGGCCTCCCAACTCTATTTTTATTTTATTTTATTTTTAATTTTTTTTAGAGATTTTATTTATTTATGAGAGACACACACACAATGAGAGAGAGAGAGAGAGAGAGAGAGAGAGAGAGAAAGAGAGAGAGAGACAGGCAGAGGGAGAAGCAGGCTCCATGCAGGGAGTCTGATGTGAGACTCGATCCGAGGTCTCCAGGATCGCACCCTCGGCCAAAGGCAGGCACCAAACCACCTTGTGTTGTTAATTTTAGCCATCTTGACAGGTGTGAAATGGTATCTCATCGTGGTTTTGATTTTTATTTTCCTGATGATGAGAGATGCTACCCCAGTAATTTTTAACAAACCATTTATGTCCTATTTTTCTAGCTACCAGCTCCAACCACCCAACAACCAAAAGATAATACTTTAAAATCAAACAAACAAACAAGCAAAAAGCTACTTAAATTACTACTCAGAAATCATTCAGTGAGTTGCTGTAATATTCAGGATAATATTTTGTTACATGGCATTACCTATAATATCTTTTTTTTTTATCTTAGATATTTTTACTTCTCTATTTATCCACCTGACCCAACCAATTTGCTATTTTCATGATATTCACTCTCTCCTACATCTACATTTCATTTTAAATAGTTCTAAATCATTTATTTTAACATAAAAGTTAAATTTCTCCCAATTTAGGAAGATCTTATATTCTTTTTAACCTGGATTGTGACTTCTTTTGAAGTTTTTTTTATATTATATATTTTTCATGCCTTTTTCATAAGATTCATCACATTATATTAGAGATGTATCCCTCTGCATCCAGTTGACTATAATAGACTGTACATTCTTTGAAGATGTTTTATGTTCTTCAAATTCTCAGAAACCGATATATAGGACATAATGGAAAAATAACTTATTGAGCATCTACTAAATACATATCCAAGAAACCATGCTATGGGATGTCCTGGTTATGAAGGTGCACAACACATGGACTCTATCCTCAAGAAGCTTATAATCTTGTAAAGGTGATAAGATTAAAAAATATGTCATGATGTGATAAGATTTACACTAATCTATAGATTATATGTACACCTGTTGGTACGAATCTACTGTTATATGGGATTTTGCTTAGATATTTGTTAGATATTTGGTGTTGGATCATTAGAGTTTTAAAATCGATTAGTGAAATGATGAAAATATGCTTTAACAAAAATTTAACAAGTGACAATAACAGAATAAGTTGAAAGATGCATTCAAGATGTAGTTGAAAGCATCAATACATTATTGTAATATTCTAATTACAGACCCAAATTCTTCAGTGAATTCTGATTTTGAAAGACTTACGGATCATTACAATTCATAGAATATAGGCACTGGAAAGGACATTAGAGAGAATCCCATGCAATCTCTTCAGTTTTTAGAGGATGTTTTTAAGGTAACACCTAAAAATGTTTTAAAATTATTAGGTGACCCATATCAGATTCACAAATTTGAATTTTAAAATAGAAGTAGTGAATTAACTCACGAAGCCTCTAATTAAGTTAAAAGCAAGATACTGAAAATACATAGTAACAGAACAACTATTTTTATAGCATGAAAAGCTATTTGTCAACTGATGAATCTTGTGTGCAGAATTCTAAAAAAATATGTAAATATTTTACCCTCAAAAAGGAAGAGCCTAGGGTGCTTGGGTGGCTCAGTCAGTTAAGTGTCTGCCTCCAGTCTAGGTCATGATCCCAGGATCTGGGATCGAGTCCTACTTTGGGCTCCCTGCTCAACAAAGAGTCTTCTTCTTCCTCCCTCTGTCACTCTCCTTGTTTATTCCTTCACTCTCTCTCTCTCTTTAATAAATAAATAAATAATAATAATAATAATAAAGGATCCTAGGTGGTGCCTGAGTGGCTCCATTGGTTAAGTGTCTGACTCTTGATTTGGGTTCAGGTTATGATCTCAGGGTTGTGGGAAGAGCCCCGTACTCACACATCCACAGTAGGTGTGGAGCCTGTTTGGGATTCTCTCTCCCTCTCTCTCTACCCTTCCCTCCCCTCTCACTCTGTCTCTCTTAAGAAAGAAAAAAGAAGAAGAAGAAGAAGAAGAAGAAGAAGAAGAAGAAGAAGAAGAAGAAGAAGAAGAAGAAAGCAGCATAATTCTCCATTCCTTAACCTTAGGCACTCAGATTTAATTTTTCAAAGAAATAGTATGGAAAAGGGTACATAAAGTATACCTTTACAGTACAGAAATCTTTTAAATGATCAAGGGCAATATCAGCAGTCATAAATCATGTTGGTAAAAAGTGTCCTTGATATAATGTGATAAAATTGACACTTTCCCTATGTGTTCTTCCTCCCCCAAACCTTTATCCCTGCCTAATCTTGAGAAAAAACTTAAGATAAATTCCAGTAGAGAGACATCATACAATATGAGGATAAGTAATCCTCAATACTGCCAAAGTCATAAAAATATAAGGAAAGTCTAAGAAATTATCACAGTCAAGATAAAGAAGCATGAAAATTAATGTAATATAGTATCCTGAATGAATTCTTGGAAAAGAAAAAGGAACGTAGGTAAAAATGATGGAGGTTTGAAAAAAATATGGATTTTAGTTAATAACGTGTCAGTATTAGTTTATGAATCATGACAAGTGTAACATACCAATGTAATATGTTAATAATAGAAATAGTGAGTAGAAAGTATACAGGAACTCTCTGTATCATGCTCTTAATTTTTTCTATACATCTGGAACTATTCTAAAAACAACTTCTGTTAATTAAAAAATCAACAAAATTAAACACTGAATATTTAACTTATGAAATGATGCCTCTGTTGCCTGGTGGATGGAGAAAACCCCAGGCCATGGGGCCTTGACACCACCCATCCCAAAGGTGTTGCTGAAGGCTCTTGGTCTTGTCACAAGAAAGAATTCAAGGACAGGCACAACACAGGGGATGAGTATCACAAGTGGGAAGTTTATTAAAATGAAAATACACTCTCAAAATATGAGAGTGGGTGAGACAGAGATGGAGAGATGGATAGAGAGAGAGCATGTGCTAGTCTGTGGGCCCTGAGAATTGAGTTTCTATCTTCTATCAACAGTTGCTAACAAGGGATAAGAATATTCATTATGTCAGGTGAGGATTTTATGGAAGCAGGGTTTTTCATCTTTTTGTTCTTTGGTCAAAGGTTTCTGGCCTGATTTGCCAGGCATCTTGGGCCTAAGTGGTTTGATTCAGCTTCCTGTGGCTTTGTTTTAGAATATATCCAGGACTGGCTCCTGATGTCCCCCTTAACTGGCCATGACATTCTTTTTGCTGGCTTCCAGGCAAAGAACATAACTAACTGCCTCTAACACCACCATAATATTAGTACTATTAAAATAAATAATAATATTTAAAGAAACAAAATCTATTCACTGCAAAGGCTTTAGCATAATGTTCTTCAGAATCTTAAAGCATTTCCTTTTATTCCATTTGGTTTCCTTTTAGATATTTTGTAAACAATTGAATGTCATATGTATGTATATATCACTTTTGCTGCCATATATGAAACTCTCTAAGGAAATAAAAATAATTGAAGATGAATCAATATTTAAATCCTATTAGTCAACTAATTATTTGATCAAAAATAAGTAATTATTTGTTAGTTTGTGAATTACTTTGGACTAACACCTGTCTTTGAATACTTTAGTGCAGAAGTTAGCAATTTCAGTTTAAAGGTATTAAAGTTCTTACTGCATGTCTGAAGCTCAATATATTATTTGTACCTTTTGATCACCACAAGAAATATTTCTGGTCAATCATCTTTAGTGTTTCTCTGCCATACCTCCAGAGAGTTTCTGATTAATCTATATATGTGTGCAGGTAACTAATTATTTTCCTTGGTGTGCATAATTATTCTTTTCTCCATATTAAATTACATCTGCTCTCTAGCTGTTCAATCAAAAATTTAGATTGTATATACTTGTATATGTTTCTGAATTTCTCACAAATAACCAATGTCTGACTTAAACGAGTGCCCTCTCTTTTTCTGTTAATCTTTGTAAGCACCTAATTATTGTGTTCCTTAGTTATTAAATAGTCATTGAATTACTTCATCTCTCACATCAATGTCAGAGCATTTAAAGCCCTCTATTTTCAAAGAAGGGATATACTTTAAGTGTCTAAGTAATTTTCCCATTATTGTCTCCTTGATTTCCCTATGTCAATAATTACTGTAGTTTTATCTACTCCTGACTTAGAATATTACAGCTAAGGGATGATTATAATGCTGTTTTCCTTATCTGGAAAAAAAAGTTTTAAAATTTCTTAAAACTATTTCAGTATCTTTTTTTTCCCTAAAAGCCAACCATAAATGATGAAAAAGTTTGTATTCTCAAAAACTTACTCTAGCAGCAATGACTAAATTTGGGCAAAAATTCCAATCTTCTCCAATGTGATCTTGTGATAATGACAAAGACCTAGAGGTCCTTTTTAACATTAATTCACTGACCTGTACTTAACTTTCAGAAGAATGATTTATTTTACTTTCTTTCTGTTCTGTAATGCTGACCAGGTTGCAGCTGAAGTCTTTCCTAATCACAGGAAAAGATTCCTTTAAGATAATGTAGGGGAAGGTACTGACAGTAGGATAGAACTGCTTATTAAAAATTAATTATTTTACCTCAATCCTTGGTAAAATTTTCACTTCTCAGAGAATTCACCCTGTTCTTGGTTATTTTTTAACAAAGCATTCCCACCACCCTTACTTTCTCTCTTTTACTTATTAGCAATCATGTATTCAGGTCTAAGGTCTTTTTGCCAATCTCCCAGTCTGGTCTTCTATCTTGTATTTCATTTTCTTACTCAGAAATTGAAGTTCTGATTTTGTGCAATTTCCTGACCCCACAGCTAATTACTTCTCATAATATATTTAGCCTGCTTTTCTGGCCTTGATCTCTGTCCATAAGAAACTGGGTTCTAAGACGCTTTCTAAATTTTATTTTGAAAAGTTACATTACAGCCATTTTGGAACACAGCCTCGCAATTTCCTACAAAATAGACATACCCTTATTATATGATATAGCAATTGCTTTTCTTGGTACTTACCCAAATGAGTTGAAAATTTGCATTCATTCAAAACCTGCAGATGAATGTTTATAGTAACTCTATTCAAATTTATCAAAACTTGAAAGTATCTATTCCTTCAATAGATGAGTGGATAAACAAACTGTGGCTCATCCTATAAAATGCATTCTTTGATCACAACTAGAAAATCTTCAACTAAATGGAAATAACACGATATCTATCTGAATTATTTTTATGGTTTAAATAAGAAAGCAAATTAAAAAAAATTGGAAAAAATATTTAAAATATTTTAAGCTGAGTATCAATGGCTACATATATCAATATCTTTAATGCAGTTAAAGTGATGACTAAAGGAAAATTTGTAAGTGCAGTTATAGATAATTGTGCAATTATTTGTAAATAATGTAGATAATTAAGTGTATAGCATATAATGTACGATTATATGTAATAAATATAAAAGTATAATTATAAATAATAAAAACAAGAAAGATATTAATTAATTGATCTAAGCTACCATCTCCATATCTAGAAAAAGTCTACCAAATCAAAGTAGGGAAAGAAAAGAATAATGTTTGCTTTGTGAAGTAGAAAACAAATATTTAGTATAGAAAACCAATTTAGCCAAAAGCTTGATTCATTGAAGAAATGTATAATACGCTAGAATGGTATAGGTAAAGAAAAAAAGAAAGAAAGAAAGAAAGAAAGAAAGAAAGAAAGAAAGAAAGAAAGAAAGAAAGAAAGAAAGAAAAAAAAGAAAGAAAGAAAAATCAGATGTGTCAATATTAGTAGTAAAAAAGGGGGATGGGGGACAAGGGGGTTTTCACTATGGACTTTCAAATCATTTTGAAAGACAATAATGACATATGAGGGGGATCCCTGGGTGGCGCAGCAGTTTAGCGCCTGCCTTTGGCCCAGGGCGCGATCCTGGAAACCCGGGATGGAATCCCACGTCGGGCTCCCGGTGCATGTAGCCTGCTTCTCCCTCTGTCTGTGTCTCTGCCTCTCTCTCTCTCTGTGACTATCATACATAAATAAATAAAAATTAAAAAAAAATAATGACATATGAAAAATTTTATCCCAATAAAGTTGACAATTTAGATAAATTGGACAAATCTCTCAGAACATAAAATAAACCAAATCATGACCTGGCTAAATTAATAGAAGAAAAAAAATGAGAAACTGAACACTCCTTTATTTAAAAAAATACTGAATTAATTACAAAATACCTTTCCACAAAGCAAAATAGTGGTCACTAAACTTCCCCTGAAATACAGAGAAAATTCTTCCAAATATATAAGAAAGCATCAAGATCATTCTAACACACTATGTTCTAATGAATAGAGAACAATTACTGTTTCTCTATTGGCCTGAACATGAATCTAGTTGTCATTTTTGATACAATTGCTTACATTTCCCTGAGTACTAAAAGGAAACATTTCTTCCTTCCTATTATTTTCTTGATGACTAAAAAGAAAAAAGCCTAAATTAAATGTTAATTTTGGCTTTAGTCACTAATGTCTGTTTCCACACCTTGCTGTTAATGCAAATAGATTTTAATTTAAATGCAATTTCCTTAAGGGATTTCAAATCAGTGAGGCACAAGTGGTAGCAGTGGTCCAAAGATATTAGCATTTTTATTTATGACTATCCAAATAGAAGTGTAAAACAGCTGACATTTGTCCTGCCATCTCTGCTGTATAGATTCCACTCAGCTTCTCATAGCTATTTGCCATAATAAATTGTCCTATATCCCACATGCTTCCGAATCCTGTGCCTATAAAAACTTGATTCCTTTTTTGTGAAGTGAGAGGTGGTGATTGGCAGGAGGGAAGGTTTTGACAGGTTTAAAAATGTGAATTCATTTTTAAGGACCTTCATGATGATGATGAAGAGGAGGAAGAGGATGATGATAGTATCATGATGATAAACCCAGTGACAGTCAATTAATCTGCAGCAAAGTTAGGCCATTGTCCTTAGTCCTCATACAGTCTTCCATAAAAACAAACTAGAACAGCAACTTGCAGGTGTCTGTGAATAAATTTGGATGCATTTGTAAAGGCAGGTTTTGCTCTAGGCATAACCAACTGGAGCATTTTATAGAGGAGCTAGCCATGCTCCATGGTTTCAATCTCCAGGCCTATAAGGGAATTCCTGATTACCTTACATTGGATCTCTTACTAATAGTACTCAAAACTTGAGGCTCTTACTCTTAGATATTGCCTCTCTTAATGATTCCCAGTTCTCCTCAGTGCCACCTAAATTATTCAGATATTGGTTTATCAAGTCTCTTTTCTATTGCCTCTTTCTGAAACTCCCTGCTGAGCTTGAATGTGCACATAGGAATGCTCAGATAAAATAAAAAAGGAATTTAAGAGCAATAAGAGTGCTGTCTTTCTCCATTCCAATAAGAACATTTAAGACACACGTGAGATTTTTTTTACCCCTATTGGCTCTCACTTTTATTACAACATCTTTTCTCAAATTGGCAAAGTAGACAGCTATTCCAGTGTGATCTTTGTACTACCAAACAACAGGGGATGGTGATACAAAGATACAGCTAAATGATTTTCTTTCTCCCAAGGTATCAGCCCACAAATAAACAGTATATCTATTGTAGAGTTTGCTCTCTTGTTTAATAGTTATAAAGAATTCATAAAAACAAAACAAAACAAAAACAATACATTAATATGGTCTGTACACTACAGTCCATGAGGATATTATGTAAAATTTAAACATGTCTCTAAATAATACTAATCAGTCAATCCGTGTTTCTT
This sequence comes from Vulpes lagopus, assembly GCF_018345385.1. Classification (NCBI taxonomy): domain Eukaryota; kingdom Metazoa; phylum Chordata; class Mammalia; order Carnivora; family Canidae; genus Vulpes; species Vulpes lagopus. The sequence continues at coordinate 76,546,323 of NC_054835.1, read as the reverse complement.
TATTCCTACCTTAGTTTAATTTGTTAGTTTCCCTAGAATAGCAAATACTGTTATAAAGACTAGCACAGTAATCTTCAAAATATTCCTAAATTAATAAATTAAAAGCATTCATTACATGAATGAGTTATTAGACGTTTGACAAATTTGGAATGAAATTTTAATGGAGTTATTAAAAATATTAGAATTCTTTCTTTTGCTTAAGACAAACAGTCAGGGCACCCCGGGTGGCTCAGCGGTTTAGCACCGCCTTCAGCCCAGGGCCTGATCCTGGGGACCTGGGATCGAGTCCTGCGTGGGGCTCCCTGCATGGAGCCTGCTTCTCCCTCTGCCTGTGTCTCTGCCTCTCTCTCTCTCTGTGTCTCTTATGAATAAATAAATAAAATATTGAAAAGAAAAGAAAAACGGTCAAAAAAAAAGTCAAACTATTTCCAGACAAGCTTTAAATGTATTACAAGTGTTTAGCTGTCATTATACATTTTTCAAATTTAGAGAAATTTCATATGTTATATGAAAAAAAATTGAAGAAACTGATCTATTTTGATCCCTCCCTTGATGATGAGACTTATCATGAATTGACCAAAAGGGCCTTAATGTTAACCTCAGTTTGATAAATTCTAGATTTGCTCTTATTTGACCCTAGGACCCTGACCTCCTTTTCCTTAGAGAATTTACTAAAACAAAACGACTACAAAAAACAAGTAACTGTACATCCTTTGTAATTATAAATTATTTGCCTTTGGTGATATGCCAGTTTACAGCCTAGGATCTCTGTCTCCAGGATAGGGAGGCATCCCTCTGAAATGTCATCATGAAGGAAGACAGTACCCCAACCTCCCAGTTTCTGTGGGGGACATGAACCTACCTTTGGTGGGTGCCCTGCTTTGAGTTGTAAACCTACCACTGGTATGTGGATAGGAGAGAGTTTACTTTTCTGAGGTCAATATTCTCCACCATTAAAAACTCTCCAAACTTTGTTTCAGCAGATTGAGGGCAGACTGACTCCTGGCCTCTCTACCTTATTGCAACAAACTTGAATAAAGGCTTTCTTGCCTGCTTCACCTCTTGCAATGCATTTTTTACTTTGCCATAGTATAAATAAGTTGATATGTATGTTTAATATAAAAAGTGACATGGTCTAAATAGTCTTAATTTGTGAGATAAGAGATCTAAACTTTATCTCTAGATTGATTTGGGGTTAGGTTAAATAATTTAAAATATCTCTCCTGCTTTTGTATTGTTATATTTATTCTCTAAATATCTTTATAGCTCTCACACACATATATACGTACACAGACATTATTATAAGAAATTGGTCAACTAACAGTGGAAGGCTGTTGTGGAGGCTAAGAAGCCTCAAGATCCACAGTTTAACAAGCCAATGGTATAGATCCAGTCTGAGTCCAAAGGCAAAAGACCAATGTTCTAGCATGAAGAGCTAGGCAGAGAGAGTTAATTTATCCTTACTCTACTTTTTTGTTCTATTTGGCCCTTCAATGGATTTGGTAAGATCCATTCAAACTGCAAAGGGCAATCTGCTTTACTCAGTCTATCAAGAATCAAATGTTTACCTTATCCAGAAATACCCTCACAGACATACCTCAGAATATTACCTAAATCTCTAGGCACACTCTGACATAGTAAAGTTGATAGATAAAATTAAGCACCCAATTTAGTAACTTCTATCCCATGTGGTCCATTCTGAATGGTTTTGGTTTTAGTTTCTTTGATATTTGTCTGTAAATATGTATCAACTTGCACCAGAATTATTTCTTTGGATCATTAGACACTTAATAAGGTCACACTTCAATCTTATTCTAAATCAATATATCACTTAATTATTTTTATGAAAAATATTTTGTCAAATTTCCACTTGACTCACACTTTATTTCCATTAAAATAATTTTTCCATCTTTCATAAACACTCTGGTGAATTACCTAACAAATTCCACAGTGAGCATTTCGCTGTAATTTTCTTAATGTAAGGGGTACAATTTTCATAAAAAACTAGTATATTATATGTTTTTCATCATCTTTATTTGAATGTTCTATTATAATTCTACTTATAGTAGAGGGATTATTTATTAGGAAATCCCACTCAATGTAAATATTAAAAAGTATATAGAGTTTTCTTTATGAGACTACTACATAAGTTTGCTTTAAAAATAAGACTGCACTCTACTCCAAATATAACAAAATGATTCCTCTTTATCTTGAGTAATAAATGCATACATTTGTTTTTATTTTAAAGTCCTTTAACTCAGCCATAGTTGCTGTTTGCATGGTATAATTTTTCTAAACTTTTACTTTCAATCTAAATGTATCTTTGAAAATAAAATATATCTCCAATATATGTCATGTAGTTCAATCTTGGTTTTCATTTTTACTTTTAATGTTAGAAAATATAAAATATATCTCCAATATATGTCATGTAGTTCAATCTTGGTTTTCATTTTTACTTTTAATGTTAGAAAATATCTGCCTTTTGATTCTAGTGTTTGTTTTATTTATGTTTATGTTTAAAGAGATTTATATTTATAGTGGATAATATAGGATTTATAGTAATCACTTTTCAATTTTCTCCCTACACGTTTTATGGGGTTTTGTTTCTCTATTTCTCCATTATTGCCTTCTTTTATTTTAAATAATCTTTTCTATTATACCATATTTTTAAAGTTGTTTTCTTAGTGGTTGTACTTCCAATTCCAATTAACACCTTAACTTAAAACAGTCTTCCAGATTGACACCGAAGTAATTAATATGAAAACCCTTGTTCTAATATAGCTTCATTGCCTTCTTCCTCCTTTGTGCTTATAATTACCATAAAAAAATAACTTCATACATTATTGCCCAAAACATATGTAATTATTACTTTATTAAATTTTCTATAAAAACCATATAGAAGGGGTGCTTGGGTGGCTGAGTCAGTTAAGCATCTGACTCGGTTTTGGCTTAGGTCATGATCTCAGGGTAATGGCAATGAGCCCCACCTTAGACTCCGTGTTCAATGTGGAGTCTGCTTGTCTCCCTTCTTCTCCCTGCTCACTTGCTTCCTCTCTCATTCTCTCTCTCTCAAATAAATAAATAAACAAAATATTTTTTAAAAAATATATAGCAGAAGAAAAGTATTACAAATAAAAGTACATTTATACTGACTTCTATATTCATCTGTGTAGATAACCAGTGATCCTTTTTTCTTTAGGATGACTCAAGTTACTCTCTAGTGTCCTATTTTTTTCAGCCTGAAGGACCCTGTTGTTATGTTTTGTAGAGAAGATCTGCTTGTGATTTTTTCCCCCAATTCTGTTTGTCTTAATTTGTTTTAATTTTTCCTTCATTTTTGAAGGAATGTTTTGCTAGATACAGAATTCTTGACTAATAATTAAAAAAAACAAAACAAAACAAAAAAATAAAATAAAAAGAAAAACACTTTGACTGTGGTACCCCATCACTTTCTGGCCTTCAAAACTTCCTATGAGAAATCAGCTATTAGTCTTATTGAAGATTCCTTGTATGTAAATAAATCATTCTTTCTTTGTCTTTGTCTTTCTACTGTTCCACTATGATATGTGTAATTGTGGAAGTATTTGAATTTAGTTGAACTTTGATGAACCTTTGATTTCAAAATATATATAACATTTTTAGCCATTATTTTTCAGAAAATCTTTCTCTGTTTTTCTCATTTCTGGAACACCCATTATGTGTATGTTGTACACTTGATGGTGTCTCACACAACTCTGAGGGTTTATTCATTTTTCTTTTTTTTTTCCAAGCAATTCCTCAGACTGAATAGTCTCAATTGACTTCAATTTTCCTGATTTTCCCTCTGCAAGTTGAAATTTACCATTGTGATTTTTCTCATTAATTTTTCATTTCAGTTATTTTCCTTTTTCAATTCCACATTTTCCATTTGGTTATTTTAAGTAATTTATAACTTTTTATATCTATTTTTATTTGGTAGAACATTGTTCTTATCTTCTCTTTTAATTGTTTGGATGTGATTTCCTACACTTATTTGAAGTTATTTATGACAGCTGACTTCAATGCTGTGCTTAGTAATTTCAACATATCAGTCTCATTAGGGATCCTTTTTTATTGACATTTGCCCCAGTTTATGGATTCTTCTTTTCCTCTGTATGTCTCACATTTTGTTGCTGTTGTTGAAAACTGGACATAAAAATAAGCAGAAAATAAATGTGGGAACTCTGGAAGTCAGAATGAACTACCAATAGGACTTATTTGTATTGTTATTGTTATTTGCTTGTTTCATAATTTTCCTGGTATCATTCTATAATTTCTGTATTTTTTGTCATGTACCATTTCTGAAGTCTCTGCTTAGTTATGTTATTCATAAGCTAATTATTAAATGCCTTTGACCAATATATATCCCACCCTTTGCTAAGGGGCTTTGTGTGTTTGTGGTATGGCATTCCTTCAAGGCTTCAGCAGTGTGTAACTCTATTCCAAACTCTACACCGTAATGGCCATGAGCATTAAGATCATTCACAGATGAGAGTGTAGGACCTTTTTGAGTCTTTGCTGGGCATGAGCATGGTGTACACATGCATATAGCCCTCTACTCCCAAGAAATATTTTAGAGTTTTCTAAAGTCCCCTATGGACATTTCATTTTCTAAACTGTTATTTTAAGTATTTATTCAGCATTTTTCTGTCAGTAAGAGTATCACAATCTAGGGCAGTTGCAATGTTAAATAATTTCAGGCTAAGTATTTTAAGCAAATGATTTAGGAATAGGATTTCTAAATGAAGAAGCTGAGTCAGGTCAAATAAAGACAATTAATGAAATTTATTTTTCCCAGTAATCACAGACAGATCAAATAGTTATCTAGGAATGAGGCTTTTGGGGGATTTATAAAAACCATTATGCATTTCCAGTGGTGTTAGATTTCTGCTTTTCACATTTGCCATGAGTGTAAGACACAGATCTGAAGAAAGTGGGGTGGTAGTGAGGCAAGGTAAAATGATACAAAGCTCTCTTGTTCTTACTGGGAGTCAGCTACTTTTTTTGAAGAAAAACTCCTCAGATTGTTTAAAGACTTTGATTAACTAGCTCTGAAAATGTTGATTTTGACATTTTTTTCCAGTGTTCTAACTGCTTTTATGGAAGAGTGGCTTTACAGAGGCCCTTACTCTACTATTATGGAAATGCCTTTGTACTTTCCCATTTTTAAACATAGTCTTTAAAATAATGCGTTCTATTAAACACAGCATGTAGTATAACTAAAAATTAAACATACTTTCATTCTTCTAAATACGTTTTTTTTTCTTTGTTAGAAAAAAAATGTATTTTAATACCTAATTTATGTCAGGAAGAAAAAAAATCAGTATGTTTAGAATATATATTTGCTCTATTATTTAAGACTATCAGTTGTAATATAGAAAATAAGAGACAATGGATAAAGTAGCTTATAAGATATATTAAAAATAGGTAAAATAAATAGCTCATATATGTGCTGAACATAGGAAAAAATAAAAGAACTAAGTGCACATCAAGTACCATAAAACAGATGAGGTCCTAAGCATTCATAAAAACCTAAGTTAGCCATTTATTTACAATGCTCAGTCATGGTCCATGTACCGTCTGCTCTAAACATTCAGATAAAAGCAATAGCAACTTAGCAGATAATCTATGAGTTATTATGGTTATTGACAAGGATTATTTCTCCTGCTTAAATCATCTACTTTCTTATTATTTCTATTTATTCATGGATTCCACTTATACAAGGCTTCTATTGTCTTCTCATTATATTTTCTTTGTGACTTTTAGCTTTTTTCTCCACTAAAAAAAAAAGTAAATGGCTAACCCATATCTTGTTTTTGTATTCAAGAGAAGAAAGTTGATTCTGTTAAATCACAATAATCATTATTTGGGTAGACATTTAGCACAGGACTTCTCAAAGATTGAGATCTGGAAAGAATTAAGAATCAACTGCCTTAGACTGAAATTGGTACTGGAAGCTTGGGATGGGAGAGGTATACCGGTGGATAGTGAGACATCTCGATTGTGATCAGTGAACAGGATCAAAAGTCTATGAATCAGGGCACCTGGATGGTTCAGTCAGTTAAGTGTCTGCCTTCATCTAAGGTCATGATACAAGGGATCTGGGATCAAACCGTGACCAGTTAGGGGTTTTATTTCTTCTTTGCCTCTATCTCCCTTGTCAGAATGTTATCAATGGGCAAGTTCATCTGATAGTATATTCTAAGAAAAGTTTGGTCCATATAGGTAAATATCTCTTCTCAGAGAATTTCCTAGCATATATTGTTTTGGGTAAACATGTGCCAAGTGAACTTGCATGAGCTTTGGAAAGCAGAAGTGAAGCAGTAATTATATTAGATATGCACAGTCACCAGATCCTGTTGCATCCCGTTAACTTTCTGATGAAATGCTAGCTCACTCTGGTGGTTTGCCAGAGCATCTGAGTCAATAGCTCCTCCAGGATCCCCAGTCTTCTTTATTTTCTCCAACTCCTGGACCATGTGCATATTTAGTTCGTGATAAAAGGTGTCCAGCTTCTGCAGGTAACCTGTATTACCAATGCTAGTAGCTTAGAAGCAGAGGGAAACCAATACCAATACAACTTCCAGCTTTTTCTTTATAGGTTTCAACTTTTCCTTGGTCTCCCTACTGCATGTCCATGTTTCCTTTATAACTGCCTGGTTTTCTGATTCAGGCCTACCAAGAAAAAAAAAATTTAAAAAAAAGGAAAAAAAGGAAAATACCATGTTTAACTAGTTGGCACAATTGTGTAAAGTCAAGTACCTACCAAATTACATATTTTATCCTTTCTTAATTTTTGCTCTTATATTGATAGAATTCTTCATTCCAGTAGATCTCTCTACTTTTTCTGTTGCACTCCATAAGACTAACATAGTTTGGGTTTTAGAATTCTTTTACTTTTTAAAAATAACACTTTGGGGTCCCTGGGTGGCTCAGCAGTTTAGCACCGCCTTCAGCCCAGGGCCTGATCCTGGAGACCTGGAATTGAGTCCCACATCAGGCTCCCTGCATGGAACCTGCTTCTCCCTCTGCCTGTCTCTGCCTTTGTGTGTGTGTGTCTCTCATTAATAAATAAATAAAATCTTTAAAAAATAAAAATAAAAATAACACCTTATACCAGTATTTAAGATAAAAAGATAAGGCAACAAAAGCACATATAAGAAAGAGTATACGTAATAGCTCTAAAAGAAAATAGTCTAAAGAAATAGTAACCATTAATTACCAAAACAATTTTATTCTGCACTAAGCTAATACATCCTAAGTAACTTGAAATTGACTTTCTATAAATTGCATTTTTTTTCTTGTGTTTGTTTCTACAAGAAAATTGTATTTGCTTCATGTAGCTATGCTTTTTAGGGCATAAACTTGTTTCAGTGGTTGACTACTTTTCATCCTTAAGTGAGGAAATGAAATAAGTAAAAAATATATTTGATGCTAGAGTATTTGATTTGTGTGTAAATAGTATTCACAAGAAGTCAAAATAGCTATTTAACTCTTTTTTTCTAGAGATTATTTCCAAAGAGCATGAATAAAGTCCCAAAATAAAGGTCAATTAGGTAGAAATGCTTCAACAATATCCAATTTACAACAGACACACTTTTGTAGAAAGCTTCTAGAACAAACAAGAGCAAAATGGACTTTCATGGTAAAATGTATGCTTCCAAGTGCATTTCATAGAGGCAGGTCTCAATAAACTACAGTAGTGGCAAGAAATATATATTTTGGGGTTACACACAGTATCTGGCAAAATGAAATTAAGTGAAACAGTCTAGTAACAAAAAAGCCTCCTGAACGTAGCACAAAATCTTCTATAGAAAAAAAATATAGATTATATGTGATTTGGAGCTGTGTAACGCGGGACAATAGGGCATATGAAATTCTATGTTATGTGAGTATTCTAACAGTGACATCACTTGAATTAGTTTTCAAATAGAATACAATGAGTTCAATATCTGGTCACAAGCTCTTGGTAGTAGAAAATTTAGCACTCTTTAGAACTTAAAAAAAAAGAAAAATTCCTCAGTCTGATGATGATCTATATTAAGCCCTAATCATATTTGCATACTAATAGGAAGACATTATTAGATATAGGGAAAAACATGGTAGAAGAATATTAATGGATTAATACCACTGGAAGTGTAGGTCCACTTGATTCTGTGAGAAACTTTGCAGTACTTATTCTTTAGACAGCAGGATAACTTAGGAAGCTGCTATTGTGCAGTTGGAATGCATGATGTTCTTAGGAGTCCTGGGATCTCAGATTTCAGAAGCCCATTGTTTCTTTATGCAAAGCAGCATACTTTTAGCAAAAAAAGAAGTCATATTCAGGATGATTTGACCTAGAAGTAGCTCTAGCACTGGCTAGTAAATATATTTCTGGAACTAAGAGAATAAGATGACAATTTTGCTCAATTTGTAAAATAAGAAAAAATTGAGAGATGCAATATAGTCACCCTTTCATCCATGTGGGATATGTTCCGAGAATCCCAGTGGATGCCACAAACTACAGATAAACCCTAAACATACTATATTTTCCTGATACATGCACATCTATCATAAAGTTTAATTAAAAATTATGCAGAAGAAATTAACAATAACTAATAATAAAGTAGAACAATTATAACAACATGCTGTAATAAAAATTTAGGTAGTCTCTTTAGGTATCTTATTCACTTGTCTCCATCTTGTGATGATATGAGGTGATAAAATGCTTATATGATGACATGAAGTGGAATGGATGACATAGGCAACACTTAGCTACTATTGACCTTCTGACTATATGTCAGAAGGAGGATCATCTGCTTCCATACCATGGTTGACTATGGGTAACAGAAACCATGCAAAGTGACACCACAGGTAAAGGGGGAGTACTATGAGAAATTTTTGGTTTCTTGAATTGATCTAAACCACTTCAATGATACAAATCCAATGAGTGGAGGCTAAATACTATTGAATAAAGTCCAAAACACACTAAAGTAAATGTAATATGTAATCCTTTAACTCTTTTAGAAAGATATTTGTGGGACACCTGGGTGGCTCAGCAGTTAAGCGTCTGCCTTTGGCTCAAGGTTTGATCCTGGAGTCCCAGGATCAAGTCCCACATCAGGCTCCCTGCGTGGATCCTGCTTCTCCTTCTGCCTGTGTCTCTGCCCTCCTCTCTCTCTCTCTCTCTCTCATGAAAAAAATAAACGGAATCTTTAAAGAAAAAAAAAGAATGATATTTGTAGCTATTGGATGGGTTATGATATATAAGGGAAAGGGGAACATCCAGCTATTGCAAAGACTTTTAGATACAGGTATGAGCTAACACCAATGCCAGGAACATGAACTGCTATGATGATTTTCTGGTTTTAGTTGGAGTTTATGGAAGCCAGGAGATAGATGGAATGTTGACCCAACTTTATCTTGCAGAAGTCATTCCACCTTTAGGTGATTTGGTAAGTAAAGTGTATTTGTATAGTGCCTGTTTTTAAAACATCTCTTTATCTTTGATTTGGATCAGTTCTACTAGGAAATAATTTGGTGTGATTTTTCTCTGCATTTAATTTGGTTCAGGTTCATAGTTATTCTTTTTTCCCCCTTAACTATGTTCTGCTTTTTGCAGAACTATATATATCTGTACTTAAATTATTATATATTTATATTTGTTAAATATATTTATATTGTGGTTTCACTTTGTCTTTCCCTATGACTAGTGGTGTTGATCATCTTTTCATGTGCTTATTGGCCATTTGTATATATTTTTGAAGAAATTTACTCAAGTTCTTTTCCTGTTATTGAATCAGGTTGTTTGCTTTTTCTGTTTGTTGTTGTTAGTGTATTGTAGGAGTAAGTATATATTCAAATTGTAAATTCCTATATGACATAACTTATAAATATTCCTCCCATATTTTTCCTCTTTGTTGATTCTCTACCTTATGTACTAAAATTTTATTTATAAAGTTCAGTTTATTTTTATTGCCTCTATTTTCAGTATTATATATAAAAAATAAACACCAGATCAAAAGTCTTTTCTCCCATATGAAGAAAAAACAAAGGAAAACTCCTAAGAATTTAATACTTTTAGCTCTTATGCTTACGTTTTTTTTTAATCAATTTTGAGTTAACTTTTGTATATGGCATAAGTTAAAAATCCAACTTCAATCTTTTGCATGTGGATATCCAGTTTTTCCAGCACCATTTGTTGAAAAGAGTATCCTTTCCCTTTTGAATATCCTTGGTACTCTTGTTGAAATCTATTTTCCATTAATCTGAGGATCTATATCTAGGCTTTTTATTCTATATATTGGCATATATATCTATACTTGTAATAGTATCATACTACTTTAGTCATTAGTAAGCTTTATGTTAAGCTTCAAAATCATGAAATATGAGTCCTCTAATTTTGTTCTGTTTTTATTTTTCCCAAGGGTATTTTGGCTATCCAGGATCTTTTGCATTTCCACACAAATTTTACAATAGATATTTCAATTTCTACAAAAAATTCATTGATATTCGATGAGATTTCATGAATCTAGTACTAATGTTTTAGAATTAATAGTATTATTGTTTTAGTTTTGATAGTATTTAGTATCAATAATATTGTTGCTTTAATGATATTAAGTCTTATCTACAAGCACTTCAATACAAAAGTTTAGAAAATACAAAACAAAGTAGTAAAAGTGGAAATGAAAGACTCAAAAAAACAACACACAGAAAACAACTGCAAATCAGCAGAAATAAGTATTTCCTTATTAGTAATCATTGTTATGTAAATTAATTAAAATCTGTAAACAAAAGACAATGACTGTCAGAATGGATTAAAATTGATCCAACAACATACTGTTTTTGAGAGACTCAGATTAGATCCAAACACATGCATAGTGTGGAACTAATAGAATGGAAAAGGATACTCTATGCAAATAGTAAGCAAAGGCAACTGTAGTGGTTTTATTAATATCAGACAAAATAAACTTTAAGTTAAAATCTGTTATAAACTGATAAAAGTCTTATTTTTTCAAGAAGATTACCAATTATAAATATATATACAAACAAAAGAGTCATAATGGATGAAGCAAACTTTGACTAAATTAAAGGGAAAAGTAAATACATTTTCTAATAATTAGAAACTTCAGTATCCCACCTTCAATAATAGGTGGGGAAAAAAACAGATTAAAGATCAATAAGATTAACACTATAAATCTACTGAACTTTATATACATACTATGATATTCTAAATATATATTATATATAAAATATATATAACTCTATATAGAAAATATATATTTAGGAGGAATAGCAATATATATACATATATACACATATATGTATATATGTATATATATATTTAGAATAACCTGCACAATAACAGCTGAATATGCATTCTTTTCAAATGCACATAGAACTTCCTACAGAATACATAGGCTACAAAATAAGTCTCACCAAGTATAGTTATACACAAAAGAAGTCTTAACAAATCATACCAAATTTCTTCTCCAACAGCAATGAAATAAAACTAGAAATCAGTATTAAAGGAATTTATTTTTTTTTAATTTTTATTTATTTATGATAGTCACACAGAGAGAGAGAGAGGCAGAGACACAGGCAGAGGGAGAAGCAGGCTCCATGCACCGGGAGCCCGACATGGGATTCGATCCCGGGTCTCCAGGATCGCGCCCTGGGCCAAAGGCAGGCGCCAAACCGCTGCGCCACCCAGGGATCCCTAGAAATCAGTATTAAAATGAAAGTACACAAGTATATGGAAATTAAAGAATATGCTTTTAGGAATCAAAGAAGAAATCATAGAGATATTAGGAAATACTTAGTTCAACACAAAGAACTCAAAATGTAAAACTCCTAGAGAATAATAGGTGGAAATCTAGATAATTTCGGGTATGGCGAAATCATGATCTATGAAAGGAAAAAACAATAAGTTGTACTTTCCTGAACTATAAGCTTCTGCTCTATGAAAGACACAAAGAGGATGAAAATACCAGCCTCAGACTGGGGGAAAACATTTGCAAAATATATATCTGATAAATGACTAGTATCTATACATGTAAATACTCTTAAAACTCTACAATAAGAAAACAGAGAACCCAATTAAAAAATGGGCAAAATAACTGAACAGACACCACGCCAAAGAGGACATAAGATGTCAATAAACATATGAAAAGATACTCAATATGAGACACTAAGGAACTACAAATTAAAGCAACAATGAGGTATCACTACACAACTATTAGATTGCCTAAAATCTAAATGCCCAACAATACCAACTGTGGAAAAAGATGCAGACTATTATTCAGAGTTCATTCATGCTGGTGGGAATGAAAATGATAATCACTTTGAAAGACAGTTTACTGGTTTCCTACAAAACTAAATATGTTCGGGACACCTAGGATGCTCAGCCTTCCTGAGTGTCTGCCTTCACCTCAGGGCTTCATCCTGGAGTTCTGGGATTGAGTCCCACATCAGGCTCCCTGCATGGAGCCTGCTTCTCCCATCCCTTCTGCCTCTCTCTCTCTCTTCCTGAATAAATAAATAAAATCTTAAAAAAAAAAAAAACTAAACTAAACTAAATATAGTCTTATACATATGACCTTGCAATTAATCGTCTAGGTATTTAGGTAAGTGAATTGAATTATTCAGTATAATACTGTAAGGGTGGATACATGATATTATAAATTTGCCAATGAAAACAGAACGGTACTATACAAAAAAAGAAACTTCATATAAACTGTCAATTTTAATTAATAATGATGCATCAGTATTGTTCATTAATTGTAAAAAAGATGTTAATAGGTGAAACTCTGTGTATGTGCATATGTATGTGTAGAGTACATGATAATCTCTCTATTTCTTGGTTTATTTTTATGTAAATCTAATATTTTCTAAGATATCAAGTCTGTGAACTCTTTAAAACCCAAAAACAAAATAGAAGTTATGATCTGTAAACCAACTTATCTATAACCTCTTTTTTTAAAAAATGTCTTATTTATTTGAGAGAGAGAGTACAAGCAAGGGGTGAAGCACAGGGAGAAGCAGGCTTTTGGCTCAGCCAGGATACTGATTCAAGACTCAATCCCAGGACCCTGGTTTCATGACCTGAGCTGAAGCCAGACACTTAACCAACTGAGCCACCAGATACCTCGTCTATAAACTCTTGAGAAAATGATTTTTCTCTGAAAATAGTGCCAAGATAACAAAGTTCTAAAGGAACAATGCATTCTCATTTATTCTCCTTCTTTCCCTTTATCCTACTCTCCCCATTTATATGCACCTTGATTTTTTTTCAGTATTACTATTTCCCAAAATACCTCTTTGTAGCCTGTAACCATCTTCTTTCTAAATCCTGCAAATGAAGAAAGAAATGTAGTGTATTCATGTTGGATGTCATAATGTTACATATATAATATTATAATAAAAATAATCATAAATATATATTAATAAAGTTTTTGTTCTGTTTATTCACCTGTCATTTCCTTCTAGCTCTTCCACTGATGTAGATATAATGTGACAAGATTAGAAGGCGAATTAATACTTAATTACTTACATAATTTATTTCAATCTTCATGTATTTAGTCAGTATGAATAAGGGGGAATAGCATGCCTGATGTATATGAATAGTCCAGTTGTACTAATAAATCCTAAAAATTTCAATTCTGATTCAGGTAATGAAATATAGTTTAAAGTATATTTTTAACATTTTTCTTCATGACAAAGAATATTTTAAACAAAAGAATCATCTAAGAAAATAATCAAGGGCAATAAGAAAATTAAGACACGTAAGAATCAGCACATCAGAAAAGAGAAAATGTACTACAAACTGAAAAAATAAAAATAATCTGAGCTGAAGCGGAGTGAAAGAGTATGAGTGAAATGAAATATAGTTGGAGATGTAAATAGAGATCAATTAATACAGAGCATAATAAAACACGTGTTAAAGGCTGACTTTTGTACCCTTAAAATCTATTTGTGGAAGACCCAAGCCCTGAAACATTAGAATTAACTGTATTTGGAGAAAAGGACTTTTAAAAGGTCAGTAAATAAAAATGAGGCCATTGTGTCAGGTTCTAATTCAATATGACTGGTGTCCTTATAAGATAAGAAGGAAACACGCCAAGGGCACTCATGCATAGAGGGACAACTGTGTCAGGAGGTGACAAGGGGACCACCATCTGCAAGTCCAAGAAAGAGGCCTCAGAGGAAACCAAGGCAGTTGACATCTTCATTGTGCACTTCTAGCCTCCAGGACTGGGAGCAAATAGATTTCTGCTGTTTAAGTCACTGAGTCTGGAGTATTTTGATATGGCATCCCTTGTAAACAAATACAACATGCTAGGAGTTACTGTGAATACTTGTTTGCTTTGAAATGAACTGGAAAAGTTTGTGTGTAGGAGTATGAGGGAATAGAACTCACTTAAAAGATTCTTTGGTGCCTGTCCGTGTGAAGACTATGTCAGAGAACAACATTATAGAAATGTAGAAACCAATTAAGAAGCTAATGAAATTAGTTAAGTTGAGCAACGAGAAAGACTGAATGTAGATTTTATCAGGAACATGGAGTCAAAATACATTTAACAACAGATCCTCAGGAGTATCTACATATCACTGAGAAAGCTGAACAAGCACAAGTGGATAAAAAGCTTCAGGCAAGCTTAAAAATACACCAGTTCTAAATGTATTTTTTTACGTCCAAAATTGTCCTAGTAAACATCAACAGTCAGTTAAATTCATATCCCCTTTTGAATAGTAGGGGAGATAATGTGGATGTTTGATGCTGTTTTTATCATTTCTTCTATTGTGTTGTGGTTTTGTGTTGGGTTTGTGAAGGGCACTATTTTTATCTTTATGCAAAATTCAGAATTACTATCTCTGTAGGAAAAATCAGAGATTCTCTCAAAGTTAGAAATATTTTTTCATTCTTCAGACCAAATGTCTTAATCAGCCACCTATACTTCTAGTCTAAGTATTTGGTTATCGGGCTGGAGGAAATTACTGATCAATACTAATAATTCACTAATTGATGACATATATTCCTATTTATGAAAGGTTTATGTAATTATTTTTGACAAAGGAAGTGTCAGCCATGGTAGTCGTACCTAAATTCAAAATCCACAAATGAGAGGAGAACAGGGTTGGATAAAGAGATAAATAATTAGGAGTTAGAATCGTGGTAGATAATTAGAGCATATCAAAAATACAAAACTATAAGGTTTAGAATCAACATATACATATTTATATATATATACACACATAAATTTAAAAATCAAGAATTTCCTCTTCTCTACACCAATTTTTTGTTTTATTATTTTATAATGCTGAATGTTAATAAATGCAAGAAATGAAATGTTTCAAAGAATAATGGATTATTTTGAAATGTGCAGAATAACCAAGGCATGTCATTATTTTAGACTAGATATATATATATGTATGGCAATAAAGATGTTCAGAGAAACGTGCTAACAAATATGGAATGTAAAATATATCTGAGAGCATTAATAATAAGTAGAGAATCACTAAATATAAGAATGGTGATAGGTAAATTAAAATAAAGGTCAATTTTACTAAAAATAACACTAGTTTATCTTTTTGATCCTCATGCCATCTCTACTTCCATTAGATTTGCTCACAGTTTAGACGTCTGGGTGGCTCAGCAGTTGAGCATCTGCCTTCAGCTCAGGGAGTGATCCTGATGCCCGGGGATCGAGGCCCACATTGGGCTACCTTCGAGGAGCCTGCTTCTACCTCTGCCTATGTCTCTGCCTCTCTCTGCCTCTCATGAATAAATAAATAAAATATTTTTAAAAATATTTGCTCACAGTAGACATGGTGGGATTTGGGTATAGGATAGAAGATGAGTAGAGGGTATAGGACACATTGCTTAGGAGGATCAATTGTAATATGATGTGGATGTCTTCTGTAGTATGGATATGAAATTTCACTCTCATTCCTGAAGGTACTTTTTGTGTCTCAACAGTTCTTGATTGTAAATATCTGATGTCATCTTCCTCAACACTGAAAATTGACTCCTCAGTTCATTGCTTGTGAAGACCACATCAAATTTGGCTTCTTCAGATGCAATTCAAAAGACTCTTTCTGTTAGTGTCATTTGTTATGTTAAAAATCCTTAGCAAGGATGCCCAGACACCCTCTAAAACATGCATTCTGCTCTACAGGAAATATCCAATATTTTTATTCTCCATAAGTAGAAGGAAGGAAGTTCTCTTCCTCAGACCAACTATCTGGTATTGAATTTTCCTAAATGAGTGCCAGGCACTGATCCCCCTTACAGTCTCCAGAAAACATATGATACATATTTTTAAACTATACTTTCAACTTTTTTTTCACTTGATATCGGGAGGGGGCAAAGGAAAATACCAAACACTTATTCTCAATATATCATCTACACAAAAGTGTGCATCTGATACAAATTAATAAATACAGGTAAAATGTTGTGATGGCAAGGGATGTTGTTTCTTGACATTTTAGCCAAACTCATAGCATTTCCAGAGTACTTCTTTTAAAAATGTACACAGTTCATAATGCTTATTACTGTCACTATCAATTTTGAGGCATCAAAATACCCATTTTAATCATATATCAATAATTCCCTGACCTCAAAGACAAAGGTGCTCATCACAAAAGAAGAAGATACAAGGAGATCGAAGGGTTTATTTATATGAACAATATGATGACACTTGGGCTATAAATATTGTTATTTATGACTCTTGTTGATAATTCATGAGAAGAAGAAGAGGAAGAAAGGCCATCAGCGTCAGTTTGCTGTCTCTTAACCCCCAAAACAAAGCCAAGGCAGTAGAAGATAGATCTGGGGAAAGGAAAGAAACTGAGTTTCAACCATATTGTTGGAGGTCTAAGTTTAGCCATGCCTGAATGACACCACCTCTGGAATTGGTAACATATATAAGCTAATAAACTTCCTTTTTATTTAAGCCAGTATAGGACTTATAGACACATGAAATAAAAAACTCTTGTAAAAAAAAATAAAAAATAAATAAAAATTAAAAAAAAAAAACTCTTGTGATCCAGATAATACAGTAAAATTAGGAGCAGACTTAGCAGATCTTTCTTAGTGAAAAGAGAACACCTTACACAAATATATGAAAAATAAATGGATGTAATTGGCCTCCTTACAGCCTATCACAACCAAAAGCAGTATTGTTATTGACATAATATTGCTCTATATATACAATGGGTAATGTTATATTTATGCCCTAAATATCTAGTGATATAGTTCTAAAGAGTACTAATTACTCTTAAAGCTAATTACTCGTAAAGCCATCTCAAATAAAAAATCTTAAAAGTAAATAAAACTGTCTGATGGCAATCATCTGCTCTAGGTTTTGTTTGGGCTTGAGAACTGGCAAAATTGGCATAAGAAGATAAATAACTTATATTTAAATGACCACTTGGAATATTTTAATATTTTTGCATTTTAATAGAAAAAAATAGAAAAATCATTTTTCAATGGAAATTTTGAAAAGTAAATATTCTCAGATGGTAACAAATGAAAATGTATTGAAATTAACATACACACAAGAGGGAGTAAAGAGAATAGTGGTTCCTCTTGACTGACAATTCTAATAGTTGAAAAAAGTGAGAAAGTCGCAAAAACTTTCCCCCCAAACGCTGTAAATTAGAAAGTGTCTGGGTATTAAGATTAGGCAACAATATTTATATTTATTTAATGGCAGAATTTGGTAGTTTAACAATTGAATTATACTTGTCAATTAAATGGGGACCATAAATGTAAGGTAATTTTAGATATTTGATATTTAAAATTACTTACCTTCATTTCATCAAAATTGGTATTTTCTTTAGAACTTAATAAATAAGGGAAAAAGGACATCAAGATTCATCATACTTTTAAGCAAATCTTTGACTCACAAATATTATGCATTATTCTTTTAGAAATTTCTACTGCCTACACATCTACCTAGCAAATACCATTAGGTATAGACATTGTACCTCCACAGTAACTGAGCAATCATTTTGTGTCAATCCTCGTAAATTTACAAGGAGTTTTATTAGAAAATAACTATGCAAAAGAGAGTTGTAGGTTGTTTTTTGTTGTTGTTTTGCAAATGTTGGGATATTAGAAGGATAATTTTATTGCCCTACGTATGTAGGCTTTGAGAAAAATCATTCTATCAGAAAATAAAAGATTTTCTTTAGTTTTATAAATGAGAATCTACTTTTTCTCAGTAAATTCAAGTGAAGTTTTTTGAAAATGATCAAAATAGTATGGGGGGAGAGAGACAGAGAGAGAGAGAGAGAGAGAGAGAGAGAGACAGAGAAGCCAGATGGGGTCAAACATACACATTTCTTACACCAAATCTTTCTTTTCTTTCATCCTGCATCTATTGGTATTTCTAAACACCTGGTCTGAACATATCATTGGTGTATATTCAAAGTATGAATTATTTGTAATATTTTTATTCCATAAGTTTTCAGAGTATTGGTCAAACAAATCACACATGGATGAATCAATTAAGAAACAATGAAAATCAGTATATGAGTAAGTTCCAAACTGAAGTCTTCTTTTGAAGGTAATTGTATAATTTATCATTATTTTCACATTGGGACTTAGTAATGCCTATTATAATTGAGTCCATAGACTTAGTGAAGGTTTTTTATATGAGGTCTTTAATGTGAAATATTGTATAACTGAAAATTGGGCTGCTTAATGTCATTTTAATTACAAATAGATACAAATTGCCACTGTATGAGAAAATGTAGAAAAAAATCTAATAAAAATGTCTTGTTTGCTCCATTGCCTGGCATTAAAAGGAAATACCTATATAAAGTACACAGCATGAGCATTAGACATTCTATTCTATCATTTATGTCATTAAGAGTACTTTCTATTTTCTTAAGTAAATTACTTTTTTCCCCTTATGACCACCACTTTAATACTAATACTATTCTGTTATTTCCCACAGAAAATTGAATCCATTTGTCATGTATATGTCATTTTAATTTAGAATTTATCATAGTATTTAAAGGTCTATGTTTTCAACAATAAATGTGTTGAGGGTACTACTGTGTTATAAAGCCACCCTAACTGTACCTACTTGTGAAGAACTTCTCTGCAAAGTGATTATCCCAAGAAAATCAGCTTATTATGAAAGTAAAAAACAGTGACAAAGCTGTTATTTTTAATGTTTAAGTAAAATTTCATTATTTTGTGTGTGTGTGTGTGTGTGTGTGTGTGTGTGTGTGATGCATTTCCCAGGCATCAGTTAGTCTTGGTTTCCTTCTGAAGTATTTATCACACTTAATAGCTTTCCACACTATTTAGGCCTTCCGTGTTTGGCTTTCTGCCTACTTCTTTGCTTCAGCCAAAATTGTTTTGTTTCTTTCTGCCCTGAAGCCTCCTTAGATATACAGGTCCCACTTATTCTAGTCAATTTCTACTCATTGCGTCTCTCAGCCTAAGTAAACTTCCTCAAGAAAGCTCGGCCTGGCGGCCTTCCTATACCACCACTCCCCTGTGCCATAGTTACCACAAAAGCAGTAGCATGATGGCTCTGCTCATGTTTATGTCTGTGTCCTACAATGCTCCAGGTGCTCACATCTGAGCTGACTTACCTGAGAGTACAGTCCTGGTTGGATGCAGCTCAAGCTGCAAGCAGTTTCTAATCTCCCGAGAGTCACACCCATGCTTCTGATTGGATTACCTCCACTACACATATCTCTCTAAAATTTCCCCAATCTTTACATGTGTTGTCAGTATTCATCCTAATAATGAAGTCAAAGTTCTGGGAGTTATGCTTGGTCCCTCATGTTTTTTCACTCTTCCTTCCTGTGCAGTTAGTTTTTCAGCAAATAGTATCATTTTTATATTATTTTATTTTATTTTTTTTAAAAAATGTATCTCAAATCTGCCTCCTAATCCAAAGCATTATCATCTCTTATAATTTCAAGAGCCTTCTAAATGTCTCTGAACTTAAGTTT
The DNA here is from genome assembly GCF_018345385.1 of Vulpes lagopus. NCBI lineage: Eukaryota > Metazoa > Chordata > Mammalia > Carnivora > Canidae > Vulpes > Vulpes lagopus. The sequence continues at coordinate 76,526,343 of NC_054835.1, read as the reverse complement.
CTATAAATTATTCTCCTTATAAGCTATGGTTATTTTCTTTTATTATTTTTAAAATAGTGTTTGATTAGGTAGTTACAACCAGTAGGATTAAAATTCAAATGTTTCAAAATTAAATTAGGCCAAAAATGTCCCAGCACTCTCCTGTCTCCTCATCAAGTCAGGAGACTACCAAGAGCAACAAATGTCTGCAGTTTTCTTTGTATCAGAGATATTTTGAACATATGTGAGCAAAAATATATATATATTTCCATAATATACATAATGATTAGCTCTGTTTTTTTTTATTTAATACTACATAGTAGAGAAAATTTCATAATCTTTTTAATATACTCTATTTCAGCAGAATATTCCATTAAGTGGATATAAAATAATTTATTACATGAGGTCCTGATTAATGAAAATTTAGATTTTTCCAATCTATGATATTATAAACCATGCTTCAATCTTGTATGTATCAATTCCCACAGAGTGATAATATTTAGAGAAGAGACCCTACAATTCTGATGAAGAATCAGAGGACATATATTTTTTTTATTTTAATAGATATTGCCAAATCCAGAAGGCTGTGGCAATTTACAGTTTCACTAGCAATGTATGTGTGGTTGCATCTTTGACTTCTAAGTACTGGAAGAAGAGTATAAATGCTCGTAAGTAAAGGATGGTTGTCAATAGACATGTTCATGCTGTCTTTTGTCCTTATTTAATGTTATAGTACTCTTTTCTATGCCAGCAGCTTCTCAACTAACCGGGGATGATATCTTTCCCAGAGAGCAGGAAATCGATGAGTTACCCCATAAATTACGATATCTCTTCGCTCAAAAATATAACTTGCAAGTCTAGTCATTTCTCACTAGTTTTGACCAAGAAGTCCTGAGAATATGAAGCAGAGTGTTGGAAGTAGCACTTAAGAGGTTTTGATGCGGAATGAGATAGAACAGATGCAAGATGAAGTAATAATCGAGGAGAAGATAGTAATAAGCAGAAGGAGTCGATAGAAAAATAAAACTGAGCAGAGACACAGAGAGGAATTGTGCTATGACATAGGCCATGTATGTTGGATCATGGAACAGTCTCAGATCAGAACAACTTTGGAACTCCAGACCGGGTTTGTTTGTTTTAAATACCTTGTTTTAGAATTACGATGAAGCATTTCATAATATATCTGGTCACTGTCTTATTTCACTGACAAAAGCATAACAAAACAAAAACAAAACTGGGGCACCTGGGTGGCTCAGTGGTTGAGCATCTGCCTTCAGCTCAGAGCATGATCACGGGGTCCTGGGATCGAGTCACACATCAGGCTCCCCAGAGGGAGCCTGTTTCTTCCTCTGCTTGTCTCTGCCTCCCTCTGTGTGCCTCTCATGAATAAATATATAAAATCATTTATAGAAAATCTAGACTGTAGTGGTTTTCCAAGATAGCACAGCTATCCTATTTACAGTCAGGTATACATCAACATGATTTATTATTATTATTATTATTATTATCATTATCATCATCATCATCATTTAATAAGTTGCCATGTTGTGACTATATTTGCTTTTTTAATTTATTCCTGTCTTTTTTATTGTTTTCTTATAAATTGGTGTGATGCTTTAATTCTGGTGTCAATTTTTGGGCAGCTTTTTCCGAAGATATATAATTGTGAACTTTCAACTTTATTCCCTATGCAACTCTGCCCAGCAACCTTTACTCTTGCTGAATTTTTAGTTTGGAATTACCTTAGTTTTATTAATAATGGGGTTTGAGTTTTTATTAGTTCTTCCCCTTTGTTTTCAAACATCTCTGAGAAGAAAAGCAGGCTATATATTCCTTCATCACTATTTTCAAACCACAGGTGGAGTCTTCTTTTTCAAATATAAAGCATGTCACTCCTCAGCTTGGGGGCCTCCAAGAGCTTCCCCACACACTTTGAACAAAGTACAAACTAAAAATTCTAACTCACTTAGAATTAGGAAATTCCTGGTGACATTTTCAGCCTCACCTTATAAATTGGAGCCCAGCAACCTCAAAGGTCTTTGTATTCAAATAACACCACTTTATTCTCACCTTAGGTCCTGTGATTTCTTTCTTTCTATTCCTAAAGCACATATCTCACATACAGATCATTCAAATGCTGCTTTTCTGTGAGAAGATTTCTTGATAATGCCTTTCTCTGTCTCAGAATGCCCACTCTCTATATCATTATGTCCAGTCATTTCTTTCCTAGCACTTTTCAATTTAATGTATTTGCTTGTTTCTAGACTTTCTGGTTAAAAAACATTAGAATATAATCTCTATTTAGATGAAAATTAAAAACATCAAGCATATTACCTTGATAATAATGTTTATTGTTGGAAATCAAGGCAGATTTATCTCTTCATTATCTTTTGGTGAACCCAACTTCAAGCATAGATAAAAGCATGTAGTGGAACAAATGACAGGTTGTGTGTGTGTGTGTGTAAAATTTTTACCGTAGGGCTTATTAACATGAATCAATATCAACTGTATCCTTGGAAATGAGGTAGGGAATCTAATAAATGCAAGATAGCAGCAGCAGGATAATGGGTATGGGGAGAAAAAGGTAAAAAAAATAATATTTTTATGACTACATTATTGGATACTGTTAAAGGTTGAACTGTGTCCTCTCAAAATGATATGCTGAATTTCTAACCTCCAGTACCTTAGAATCTGATAATATTTGGAAATACATTCTTTGCAGATGCAGTCAAATTAAGATGAGGTCATTAGATGAGCCTGAATCCAATATGACTGGTGTCCTTTTATAAATTAGAAATTTGGACACAGAGTCCAACAGGCACAGAGGGAAGGATGTGTGAAGAGACTTTGAGATAATGTCCTGCAAAGATTGGAGTTATCCTGTCGCAAACCAAAGGAAGTCTGAGACTACCAGAAACTAAGCAGGGTAAGAAAGAATTCCTCTATAGGTTTCTGAGGGAGAGAGGCTCTGACTTTATAGCCAAGCTGTAAGACATTAAATTCCTAAGCCACCTACTTTGTAGTGCTTTGTTATGATAGTCCTAGGAAATGAATATGAATGCCAAGAAAATTTAGCTAAAAACTAATTCACATAATTCCAAATACACATCACCAGATCATACCAAATATTAAATAACTACTTTGAACTCCGCCTCCTCAAAACAAAAATCACCAGTAATAAGAAACAAAGATGTTCTAAAAACAGAATTGCTTTTATTAATATGTAGTAAAATATTTTTCAAAATTCTTATTCCATAACACACCTGTGTATATTAATCCCCACCCCTCAACTCCATCTGATACTGAGCATTACCAAAAGACTTAAGAAATGCAGTGTTTTTATATTTCACACTGGTTATGGTATCATCAGGATTATTTATGTCTCCTAATTCAGGACTATGCATCTGGAGCCTTACATTTCATAAAGTAAAACTAAATATTCATATTTGTCATTTTATTCCCAGAACAATATGTTCAGTGATCTAAGTAAAGGGATTTGTTTGGTACAGATTACTAGAATTTAGTGAGGCCATTTCAAAGAACAGCATTTTGATGTTAAGAATGACAACAAGATACCAACAACAAAAAAAGAATTTTAGTAGAATAAAATGAGCACTTAGAGCCTGTCAATTTGATAGTCATCAGAAATAAGTGAAGTTAATTTACACTAATTGCCAATCTGGTTGTTAAAAACGTTATATCCTAGGTAAAGCTAATTTGAAAAAGAAGTTTCTAAATACCATTGTTCTTTAAATTTATACTAAAAAAATAGAGATTCTCTGCTTAAGTATATGACAAAAGAACAGAAAAATAACTCTTTCAACCTCACTTTTCATCAAAACATCCCTAAAAGTAAATCAGAATTTTGAAAGTAATATTAGATACTACTACTATAGGCAGTAATGTTGAATCGTCAAATAAAATCCTCTTTGCAAGTTGCTGATAGCATTGCTGATGCATAGGAAAGTTCAAATTATACATTGTAAGGTATAATGATGCCATTTCACCGCATCTGTATCTCTGGGGTAAATCCCCAGCAGTGCAATTGCTGGATCATAGGGCAGTTCTATTTTTAACTCTGAGGAAACTCTACACAGTTTTCCAGAGTGGCTGCACCAGTTCAGACTCCCACTAACCGTGCAAGAGGGTTTCCCTTTCTCCACATCCTCTCCAACATTTGTGGTTTCCTGTCTTGTTCATTTTCCCCATTCTCACTGGTGTGAGGTGGTATCTCATTGTGGTTTTGATTTGTATTTCCCTGATGGCAAGTGATGTGGAGGATTTTCTCATGTGCTTGTTGGCCATGTCTATGTCTTCTTTGGTGAAATTTCTGTTCATGTCTTTTGACCTCCAAAAATAAATAAAATTAAATTAAATTAACTGTACACAGATCTTAATATAGGAGGTCACTCTATTCAGCATTGGAATAATTATTTTCCATTTCTTACATTTTTTTTTCAAAATTTCAAAAAACAAAACAATCTGAAGAGATATTTTATAATAAATTTCTGTTATTACTTTTGCAATTTCCTTATTATTTGGTGACTTTGCCTCAAAAATGTTTATATTTTCTTAAAATATGGTAGCTTCCTCCCAACTATACCCCTAATAGTGACTACTCAAGAATTGGAAATAGTAACCATGATTTATATTAATAAGTATATACCATATAGATGGATAAGAAAATGTTGCTGATATTATTCAATGATTATTAGTAATCAGATGTGAGTTGATAAAGTAATTAATGCTATGATAGAAAAGGTTTTTTGAAAAAATATGAAAAAATTGCAATAAAAAAGCAGTGGAAGAGTTCAGACACAAACAATAAAAAGAGACAAATGATGGATTAAAATGTATCTGTAACTTTTAATTTTTGAAATATTTATTTTATCTTATTCATATATTAATGTACCAGTTTCTAAATAAATTATATACATTTAGAAAAAATGACAGAAACAGGCATGTATATACTATATACCTCATGATAAATAGACCTAATTCTTATTTCTTTGTCGAATAATGCAGCAAAGTTAAGTGTAATTTTGAATTCCTTAAAAGTGTAAATAATTGCAGAAGGGTTATATCAAAATTGAGTGGTATAAATACATTGACAAAGAGCATGTTCCCTAGTTAATGAATAATGATAAGGTAGTAAAGTGTAATGAACATCAACAAAATAATGAAATGCAGTGATTATATGCCAAGTAAAGCAAATGCCATAGCATTCCATCACATTAATAGAAAAAGTGGCTGGTACTCCAGTAGCTGTTCAGACAATTAAATAAAATATTTGTCTAAAATAATGACAAAGTCAAAAAAAAAATAAAAAATGAATAAAAAAAATAAAAAAAATAAAAATAAAAAAATAAAATAATGACAAAGTCTGTTGAAAAGACCCTAAAAAATGCCAGTTATAAACTTTGGTATTCATCATTTTCTTAACAAACTGCTTCTAAATACTTAAAATATTTTAATATTTTAAGAAATACACACACACACACACACACACACACACACACACACGGGAGAATTTGCAATTCAAATTGAAATTAGCAATTTGCTAGAACTGATATTGTTTATTCAACAATTTATGAATGTCAAGTTTTTTCTAGTTTTTAAAAAACTTACTGCCTCCCTTCTTGTCTTTTCAATATATTGTCTTCAAAATTAATTATCATGGCAATTATACTTCAATATTGTGAAAAAGGCACCAAATACCTACATAATTATTGCCAAATGAGAACAGCAAAAACTTTTTAATGATCATATATATACATATATATATATATATATATATATACAGCCTTAAAAAAAAAAGATTTCCTTATTTATCCATGAGAGACACAGAAGAGAGAGAGAGGCAGAGACATAGGCAGAGGGAGAAGCAGGCTCCTTACAGGGAGCTGGATGCAGGACTGGATCCCAGATCCAGGTACCACGACCCCAGCCAAAGGCAGGTGCCCAACCCCTGAGCCACCCAGGGCCCCTATACATAGCTTTTAAATGACTTTAAATATCAGTTTGTAGCATTCACATCACAAATTGCTAATACCCAGTGGTTTTAGAGGATAACATAAAAAACATTCTTAAATGTTTGAGTTGTCAATTGCTTTCTCAAACTGATGTTGAGAAGCAATGTTGTATTGTGGTTCAAAATTATTCATGGAAAACATTTTGGTAATATTCGTGTGATCTTGGCAAAACTGCATTAATATCTTGGTTTTTAGTTTCCTTAAATTTAAAATGCAGATGATAATATAATTTTTGCTGGATATGCTAAATCAATAAGCCAGTGCTGAAGATATGACCATAAGCCTGATAGACTCTAAATGTGTGAATAAATAGGAGCTATAACTGGAAAAAGTCACCAATTCATCATAAATTGAACAAATTCATTTATTTTTGAACACATGATATATTCACGGCACTTGATCATATACAGTAAAATGTATACTTTAATCAGACTTACATTCCTAAGAAAGAGTTAGGTGAAAGATAAGTATCAATATTTATAAAAAGATAGAATGATATCTAAAGAGGGTTTGAGTATGCAAAATCTAGGGGCACCTGGGTCTCAGTCAGTTGAATGTCTGACAAGCTCAAGTCACGATCTCAGGGATCCAGCTCTTTCTCCTGTCCTTCTGATTCCTGGCTCTGCAGGGAATCTGCTTGTCCTTCTGCGCTGCTCCCCATCCCCACCCCCCGCCCCTCCCTGTTGGTGTGCTCTTTCTCTCAAATAAATAAAATCTTTAAAAACACAAACAAAAAGAATACACATAATCTACCATTACACCACTATTTAACACATTACAGATTTAAGAGGGAAATACATATTTTAATTTCAATTTAGGTAGAAAATAAATTCAATAATACTTGACAAGCATTCAGCAAACTAGAAGTAAAAAGTAAACTTCTTTAACTAAAAAATAATTAGCAAAAATCTATAAATATAAAACATCACACAATTTAGTAGAATATTGGAAATGTTTCCTTAGGATTAGAAACAAGACAATTATGGTTGTTATAAAAAAAAAAACTGCCCCCAACACAGGGATGTGGAGTACTATATAGATAAATTTTAAAAATGGAAGAGAAACATTAAAATTAGATAAAAAAAAAAGAAAAAGACAATGCAGCTAGTCATGAATATAGCATTGTTGATATAGAAAATACAAAAAAAAAATCCCCAGATAAATTACTAGAATTAATGAGAGTCACAAAGCATTTGGATCACAAAATTAAAAAAAAAAATCTCTTTATAACAAAAGTCTAAAAAATACTATTTAAATTATAGTTTTTAATAACCAACAGAAGTATGAAGTACATAGGAATAATTGTGACAAAAGACCTGCAACACCCTCATAGAGATGATTATAAAACATTCATGAAATATTTAAGTAGGATATAAAAAATTATTGAATTATTCCATCAATCATTCATTTATATTGGAGTTAATTCATGCATTCAATTATTAATATATCATCTTTTTGGCAGTTTCTTCATCAATAAAATGAAAATTAGAATCAAATGACATTTAGGTGCTCTCTAAACCTTTGTTTAAAAGTTCTTTGTAATTTTGAAGGGACTTATACTCTTATTTAAAAATAGTGTTACGTGCTTTCACAATATCAGGTTGTTGCTTTTACTCAAAAAAAAACATAAAATCATCTATTATTATTTTAAATGAAAGTTTAATCGGGTTAGTTGTTACTGCCATCTCCTCACAAAATAGCCTTTGGTGTATGGGTGGAGAACACATGTAAGATTTATTCTTTTAGCAATTTTCAAGTATAGAATGCAAAATATTTTAAAAAGATTTTATGTATTTATTTGACAGAGAGTACAAGGGAGCACAAGCAAGGGGAGCGGCAGAGGGAGAGGGAGAAGTGGGCTCCCTGCAGGGGAGCAGGGAGCCCGATGCTGGCTCCATCCCAGGACCTTGGAATCATAATCTGAGCCACCCAGTGCCCCAAAGTAATATAATACAATATTGATAATGATAGTAACCATTGTTGTACATTAGATCCCCAGAACTTATTCACCTTAAAACTGAAAATCTGTATCCTTTGACCAACATCTCATTAAATGTAGGTTGTTGCTTTGTGGTTTTGTGAAGCTTACATAAATTACTTGTGGATATAATAATCTATTTTATGCTAATCACTTAACTTTGATTGCATACAAAACTCTACCATCCAATTTCCCCAAATTTTAGGTTTCGGATCTCACAATTTACCTCTTTTAATTTGTGTATTCATTAAATTATAACTATAATTATCTTTAATACTTTTGTCCTACCTTTTTAAACTAGAATTAAGTGATTAGCACACTATCATATTACAGTGCTAGAGTAATCTGAATTTGACTATATATTTCCCTTTACCAATACGTTGTATGCTTTCATGTAACTAATTAGTATCCTTCATTTCAGCTTGAAAACCTCTTCAGCATTTTTTGGTAAGGCAAGTCTACTGTTGATGAAGTCCCTCAGCTTTTGTCTGGAAATGTCTTCATTTCACCTTCATTTTCTGAAGAACAGCCCTGCTGAATAAAGTATTCTTAAGAGAATTTTTTTTTCTTCTTTCTGCACTTTTAATATATTATCCCACTCTCTCCAGGCTGTAAGGTTTCTGCTGAGAAATCTGCTGATAGCTTTGGGCAGTGGGGTGGGGAGGGAGTTTCTTGTAAGTGATATGCTTCTTTTTCCTGGCTGTTTTTCAGATTCTCTCTTTGTATTTGATTTTTGACAGTTTTATTATAATGCGTTTGGAGAAAATCTTTTTTAAGTAGAATTTGTTTGGAGGCCTATGAGCTTCATGAATTTGGATGGGCAAATCTCTCCTGAGATTTGGAGAGTTCTTGGCCATTATTTTTTAAATAAGGTTTCTGTCCCATCTCCTTCTCTTTTCCTCCTGGGACTCCAATAATTTGTAGATTGTTTCTCTTGGTGGTATTACATAGTTCATGTAGGCTTTCTTCCCTATTCTCATTCTCTTTTCTTTGCTATTGTCTAAGTAGATAATTTTCAAAGCTATCTTTATTTCATGGATTCTTTTTTCTGCTTGATCAGTCTGATGCTGATGCTGTTTACTGCATTTTTTTTCACTAATTAAATTCTTCAGCTTCAGAATTTCTTTCTGGTTCCTTTTTTTATGACTTCTATCTATTTGTTATACATCCCATTTTGCTCATGTTTTCTTGATTTTGTGGCATTGTCTTTCTGTATTTTCTTGTAGCTCATTGAGTTTCCTCAAAACAGCAAGTTTGAATTCTTTGTCAGGAAAAGTGGAAATCTTCATGTCTTTAGGGATCAGTGGATAGAAGATATTGTGATCCTTCGGTGGCATCGTGTTTCCATGATTTTTCTTGTTCCCTGAAGTCTTGTGTTGACGTCTTCCCCTTTGAGGTAGCAGTGTCCTCCTCCAGTCTTTATGGACTGACTTTGGGGAAGAATTATCTTCCATCACCTTTGCTGGGGATTCTGAGGCTTTCTCAGACCTTATATGGCTATACCTGTTCCATTCTTCTTGCTTGCTCCCTCCTGCAACAGAATTCTTAAGATTGTATGCTTTCTTTCGATCCTGTGACATAATCAGTCAGAAGGTGGACTCTTTATCCTTTGCTTTTCTAAGGATAGAGCTAAGTGATCAAGCGGGCAGTCCCTCATGGGTCTGCAGATTTGGGCTGGTTTTCTGTGTGTTTTCATTAGCCATCCTGCCAAGTTCCCTCTTATTGCCATTGGAGTGCACACAGGGAGCCAGCCACGGGGTGGCTGAGGGATGTGTCAGTGTGAGAAGCAGAATGCAGGGGTACCTATGGGCCTATCTAGGGGATCCACAGGTGAGACATTCTGAGAGCCTGTGGACTGGCCTACTGATGAAGTTTGATGCAGTAGAATTTGCATTCTTTTGATAACTTCCAATCCCTGGTTGCTAACTGCCTCCCAGTCATGGAGCTCACAACTCAGAACTCTGAATGGGGTGAGAGAGAAATGGGCCTCTTTGGCTACTACATCTCACACAGCTTAGGAAGCTGGACACTCACTCGTGCTTTTACTTTTCTCCATGGGAGAAACTGTGGTGGAGAGGAAAACATGAGTAATAGCAGTTTTCCTGTTATATTCTCCAGTGTGTCCAATCTTGGATTTTTTTTTTTTTTTTTGCTCCAATAATGTGCTGGACCTTTCCTGATAAAATACTGGACTGACATAAAAGCTTTTTCATCTGTGGGTATTTCTTAAATCAGTGCTTTCTGGGGGGCTCTTACTCCATCGTTGAGGGGGGCTGGAGCCAGTTCATAATCCACTTCATGGTCCACAGCCAGGACATGCTTATCTGATGCACAAGTGAATGAGACTCCTCCTGGATCCCTTGCAGTTTGGGGCAGGATCCCACAGCTTCCGAAAGGCACCTCTGTCCACGGATTAAGGCTCAATTGTGTTCAGTAGTCATCTAGGGATGCCTTATTTTGGTGTCCTGCTACTGTCACTCCCAATTAAAACTTTTTTTGAAAGTTATATTGTTAGTTCTTGTATTGTATTTTTTTTGAAAATGCCTAATTAATATATAGAAAGCATATTAAACATCCAAGCCTTACCCCAGAAAAAGAAGCATAGTGATCTGTTTTTGTTTCATAATTTGCATAAAATAATAAAAATTTCAGATAAATTTTACAAGATTATTCAATTTTTCTCTCTCTTTAATATATGCTATTTGACTTAGAATACTTTAAATGTTTTATTTCCTTTCTTACCCAATGAAAGATATTAATCCACAAAATTTTATTTTGAAATATTTTCTAAAGTCTATATAACAAATGTATAATGTTATATGAGGATATAAAATGACAATATCTGCTTTTCCATTTTTAATCAAGTGCTTAGGAAAAAAATAAGCAGTATTTTAAGTAAACTAAAATGGAATTTGTTTTCTAGCATGTCTCATAAATGCCAAACAATGAAATGATTTAGTTTTAAAAGTTATTATGTCCCAATTGATCTTCCAGACAACGGACTTATTATCTAATTATGAAGATATGCACATTTATCAAAAGTTAGAACCATCTGTCTCAATTCTGTTTAATTTCATTATATATTCATCATTTAGACAGTTAGCTTATGACATAAGACTCTACCAATGAGTAATTCTATACTGATTATCACTTGAGAACGTGCATAGGCAGACATCAGTCAACTCTTATTAGTCTACTTTGAAATTAAAATCCTGCAAGTAATAGGTTGCTGACTAGCCAGTCATCACTGATATATACATGGAAATCTCTGGCATTCTCCTAAAGAAACCTAAAACTATCAGTGTCTTTTTTTTTTTCAGCAAATCATATAAATTTAGAATTCATAATTTCTTCTTGAATTGAGATTCATTCATGTGCATAATGTATTCAAATATATTTAAGCCCATGTACATATATTCAAAATTCTCATTTTTAGATACATAGAGATCAAGAAATAATAATTTTAATTTAAAGTAACTTTGACTAAAATATTTGTAACATTAATAAGATTTATATCTATTGTGAATTTAACAATAATTCTGGTTAGTGCCTTGGGTCAGAAATTGAATACAATTTCCTTTCCTTGCATGTGTAATTTATATTAACAAAAATGAGTAGGAATACGGGAAATTATTCATTTAAAACACTTTTTAAAGTATTTAAAAGGCCCTTTGTGTATCTAGAAAGGAGATGAGAAATATCTGATGTTTTATTTTGGGAATACTTTTTTAAAAAAGATTTTATTTATTTATTCATGAAAGACACACAGGCAGAGACAAAGACAGAGGGAGAAGCAGCCTCCCTGCCAGCAGACTGATGCAGAACTCTATCCCAGCACCCCAAGATCACAACTGGAGCCAAAGTAGACACTCAACCACTGAGCCCCCAGGTACCCCTAAAAAGTCATCAAAAAATATCTTATGTCATCTTAAAATCATCAAAAAATATCTTATGTCATCTCATAAATAGGTATAGAGAGGAGAGATATCACCAAGATGACAAAAGAGGTTGTTCCTGATATGGCTCCCCCATCATAAGAAAAACAACAACTATGTAAGAATAAGATACCATTAAGAGAATCCTAGAACATGAATTGAGGCTTATGCACCCCCTCACATACACAACACAGAAACCAAGACAGACTGAATTGCAAAGGTAAGCAAAGCTGCTACTACACATTGGCCGCATTGCCCCTTCTCCAGGCCAGTGCAGCATCATATGGAGAAATCTCCCCTGAACCTCAAAATCTTCTGGTGGGAAAAGGGAACCTACGGGGACAATCAGCCTCCCTTAACAATTAAACTGTGATGGAAAAGTGGGAGCTCTACAAACTAGTCAGACAGGGAATTCAAAATAACCCTCTTAAGAAATTTTAGTACACTACAAGAAAACACATGCAGGCAACTAAGCAAAATTAGGAAAGCAATGCATAAACAAAATGAGAAGTTTGATGAGGAAATAGTAAACCTCTAAAGAAACAAAACTAAATAGAAGTCCGAGAGTTGAAAAATACAACTGAACTGAAGAAGTCAATAGTTTCAAAAGTGGACTTGACAATGCAGAGGAACAAATCAGTGACCTGGAAGACAGACATATCAGAGTAGCTAAATAAATAAATAAATAAATAAATAAATAAATAAATAAATGTAATTATAATAATAAAATTAAATTAAAAGAGTGAAGAAAAGCTATGGGAATTATAGAATACAATAAAAAGCAATAATATACACATTATGGGAGTTCCATACAAATAGAAAAAGAGATAGATGAAAAAAATAAAGGAACAGAAAGTATATTTCAAGTATAATGGTTGAAAAAAAAAAAGTATAATGGCAGAAAACTTACTGAATCTGTGGAGAGAAATGGATATCCAGATACGTGAGGACCAAGAGACCCCAAATAGCTTGAATGTTAAGAGAGCTACACTGAGACACAGTATAATTAAATTGTTAAAAAAGTCAAACAACAAAAAGTAGAATTTGAAGAGCAGCAACAGAGAAGTTACATACAAGGAAACCCCCGTGAGACAATCAGCAGTTTCTCAACAGAAACTTTTCAGGCAAGAGGAGAATGGGATAATATATTCAAAATATTAAAAGAAAATAACTATCAATGTAGCATTCCATATCCTGTGAAGTCGTCCTTCAAAAATAAAGGAGGGATAGACTTCCTCAAGCAAACAAAAACTCATTGTCAATATACCTCATCACCCAAGAGCTTCGATAGAGATGGACAATGATATTAATGTTGTTTTCATGCCTGCTAATACAACATCCATCCTTCAGCCCATAGATCAAGGAGTCATTTCACATTTCAGGTCTTATTGTTTAAGAAATGCATTTTGTAAGACTGTAGCTGCCATAGATGGTGATTCCTCTGATGGGTCTGGGCAAAGTAAATTGAAAACCTTCTGGAAAAGATTCATTTTAGATGTCTTTAAAAACATTTCTGATTCATAGGAATCCTATAGCCAAAAGAAACAAAAATACTAACTTGGAAAAATATCTGTACCCTGTGTTTATTGCATTATTTATAATAGCCAAGACATGGAAACAAAACAACCTAAGTATCCATCCATGGATTCATGAATAAATGTGGTGTGTGTGTATATACATACACATGTATAATGGGATATTATCCAGCTATAAAAAAATGAGGAAATTCTATCATTTGTGACAAACATGAAAGCCTTATGCCAAGTGAAACATGTAAGAAAAAGATAAATACTCTATGATTTCACTTATATGTGAAACTTTAAAACCCACACATATACAAACTTATATCAAAAGAGATCAAACTTGTGGTTATCAGAAGCAGAGGGTGGGGGGAAAAGAAATTTGAGGAAGGTGGTCAAAAGGTAAAAACTCCCATTTATAAGATAAATAAGTACCAGGCTGTAATATACAATATGATGACTATAGCTAACACTTCTGCATGATATACAAGAAAGTCATTAAGTGAGTAAATCCTAAAATTTCTCATCACAAGGAAAATTTGTTTCCTTTTAAAAAATTTTTATGGTACCTATATTGTAAAACAGATGTTTGTTGAAACTATTGTGGTGTTATTTCACAATATATGTAAATCAAGCCAAAACGCTGTACGCTTTGAACTTATATAATAATATGTGTCAATTGTTTCTCAGTAAAAGTGGGAAGGAAAGGAAATATACCTAAACAAATAAACATAAATCTAGGTGAAAAAAAAAAGTATATATTTGTGTGTGTGTCTTAAGTATTTCACATCTCTGTGCATGTCATCATGATCACAAATAACAGAAATAATAGGAATAATAATAGGAAAAAGTATTCCCTACAATCAAATCAAATGTAATGGTTTTATATATATATATAATTATATTCATTTGTTATACAATATATATAAATGAGAAGCAAAACATCTGATAAAATTATTTTTAAATATAACCAATTTTAATTCAACACCAACTTATACGAAATGATTAAGAGAAACTAAGAGTCTAATCAAAGGTAAGTTTTGTATATTATATGGGAACCCAATTTTCTCAACCTTTATTTCTCTGAAAGATTTATTGTCAAAATACTTACAATCTCACCCAAGAGGTTTGCTAGGAAACCAAAGCCAATAAAAGTGGCGGAAATTTGGACCAGACAGCCAGGGACCAGAAAAACTAAAGTTAACCCATGGAATAAGTAGCAAGCAGTGTGTTATTTGGTATTTAGTGAGGTATGATACACTTAGAACTGATATGAGCCAATTTTAGTATGTAAAAAGAAACTATGTTGGATAAGACTGCATTATAAGAAAAAATGAAACATGAAGGAAATCAGATATAACAGGCCTCTTAATTCCTTCTTTTTAGAATAGGTTTTCACTCAGCGACTGATTTTTTTTAGTAATCAAGTCAAATTTCTCCAATAGAAAAATATAGGTGAAAGTAATCTATTAGAACTCGAACCACATAGAAGTAGTTTCAAACTCATATAGTGATACTATATATAGTGATACTATGACCCTTAATAAGATACCCAAAACAAAATGTAAATTCTACTTTAAAGATTTTCAATCATTTTATGTGGTATAAATACAAGGAGAACTACCTTCAAACACCATTAAACCACTATTTAGGGATAAGAGCAATTAGAAACTACCTTCACATGACACAGAAGCTCAAGATTTTCTGGTTCTCAAGATTGATAAGGAGAAAGATCTGGGCTATTGTTTTAAGTTAAAGTCTTTGGAATAGAATGGGGAAATGTGTTATCTGAGACTAAAGACCCTAAATTTTTAGTATGTATTGGAATACTTAGAAAATTATAATGAATGCGTATTTTTGCATTTTTTCCCAAAGGGATTTAAGCAAATATTCTGAAATAGGTAGTAAGTGGTTCATGCTTTGAAATTTACTGTTCTAGGTAGAGTAAAGGTCATAATGACTGTTTTAAGGTATTTCCTCACAGAATTTTGACTTCTTAGATTACATGCAAAATTACAAAAATGACAGCATTATTTAGAGAGGCTTCTGAAAGCAGCAATCAGCATGCTTGGTCTTAAGGTTTTATTTATCTTGAATTAAACAGGCATAGGGAAAGCTTTCTACTTTATCTGTTTTTCTGAACCACCTAAGTCATCAAATCAAAAGAATTAATTATTGGAGCTTGCAGATATTCTAGGCTATCCAAGGAGTCAAAACAACTTCAGGAAGGAAAGGGAAACACAATTAAATCAAAGCTCAGAGAAAGAAACACAGACATACATCAGTAAATAATCTTCTCTTGGAAATGCTTAATTATTTGAGAATTGTATATTGTTTACCTTTCCTTAGCTTTAGGATAACATAAGGCAAAAGAATGTATATAAATTCCAGGATAAGATTACCCACAGTTATAGATATAATGTGGTTAATTATAAAGTTGAAACTCCAGAAATTGTAGAATAAATGATCTTACCCTGGCTCCTCGGTAAATGAGATCTCTTCCATACCTTGCTGAATCTATAAATGTCTTTGACAGAGAGGCTATAACATCATTGATTGTAGAAAATCTGAATCACCATTTCAAAGTAAAAAAAAAAAAAAAGTCTTAATCTTGAGAAGCAATAGTGATATGAGAGATTATGTATTGTTTTTAAAGGTACTGTAAAACGAATATAGATTATAGAATCATAGATGCCAAAACAGCAACTTCCTAGCTTCTCCTACTGATCAATCTGCTTAGAGCATCCCTCAATACTTCATACCAGTTAACAACTCAGTAAGCTACAAAAAGCTGTTGTTACTACTTTAATATCTGAGCATAAAAAAATTATATTTAATTATTTCACAATCTTGAATATGTATACATTCAATGTATACTTTTACTCTATTTTAAGGAGAAATTACGCCCCTTTAACATTGATCCAAAATACTTAATGTTTCTTTAGATGGTGTCCTATCATCTCAACTGAAATTTAAAGTGAGTAGTAGCAAACATCCTAAAGATAAGCTCATATTTGCACTTATAAAATAAAAAATGACAGGGCAGCCTGGGTGGCTCAGGGGTTTAGCGCCATTTTCAGCCCAGGGCATGATCCTGGAGTCCCAGGATTGAGTCCCACGTCGGGCTCCCTGCATTTAGCCTGCTTCTCCCTCTGCCTGTGCCTCTGCCTCTCTCTCTCTCTCTCCCCGTTTCTCATGAATAAATAAAATCTTTTTAAAAATGACAAAATTTACCTTCTTTTTATTTAAAGCCATAACAAATATTTTAAATTTTTTTGGAGAACTAGAAAAATGTATTTTTGCTATTGTGAACAAGAAAAATACAACATATGCAAAGAGAAATATTTTCAATTGTTATATTGCAAGTGTCATCCTTAGAAATTAAATACATCAGCCCATTGTCTGGCTTATGTTGCTTTGTCAAAGTCAGTCAGTTTTAGTGTTTCTCTTTTGAAACATAATGTCTTTTTTTTTCTTCTCAGACTGTTACAAGATGTTTCATTTTAGTCTTTGGTTTTCAATAGTTTTTCTATTATCAGCACATGGCATATACTGCTGGGGAATTGCCAAGTGTTAAGTTTTTAAAAAAAAATTAAAGATTCGGTTTATTAATTCATAAGAGACACAGAGAGGCAGAGACACAGGTAGAGGTAGAAACAGTCTCCTTGCAGGGAGCCCAATGCAGGACTCCATCCCAGGACCCCAGGATCATTCCCTGAGCCCAAGGCAGATGTTCAATGACTGAGCCACCCAGGCATCCCGAGAGTTACAAGTCTTTTTGAAGATGTAGGTTAATTTATTTTTCAATAATGAAAAATACCCAACCATTATTTTTTTTTAATTTTCTTTAATTAAATTTAGTTTGTCAACATATTGTAGCACCCAGTGCTCATTTCAGTGCCCTCCTTATTGCCTGTCACCCAGTTAACCCATCCTCCCACCTACTTCCCCTTCTGCAACCCTTTGTTTTCCAAAGTTAGGAGTCTCTCATGGTTTGTCTTCCTGTCTCATTTTTCTCCAGGTTTCCCCCCTCCCTTATGTTCCCTTTCACTATTTCTTATATTACACATATGAGAGAAACCATATGATGATTGTCTTTTTCTGCTTGACTTATTTCATACAGCTCTCAGTATGTTATTTGTTGAAATAATACTTCTGTCCTATTAAATCCCATTTTCTGAGATTTAAAATGTACATATGCAAACCTTTTCACCACAGAAGGACTTCACTAGCATGTTCCTCTCTATTTTTTATGATTTCTTTTCTCCATGTGTTAATCTGATTTTTTTCCTGATCTTTTTCCCCAGTTGATACTTTTCCCTTTAAGAGTTTGAAAGTAAAAAAAAAAAAAAGAGTTTGAAACTAAAGCTAAACATAGCCATTGAGTAATTTACTTTTGGTTATTATTTTCATCATTTTATAAATTTTGTGTGCTCTTTATTATTGTTTCCTGTTTTCCATTAAAGCTCTGATCAGGTTCTCTAATAAAATTATTAATTTCTTATTTCAATTCCTTTATCATAATAAGCAAATTCACTTGAAAATACATGCCTAATGAATCTAGTTATTTGGTTCACTGTAGTTTTTCTCATTATTTTCTCTACTTTCTTCTCAATATCGGTTATATTGTTCTGTCTTCTTTTATGTCTAGCTAATTTTGACAGATTCCTATGAACTCCAAATTAAAAATTACACAATGGGACTTCCAGTTTCAGCTTTAATATGTAAAGAACTTGGAACTTGTCATTCCCATCAATACCAAAAGAAATATGTGAGCAAAATGAAAATTAATAATTTTTCTTATACCTATTCTCAGAGAACTGAGATTGCAGGGCAAACTACCATTTTGAAATCTGGATAAGCAGGCAAATCAAAAGACTTATAGGCAAGGCCTTACTTAGAGCAGAAACTACTAACTGAAGTCATAAACTAGTGGGGATTTTTAAATGGTAATTCTGGCTAACTTGTAGAGGCTGATTGTGGACTATATTGAGAGTAAGAAACTACTGGGCACTGCTATATAGAGGGCCTCACATTGTCATGGATTTAATTTTTAAAAACTCCACAAATTTCCCACTGTGAATAGCCAGAAATGATTTCTCAGTGTGTCTAGCTATGGATGGGGGTTGGGGGTGTTCCCAGAGAATTTTCTTTAAAATAGCTTACTTTTCAGAGAAAATACCTTGCCAGAGTCTTGCCACTTGTAAGCTAAGAACATTTCACTGAGTCCAGCACCCTTTAGGTTTCTTTCTCATTTATGTGTGTGGGGAATACATATTAAGGTAATAGCCCAGAGACAAGCCTGACTAAAATACTGAGATATAATTATAAGATATAGAATATTTCCCTTACCTTACACCTGTTGATGTGATCATCAACAAGGCACCACTCTAATAACAGTGAATTACTACTGAAAGAGCTGGAAGAAAAGATATTTGATTTTAAAAAAGTTCTTATGGAATCCCAAAGATCACAGAGGAGATGAAAATCAAGGACAGTAGAAGACTTGAAGTTCCTGACTCACGCAGCTATAATAATTAATAAACACTGCCAACTTCCAGAAAGATTACCATAAAATATTATGCTAGGACCTATTTACCTTACTTCTTATTACCTGATACATTAGCGATGGCTCTCAAAGTTACAAAGCAAAATTACAAAACAAAATGCTAAAAGGCAGAGAAAGAAGTTTGAAAAGACAAAGCTAGCATCAGAGGCATACTCCTAATAATACACTGATTGTCAGATAGGAAATATAAAGCATCTATGATTAATATGTTAAGAGTTTTAAGTTAAAATAAATAGCATGTAAGAACAGATGGGAATTGCAAGCAAAGGGATAGAATCTCTAAAGTAGAAGGGTGAAATCTTTAATACAAAAATCAAAAGAAAAATATTTTTTTTCAAAAATGTCTTTGATAGGCTAATGGAGATTACATACAGCTAAGGAAAGTATCAGTGAGTCTAAATTTATGTCAACAAGAGATGTAGCATACAAATAATTAGAAAAACAGAAGGAGATAAAAAAGAAAATGGAGCAAAAAATATTTGAATAGTCTCTGAAAACTTCCCAAAATTAATGACAGACAACAATGGATCCAGGAAGATCAGAAAACACCAAGCAGGATAAATTGCAAAAAAAAACCTATGTGTAGACATACCATATTCAAACTAAATACCAGACACAGAAAATTTTGAAATAACCCTGACAATTGTAATGGGGCAGGAAAACCCTTAACCTGAAAAACATGAGAATGAGATTTACAGTAGATTTTCCATCAGAAACTCTGCAATCAAGGAGATAGTGGAGTGAAATATTTAAAGTGTTGAAGTGGGGATCCCTGGGTGGCGCAGCGGTTTGGCGCCTGCCTTTGGCCCAGGGTGCGATCCTGGAGACCCGGGATCGAATCCCACATCAGGCTCCCTCTGCCTGTGTCTCTGCCTCTCTCTCTCTCTCTCTCTCTGTGACTATCATAAATTAAAAAAAAATAAAAAATAAAATATTTAAAGTGTTGAAGTGGGGAGGGGAGTTTCAATCTAGAATTCTATTCCCAGCAATATTATCCTCCAAATGTAAAGGATAAATAAACATATTTTATTTTATCAAAAACTAAAACAAACCTAAGGGAAATCATTGTCAAGTCCTGCCCTGTAAGAAATGTTAAAAGGAGATCTCCAGCAAGAAGGAAATTAGATAGGTCAGAAACTTAGCTCTACATAAAAAAAGAAAAGAAAAGAAAAGCAAGAGTGAAGGAAAAAAAAGTAAAATAAATGTTACATTTTTCTTATTCTTGATATAAAAGTTAATTCTTTACAGTAATAAGTATTGAAAAGGTGTTGGCTGATCATAGAATATGAATAAATGAAATGAATAACAATAATGACATAGTAATATAAAAGGAGAGAATTTAAAATACTCAGTTATGGGACATGTGGGTAGTTCAGCAGTTGAGCATATGCCTTTGGCTCAGGGCGTGATCCAGGGGACCCAAAATCAAGTCCCTCATCAGGCTCCCTGCATGGAGCCTGCTTCTCCCTCTGCCTGTGTCTCTGCCTCTCTCTTTCTTTGTCTCTCATGAATAAATAAAAAGATCTTAAAAAATAAGTAAAAAAGAAAATACTCAGTTATAAGGTACCTACACTAAAAACAAAATAGTTTTATTGTAGGTGGAAATAGATCAGTTAAACAAGATAATACAAAAGTATATTTGATATGCTATGAAAGGATATAAAATAAAGTATTGTAATCCTCAAAATCAAAGAAGTCAAAAAAGATAGAGAAAATATGAAATTAAGAACAATGCAATCAATGGAATATAGTTACAAACAGTAGATATAAATGTAACTAATTTGATAACCAATTCATTATGAATGATTCAAATACACATTTGTAAGATAGACATTGTCAGAATGGATAAAATAAAGAAGATCCAAGTGTAAATTGTCTATTAAAAAACACTTAAAATATAGAGACTGAATGGTTCAAAAGTAAAGGGATGGATAAAGAGACACAATGCTAACCATAACAACAACAAACAAACAGAAAAACTGGAGTAGTTAAAATATATTCAGACAAAATAGGATTCAGAACAAGGAAAATTATCTTGGATATAAAGGGATGCTGCATAATGATGAATGGATCAATTCTCTATGAAGTCATAAAAATCCTAAATGCACCTAACAGGAGAGTATGAAAATATCTGAGGCAGAACTAGGTAAACTGAAAGGGTGGTTCAGTCCTCTCATATAGTTACAGCAATTAACATTTCTCTTTCAGTGACTGATAAATCAAACAGAAAGAAAAGAAAGAATTATTCTAAAAAAACATCATCAGGGCAGCCTGGGTAGCTCAGCAGTCTAGCACCACCTTCAGCCCAGGGCGTGATCCTGGAGACCTGGGATCAAGTCCCACGTCAGGCTCCCTGCATGGAGCCTACTTCTCCCTCTGCCTGTGTCTCTGCCTCTCTCTCTCTCTCTCTCTCTCTCTCTCTCTCTCTCTCTGTATGTCTCTCATGAATAAATAAATAAAATCTTAAAAAAAAACACACACACACACACATCATCAATAAACCTGATCTAATTGACATTTATAGAAAACAGAATATCCCATCCAGCAACAGCAGAATACTTACATATTCTTTCCAAGCTCACATGAAAATTGACTAAGATAGGCCACTTTGGGGCTATAAGACCCTCCCTAACATATGTTAAACAATAAAAATTGTACAAAATATCCTCTCAGACCATAATAGAATTAGACTAGGTTACATAAAACAGATAGTTCATTTTAAAAATCTTAAAATGCTTAGAGATTAAACATACTTCTAAAAAACATACAGTTCAAAAAATAAATATCAAGAGATATTTTTAAAACAACCTGAATTAGTTGAAAATGAAATGCAACGTATCCCTGAGAGCTTTTTTTTTTTTTTCTTTCTAAAGAGGAATTTAAATAAACTTCTTTTTTACGGGCAGCCCGGGTGGCTCAGTGGTTTAGCACTGCCTTCAGTCCAGGGCATGACCCCAGAGACTCAGGACTGAATCCTACGTCGGACTCCCTGCATGGAGCCTGCTTCTCCCTCTGTCGGTGTCTCTGCCTCTCTCTCTCTGAGTGTGTGTCTCTATGAATAAATAAAAAAAAAAGAAAGAAAAGAAAAGAATTACAATGTATCCAAATTTGTGGGATGCAGCCTAATTGGCGATTAGAAGGAAATTTATGGAGTTAAATGCATGTACTAGAAAATAAGAAATATGTAAAAAGGATAACCTCAAGAAAATAGAGAAAGAGGACCATTTTAAGTTTAAAGCAAACAGAAGAAAATAAATAAAAAATAGAACAGAAAGCAAAGAAATTGAAAACAGGAAAATAATTAATAAAGCCAGAAATCAAAAGTGAATTATTTGGAAAGGTCAAAAACCTTGGGATGCCTGGGTGGCTTAGCGGTTGAGCATCTGCCTTTGGTTCAGGACGTGATCCTGGGTCCCGGGATCAGGTCCCGCATCAGTCTCCCTGCATGGAGCCTGCTTCTCCCTCTGCCTGTGTCTCTGCCTCTCTCTCTTCGTCTCTCATGAATAAATAAAATCTTAAAAAAAAAAAAGGTTGATAAAACTTTAGCCAGGCTAACCAATTAAAAGGGGAGAAGACACAAATTACCAACATCAGCAATGAAAAAGGAGCCATTGCTCTAAAACCCACGAACATTAAAAGGATAATAAAGGAATACTGTGAAAAACTTAATACCTATGAATTTGATAACAGATAAAATAGTCTCATATCTTCAAAGACATGAACTACAAAATTGAACCTAAGGAGAGAAAAATTATCTGAAAATCTGCATCTATTAAAGAAATTGAATGTATAATTAACCACCTTTCAAAAAAGACTTCAATAGGTCCAGACGGTCTCACTAGTGAATCCTATGAAACGTTTAATGAATAAATTTTATTTTCAATGATCTCTTTCAGAAAAAAAGACAAGGAAACCGTTTTAAGCTCATTTGATGAGGCAAGCTTTCCCCTAATGCCAATATCATACAAAGATATTGCAAGAAAGGAAGTGTGCAGATAAATATTTCTCATAAGTGGGAAAATACCAACAAAACGTTAACAAATTGAACAAACAATGTATAAAAATAGTTATTCACTAAAAACAAGTGAAATTTATTCCAGGCATATAAGACTGGTATAACATTCTAAAATTAATCACACTGCATTAGTAGGGTGAAGAAGAAAAATAATATGATCATATCAATTGATGCAGAAAATAATTTAGAAAAATCCAACACCCGCTCATGAAAAAAAAATCAGAAACTAAAAATAGTTTGTAATATCCTCAACTTAATAAAGAACATCTATTTAAAAACTGATGAAAAACTAGATGCTTTCTCTCCAAGACCAGATAAAATGTTGACTCTACTCCAAATCAACATCAAGAAAGTAAATATGAGTTATGCAGATTGGAAAGGGAGAAACAAAATTGTCATTGTTTACAGAGATATTATTTTATATGTAGAAAACTCTAAAGATCCAACAATAAAACTCCTTAACTTATTAGATGAGTACAGTTGGGTCTCAGGATATAAGATTTATATGTATAACTTGTTATATATATAGTTGTATATAATTGTTGCATATAAATTATACATCTACAAATTATTTGCCTGTCCACCAACAATGAACCATTGGAATTTAATATTAAAAACATCATGTATACTAGCACCAAAATATGAAAATGTGGGTAAAATTCTAAAAAGGTATGTGTAATATCTGTATGAGGAAAATTATAAAACCCTGAAGAAAAAAAAACTACAGAAAATATAAATGAATGGGAGATATTTGATGGTCATGGACAAAAAGGAGTCAATATTGCTAAGATGCCAATTCCTCCCAACTTGCTCAATAGATCCAGTTCAAACCATTTTGCAGATACAATCAGATTATAAAGTTTATAAGGAAGACAGAAGTCCTAGAGTACAGCATGAAAAAATACAATGTGGATGGAGGACCTATATTATCCAATTTTAAGCCTTACTATAAAAACCACATTAATCAAGACAGAATTGCATGTAAAAAAACAGACACCAATATCGATGGAACACCATGGAGACCCCATAAAGAGACCCAAACAAATACAACCAATTGATCTTTGAAAAATAAGCAAAGGCAATTCAATTGAGAAAGAACAGACTTTTTAACAGCCAGCTTTGGAAAATTTGAATGTCAATCTGCATAACCAAAAGGAAACCAAAACAAACCTTAGATACAGTCCTTACATTATACAAAAAAAAAACTCAAAATGGACATTAGACCAAATGTAAAACCCTAAATTATAAATTTTCTAGAAGAAAACATACAAGAAAATCTAGCTTACCTTTGGTTTTGCCTTGAGTTTTGAAATGAAACATCAAGAACATCATTGATGAAAGAAAGAAAAGAAATGAAATGGGGCTTGATTAAAATTAAAAACTTCTGTTATGCAAAAATACTGCTAGACAATGAAAACCCAATTCACAGACCAGGAGGAAATATTTACAAAACACTTATCTAATAAAGAACTCAAATTCAAAATGTGCAGAAGACACTCAAAACTCAACAATAGGAAAACACACAGTTCAATTTTTAAAAATGGCAAATGATATGACAAATGTCTCATAAAAGAGTGTATAGAGATGGGAATGAACATGAAATAACGGTCCACATCATCTGTCATTATAGGATTGCAAATTAAAAATAACAATGAATACCACTATACATATAATAGAATACATATACATATAATAGAATGGCTGAAATTTAAAAAATATCTGACAATAACTTTTGACAAAGATGTACAACATCAGAAGTAATCATTCATTGTTGGTCAGAATGCAAAGTGGTATAGCCATTTTGGAACACTACTAGTTTCTAGCAAAGATAAACATAATAGTAACTTTATCATCAAGTAGTCATGATTTCAAGTATTAATTTCACTGACTTGAAAGCCTATGTCCACACAAAAACCTGCATGTGAATGTTTATAGTATATATATGTTTAATTTTAATCAATATGTATATTCATATGGCCCCCAAATGGATGCAACCAAAAATGTCCTCCAATAGTTGAATAGATAAATAAACTGTGGTATATCCATACAATGTAATATTATTTGGCAAAATAGCAAAATGAATCATCGAGCAACAAAAAGACGTGAAAGAAACAAATGCACACTGCTTAGTGAAAGAACCGGTCTGAAAAGACAACATATTCTATGAATCAGCTATATGACATTCTAGAAAAGTCAAAACTATAGCAATGGTAAAATGATTAGTTACTAGAGGTTTGGAGGAGGACAGGGTTGGCTGGATGAAGCACAGGGAATTTGAGGGAGTAGCAAAACAATTCTGTATGATGTCATACTTATGGATCGTGATACTATTTCTTTGTCAAAATCCATAGATCAAGGAAAAATATCCATATATGTCAACTGCTAGGTACACACATCCATAAATGCTTCTATAAATAGCTGCACATACACATACTCATACATACTTATCATAAATTCATTCTGATGTCTCAAACTCTAATCTATTACCAGATAGATCATTCTAGAATCCCTCCTTCCTTATCTGTAGTTCCACATTCCAACACTGCGAAAACTAACTCTAACCATCTGTTATTCCTTAGCTGAATTGTTCAAGTATTACGTGTGTAGCAGTATTAGAATCATGGACCTATTACTACCCGTGGGAAACAACTTTATAACCTAAGGTATGGTGCTTATCCAATTTCTTTTGCCTTAGTCTTACATTACTAATTTAGTAATTTCAATGTTACTTAGATCAGTAATTTTCCCTCTCAGACTTCAGAGAGATTATTTCATACACATATACACAATTACATCGTTTTATCATAAAATATGTTTGTACACATACAGATTCATTCTCTCTCTCTCAAATAAATAAATCTTGATGAAAAGAAAGATACTGGTGGCATAAGGGAATTCTTATCTTCGATTGTCACCTGTGAAGACAGATTCTAATCATTTAAAATAAATCAGCATAATGAAACTTTCTAGAAACATATTCTAGTAGAATTCCTTTGTAAATCATCAGCTTTATAATAAATGCACAATTTGAGCCTGAAGTAAAAATGCAAATTAATTAATTTTTATTAAATACAGTGATGGAAATATCTTAGGTTTATTTGACAATATAATTTTTAACAAACACTGCTTTAATGGTATAAATAAAAACAAATACAATTTTATTCTGTAATTAAACAAAAATTGCTCCAGTGAAGTTGCAATTCTTTTCATAAAAATGAGAAATCTCATTTTCCCATTTTGCCTGAGAGTAACATTTAAATCATTATAAAATGGAATTATCTTCAGAATAAGCTTTCACAATTTTATAAATTGTAAGTTTAAAGAATATACTTCTATAGGAAATTCAGTAATTTGATGTAAATTAATGAAACTTAAATTTTCACTTAAAGTATCAATTCCAAAACATTTGATTTAAAGAATATTGTTCACATTTTTTCTGCAAATAAAAGATTCTAAAGTGAATATATTAAAAGACTAACACTCATATTACTTAAACATTTTTACATCAGAAGTTAATGAGATAATATAATGATGCTCAATTATTTTTCCTTCATGGTGAGCTTCATAATATATAATTAATTTTCTCTGTATACTCTAAAAAATTATTAATACTATATAGTTCCCTCAATAATTCTATTAATCTTAAGACAGAAACACAGAATCAGAAATTTAATATATATATGTATTAAAATATACATATCCTTAATGTATATATATAATATAATATAATATAGATTATATATATTACATATATATCACATATATATTTGTACAGTTACTAGAGTTTCTGATATATTACGATCCTTATTCAGATTTTGTTTGTCATAACCCTTCATGGATGCTAAAAATACTTTCTTTCTGGTATTTATTCACTAAGTTTATGACTTTATTTTAACTTTTCTAAAGAAAACCTATATTTACCTTTCTTAAATAAGGAAAGGATGGAAGGAAAGGAGGAAAATAAGGAGAAAGAAAGAGGGGGGAAAAGGAGGAAAAGAAAACCCTACCACTATGGCTTGTCCTTTGAGATGTTGTTCTCATTTATCATGTCTTCCTTAAATATAACTGAAGCAGAACTGTATAGTATAAATTACTAAGGGTCATATAACTTTTGCATACTGATTCCTCTTAATAAAAATTTGGGAATCTAACAGTTAGTTTTGCCTTTTGCAAGAAAAACTCATGTTTTTGTGGGAAATAGATTTTCCTCAGCAACTTTGAAGGCTCATAGTAAATTTGCTTCCAGTCTGTTCCATGTAACAGTGATTATTATCCATGTTCTTTTTTATGTATCATTTATGCATTTACCTAATTCCTTTTCCTACTACCACTGACTTTGTCAGGTAGCCCAGAGTGGAACACAGCCCATGGTATTTACATCCTTGTGGGGTCCTCCCACATTGACCCTGATTCTCACCATGTGACATTCTTTGGCCAATGAGACATTAGAGAGTGTATTACAGAGGCTTGGTAAATCTTTAGACATTGCAGGTTGAACTCTTGCCACAAGTATTTACTTCTCATTTTGGAAAGCTTACAAACAAATTTAAAGGAGTTTACTAGAATTCCACAGAGTCTATAAGTTTTACTTTATGAAATTATTATATAAAACTTATGCTAAGTTTGAATAATGCATAAAATGTAAAAGAGACATGCGGACGATAAAGGGATATCCTTTTGAAGTACAAATATGTATTAAATAAGTAATTAAGTTGGTCACAGTTTTATTGATTTTCCACAATTTCCTTCTCATTATGTTCTCATTAATATTGGAAAACCAGTGATTTTTAACCCACAGTTGTGTGTATATATAAATATATATATGGGGGGGGTAAGCACTTTAAAACTGGCAAATATTTAAGTTACTTTAAATGATAAATGGAGACAAGAACTTTAATATGCAGGAAACTTCACATTGCTGTTAAAGCAATATTGTGACTTTTAATTCATATTCAAATATTTTATCTTTAATAACTCCAAAACAAAAAGAGATTGATTTGAACAGATGTTATCTTAGTAGGATTCCATTCTTTAAAGAATACCATGTTGAGCTACCACCAGCTTAAAACTGAAGAAGAAAAATAAAGAGTGAGCTTTATGAAGTCCCAGAGGATGCTCAAGCTGATTTATCATGTGGCATGCCTGGGCACCTCAAATAAGATGGTTAAAATAAATGTTTCATGCTAGTGAAAAACACTGAAAAGCAAACAATATAGTATTCCTTTGCCTGAATACAAAGGACCCTTTCTCTGAATTCAGTTATACTGCAAAATAGGGGAAACCCATACACATTATAAAATAAAACTAAAAAATTTTATTTATACGTACTGTGGGAATTATGCCTTTGTGTGTTATATTTATTAAATATATATTTTATTCTTTAAAGACACATTTTCTTCTTTTACCCTCAATTTTTTTTTAATCTTGCTACAAACTCCCCAGCTGACATTCCTATAATGGTAATGCAGCCACTGAAAATGTAGTGCATTTTACATTGGCTGAGAGCTTAGGCCCAGAAGTCAGATCACCTCCTTGACATTTCAGCTTTCTCATTTGTTAGGTGCATGACCTTGGACAAGTTACTTAATTTCTCTCTTCCTTAGTTTCTTCATCTCTAAGTGTGGATAATAGTGACATTTACATCATAGATTGGTGTCATAAAAATATACATTTGAAATATATATATAATCTATCATCTTTGTAGAACAGTGTCTGGTACATAGTAATACATGTCAGTTTTATTTAGTTAGCACATATATTCTGGAATTATTTTCTTTGTCAGGGCACTAGGTTGGGTGTTGAGTGTACCACAGTGTACAAACACAAAGCCACTTCACTCATGGAACTTTTGGGCTAGCGGAGAATCTTAACCCAAACAAGTATTGAAAGGATGATGCTGTGGAATGCTATAGTTCTATATAGCTGGGAGTGGAGGTGGGCATAGGGTGGAGAGGGTGAATAAGCTGGTCTGAAGTCCAGAGAAAGCCTCCTTAATAAAAGACTTCATAATTTGAAAAAGTTAACAACCCTAGAGAAGGGTTAAGTTTCTATTCATTGCATCTAAACCCGAAGCTCCACAAATGGCCTCCTGCTCACTTAGGGTCTGAAATTCTTTCCATGCATCTGCTCGGCTTTCATGTTTTAATCATCTTATTTGTCTGTTTATTCATGCTCCCTGCTGCCAAATAATCATAATTTGCACAGATCATATCATCACCTCCCCAACTCATCCCCTATTCACTGTGGCATGCAGATATTGTAACCTAATTGTCTTTCTTTTAAAAGGTATCTCTGAATTCAAATTCCTAAGAGAATATTTCCTTGAGACTTTTGAACTTCATATAGATTGTGTGTCCCCTTTTGTAAGATTTCATGCAACAACTTCATTTGGCTTCAGCTGGGAGTGCAATTAATGAGGTGAGAGGTCGTGTGTGATTAACATAGCTATGGGTAAAACAGACATTTTCATTTAGAATAAATAAGGGATTGTAAATGCCAAATACAAATCAGCTTTTAATATAAGGTATGTGCACTCTTCTAGAACTTAGGGTTTAAAAGATGCCCCCACTCCTGTACATTGCAGATAAGATGATAAGTGGGCCCCTTATGTGGAAAAAAATACTATTAAAATTTTAAATGTACATTTACTTTGACCCAGTGATTCTATTCTTGGCTGTTTATCATAGAGATATATGTATTCATGTACCAAATGAGGTTTCTCCAAGTATATTCACTACAAAAGGCATGTAGTAGCAAAAGGGGGAAGCAAACTAAAAGTCTACCAATAGACTACTTAGTATATTAAATTTAGCGCACCCACATAATGAAATAGTATGCATCTATCAAAAACAATGCGTCAGCTCTATGTATGACAGTAGAGGAATAAAGATTTCATAAATAAATATGGCAAAAATAAGAAAAGGCAAAAGAATGTACAAAATTGTATGTACATAAATTAGCATGATATTTTTGTAAAGATGTATAAGAAATATAAAAGACAGATAACAGTAGTTACCTCTGACTGGGTAGGAAAAGAGAAGTTTGACCGTCCTTTCTTCCCAATATACCCTTCAGAAAGCTGTACTATTTATAGCAGGTGCTTGTGTTACTTACTCAAGATAAATAGGCATAAAATTTTAAAAGAGCCACAAACTTATCTCTAATGCATGTAAAACCTGAACCACTTTTTCCTATTCCTAATAAACCACCACTTTAATTAACAAGCAAATTTTATTGCTATTGGGAAAATACTCAATTTCCCTTCATAGTGTGCTTTCTCATTTTTTTTTCTGCCTTTCAGTAACCTGCCACAACTCTAATCTCCATTAATATGCTTCCAGGCCTACATAACAGCTGAGTTGTAGAAATACTATTATACTGATAAACACAAACAATTTTCTACAGTTATATGTTTTTCTTTTCCTGGCTTATAAGTATTTCCTTGTCAAGATTTGTGAATATTTTTGTGTATGCCTGTGCGTTTGTGTATCTAGGATCATCATTAACACTTCCAAAGGTACAAGGAAGTTGGATATAAGATTTAGTATTTTATCAGATAATGTAATATTTTAGGATTTAGAGTAAATACATTACTCTCTCCTATCTGTTCTCAAACTTCTTAACCATAACAAGTCTTATATTTACCTCTTAACTCATTATGTCGTGTAGAAAAAAAATATATATATATATACCTTCCAATTTTTCTTGGGAATATCTCACCAATAAGGTTTTTATGTATTAATCTGAAAGTTAATAATTGTCTTCATTAAACTTTCCATTATCATTAAATTTTACAAAAATAAAAAGAAATTTTGATTTAATTGCTTTAATAAAATGAAATAATATATTCATTGAAGAGTTAAGATAAACATTAATCTTAAACATTTACTACACATTGTTAATATCAAAATAGATTTATGAATACTACTGAGTGTGAAATTAAAATCAGCTATTCAAAATCAAAACCCTCTTTCAATGAATAAGGTTGCCAGGTCACATTGTTATGTTTGAAGTATGTTATTAATTCAACTCTTTCATATATAGTGAATGTAGAAACTATTCTCTGAAATTTCCAATTACATATTATGAATATATTTGTTGAAAAACAAGAACCCTTGGGATGCCTGGGTGGCTCAGAGGTTGAGCGCCTGCCTTTGGCCCAGGACGTGATCCTGGAGTCCTGGGATCGAGTCCCACATCAGGCTCCTTGCATGGAGCCTGCTTCTCTATCTGACTGTGTCTCTGCCTCTCTCTCTCTGTCTCTCATGAATAAATAAATAAAATCTTAAAAAAAAAGGAAGAACCCTAATGAGATATGAGTTGTATTTGAATAGACATCCTGTGTTAGTTGGACCTCTCTTCATCACTGATGTGGCTCATGACACCAACAATAGTACTGGCCGAATGGAATCAGCTTCATCCCAAGGTGAGAAGGAACCAGAAACTGTACTGCTGCTCTTGGCTTCAGCGTTGGAACTGTAACAATTGCTGCTTTCTCTACACTGTACTTTACAGAGGACTAAAGAAATTTAATCGAAATACTTTTATTAATATCCTAGTAAACTGGTATACATAATAAAATTATGCACACTAGTTTTCCACCTTCAGTTTGGAGTTGTATAACTTGAGACAATTCAACTTGCCCCTTTTGGTCTGTTCCCTCCTCTGCAAAATGAATGCAAGACCACAAACCCAAGGAGTTATTCACTAAAGTGAAGGTGAAAGGGCTTTGTATACTCCACAGTAGCGGAAAGAAAAAAGGTTTGTTACCAGACCAAATCAAAATGCCCTGTGCAGATAGGCAGAGCTTGTGTTAGCTCTCTTTTGTATTTATTCTTCTCTAAACAGAATCTTTTTTTTTTTTTTTTTAAAGAATCCTTCCTGGTAGCTGAACTCACTCTTAGATTTTCACTTCTCTCCTTCCCTACTTAGTACTGTCAGTCATTAACAATTTCTTGGCCCTTGTCTTTGGTCCATCTGGGCCTGTGCAGTGGTGCCTCACAGGAGGGTCCTACAAGGCAGGAGGAAGGCAGCAAAGGGGACCCCAAGAACATGTTGATTCCAAAGAGAGAAAGGGAGTTTACCTCTCCACAGTGTGTTTAAAAAAAAAAAAAAGTTGGAGATAACAGTGCTAGATAAAGAGACAGGGAGACATAGAGACAGGGAGACAGAGAGACGGAGAGTGAAATAAATTATGTCCTGAGGCTTCTTCAGGAAAAGCCTCAAGGAACAGGCAGTGATAGCTTCCTGAGATGAATTTAAGTATCCCAGAGCTGCCTGGAGGAGCAAGACAATGGAACTGTACCTTCTGGTTTCTGCAACATTGGACTTTGGCAGAAGTTAGACTGGGGCCCTAATGATGTTGAACATTTTTTCTTCTGCTTATTGATCACTTGTACATCTCTTTGAAACAATATTTATTTGAATTTTTCCATATTTAATTGTATCATACATTGACATTGTTCAGTGTGAGAATTATTTATATATTTTGAATATATTCTAATGGTCCCTTAGCAGATATGAATTTTGCAAATATTTTGTTCTCATATTGTGATAGCATCTTCATTTTATTGATAATGTCTCTTATGAACTGAATATTTGTGTGCTTCTAAAATTTTTATGTTGATTACAATCCCAATATGATGGTGTTTGGAAATGGGGCCTTTGGAAGGTAATTAAGTCATGAGAGTAGAGCCTTCGTGAGTAAGATCAACCCCTTTATAAGAAAAGTTCAAAGTGATATTTCATTCTCTTTCTACCATGTGAGTAACAACAAGAAGGTCCTCTGTAAACTAGGAAGAGGGCATTCACCAAGAATTCAACCATGCCAGCACCCTGATCTCAGACTTCCAGCCTCCAGAACTATGAGAAACAATGTTTGTTGTTTAAGCCACCTAGTCTATGAAAATTAGTGATAGCAGATCAAGTTGACTAAAATAATGTCATTTGATCCATATTTAATTTTGATGAAGACTAGTTCATCTTTTTAATTTTTCTTCTGTTGCTGTTGCTTTGCTGTCATATCCAAGAAATCATCGCCTTGTCCAAGTTCAGAAAGATTGATTGATTGATTGATTGATTGATTTTATTTATTCATAAGAGACACAGAGAGAGACAGAGGAAGAGAGAGGCAGAGACACAGGCAGGAGAAGCAGGCTCCATGCAGGGAACTGGACATGGGACTCGATCCCGGGTCTCCAGGATCACAACCTGGGCCAGAGGCGGCACTAAACCACTGAGTCACCCAGGCTACCCAAAACTTTTTTTTTTTTCTTTCAATATATATCTGTGCTCTTTGCATGAATATTGTGAACTTAAAATAATTGTTTCTATATTCTCTTGTTAGTTAGCAGCTAGACGTGAGCAGTGGAAGGAATGCCCCTGTAGTCAACAAAACCAGCCCACATCTTCCTCCGACTAGATGTTATAGCCTACAGAACTTTCTCTCAGGAGATGCAAGCCAAGTCCAGAGAGAAGGTGTTGTCAGTTTAACCTCTAGATAGTTATATGGCTTTTAACATAAATTAGCATTTCTGTTACAGCCCCAACCCCACTCAGCAAGAAAGGCTGCCATGGTGGTTCTGGTACAAATCTGTCTTCGTTCCAGAGAACTTTGGTGATCCTTTAGAACAAGTATCTGAGTTTTCCCATCTTCACTCTGAAGACCACAGATGTTGAATATATTAATTCCTCCTTCCACATTTCCAGCAACTGGTCAAGCTGGGATTCAAATACAGGCATTTTGGTTGCAGAGTACATACATCTAACCACTGCTCTAATCTGTCCACATTTTTTACAGTACTTGGGATATTAAGGATGTGTTTGGTGGGATAAGAGGCAGAGATTGATATATCAAGTGTATATCTAAACATCTTCCCTTGTTTCAGGATCTCTTTTCCTCTAGGGCCCATGGTTCTTGGTCAAGGGTGGGCAGTGAAGCAAAGTGTATTGAGTGATAGGACAAAGCACCCAAGGAGGGAAAGCACCCCAGAGAGTTGCCTTTAGGGCTTCTAAATTTAAGGGTTTTTACAGGAATGTTTGGTGGGCTGTTTTAATCTGATTAACCTCCATGCACCTGTCACTCAATCAGGTTTTGTCCACACTGTCATCTACCTATCTGGTAGTTGTTCACGTGGGAAAAAATGGAGGGCTCCTCTGGGGTAGAGTAGAATCTTTTTCATTTTAAGGGCATTTTCCTCTTAGGATGAAGGCCCTTTGCTCCTGCCTGTCTTTCTTCCGACTATCCTCTATTGCCCAGATATCCCTTTCTTATATAATTGTGAATTAAAACTATGTAACATAAATGGAAAGTAATAGTAATATTACTAGTACCCATCGCTAGACTACATAATTTACGTTTACCAATACAAAATTCAGAATTTTGCAATCTAAAGAAGCTTATACCTTAAAATCATTTCAAGAAAATATAGGAAACTATTTAGTAAATCATCACCTATCCTTAATAACATAATAATATACTAATTATATAAGTAATAAAAAAATAAATAAAATAAAATAAAATAATAGGCTGAAATATTTGTTTTTTTTTTTAAAGATTGTATTTATTTATTTGAGAGAGAGAGAAAGAGAGCATGAGCAGGAGGAGGGGCAGAGGAAGAAGGACAAGCAGACTGCCTGCTGAGCAGGGAGCCTGATGCAGGGCTTCATCCCAGGATCCTGAGATCATGACCTGAACAGAAGGAAGACGTTTAACTGACTGAGCCACCCAGGTACCCCAATAGGCTGAAATATTTGTATTAAATGGTATATGTAGAACTGGGCTCTATTGCAAACAATTCCAGATACTTACTAAAATCTTTGTACAAATATAACACAGAAAACAAAAAACTCCTAATAAAACTGACAGTCTGAGACTGATAAAGACCATGAATCTGTGAATACTTTTCACAAGCTATAAAATTCAAAGATCAGCACTAAAGCAAACTCTGGCCACCAATGGTAGCGTTCACTGAACAGGCATGGCATGGTATGGCGTGGTAACAGAATAAAAGACATTTGGTCAAAGTAAGACTGTCATAAAGTGTACACCAAACAGGATAAAGCAGCCATCTTTCTCCAACATGGGTTCTATATTTTTACTTAAAAAATATAGTTCTTTTCAAGTTTCTATAATTATTATTATGGTCAGTTTTAGATTTATCATTTTGTTTATTACCCATTTTTCCTGTTATTTTGTTCCTAAAATTTTCTTTCCTTCTTTCTTCTAGGTTGATTTAAAAAAAAAAATAGTATTGTATTTTAATTACTCTGTTGAATTTTAAGCTATACCTATTTGCTTATTTTCAGTGCTTGATCTAAGTATTATAATATGCATCGTTAACCTATCAAGTTTGCTTAGAATTAATATTTTACTACCCCCCATAAAATGTAAGAACCAGTTAATAGTATGATTCAATTTATTGCCCTGTCCTTTGTGTAGTTGTCACATGCATTATATTCACACACACACACAATTTTAAATACAATAATGATATTTTACATTTCCCATGTCCATTATTACTCTTCATTTCTTCCAGAAGATCTGAGTTTTCACATGGTATTATTTTCTTTCAGCCTGAAAAATTCCCTTTTTGCTTATATTACAAAATACAAATGAATTCTTATAGCTAAGAGTTATATGAAAGTGTTTATTTTGCCCTTATTTTTTTGAAATATTTATTTATGTAGAACTCTGTGCCGAGCGTGGAGCCTGATGCAGGGCTTAATCTCACAACCCTGAGGTGATGACCTGAGCTGAAACCAGGAGTTGGACAATTAAGGGATTGAGCCACCCAGGCACCATAGTGAAGAAAGCTTTTATATTCAAATTCACCAACCCTGTCAGATGCTGCCTCTAAATATTTATTTATATAGAACAGTGTTGATTTGTCATTCTTTCAATTTAGCACTTTGAATATTGCTTTCTTTTTTTTTCACTTCTAGTTCCCATTAATCTGATTAGAAGTCAGTATAATTAATATAGTTATTTCCCTATAGGTAAATTATTTTTTTTCCTTTCTCCACTTTCTGGAAGTTTGCAAGATTTTGATCCTTTTTTTTTTTCTTTGCTGTTGTTGTTCATTTATTTTGTTTTGTTTTCAAAAGGTTGGCTATGATAAACTTAAGGAAGCTTTTTATATGTTTAATTCCTGATGGAAATTGGCTGAATCTCTTAGTACTGCAAACTAACATGTTTTAAATAGATCTTGGAAATATTTAGCCAGCGTTTTTTTAATCATATTCTTTAATCCCATTATCTTGCTCTTATCCTTTGGGGACTCCTATGATTATATATATGTTAGATAGCTTGATATTGTCCCATACATCACTATAATTATCTTCATAGTTTTTCAAATATTTTTTTCTTAATAAAGTCTTTCTTTTTATACATACTTTTCTAAAGATTTTATTTATTTTTTAGAGAGAGAGAGAAAGAGCTTGAGGACAGGGGGAATGGGCAGAGAGAGAAAGAATTGCAATGAGACTCTGTGCCGAGTGTGGAGCCTGATGCAGGGCTTAATCTCACAACCCTGAGGTGATGACCTGAGCTGAAACCAGGAGTTGGACAATTAAGGGATTGAGCCACCCAGGCACCACAGTGAAGAAAGCTTTTATATTCAAATTCACCAACCCTGTCAGATGCTGCCTCTAATCTGGTGGTAAGCTCAACTAATATATTTACCCTTTTATTTTTTTTTTTAAGATTTTGTTTATTCATGAGAGACATAGTGAGAGAGGCAAAGACACAGGCAGAGGGAGATGCAGGCTCTGTGCAGGGAGCCCAATGTGAGACTCAATCCCGGGTCTCCAGGATCATGCCCTGAGTCCAAGGCACCTGTGCCACCTGCACCACCCAGGTGTCCCATATATTTACCTTTTAAGGATTTAGAATTCTGTCTATCCAACTATCCAATTCTCCATCCATCCATCCATCCATCCATCCATCTATATATCATCTTCATTTTTCTTCTCTTGATATCTGTTCCTCTCATTATATCTGCTCATTAATTATGACTATATTTACCTCTTAGTAGCACAAAACACATATGACAATTACTCTTAACATTGAGGTGTAATTCCAACACCTCAATCATCTCCAGGTTGTTTTGTATTGTTATCCTTCCTTTTTTTGATTTTTAAAAAGTTTAGTTTTATTTTGTCTTTTTTTTTTTTTTAATCTTAGCCAGGACATCGTGAATAGTACCGTATTTGGTTATTTTCCCTGAAGTACATGGATTTTGTCCTGGGAAGACAGCTTGGCTGGACTAAAACTGTCAACTTCGTTTCCTCAGCAATGGATAGCAGCTGGATCTTTGCTCAGTTTCCTGGCTCCTTGGATTCTGTCCTATAAATGTAGTTTATGCCATCAGCCAAGCATGTGACTGGAGTTTATAGAAATATTTGAGCTTCTCCATCTGCAGTTCTTTTATTTTTTAAAAAAATATTTATTTATTCATGAGAGACACAGACAGAGGCAGAGACACAGGCAGAGGGAGAAGCAGGCCCCTTACAAGAAACCCGATGAGGGACTTGATCCCTAGACCAGGATCACGCCCTGAGCTGAAGGCAGACGCTCGACCACGCAGTCACCCAGGTGTCCCCATGCAGTTCCTTTCTTTATGTCATTTTCATCTTCACCTTTCAGCTGCTCTGGCAACCCCCAAGTTCAATATCTTGCTAGTATTGCAAGAAAACCAGGGCATTTTGATTGGGTTCCCAGCTTCCTTCTCAGACATCAGTGGTAGAGAGAGCACTCTCTGGTAAGAATTCTTAAATATTTAATCTCAGTTCTCTTCTTTCATTCTATACTTTTCCTCTAGTTTATGGGGTTGTTTCCATTGTTTTTGTTTTGTCTTTTCTTTTCTCACAAATGCCTACAAATAACTGCCTTCTGAAATGTCTCCTGTAGTTTATGAGTTATGAGAACTTGGTCTAATACAATCAACCTATGTATTATCAGAAACAGAAATGATCAGATATTTCAAAGTGGCCAGATAATGTTCCTTCCCCCTTATATTTTTTTTAAAATCAAATTATTTTTATTTATTTTTAAAGATTTTATTTATTTATTCACAAGACACACACACGCACACAGAGAGAGAGAGAGAGAGAGAGAGGCAGAGGGAGAAGCAGGCTCCATGCGGGGAGCCCGATGTGGGACTTGATCCCGGATCTACAGGATCACACCCTGGGCCAAAGGTGGCGCTGAACCGCTGAGCCACAGAGGCTGCCCTAAAAATCAAATTAGATTGTAATTAATTAAGATGCAGTTTCACAAGATAAAGTACATGTACTTAACCTTTTTTTTTTTTTCTTCAAGACAGGGTACCCTCAAGTATATCAGTCACTTAGAAGTAATTTATTTTGGAATGGCAGTTTTTTGTTTTATTTTTCTCTTTGTTTAATTAGACCACATATCAAATACCCAACAATATAGTGCTGCAGAATGCTTATTAGTGTATGTAAATTGAACTGTATGCTATGAACAGCAGCTTAACTACTAATGAAAAATCTGAGGAAACCATTCACCCAGTATAAAAGAGAATAACACTCCTTTTGCCTAAGTGACCTCACCTATCCCCAGGGACTAAATTCATGAACTAGAGACTTAGAATCATACTCACATATTTCTTTTTTCCTTTGCAGTTTATACCAACTTAGCATAATGTTTTGTTTTGAAATTTTTAGCTCTATAAGTTAAAATCTAAGCATTTGAAAGCCTTCATATCTAAAATTTAACTCATCATCTTTTCCCAAACTTTCCTACTCTTATATTTATATATTTTGTTCTACTACTGCAACACACTCATATAATACACTATTATCTTTCATCTTTTACCTGGCATCTCCAAATAGCTCTCTTCTTGGTTCCTCTGCTTCCAAATTTGATTCATTCTAACCTTTGATCTGCATAATGCTCAGAACTTATTTTTCAGCCATAAGTTTAATATATTATCTTACTTAAAAAGAAAACCAAACCATGAGGCAGAGATATGCTTGATTTTGTAAAAAGAAAAAAAAGAAGAAAGCTTCTCCATAGTATTTTCAATTATTACTTTAATTACTTATTGTTTATCCTTAGACTTTTATTTAATGTGAAAATACATGAATTTTACATGAACACTGATAAAAATTGAACAAATCAGCCTCACTGAGAAGGAGTTAGAAAAACAAATAAGAACAACAAATGTGTTCAAAACCAAGTATTTTGCTGAAATCACATAAAGATACTTAGCTACAATTGAATAGTTAAGCTCTATTTGAATGAGTGTTCATTTTGAATATAATATCCCATGGACCATTTTATCATTTGCCATATGTTATGTAATTACATAAATGTTGGTATATGCTGTGAATATGCTGCAAATTAACAACATTTCTTGTTTCTGGAAAGAAAATGAGAAATTAATTTGGCAAATGTCAAGTTCAGTTCATGTCAAGATGCTTTTTGTGTCATGATCCATCATGAGAAATTAAACAGATATATTCTACTAAATAGATCACTTTTGGGGCAGCAGCTGTGGTTCAGGTTTGTTCATTTAGCAGATTCATTCCACCTGACTTTGGAGAAATTACTGAGATGATGTTTTCACAGTCTGAGTATGTTTTTGTTTCCTTTGCCCAGTTCAGTTAGAGGTGGTAAAGGAAAAGGATATTATTATGTTGTTTTACGTATCATCAGTTGAAAATAGCTACTACAGTAGCTTCATTCATACACCAATAATCAGAAAATAAATATAAATTAAAACTGAATACATCTAAAGCTTATTTTAACATAAAGTATAATATTTTTAAGTGCTAAGAATTGCTCTAAATGAAATATAACTGTATAAGTTTCAAAAGCTTACAATGATATGTATATCAACAGTGTGCATTGTCTTCCATAGTATTTTAAATTACATTTTCTAACACTGATTCAGGGAGGAAGGGAAACAGATTGTCATATTCCAAAGTCAAGAGGCATTTTAAGTGTCTTGTTTCTGATTCCTTGTTGAACAAAAATGTAACCCAAATTTATCATAATTTTGCACTTTCTCTCCATGACTGTGTGTTTGTCACAGTTCT
The DNA here is from genome assembly GCF_018345385.1 of Vulpes lagopus. Taxonomy (NCBI): domain Eukaryota; kingdom Metazoa; phylum Chordata; class Mammalia; order Carnivora; family Canidae; genus Vulpes; species Vulpes lagopus. The sequence continues at coordinate 76,486,251 of NC_054835.1, read as the reverse complement.
CTGTTATAAAATTACTTCTTTTGACAAATGTATTTTAATACCCTTTGACCAAAAGTATTCTTATAGATAATAAGTTTACTTTATGTAGTGGAAAATATAGATATGGACTTAAGTAAATGTTTTTTTTTCTTATTTAAACATTTGCATAATTTTGTAAGCATAACATATTCATCAAGGCTTTCAAGAACTTCGTTGTCTTGCCTGTGAGATACTGTAGCCCGAGAAACAAAGTATAAAATGGTTCAATATCCATGTGTATAAGACGTTGTACTAGTCATTTTACATAGATTGTCATCTTTAATATTCATAATAGACTAATCTCTATTATGCACATCAAAAATATAGATCATAAGATATTAAATAATCCAGTATGTATTCAGCTAGCGGTTGTCTGAACTCACTGCAAAGCTATTTATTCAATAACTTGTGTTCTTAATCTCTGTGAGGAAATTGAATAGGAATCATCTCACCCTTTCTACTTGTGACCAGTGTGAGGGATATATGTAATGATCTAATATCCAGAACAACATGAGGTGCTCTTTGTTCCAAAAAGATACAATTACTCATCCTTTTGTTATATACCATTAAATCATTGAACTGACATATGAACTTTAGACATATCTAATATCACATGTATAATTATCCCTAATTGTTTATTTCAAGGCTATAATATAGAAGTTTTACCCAAAGTTAATTTTTATAAAAAAGTTAAGGTACTATTATTATTACTGTGAATCAGCATAAATTCAGAGAATATTTATACTAAATCCTTTTTTCCAAATCATTTCAAAAACTCCAAAGACCAAATAATCCTTGCAGGGGATTAGCCTACATTTTAAAGCTCCAGTGATCCAGATAATCTCTTTGGAGAATTCATCCCACTGTTTAGTGCTCCAAAGACAACATAGCATTTCTCTTAAAGAATAACATTATTATAGGAAAAATTTAAGAATAGAGAAACATCATATCCATTTATAAATATATTTTAAGATAGTACTCAAATAATTTCAGAAATAAATTGACTTTGCTCTAAATACATTTATTGGTTTTGATTTGTATGTTTAAATACATAAACCAATATATTCACAACTTAAATGCAAATATGACAGTGCTGGAGGCCCTTGTACACTACTCACTGTAAAATCCTAACAAGAGACTATCCAATGAATTGATGAAAATGAAATCTCCAGATTGACATTGATTTTTTTTCCTAGAAAATAAGCCACAGAGAGGAGGCATACAAAATGGTACTCCAAAAGAAAACATCTGAGTTTATTTTTCTCCCTTCTCCCACACAAGGCTAGAGAATCTATCTCTTTGAATATTTTAAATTCTTAATTACACAGCTGAGAATAAACAATCACTTGCAGAGTTCTGCATAGGTTCCAAAGGCTGGATGCTGAACAATAGATGGATGTTTAGAAATAGGACTACAGAGGGTTTGGTCCCAAATCAGAATATTCCCTACATATTTACCTACTGGTATGTGAAGTAAAAATAGTTAAAATGCTGATAATATGGCAGTATGGAAAAATATATTGTAGTGTGCAATATATTGTAGCATATTGCAGTATGTCTGCAAATTGTTTGCTTTGTGTTAAAAAAATTAACATTATTAAAATTGTGGGTTGCCTGATGGTTTAGTTTCTGTATGAGTGAGCTTAAATAAATAATAATGCTGATCTATCAAAAGTCATTAAGGAAAACGTGAAATTTAACTTATTAGGTTGCATTTCCTGGGAGGCAAGAAGCAAAATATGTGCAAATGTACTGGCAAGTCCCATCAGGGTCAACACTTTTGAGAGTGTAAAAGAAATTGAATTGAGTGTTGAGCCATGATGCAGATCCTGGTCATGGACCATTCTGGACCTGAAATAACTTCAGAGTTCTCCCACCTTAAGGCAAATGTTCCGGGTCTTTGTACCCTACATGTACCTGTCATTGCGTGTAGGAGGTACCGTGGAGAGAGAAGAATGACCTAGGTTAGGTGGATTTTTTTCAACCAAAAACAATTCTCAAGGAAGGTCTCAGTTTATAGCACAAAACCAATAACACTCCCTGCAAATGGAGGAATGAGCATTTCAATATGAAAGAGGATCTGGTGTGGGTATTACAGTATCGGCTGTGATCTTCCCTTGAAGTACCTAAGCCCATTTGATTGAGTTCTGCAAACTGTCTCTCCAGGATACTGGTTGGACTCTTTCTGGGAAAACTGCAAAAAGTAAGATACATAGGAGAAACTCTCACAGCTGATCTCAAAGTGGTAACAGTTATCACCTTTCAGCTTCACCCATTAGAGATTCCTCTAATCTGAAGTGGCACCTCTATGAGTATTAGTTACCTGGGGCCATGGCAACAAATTGCTACAAACTGGTGACTTACAACAACAGGAGTTTATTATCTTATAGTTGCAAAGGCTGCAAGTCTGAAATGAAGGTGTGGGCAGGGCCAGGCTACCTCCGAACGTTCTAGGCAAAAATCCCCCCTTGCTTCTTCCAGATTCTGGTGGCTCCTGGCATTCTGGAGTAAACACTAAGCAAACTCTCAGGAAGCAGTGTTAGCTGAGACCCTGTAGGCAGAAAAATAAATCCTTATGCAGAATAAGTCTTATTCACGGTCAAGATAAATCATTACCCATTCCGTGTGGAAAGAATCCATATAAGTCACTTATCACAAAGTGGCTCCTAGAAGTTCTTGAGAGATGGAGTCATACTGAGGGCTCAGTATTTGTATTTGTCCCTGTGGATGGAAAGTAGGACACTACGGAGTCTCAGTAATTATATTACCCTTGAGTAAGAGTCCACATTCTTGGGCTCATAAATATTCTCCATCCTTGCCACTGTGACTACTCTGTGAGTGCACTCCATTTATATAGGGGACTAATGACAGAGACTACCCAATATCAACTTACTAAGACATTGTGCCTACTTGAATGTCTTCCATGTTGATGTTCTATGATTGATGTGTGATACAAAGGTCGTGCTTTTTGTACCTTTTCATATTTCCACCTGTATGTTTCCTCTGTGGGTCTTCATGTCACCAAACTTTCAATCTTTTTCCTTTAGGCCATGGATTAATTTGGTAAGCTATTTACCAATGACCCTGAATCAGGTCATAGTCTTACATCTGGTCAATTCTCTCTCTACACCATATTCACTGCTTGGAACAATGCTTACTAGGAAGATATTCTTTTTCCTCACTAGTCCTTCAGGCACACAAATGAATTATGCTATTTTATAATAGCAACCCATTTAAAAAATCTGTATATATATACAACAAACTAACTGATGTATGAATCAAAACTATTCTTTTTCTTCCTCTGTCAACTGGCCTAAAGAACTATCTCATGTGGTTTACATGTGACCTAAGCGAGGACCTCTGGCAGTACTGTGGTGGATGACATGGTCTACTGGACTACTTTCTTTTTTTTTTTTTATTTATGATAGTCACACAGAGAGAGAGAGAGAGAGAGAGAGAGAGAGGCAGAGACACAGGCAGAGGGAGAAACAGGCTCCATGCACCGGGAGCCCGACGTGGGACTCGATCCCAGGTCTCCAGGATCGCGCCCTGGGCCAAAGGCAGGTGCCAAACCGCTGCACCACCCAGGGATCCCCCTGGACTACTTTCTAATTAAAGATACAATATACTATGTCTTTCTCATGCTTCTAATTTTTTCAGAGTATGACAAGAATGCAAAATCATGACCATTCTGTATTTGGGTCATTTCTCAAGGTTGTGTTTACATTAAAAACCTTGAAGATTGAGGTAATGTTTCTCCCAGAAGAAGAACCAAGCTTGCTTTGGAAAGAGCATTCCAAAAGAGTGTTTTTTAAAGAGTGTTAACAATTTCAGTGTTTCTCAGATGTGATGCTGCACACTACTTGCAATAATCATCTACTTTCTGCATCATTCCTCCTGGACTTGGGGTAAGAGGAATCAATGCTAACAAGACTCATGCTGCTTATGGTACCTTGAATGAAAAACTCTTTTGCCTATGTGTCAGGAGTTTTGTGTCTTCCATCTATTATCAATAAAACAGTAATAAGTTAACTTATTAGATTGAAAGTAGTATAAAATTACTAGCCACTGTCATTTGTTCATATAGCTCACATGTTCCCTCTTTCTCTGCTTATGATAAATCCAGAATGTACTGCTTTTATCATCTGTTAGATTGCTGATGGACCCAAATAAGCATACTTTTTTGGTCTACATCACAAGTCTTTCAATAGGGCACTCTGACTACATGGTCACTTCATTTCCCACAGTTATGTGCTCTCTCTTGATATAGAGGCAGTTGCATACCAGATCATGTTAATCAAACCGTATTTGTATGTTTGGCATAAATAATTTAGACTTGTCCCAAACCTAAATGAGTAATGAATATGTGGAGGGAAGGGTGGGAGGAATTGTATCTGCTCACATGCAGTGCTGAATCTTTATTTAGAAAAAAAAAGTTTATGAAAGGCACACTTAGAAGAACTTGAAACTATAAAGTCTTAAGTCAGCATTCCAAAAATCTCCCAAGGCTATCCCAATTCATTAGGATATATATACAAACTAGCAAGTTGTGGAATCAATGAATCTTAAAAGCAGAAATTTCAATACATACTCTCCATAGGTTCACTGATTAATACGTATATCTTACTTAGAGCATTTGAAAAGTAGAACCTATCTTAATTCATGTTATAATAAATAAAAATTTCCCTTAATACAAATGCTCATTTCATCAATATAATGAAGTTTGCTATCTTCATGGTGTTGATTTCTGAAAGTTATATTGCCTTTTCTTTTTTCATAATCATGTATCTACCTTTACTTAAAATCTTATACTTGCTTTAAAAGTCCTGCATTTTTTATTGCCAATGAGTTTTCTACTCATAATTTTAAGTATAGATGACAAATAGCAAAGTTAGACTAGTAGTACTAGGAGAAAGAAATCACAACTCTAACATGACAGTAGGAGAAGACATCAAGTAGGAAACAAATAGTACATGCTGCATGCTTCCAATTATACAAAATTCTAGAAAATGTAAACTACTATATAGCAACAGAAAGCAGAGTAATGGTTGCTTGAAAATGAGGAAGGGAACAGGGAGAGATTAGAGGAGGGAAGAACTTTTGGGAATATGATAGATATATTTTTTGTTTTGACTGTAGCGACGATTTTAGAGACATCAACATCTACATCTATACCTATAAATTAATATTCAATATGTACAGTTTATTTTTGACAGTTTGCCTCATTACTGATGTTTAAAGACAAAAAATATATAAAAATTCACAAACTTAAAAGTTCTTTCAACCTAGAGACCATTTTTTTTCTTTTTCTCAGTAACCATGAATCAAGTGATAACAAGAATGTCAAAGATAAATGATTTCTCAGTATCGAAGTTGAAGGAGAAGTATCAATCACTATGCAGATAAAGTCAGCTTCATTTCACATGCCTAATGAATTAATGGTACTAAAACTCAGGACAGTATGTAGATACAGAACAGTGCAAGCTCTGATAATTACAGTTAAAAGGGACGTCTGGGTGGCTCAGCAGTTGAGTGTCTACCTTTGGCTCAGGTCATGATCCTGGGATCTGGGATCGAGTCCCATATCAGGCTCCTGGCATGGAGCCAGCTTCGCTTCTCCCTCTGCCTGTATCTCTGCCTCTTTCTTTATGTCTCATGAATAAATAAATAAATATTTTTTTAAAAATACAGTTAAAAACAGCAATGTAAAAGTTGAAACTATTCACTAATGGATCAATAATACTTATCTAATTCATTTAAAGTAAGTTTTGAATAAGCTTTTAAAAGTAGGTAGATTTGCAAAATGATAAAGTACATATACAGAAAAGACTTTTTTTTTCTCAAAATGTATCGCTTGCTACATTCCAGGCAATGTTTTAGGCATTGGAGATAGCAAGGAAGAAAACAAAACAAAACAAAAAAACCTCCATGACTTTAAAGAATCAATTTATTTGTTTATCTGTGTATTTATTTTAGATATTTTCTTTATTTATTTGAGAGAGAGAGCATAAGCAGTGGGAAGAGCAAAGGGAGAGGGAAAAGTAGAATACCTGGCAAGGAGGGAGCTCAGCTTGGGGCTAGATCCTGGTATCTAATGATTAAGATATACACATATTTTTAATTCCATGTACAAATGATATTATGTGATATTTGCCTTTTTTGTGTGACTTATTTCACTTTGCATAATAACCTCTAGGCTCATCTATGTGTCATGAGTAGCAAAATATATATAGATATAAATACCACATATTCTTTATCCTTTGGTCTATGTATAGACACTTAGGTTGCTTCCATGTCTCAGCAATCAGAAATAATGCTGCAATAAAATCAAGGTGCGGGATCCCTGGGTGGCGCAGCGGTTTGGCGCCTGCCTTTGGCCCAGGGCGCGATCCTGGAGACCCAGGATCGAATCCCACATCAGGCTCCCGGCGCATGGAGCCTGCTTCTCCCTCTGCCTGTGTCTCTGCCTCTCTCTTTCTCTCTGTATGACTATCATAAATAAATAAAATTTAAAAAAAATAAAATAAATAAAATAAAATCAAATCAAGGTGCATATATCTTTTCAAATTAATCTTTGTTTTCTTCAGATAAATACTCAGAAACAAAATTCCTGGATTGTATGGTATTTCTTTTCTCTTTCGAAATTTATTTATTTGAGAGGGAGTATGTGCAAGCACATGCACACACAGAGTGAGAAAGAGGGCCACAGTGAAAGGGAAAGAGAATCTTAATCATTAGATTATCTTTCCTCTGATTTATATTTCATATGATCTTTAGCAAAAAATTCTAAAACAAAAAGATAAAGCAAAATACAATAACATCCTAAGATGCACATATTGACTTTTATAAGAAATGATATTACTTCTATGTCTCTATGATATATTGTATTTTCTATGACTTGGCGACAACTGTGTATATCGTTTTAATCTCTTTATTTCCATAGATATATGTTCACCTAATAGTTTATATTCTTCACCTTTTCACTTATATTTTCCAAGAAATACTGTAGTTAGAGGGCACAGTGTTTTATTTCTATGTATTATTTTCACAAATACTTAGAAAAACAAGGTAGAAATATAACTAAGGAGGAAACTTGTTAGAGCTATCCTGTAACTTACTAGCATTTCATATCTCACTTTTCTCTTGTGTTATGCTTGAAATAGATTAATGGAATCCCTCCTGCAGTTATGTACTCCATCTATATTGAAAAGGTAATGAGAAACTGTCTCTGTGATCAATTTTTAGATTTTCTATAAATAAATGTTTCCTTACAATTTTATTCTACAAAAAATGAAATTAATTTTCAGTGCAATATATTTTAGTGTGTTTTCTTTCAGTTAGCAGTAAGTGCTAACTGAATCAATCATTTAAGGGAATTAATTTTAAAACTGCACCCAAATTCTGCAATAGACCTTTAAATAGTGACTTTTCCTAGATTTCTTCCTTACTATTGATTATAATACTATGTAATTATAATCAGACAAAAATCCAGGATATACAGAAGCATTATAAGACTAGGAAATCAAAGAAAACCAAGACCTGTAAGCACTGACTTCCAGTTAAAAGTGGGACACTGAACCTCTGTTCAATATATTTTTCTTTTTTCCTCACCTAAATTTACTTAAAAAATGAATAGAGAAATCAAAAGCATAACCTAAATGAAAAATATTTAGAAAGGAAAGTTTATAAGACTCTTGACTCACAGATAACCTATAGCAAAGTTAGAAAAATTAAAGAACTAAATATCAAGTACCTATAGAGGGAATGCCAATAAGATTATGACAATCTGTCACAGAACCAACGACAGGTGCAGATATGGAAAGCATCATGAAATGTGAATGGTTGAGGAGAGACATGATAAAGAAAAAAGAAGAATTGGTCAAAATTCTCTAAAAGATATATGTCCCCAAATGCCTTTGTCCAGTTTATTAGTGTAAATAAACAGACTCCAACCCTGCAGGTAACAGCTGTTTTATACTATGTAGAATTTGGAGCAGAAATGGTCCATTCCATGAAATAAAGACACAGAAGAAGACAAGAAAAATCATATCTTTTAAAGAATGTGAGGAATTTGAAAGGTTTCTTAGTAAAAGGTGCCCTTGTCCTTATGTTATCAGAATAACAAGATCCAAAATTTGTTGATGGATTATTACAAATAATATGCTCATGATCATAGAGTTTTCAATAATTGGTCTGAGTGCTTCTTGAGAAACAAAGACTGAAAAGGAATGCAAAATATTTAATGAAACTATATATCCCTATATACATTTTATTTTATTATTTTATTTTTTAAAAGATTTTATTTATTTATTCATGAGATACACGAGAGAGAGGCAGAGACACAGGCAGAGGGTGAAGCAGGCTCCTTGCAGGGAGTCCATTGTGGGACTCGACTCCAGGTCTCCAGGATCACACCCTGGGCTGAAGGCGACGCTATGCCCCTGAGCCACCTGGGTTCTTACTACGGACTACTACTTGCCCTACTTCCATATTGCTACAATTACAGGTCCTAGGTATATTTTCCACTTCTAGATTCCCCTCAATATACTCAACTTAATTTTGGGAGATAGACAAGATATGTTTTTCTTGCTTTCTATTTTTTGTTTTCTCTGCCTCATTTTGTTGTACAATGGCGGGAGTTAATACCTTCTAAAACATGACCAGTATGCACCCAGAACCAAGTGGTACACTGTGCTGGTTCATTCTGTGAAATTCCTCATTCCCATTCTGCCTCTTCTTTTATTTCATTTATGTTTTGGTGGTCAATGGTGGGGCCCTCTACAAGGATTTCGGGTTTATATAAATTTGGGACTGAACATCTTCTAACATAAAGAGCTTAATATACTCAGAAACAAGAGGAACACCTTCTAGAACACCTCAGGTAAACTACATTCTCCCTACACTACAACTGCATCACAACCACCATCTCCCAGTCCCCCCTCCTTTTTTCTCTTCTTCTCTTTTTTTTTTTTCTTTTTCCTTTTTTTTCTCTCTCTTCTTCTTTAGGATTTCTGGCCTTTTATTTTTTACTACTTTGTTTTAAAATTTGTTTTTCACTTTAGTGGTCCTTTTGTTTTATTTCATTCTGATCTTTGTTTTCAATTTCTGGTCTCTGACCTCGGCAGAATCATCTAAGGTGAAATTTACTTAGATCATGGTTGATATTCTTGACTCACCCTGCTCATACAGCCAATCTGCACTGAGCAAAATGACTAGAAAGAGGAACTCATGACAAAAGAAAGAATCAGAAACAGTATTCTCTGCCACAGAGTTACAGAATTTGCAGTACAATTTGATGTCAGAAAGCCAATTCAGAAGCACAATTATAAAGCTACTGGTGGCTCTGGAAAATAGCATAAAGGGTTAAAGAGACTTCATGACTGCAGAATATAGATCTAATCAGGCCAAAATTAAAAATCAATTAAATGCGATGCAATCCAAACTGGGGGTCCCAACAACAAGGGTTAATGAGGTAGAAGAAAGAGTGAGTGACAAAGAAGACAAGTTGATGGCAAGGAAGGAAGCTGAGGAAAAAAGAGAAAAACAATTAAAAGACCATGAGAAAGGTTAAGAGAAATAAATGACAGCCTCAGAAGAAAAAATCTATGTATAATTGGGGTTTTAGAGGGCACCAAGAGGGACAGAGGACCAGAAAGCATATTTGAACAAATCATAGCTGGTAACTTCCCTAATTTGGGGAGGGAAACAGACATTCAGATCCAGGAGATAGAGAGATTCCCCCCGTAAAATAAAAAAAAGAAAACTTTTAATACCTCGACATTTAATAGTGAAACTTGCAAAATCCAAAGATAAATAGAAAATCGTTTAAGCAGCAAGAGACAAGAGATCCCTAACTTATATGGGGAGAACTATTCGATTAACAGCAGACCTCTCCACAGAGACCTGGCAGGCCAGAAAGGGTTGGCAGGATATATTCAGGGTCCTAAATGAGAAGAATATGCAGCCAAGAATGCTCTATTCAGCAAGGCTCTCACTCAGAATAAAGGAGAGATAAAGAGCTTCCAAGATAGGCAGAAACTGAAAGAATATGTGACCACAAACCAGCTCTGCAAGAAATATTAAGGGGGACTCTGTAAAAGAAAGAGGATGCCCAAAGAAATAAGCCACAAAAAAAGGGACTGAATAGGTTTTATGATGACACTAAATGCATATCTTTCAATAGTAACTCCAAATGTGAATGGGCTAAATGATCCCATCAAAACATGCAGGGTTTCAGACTGGATAAAAATGCAAGACCCATCTATTTGCTGTCTACAAGAGACTCATTTAGACCTAAGGACACCTACAGGCTGAAAATGAAAGGCTGTAGAACAATTTACCATTCCAATGGTCCTCAATAGAAAGCTGGGCTAGCAATCCTCATATCACATAAATTAAAGTTTATCCCAATACTGTAGTAAGAAATGAAGAGGGACACTATCATACTTAAAGGATCTATCCAACAAGAGGACCTAATATTCATGAACATTTATGCCCCTAATGTAGGAGCTGCCAAGTATATCAATTACTAACCAAGGTAAAGACATACTTAGATAATATTACACTAATACTGGGAGACTTCAACACGGTGCTATCTGCAAATGACATATTTTCTAAGCACAACATCTCCAAGAAATAAGAGCTTTAAATGATACACCTGACCAGATGGATTTCACAGATATTTACAGAACTTTACATCCAAACACAACTGAATACACCTTCTTCTCAAGTGCACATGGAATTTTCTCCAGGATAGTCCACATACTGGGTCACAAATCAGGTCTTAACTGATACCAAAAGATTGGGATTGTCCCCTGCATATTTTCAGACCATAATGCTTTGAAACTTGAACTCAATCACAAGAAAAAATTTGGAAGAAATTCAAATACATGGAGGTTAAAGAGCATCCTGCTAAGAGATGATAGGGTCAACCAGGAAATTAGAGAAGAATTAAAAAGATTCATGGAAACTAAAGAGAATGAAGATAGAATCATTCAAAATCCTTGGGATACAGCAGTCCTGAGAGGGAAATACATTGCAATACAAGCATCCCTCAAAAAAATTGGAAAATATTCAAATACATAAGCTAACCTCACACCTAAAGGAAATGGAGAAAGAACAGCAAATAAAACCTACACCAAGCAGAAGAAGAGAGTTAATAAAGATTCGAGCAGAACTCAATGAAATCGAGACCAGAAGAACTGTGGAACAGATCAACAAAACCAGGAGTTGGTTCTTTGAAAGAAATAATAAGATAGATAAACCATAAGGCAGTCTTACTAAAAACAAAAGAGAAAAGATTCAAATTAATAAAATCACCAATAAAAAGAGGAGAGATCACAACCAATACCAAAGAAATACAAACGATTTAAAAAAACATATTACGAGCAGTTATATGCCAACATATTAGGCAATCTAGAAAAATGGACACATTTCTGGAAAACCACAAACTACCAAAACTGGAACAGGAAGAAATAGAAAACTTGAACAAGCCAATAACCAGGGAGGAAATTGAAGCAGTCGTCAAAAAGTCCAGGGCCAGATGGCTTCCCAGGGGAATTCTATCAAACGTTTAAAGAAGAAACAATATCTATTCTACTAAAGCTGTTCCGAAAGACAGAAAGGGATGGAATACTTCCAAACTTGTTCTATGAGGCCAGCATCACCTTAATTCCAAAACCAAAGACCCCACCATAAAGGAGAATTATAGACCAATATCCCTCATGAACACAGATGCAAAAATTCTCAACAAGATACTAGCAATAGGATCCAACAGTACATTAAGAAAATTATTCACCATGACCAAGTAGGATTTATCCCCGGGATGCAAGGCTGGTTCAACACTCATAAAGCAATCAACGTGATAGATCATATCAACAAGAGAAAAAACAAGAACCATATGATCCTCTCGATAGATGCAGAGAAAGCATTTGACAAAATACAGCATCCATTCCTGATCAAAACTCTTCAGAGTGTAGGGATAGGGGGAACATTCCTCAGCATCTTAAAAGCCATCCTGAAAAGCCCACAGCAAATATCATTCTCAATGGGGAAACACTGGGAGCCTTTCCTCTAAGATCAGGAATACGACAAGGATGTCCACTCTCACCACTGCCATTCAACATAGTCTTAGCCTCAGCAATAAGACAACAAAATGAAATAAAAGGCATTCAAATTGGCAAAGAAGTCAAACTCTCCCTCTTTACAGATGACATGATACTGTACGTAGAAAACCCAAGAGACTCCACCCCAAGATTGCTAGAACACATATAGCAAGCAATTCGGCAGTGTGGTAGGATACTAAATCAATGCCGAGAAATCAGTGGCATTACTGTACACTAACAATGAGACTGAAGAAAGAAAATTAAGTAGTCAATCCCATTTACAATTTCACCCAAAAGCATAAGATACCTAGGAATAAACCTAACCAAAGAGGTAAAGGATCTATACACTAAAAACTACAGAACACTTCTGTAAGAAATTGAGGGAGACACAAAGAGATGAAAAATATTCCATGCTTATGGATTGGAAGAATTAATATTGTGAAAATGTCAATGCTACCCTGGGCAATTTACACATTTATTGCAATCCCTATCAAAATACCATGGACTTTCTTCCGAGAGTTGGAAAGAAACATCTTAAGATTTGCACGGAATCAGAAAAAGACCCCGAATAGTCAAGGGAATATAGAAAAGGAAAACCAGAGTTGGGGGCATCACAATGCTGGAATTTTAAGTTGTACTACAAAGCTATGATTATCAAGACAGTGTGGTACTGACACAAAAACATACACATAGGTCAATGGAACAGAATAGACAACCCAGAAATGGGACCTCAACTCTATGGTCAACTAATATTCGACAAGCAGGAAAGACTATCCACAGGAAAAAGGACAGTTTCTTCCATAAATGGTGCTGGGAAAATTGGACAGCCATGTGCAGAAGAATGAAACTAGACCATTCTCTTACATCAGACACGATAGACTCAAAATGGATGAAAGATCTAAATGTGAGACTAGAATCCATCAAAGTCCTAGAGGAGAACACAGGCAACTTCCTTTTTGAACTTGGTCACAGTAACTTCTTGCAAGATACATCTATGAAGGCAACGGAAACAAAAGCAAAAATGAGATAATGGGACTTAATCAAGATAAAAAGCTTCTGCACAGCAAAGGAAACAGTCAACAAAACTAAAAGACAACTTACAAAATGGGAGAAGATACTTCCAAATGACCTATCAGATAAAGGGTTAGTATCCAAGATGTATAAAGAACATATTAAACTCATCAGAAAAGAAACAAACAATCCTATCATGAAATGGGCAAAAGACATGAACAGAAATCTCACAGAGGAAGACATAGACATGGCCACAACCACATGAGAAAATGCTCTGCATCACTTGCCATCAGGGAAATACAATAAAAACCACAATGAGATACCACCTCACACCAGTGAGAATGGTGAACATTATCAAGACAGGAAACCACAAATGTTGGAGAGGATGCGGAGAAAAGGGAACCCTCTTGCACTGTTGGTGGGAATGTGAACTGGTGCAGCCGCTCTGGAAAAGAGTGTGGAGTTTCCTCAAAGAGTTAAAAATAGATCTGCCCTATGAACCAGCAATTGCACTGCTGGGGATTTACCCCAAAGATACAGATGCAGTGAAATGGCAGGGCACCTGCATCCCGATGTTTCTAGCAGCAATGGCCACAATAGCCAAACTGTGGAAGGAGCCTCGGTGTCCATCGAAAGATGAATGGATAAAGAAGATGTGGTTTATGTATACAATGGAGTATTCCTCAGCCATTAGAAACCAGAAATATCCACCATTTGCTTCGACATGGATGGAACTGGAGGGTATTATGCTGAGTCAAGTCAGTCAATCAGAGAAGGACAATCTTTATGGTTTCACTCATACGGGGAATATTAAAAATAGTGAAAGGGATTATAGGGGAAAGGAGGGGAACTGAGTGGAAAATATCAGAAAGGGTGACAAAGCATGAGAGACTCCTAACTCTGGGAAACGAACAAGGGGTAATGGAAGGGAGGTGGGTGGGGGGATGGGAGGATGGGTATTTAGGGGGTTACTTGATGGGATGAGCACTGGTTGTTATGCTATATGTTGGCAAATCGAATTCCAATAAAAAATACGCACACAAAAAAAAAGAATCCTAAAAAGAAAAAAAAAAAAGGAAATCATTTCCAAATTTATATTTTGTAATTAGAAAACTGGTCTCTCAAATATTATGTTTATGACATTTTAGACATGAAAGAAAAAAGAAATGTATATTTCCTTGCTTTAAATTTCTCATCTCTTAAATTTTCAAAATATTTTTCAATACCAGATTTTTTTGCTATTTAAATACTAAGGTCTCCATTTTCATTTCAATATATTGTTTTGTGTAAGTTATTGGGGGATTTAGGTAAAATAGATCGACCATATGCTATAAGAGTTGCAGCTGAGCATTGATTAAATGGGGTTTCAATATACCAATATAATCAAAATACCAGTCAATATGCCATAAATATACATATATCCAATTTTGTATATATTTGTATACATTCAAATTTTTCATAATAAAAATTATATCTTGCTTCTTTCTTCCCATATATCTAATCTATCTATCTCTGTTTCTAATTTGTGTATAACATAAAAGACATAGTGTAAATGTTAAAATATTAACTTTTAAAGAAGTGTGAAAAGAAAATATAATTTCACTGACAACGACAAAGTTTAGAGGTAGTGGTATGTAAGTTAGATTTGAAGGTTAAGTTGAAAGTGTAGAGAAAAACACAACCAAGACATGACAGTAAAAATTGAATTTAGAGAAGTAGTTAAACCAAGATGATTTGGGGTAAGAGTCAGTGGGGAAAAGATTCAATAAATAACACTCTTCCCTCAATCAAATCATAAAATGATTGAGAAATAACACAAAGAAAATGTGAGGAGCCAACATATCTCCTTCAACACATATCAAGTGAGATTCATATATCGCTTTCTGTGAAGTTCACTTCTGGATCTTTCATCTCTAGAACAGTGCTGTACATAGTAGATGCCTGATGAATAATTAATGTGTGAAAAATGGTAATATTAATGAATTGAAGGATGAAAAACAGCTGATTTTGATCTACAACCTCGGAGATTCCCAATATTAAAACTCAGAATTATATAGACTTACTTATCAAAATAGAGGCCACAATGAACTGGAGTTAAATTTTATAATGCATAGGAACAAAAGAGAAAACACAATTCCATGTATGTAGCCTGATCTTCACAGAAAAAAAGAAGCCAGTGGGCTATATATGGTGAGTTTCTCCTAATGAATGTATCAAGATAATTCATTACTTCACCCTGGAGAATGTGTGTGAGAACAGCCAAAGATATAAATTATTCATTATCTCTCCGCATGGAAGAAAACCAGGTTAACGCCACATACCTCTGCTTTGATTGTTAAAAGTAAAATATTGTGGCTACATATGTGAGATCTTGGGTGGTTGGGGATGAGGGGCAGTACTGAATTGAATCTATTTCCAGAGGATATTAAGTTTGATGCTAGAATTTTATGCTTTGTTTAGGTAGGAAATGGAATGGTTCTCAAAAATTTCTGAAAAATGCAGACTCATGATCACTTTTATGACATTAATTCTGTTTGCAGTAACCTTTCCATTTCTAAACCTAAAGGCCCCTTATATTTTTGCTTACATTTTTTATTACTTACTTTTTTTTTTTCCTAAAGCAATGAAGTTCGGTGACTTTTTTCTTGCTATTGGGTTTTTCTGTTTACATTTTTTAAGTAGTGAAATTCAGTGACATGTTGTTACAATTGTTTTGCTTTTTTTCCATACCTTCACTATATCACAGTTTGGAACCATGCCCTGTTGATTCCACATATGAAATATATTCCCATATTTTTTTTGTTTTTCCACACTGAACACTACAATCGCTATCAGCCCTCCATCCATGTTTTCTTGTACTAATAAAATGGTCTATTTGACTACCTTTATGTTTTTAGACTCTTCTTCTTATTAATTCTCTGCTTTGTTTTCAGTCATATTTTTAAAACTCAATTCTAGGGATGTCTGGGTGATTCATGGATTGGGCGCCTGCCTTCGGCCCAGGGTGTGATCCTAAAGCCCCAGAATCAAGTCCCACATCAGGCTCCCTGCTTCTCTGCCTATGTCTCTGCCTCTTTCTCTCTCAGTGTCTCTCATGAATAAATAAATAAAAATAAATTAAAAAATAAAAGCTCAATTCTAATTATGTAACCATTCTGACTTGTAAAAATTCATCGACTGCTGAATTAAGTCCAAATTTCCTACTTGCTATTAATTGTGTGCATGATCTTAAACTTTATTTTCAGATTCACCTTCTGATACTGTTCCCTCTACACATTAAAGTGTAAGTGCATTTGTCCTATAACTGTGCAAATTGTTTATTTTTGTACTCTGTTTTCTGATAAAAAATAACTTTGTTTAAATAACTATTTCTACGTTTTGCTAGGTAAAGATACATACAAAAATGGTGGGACGGTTTAGAAACAAAGTATGATGAAAGTGGTTATTTTGAAATTGGAAAACTTTTTTTGACATGTATTGATATACTTTATGTGTTATGAGCTAGAGAATCCATTCTGTGGCTGAGAGATTATGCCATTTCATATCATCACCTGAAACCAGATTCCTTTAACCATTATGAATCAAAAATCCTTTGAAACCATATATTTTGAAATAATCTTTGCAAAGAATAACGGAATTCCCCCTTTCATTCAGTCAGAGCTGCTAAATGCTTTTACAATAAGGATTCTTTCCACTCCTTGTTAGGGACAATTTTTACCCTGTGTAAGACAGTTTTCAAAAACCAATCATCAAATAACCCAGATGATACTAATTGGTATAAAAAATTGAATGAAAAGATAATAAAAGCAGAAGAATTATGTATGAATGAGTACATAAAAGTGAAGTTAATCTCACTCAAAAAAAATTTTGTACAGATAAAAGATCAACCAAGTATAATCATATTGCAGGAGATTCTGCACCATTTCATCCAGGACCTACAATTCATCAGTTTAGGAAAATATTGAGAAGAAATAAAATACATTTAATAACTGCACAGAGAACAAACTATTCACATGTTTTATATATTTTATACATATTAGCTATATAGATTTATAAAATAGGTTATTAAAATTTATTTCACAGGGCGCCTGGGTGACTCATTGGTTACCCATCTGCCTTTGGCTCAGGTCATGATCTTGGAGTCCCCAGAAGGAGTCCCACATCTAGCTCCCTGCTCTGGGGAGAGTCTCCTTCTCCCTCTTCCCCTCCCCCACTTGTGTTTTCATTCTCTTCCAAATAAATAAGTAAATTCTTAAAAAAATAAAATTTATTTCATAACTCCTGTATATCTAAAATATATCATAAAATTAAAAATTACATAAATAGGGAACCCTGGGTGGTGCAGTGGTTTGGCGCCTGCCTTTGGCCCAGGGCGCGATCCTGGAGATCTGGGATCAAATCCCACGTTGGGCTCCCGGTGCATGGAGCCTGCTTCTGCCTCTGCCTGTGTCTCTGCCTCTCTCTCTCTCTCTCTCTGTGACTATCATAAATAAATTAAAATTTTTAAAAAATTACATAAATGGAATGCATTTGTATGCATTGTATTTCTACTGTGGCAGGGTTAGATATAGAATTTTCATAAGGAAATACAAAAAATTATGCAAGTAACTGATAATAATACTTGTTGAATATGAGCAACTTCTAAAATTTTATTCCATAAAATCTGTTTACTAACAGATATTACTGTTAAAATGAAAAAAAAGCACTTATTATTCTATTTAGTTTAAATAATTATATTTTGATAACAAGTTTTGTAAATTGATGGGAAGATAATGCTTAGGATGGAATATTTTGATTCAATGGCAAGTGAAAATTCAGTTGAGTAAATAAATATTATTATAAAACTTCATAAATTTGTCCTAGGTCTTCTACACTAAATAATGAGTTGGATTCCTAAAAAAATTATTATTTTTTAGATTGTGCCAAATGATTGCAACATTTGATTCTAAAATTAATCAGTGTGTGTTAAAATTGTGGAACTATGTATGTGTGTGTATATGTAGATAGATTTGTATATGTGTATATATATATATATACATATATATCACATTATGAAAAGAAAGACACATAGTGTGAATTTTTTTCTTTTTTTCTTTTTTTTAATTTTTTTTAAATTTTTTTAAAATTTTATTTATTTATGATAGTCACAGAGAGAGAGAGATAGAGACAGAGGCAGAGTCACAGGCAGAGGGAGAAGCAGGCTCCATGCACCGGGAGCCCGACGTGGGATTCGATCCCGGGTCTCCAGGATCGCACCCTGGGCCAAAGGCAGGCGCCAAACCACTGCGCCACCCAGGGATCCCATTTTTTTTTCATTTTGATATTTATTTGTCCATGTTGAGTTGCATATTTTCCAAATTCTTTCTCCTTCCCTTGCTCCTAGCATTATGATGGTTGGGCCAGAATGCTGCTACTGATGTGATATTTTGTATGCAAGATTTCACTTCAGAGTAAAATTAATTTTAAATGCATAACAAAGCCTTCATCCTATAATGATTGAAATATAACAGTCTGAGAATCAAGAAAAACTAGGCTAATTAAATCAATTTGCAAGACTCAATTAAAAATAATACCTTTGAGAAGGAGAAATGAAATGCATACATTGAGTTAGATTTTACCTTTGTGAAAACAGACAAATGAAGTTCTCAGTAATAAATACACCAGTTCCTTGAAAGTTTTATGTCTAGTATATTAATTACTCTTTAAAATGCATGAAAATTAAGTAGATACATCAGAGCCAGAAGCAAGGAGGGATTCATTTAAATAATGGAGTATTAAATGGTTTACTATTGTATTTTATGAGGAATACCATAATAAGAATGTTTTACTCTAGACACTCTTTGTGAAATTTAAGAGATGTTCTTTTTTCATACATTTCAAATTATTTTGATAATATTTTAACTGCTAATTTTAAGTTCAATTCACATTTACTATATATTAATTATACTATCAATCATAAAATGTATTGATTACAATGTAGATTTATAAATAATGTTTATATATAAATTAATTTCTTTTCAATCTGAGACAACTATGGTCATTATCAGTGCCATATATATATATATATATATATATATATATATATATATATATATATATCAGGGTTAAAGGAAAAAGTTTGAAATTTTTATAAACTTCACAATCATCATCGTTACATAGGTCTCTGGTTATGGGACAAATTTTCCTTTCTCAAGCATTTTAAAGAATACATTTTACAGGTTTTTAAAAAATCAAAATCATAAAGTTATTAAGACTAGTCTTGGAATATATAAGAACTTGGAGTTTTGGGTTTTGACCTGTGATAGACAGACCCCAGAATGGCTTGTTTCTTTCTTTCTTTCTTTCTTTCTTTCTTTCTTTCTTTCTTTCTTTCTTTCTTTCTTTCTTTCTTTCTTTCTTTCTTTCTTTTTCTTTCTTTCTTTCTTTCTTTCTTTCTTTCTTTCTTTCTTTCTTTCTTTCTTCTTTCTTCTTTCCTCTTTCTTCTTTTTTCTTCTTCTTTCTTTCTTTCTTTCTTTCTTTCTTTCTTTCTTTCTTTCTTCTTCTTTCTCTTTCTTTCGTGTTTTTTTTCATTGATCCTGCCTGCCACTGGTGTTCATATTCATGTATAATAATATCCTTCCCTTGAGTGTCAGTGTGAGTTGTGACTTGCTTTTAACCAACATAGAATATGACAGAGATGATGAGAAGTACATAATTTTATTACATTGCCTAAGATTCCATATTCTTAGAAGATAAACTCAAGAGAACCTTTCTCCCTAGCTAGCTTTGAGTAAGTAAGCAGTCAGTTTTGGTGACTTATTTGGCAGGGATCTTAGGAGAGCCTCCAGGAACTGAGATAGACCATCAGTTAACACTTAGCAAAAAACTAGCACTTCAGCTCTATAGACATAAGTAACTGAGCTCTGCCAATAACTTAAGCATGACTGAAAGTGGATCATTTTCTATTTGAGTCTCCAGATGAGGAGATATACCAGCTAACACCCTGGTTGTAGCCTTGAGAAGTCTCACCCAGAGAACGTAGATAACCAGAACTCAGACTTCTGACACCTAGAAACTGCAAGACATCTGGAAACTACTAGATAAAAATGTACATAGTTTTAAACAACTAAGTTTGTTGGAATTTGCAAAAAGCAACAGATAACTAATACAGATTTTGGTACCTGGTCATGTGTTGCTGCTGTAAAAAATACCTAAAAATGTGTGAGTGACTTTAAAAGTAGGCAATGGATAGAGGGTGGAAAAATTTTAAGAATTATGATAGGGAATTTCTAAATTTATTTGAATAGCATGTTATCATAAATCTGGACTTTAAGGATACCAACAGAGACAATGCAAATCATGTGAGGTATATGGTATTGGAAACTGGAGAATAAGAATCTTTGTTATGCAGTGACAGAAAGTTTAGCAAAGCTATTAGATAAATGAAAAGCAGAATTCTAAGTGATAATCTTGGACATACAATGAAGGAGTTCCCAACTATTGAATTCCTATTGGTTTTTTTCTTTCTGGTTAGTATTAAGATGCTAAAGAAGAGAGATGAATTGAAGGAGAAATGTTAAATAAAAAAGTAAACAGGACTTGATAACTTTGAAAATTCTCAACATTCTCAGGTAGAAAAGGATGCTAACATTGAGATATGGTACCCAAATACTGTTTTAAAACTGTGATCTACAGGAAACAAAACAAAACAAAACAAAACAAGAATTGACCATACAAACTTTTGCTAACACTTTGAAAAAAATAAAAATAACAGGCCATGCAAAGGGTCCTTTGAAAAGAGTAAAGACTAATGTTGTGCCTCACATACTTCCCAAACAAACCTAAGAAGCTTAGAGGTGTTGTCCTTCAGGCATCCCAGACTAATGTTGTGCCTCACATACTTCCCAAACAAACCTAAGAAGCTTAGAGGTGTTGTCCTTCAGGCATCCCAGTAGTATCCCCTGGCAGTAAGGGGCTTATTTTGAAAAGATCTGTAGCTGTGGCTGCTAGAGTGAGCCCTAGTGAAATCTGCTCAAGGCCTACAAGAATTATTTGAAAAATCTTTGTCTTGTCGATTTGGACTGAAAGAAACAGAAAGATCAATAAAAAGGAGGCTGTAGATTCCCAAAAGTCTGCTAACAGGAAGCAAGCTGTTGCAGCTTGTATTATCCCACATGAAAAAGGAAGGATGACTTGGGAGACAGAATCAAGTACCCAGAAAGGGAACTAAGACTTATGGACAATTCTTTCCAGGCATTGAAACCTAATTAAGGAAATAGTCAACATTTGCCCAGCTGTATTTTCAAACCACTGGAGCACTGACTCCTTGGCACCTCCCGTTTATGAACAGGAATATTTATAGCTGTTTTTCTATGCTCGCCTCACTACTGTATGCTGCCTGAATGGAGAAGAGGGTGACAACTAGTCTCTTCAGTTTTACAGAATCAAGAGAAACTACACGTAAGGGACCTCATCCAAATATAGACTTAATTTAGATCCTGTACTTTGATTTGAGCAGATGCTATAACCATACTATTATGAGTCTTTGGGGATTTGGAATGTGAGATAGTAAGTGTATTTTTCATTTGGAATGGACAAAAATCATTGGGAGCTCAAGGGTAGGCTGTGGCAGACAAACTCCAGGGGTCACTCATAATTTCTGCCTGCTGGTGGTTTTTATAACCCCACCACGGCTACTACCAGTCCTTGGGCATGGATGTGACCTGTGACTTATTTCTAATGAATAAAATATAGTACAATTGGTTAAATAGCACTCCTGTAGTTATGTTACATTTTTTAATATCTTATATTTCCATCTTACTGGCTCTAGAGATTCTTTACCTATCTGCCCTAGAAAAAAATAAGCAGCTGTGCTGTATGACCCACCTGGCACGTATCTAAGGTCAGCTTTCTGCCAATGGCCAACAAGAAACTAGAGCCCTCAATCCTATAGATGCAAGGAAATAAATTCCAACAACAGCTAAAGTGAATTCTTCCTTAGTCAAATTTCCAGATAAGAACAAATTCCAGTGGATACCTTGATTGCAGCCATGTAAGACTCGTAGCAGAATGTCTAGCTAAATCTTGACACTCCTGACCCACAGACACTGTGAGATGATAAATGTGTTGATAAATTGCACTCAGTTTGTGCACTTTGTTATACAGAAATAGATAACCAGAACAGAACTAAAAAGGAGTTTAATGAAAATCAGTCCTTACCATTTACCAAGCTGTGATTTTGTCCTAAGTATTTATTTTTTTCTATTAATCTCTTATAAAGAAAATCGGTATATCTCACATCTCTCTCTCTCTTTTTTTTTTTTTTGTTTTAGGGGTTAAGGCATTTTAAGTGCTTAACATAACTCATGTAACTTTTCAGTTTAAAAAATGTAGTTGTAAAAGTAATAATAATAGTAGAGGTATTACTCTTAAGCACAGAAAGTGGGAGTACTGCTGTGCTGGGTGCATTCAAGGTTGAGTTTTCTGTTACAGGATTATCTCCATCTAAAAAAAAAAAAAAAAAAGCCTGTCTGTTGCATTTGCATCTGAAATATAAATGCTCTAAATTAAGACAATCACATACAGGAAAATGCCAACTTCTCTGTTTTGACACATAAAATACAATGGTAAGTGCTCAGCTAGCAAAAGCAAAGCAGAAGCTGAATTAAGCTCCTCTGCAGCAAATTCTAAGATATAGTTGACCGTGGAATAATATTTGAAATAGATCTTGTTTGTTCAGCTCTGGATACTGTTAATACTCAAAGATTCATAAATAAGAGTAAGGTTTTCATCATGCTCCTGGACGAAAATTATGGGTAAATTTTTTACAGAACAAATGTTGAGAAGAGGTTCTTGAATTAGAGACAAGAATTTGAATTTCCATTAATGCGTATAATACAGTTGTTGTGTGGATGCTAATGACTCCAGCAATGTTTGAAAATTTGGTTTTGAAACAAAAGTCATTGCAGACTATTGGGTGGGAGCCTTATAGCTAAGAGAAGTAATTTAAAATATCTGTGTGGTAGATATTGCAGAATGGCTCACTCATGTGCCTCAGTGTGTGTAAGAGACTGGAATGCTAAATACTGGATTTCTCAAATTTCCAAGCAATTTCAGATCTTACATGGAAAGTAGCTTCCACCAAGAAGCTGCATGTGGACCAGATTTTGAAGATAGATATGGATATTTTGGGGCAAGGGCTATGCCTCTGCCGCTGTGTTTTAAGAAGTACAGAAGCAAGCCAGTTAAGAGATTTCAGAGTTTTTTTAGCTAGCTTTGTGTATGTCACAGTTGGATCAAACTGGTTGTGGGGAGTGATAAAAAGTAGTGTGGTCTGGGTTTTGACATCTCTCCCTGATTACTCAGCTTTGAAATCTTGGAATACATCATTGTTCCCTTGACAGACTGTTTTGCTGTTCTGTGACAAATAGAGTCTACTCAGACACCTCTTCCAATAAATGTAAGCCTTCTAGATCTCTGAATTAAATGAGTTTCTACTTAAACTAGAATGGATTATTGTTACTGGAAACTAATAGAAAGCATAGTCTTATTAGTCAGAAATAATAAAAAATAAACAATGATATTTTTTTTTTTCTTTTCTAAAGTGTGAATGCATATAAATGTATCTGAAAGCATTGATGTCGTATACTAAACTTACATGAGTAACCTAAGGAACTAACTCGCATCATTACAAGAGTCTACATCATCATTACTATCATATATAAAATACAGACACTCAATAATTAATGCAATCCTTTCATCATTGTTAGATATTGGTAGTGGTTACTTTATGGTGAAAAAGTAATCACACAAGAAAACAGATGACAAAAATCATCAATTTTGAATTTTTAAAAATATTTTATTTATGTATTTGAGAAACAGCACATGGGCCAGAGGAGAGGCCAGGGGAAGAGGGAAAAATAGACTCCACACTGAGCAGGGAGCCCAACATGGGGTTTGATTCCAGGATCCTGAAATCATGACCTGAGCCACATGCAGATGTTTAACCAACTGAGCTACCCAGGCACCCCTTGAGTATTTTTGAATGTGAATAAATATTTTCAAATGACATTCAAGAAAAATGTATACTCTTAGTACATCTTTGACTATATTGAAAAGATGTTTCTGTTATGAATAGTGTAAAGCATAGTGTGAAGCCACAGAAATATATTTCATTTTGTTTAGGTTAGTATTCTTAAATAATTAATGAGAATAATCAATTTAATCATAATTCATGACCACTATAGTCACCTGTGGTGTTTTTCACATACTTGATTGCAGACAAATGTTGGTTTTGTTTTATTTTGGTTTGTTTTAAGTTTTTACTTTAATTCCAGTTAGTTAACACACAGTGTTATATTAATGTTTCAGGTATACAATATAGCAATGGAACACTTCCATCCATCTCCCTGTGCTCATCACAAGTGCACTCCTTAATCCCTATCACCTATTTAACTAATTGACCCATCCCCTCTCCTCTGGTAACCATCAGTTTATTGGTATAATTGAGCCTATTTCTTACTTTCTCTCTCTCTCTCTCTCTCTCTTTTATTTTTTTCCCTTTGCTTGCTTAATTCTTAAATTCTACATATCTGTGAAAACATAAGGTATTTGTCTTCTTCTGAAAGACATTTCCCTTAGGATTATACTCTCTAGTTCCACACATGCCGCAAACAGAATATTTAATTCTTTTTTTACGGATGAGTAATATTCCATTGTATGTTTATATTACCTCTTCTCCATCCAATCATCAAGCAAAGGACATTTGGACAGCTTCCATATCTTGGCGATTGTAGATAATGCTGCTATAAACATAAGGGGACATGTATCCCTTTGAGTTGGCATTCTTGTATTCTTTGGCTAAATACCCAAAGGTAGGATTGCTGGATCCAGAGTAGTTTACTTTTTTTTTTTTTTTTTTTTTTTTTTTTTATGATAGTCACAGAGAGAGAGAGAGAGAGAGAGAGAGAGAGAGAGGCAGAGATACAGGCAGAGGAGAAGCAGGCTCCATGCACCGGGAGCCCGATGTGGGATTCGATCCCAGGTCTCCAGGATCGCGCCCTGGGCCAAAGGCAGGCGCTAAACCGCTGCGCCACCCAGGGATCCCCAGAGTAGTTTACTTTTAAAGTTGTGAGGAATCAGCATACTCTTCCACAGTGGCTGCACCAGTTTGCATTCCAGTCACCACTGAACAAATGTTCTTTTTTCTCCACATCTTCACCAACACCTGTTGCTTTGTGTGCTTTTGATTTTAGCCATTCTAGCTGTTGATTTTAGCCACAGGTGTGAGATGATATCTCAGTGTAGTTTGACTTGCATTTCCCTGCTGATAAGTGATGATGAATATCTTTACCTGTGTATGTTAGTCATCTGACTGTCTTCTATGGAGAAGTGTCAATTTATGTTTTCTGTTCATTTTTTATAGGATTAGGTTTTTTTGCGGGGGGGGGGTTAAGTTGTAGAAGTTCTTTATAAATTTTGGATACTAACTCTTTATCAGACATGTCTTTTGGAAATATCTTCTACCATTCTGTAGGTTGCCTTTTAGTTTTGTTGATTGTTTTTTTTTTCTTCTTCTTCTTCTCTTCTGATTGTTTCTTTTGATGTAGTTCCAATAATTTATTTTTCCTTTTGTTTCCCTCTCATCAGGAGTTATACAATGATATGTTTTTGTGGCCGATGTAAAAGAGGTTACTACCTGTGTTCTTCTCTAGGATTTTTTATTTCAGGTTTCACATATAAGTCTTCAATCCATTTTGAATTTATTTTTGTGTAAGGTGTTAAAAAAAATGATCCAGTTTCATTCTTTTGCATGCTGCTGTCCAGTTTTCCCTACATCATTTGTTGAAGAGACTTTTTCCCATTCTTTCCCACTTTGTTGAAGATTAATTGACCACATAACTGTGGGTTTATTTCTGGATTTTCTGTTCTGTTCCATTGATCTAGGAGTCTGATTTTGTGTCAGTATCACACTGTTTTGATTATTGCAACTTTGAAATATAACTTAAAGTCCAAAACTGTGATGTCTCTAGCTTTGCTTTTCTTTTCAAAATTACTTTGGCTATTTTGGGGTCTTTTTGATTCCATACAAATTTTAGGATTATTTATTCTAGTTATGTTAAAAATACTGATGGCATTTTGATAGGGATTGCATTAAATGTGTAAATTGCTTAGGTGGAGACATTTTAAAAATATTTTTCTTCCAATCCATGAGCATAGAATGTCTTTCCAATTTTTCTTTTTGTCCTCTTCATTTTTTTTCATCAATATTTTATAGTTGACAGAGTACAGGTCTTTCACCTCTCTGGTTAGGTTTGTTCCTAGGTATTTATTGCTTTTGGTGCAACTGTAAATGGGATTGCTTACTTAATTTCTCTTTCTGCTGCTTCATTATTGGTGTATAGAAATGCAACAGATTTCTGAATCTGAACTTTACTGAATTTTTGTGTCAGTTCTAGCAGATTTTTGGTGGAGTCTTTTGGATTGTTTATATGTAGTATTGTGTCATCCACAAAGTAGTGAAAGTTTTTCTTTTTCCTTATCAAATTGGATCCCTTTCATTTCTTTTTGTTGTCTGATTGTTGTGGCTAAGACTTCCAGTAATATGTTGAATAAAAGTGGTGAGAGTAGACATCGCTGTCTTATTCCCCATCTTAGGGGAAAAGCTCTCTGTTTTTCCCCATTAAGGATTATTTTAGGCATGTTTTTTTTCATAGATGGCCTTTATTATGCTGAGGTATGTTCCCTCTAAACCTACTTTGTTGAGGACTTTTATCATGAATGGATGTTGTACTTTGTCAAATGCTTTTTCTATATCCATTGAAATGATCATATGGTTCTTTTATTGATGTGATGCACCATATTGATTGATTTGAAAAATTGAACAATCCTTGCAAGCCAGAAATAAATCCCCCTGGATATAGGGAATGATATTTTTAATGTATTATTGAATTCAGTTTGCTGGTATTTTACTAGAAGCTTTGTATCTGTGTTAACAAGGATATTTAGCCTGTAGTTCTCTCTTTTTGTGGTGTCTTTACTTGTTTTTGTTATCAGGGTAATGCTGGGCCTCATAGAATGAATTTGGAAGGTTACATTCCTTTTCTATTTTTTTAAATAGTTTGAACGGAATAGGCATTAGCTTTTCTTTAAATGGTTGGTAGAATATGCTTGTGAAAGCATCTGGTCCTGGCCTTCTGTTTGTTGGGATTTATTTGATTATTGATTCAATTTCTTTGCTGATTATTGGTTTGTTCAGATCTTTTATTTCTTCCTGTTTCAATTTTGGTAGTTTATATGTTTTTAGGAATTTATCCATTTCTTCTAGATTGCCCAGTTTATTGGCATATAGTTTTTCATAATATTCTCTTAATAATTGTATTGCTAATTATTATTGTTCCTTTATCATTTGCGATTTTATTTTTCTTTTTGAGAAATTTCTTTCTTCCTTGATAAGTCTGGCAAGAAGTTTATCAATTTTATTGATTTTTTCAAAGAACCAGCTCCCAGTTTCATTGATTTGTTCTATTTTTTTCTTTCTTTTTATTTTTTTAAAGTTTCTTTATCATTTATTTCTCCTCTAATCTTTATTATTTCCTTCCTTTTGCTGGCTTCAGATTTTGTTTATTATCGTTCTTTTTCTAGCCCCATTAGGTGCAAGTTTAGATTGTTTATTTGAGATTTTTTTTTTTTTTTTTTTTTTTTTTGCATCTTCAGATAGCCTGTATTGCTGGAAACTTCCCCATTAGAACTGCTTTTGTTATATCCCAGAGGTTTTGGACCATTATGTTTTCATTTTTCATTTGTTTCCAAGTACTTTTTATTTTTTTCATTTCCTGGTTGACCTATTCATTGTTTAGTAGGATGTTATTTAACCTCCATGTATTTGTGGTTTTTCCAGATTTTTTCTTATGGTTGGCTTCAAGTTTCATAGTACTGCAGTCAGAGAATATGCATGGTATGATTTTGACTACTTGAATTTTTTGAGGTTTGTTTTGTGGGCTAAGACATCGTCTATTCTGGAGAATGTTCCATGTGCACTTGAAAAAAAATGTGTATTCTGTTGTTTTAAGATGGAATATTCTGAATATATTTATTAAGTCCATCTTGTCCAGTGTGTTCAAAGCTATTATTTCCATGTTGAATTTCTGTCCATTGATGTGACTACAGTGTTAAAATTCCCTACTGTTACTATAGATGGTTCCTTTATGTTTGTTGTTGCTTTATATATTTCAATACTCTTATACTGGGTGCATAAATATTTACAATTGTTATATCTTCTTGTTGGATTATCTTTTTTTATTATTATATAATGTCCTTCTTTGTCTCGTTACATTCTTTGCTTTAAAGTCTATTTTGTCCAATTTAAGATTTGCTACTCTTGGGATGCCTGGGTGGCTCACTGGTTGAGCATCTGACTTTGGACCAGGGTGTGATCCCAGAGTCCTGGAATCGAATCTTGCATTGGGCTCCCTGCAGGGAGCCTGCTTCTCAGTCTGCCTATGTCTCTGCTTCTCTGTGTGTCTCCCATGAATAAATAAAACCTTTAAAAGCATTGCTACTCTGGCTTTCTTTTGACATCTAATTGCAAAATAGATATTCCTCTATCCTTTCACTTTCAATCTGTAGATGTCTTCACATCTAAAATGGGACTCTTGGGATCCCTGGGTGGCACAGCGGTTTGGCGCCTGCCTTTGGCCCAGGGCGCAATCTTTGAGACCCGGCATCAAGTCCCATGTCGGGCTCCCGGTGCATGGAGCCTGCTTCTCCCTCTGCCTGTGTCTCTAACCCCACCCCCATATGACTATCATAAAAAAAAAAGGGAAAAAATAAAATAAAATGGGACTCTTGTGGGCAACAAATAGGTGGGTCTCATTTTTTATCCATTCTATCACCTTATATCTTTTAATTTGAACTCTTAGTCAACTTACATTCAAAGAAATTCTTGGGAGATATATATTTATTGCCATTTTATTACTTGTTTGAGGATTGTTTCTGAACATTTTTTCAAATCCTTTCTTTTCATTCTTTCATGTTTTGATTTTCTTTAGTGATATATTTAGATTTTTTCTTTTTATTCTTTGCCTATTTATTAGTGGTTTTTGATATATGACTACCATTAGATTTGTATATAACCTCTTCTGTATATCATAGTCTATATTAAGTTGATGGTCATTTAAGTTTGAATCCATTCTTTTCTTCTCTGCTTCCCATATTTTAGACATGTTGTGAGTTCCTGGACTGATTTTTTAAATATAAATATATATATATTTTTCTTTTGCTGTTCCTATCTCTATACTATCACTTTTGGTTTCTCCTTTCCACTGAAAGTGTCCCTTTCAATATTTCTTGTAGAGCAGGTTTAGTTCACGAACTCCATTAATTTGTCTGGGAGACTTTATTTCTCCTTCTATTCTTAATGATAGACTTGCTAGATAGACTGTTCTTGGCTGCAGGTTTTTTCTCATTCAGGACTTTATCATGTCATTTCCCTTCTGGCTTCAGATTTTCTGCTGAAAAATCCCCTGCTATCCTTATAGGTTTTCCCTTGTAAGTTAATGACTTCTTTCTTCTTGCTGCTTTTAAAATTATTTCTTTATTACTATATTTTACAAGTTTAATTGCAATACATCTTGGTGTGGGTCCTCTTTGTTGATTTGTTGGGAGTTCTCTGTGCATCCTGGATTTAGATATCTGTTTCTTTCTCAAGATTAGGGAATTTTTCAGCTTTTATTTCTTCAAATAAATTTTCTTCCGATTTTTCTCTCTCTTCTTTTGGGACTCCTATAATAAGAATGTTATTTCATTTAAGGGATTCACTGAGTTCCCTAAGTAAGTCTATTCTCATTTTGCATAATTCATTTTCTCTCTTTTGCTTAACTTGATCACTTTCCATCCCTCTGTCTTCTAGGTCACTAGTTCCTTCCTCTGCTTATGTCATCCTAGTGTTCATACCATCAATTGTGCTTCTTTTGGTTTGTTGTGCTCTTTATCACTGCTATGTTATTCCTTATCTGTGTGTTAAGGGTCTCAGTCATGTCTTCCACTCTTTTCTCAAGTTCAGTGAATATCCTTATTGCTTTAAGTTGTCTATCAGACATGTTATTTACATGTTTTGTTCAGATCTCTGGCTGTGGACTTGTCCTGTTCTTTCAATTGGGATAAATATCTCTAGCTCCTCATTTTGTCTGCCTTTGTTTTTGTGTGGGGAACTTGGGAGCAGGGTGGCTGTGCTAGGAAACTTTGTTCTGTGGTGGCTGTGGGCTGCATGCTAGAGCATCAAGAGGAGCAAGCCTGGGCATAACGATGGCTGGGTGTGGCTGGGCCCAGAACACTATGTTGGCTGGTGGCACACAGCTGGGCAAGGTATATGTGCATGGTTCATGGTGGCAAGTGTGTATATGGTGGCTGGGCAGGGTGCATACATGGCTTTAACAAACTGCTTTGAGCCCAGGGCCAAGGCTAGCAGGTTTGGAGTGGGCAAGTCCTCAGGAGAACTTGTGGGCATGGTACACTGCCAGCAGGTTAGGTAGCAAGTGTCTGTGTTATCCTGCCTCCAGGTGTCTCTGTGTTTATGCCAGGGTGTGGGTAAGGAAACTGGTACCTTCCAGCTCCCTTGTTTTTGAAGAAGTCTGCCAACATACCCCCCAACCAGTATGTACATGTTTGTTTTCCATTTGACCCTGGTGTTGTATAAATTGTCATTTATTTTTGTTGACACTCCTCACAGGCTGCTGTCTTTTTAAGGGTGACTCAGCTATCACTCACCCCTGGGTGTCAGCTGACTTTTAAAGCTCCAGATTCCAATCCCACAGGTTTTATGAAGTCATGAATTCAGCCCCTGTGGTTATTAAAGCCAAACATTATGGGAATAAGTCTTCCCCATGTGAGCTCCTAAGTACAAGATCCATTTCTCTGCCCTCTTCACACATGCAGCTCCCTCCATCTTATGGGTAGTCACTCTACCTCTCTGGCCTTTGTAATCTTTGAAATGCAACTTCTCTATATTTAATTGTGGAGTTTCTCTCCCAGTCTTTGGATCACTCTCCAGTTTATTGGCTTAGATGCTGATGATATCTAGTTGGAAACATGGCCCAGGGTTAACTCAGAGTTCCTGTACTCTGCCATCTTCCCAAGGTCACTCAGACAAATGATTGTTTTAATATTTTAACTTAGCTACCTCTTACTAGACATGACTTGGAGGAAAGGAAAATGAAAGCAAAAATGAACTGTTGAAACTTCCTCAAGATAAAAAGCTTCTGCACAGCAAAGGAAACAATGAACAAAATTAGAAGGCAGCTTTTGGAATGGGAAAAGATCTTTGCAAATGATATATCTGATAAAGGGTTAGTATAAAAAAACCTATAAGGAAGTAATCAAATTCAATACCCAAAAAACAATTAATCTAGTTAAGAAATGGGCAGAAGACATGAATAGATGCTTTTTCAAATAGATCCAGATGGCTAAAAGATACATGAAAAGATGTTCAACAAACCCATCATTGGGGAAATACAAATCAAAACTACAATTAGATATTACCTCATGCCTGTCAGAATGCCTAAAGTTCACAATACAGGAAGCAACAGAAATTGACAAGGCTATGGAGAAAGGAGAACCCTCTAACACTGTTGCTGAGAGTGCAAACTGGTACAGCCACTCTGGGACACAGTATGGAGGCCCCTCAAAAAGGTAACAATAGAACTACCCTATGATCCAGCAACTGCACTCCTAGGTATTTATTTATCCAAAGATACAAAAATACTGACTCTAAGGAGCACATGCACTTGATGTTTATAGCAGGATTATCAACAATATCCCAACTATGGAAAGAGCTCAAATGACCATCAACTAATGAACGGATAAAGAAGATATGGTATATATACATAATGTAGTTTTACTCGAATATCAAAAAAATAAAATTTTGCCTTTTGCAAAAATGTGAAGAAGCTAGAGTGTATTATGCTAAGTGAAGTGTCAGTCACAGAAAGACAAATGCCACATGATTTCACTCACGTGGAATTTAGAAAAAACAAAACAGATCAACATAGGGGAAAGAAAAAGAGAGGGAGGCACACCATAAGAAAGATTCTTGGCTGAGGGTTACTGGAGGGGACATGTGTGGGTGGATAGGCTAAATGCGTAATGGATGTTAAGGAGGGCACTTTTTGTCATGAGCACTGAGTGTTATATGTAAGTGATGAATCACTAAATTCTACGCCTGAAACTAATATTACTCTATATATTAATTAACTAGAATTTAAATAAAAACTTGAAACGTTAAAAAAAGCTTAAAAATAGGTTTAGAAGAAAACAAGAGACTTCTTCAGTGGAAAAAAGTCTAAAGGATTACCTTAGTGAAAAGATTGATAAAGTTGACAATATGTTAAAAATCACATGAAAGTATTTGAGCAAACAACAACAAAATTATCAAATGTTGGGGAGACATTGTTGGATATGGTGCATCTGTGGTACTGATGTTCCTGTTAAAAAATGCCAGTGCATTCTCTATTCACACAATAGTCTCTCTATATATTTTTATATATCTTTAAAATTTCTTTTTATTGGAGTTCAATTTGCCAACATATAGCATAACACCCAGTGCTCATCCCATCATGTGCCTCCTCAGTGCCCGTCACCCAGTCACCCCAATTCCCCGCCCACCTCCCTTTCCACCACCCCTTGTTCGTTTTCCAGAGTTAGGAGTCTCTCATGTTCTGTCTCCCTCTCTGAAATTTCCCACTCATTTTCTCTCATTTCCCCTTTATTCTCTTTCACTATTTTTTATATCCCCCCAATGAATGAGACCATATAATCTTTGTCTTTCTCTGGTTGACTTATTTCACTCAGCATAATACCCTCCAGGTCCATCCACGTGGAAGCAAATTGTGGGTATTTGTCATTTCTAATGGCTGAGTAATATTCCATTGTATACGTAGACCACATCTTCTTTATCCATTCATCTTTCGATGGACACCGAGGCTCCTTCCACAGTTTGGCTATTGTGGACATTGCTGTTATAAACATTGGGGTGCAGGTGCCCTACCATTTCACTGCATCTGTATCTTTGGGGTAAATCCCCAGGAGTGCAATTGCTGGGTCGTAAGGCAGATCTATTTTTAACCCTTTGAGGAACCTCCACACAGTTTTCCAGAGTGGCTGCACCAGTTCACATTCCCACCAACAGTGCAAGAGAGTTCCCCTTTCTCCACATCCTCTCAATACATGCAGACAATAGTCTATATTTAAGTCAATTTGTGGTCTGTATTTAAGTCAATTTCTATATTTAAGCTCCATTTAGTTTTCCTTATTCTCAGTAACTCAGATTGAGCATCATTTGATATTTAGAACACTTAAATCTAAATAACCTTATTTGTATGTGCTTAGTGTTAGAACTTATCTTCTGGCTTTGGGTGTTTTGTGTGTGTGTGCAAGTGTACTTTCAAAACAGTCACCTAATCCTAGTTCAGAGAGATAGCAGAAGTTCACATGTGAAAATATAAATTAAATCTATGTCCATCTAAGTGAGATGATTAGGGAAAAAACACATTTTCAGCTATGTCTCATTTGTCTTTCATTTTGTTTGTAGGCAACACAGTGGAATTAGGAAAATGATCTAAAGTGTCCCCTACTGATATTGGGTCAAAATTGATGTTTTCCTGCATGAAATTGTAGCTAAGTAATAAAATGTTAAAATACAGTAAATATACTTAAATTTATTTTGATTGGCAAAAGTAATGGATTAGTATAGTAAATGGTAAACAAGATGAAATCCAAGTTATTAAAGAAAATATAGATGTTTATTCAAATTATTTTAAAATAAGTTATTTAAATTCTTAGAGATTTCATCCACATCAAATTATGAAGTTGAAATAAATATTGGAGAGCAAAATGGAGTTTATTATATTGCAAAGTGTTCAAATCCTACTTCCTCAGTTTTATTCATCATATGTGTGCTTGTGTGTCCATAAAGTTTCATGACCAAGCATCATTTATTATCACAATGTTAGCATACATTTCCTTCATTATAAAGTCAAAGACAAGACTTCACAATTTTAAAAAGCTAATTTGTGGAGATAAAAGTAGTGGAATGACTTGAATAATGGTTATATTTATAGATACGCATTTCTAGTTTATGAAAATTTCGGCTGTCTCATCCCACCAATTAAGCCAATTTACTTAATGACAATGAGGACCTTACTTTGTCTGAATATTAATTCCGTCATCTGCTTTACAACTAAAAAGGTAAAATGTATCTTTTGATCATTTATTCACTTCAATATAACTTGTTCAGTTTTAAAAATGATTTTTTTTCTTTAATGGCCGTCAAACATAAGTGATGAAGATGTTCATTTGCATCATCTTTAATAACATTACACTAGCATAAATGTGTGTGTATGTTTGTGTGTGTAAATCTGTCTTGGATATTTGAAGAATATTCTTTTAGAAAAATATTGATTTGTTTTATCCTGCATTAAGTTTTTATATTTGAAGAATGACAATTATTAAAATATGGAACATATGAAAATTATTTAAAGATATGAAAATTATTATCATAGTCTATGGATTTAATCATAATTCAGAATTTTTTAAACCTTAATACTGAGCAGTAAATAAAGATATCTATCAAATATACCTTAATTTAACTTTAGACAATTTATTTTCTGATAAATCATCATCAAAATATTATATATCTTACCAAAGAAAATAATATGATTATTCATTATTTTTAAAACTATAAATAATCATTTGAATCAAGACTTAGTATATACTTCACTAATTAGAGCTTCTAAGAATTTGTAAAATATTGAATACTAAATAAATAATTTATTAATTAACCACAGAGGTAGTATATCTTTGAAAATAAAATTTGTCATTTTAAAGGAAAATAGAAAAACTTTTTATCCTCTAAAGTTTTATTTGTTAATGTTATAGGTAACATTAAAAACTTATATTGCATATGAACACCAACTATATTCATATAAGAAATGCAGAGCTAAGAGGAAAAACACATTAGACTCAACCCCATGAGTTACTAACATTATCTTTTTAACATCTAAGAAAGGTGATACTGTTTAACTTATTATACTAATTGAATCATATATTAGAAACACTAAATTTCAAGTACTCATTAGAGTTAGACTAACAAAAAAACAGCAGAAGTTGTTCTTTTATTTTTCTTCCAAAATAAGCTTAAAAGAGAAGGAGGCTCAGTATTGAGTCCTTATTCAATATACCTCATGTGGGTTAGTGAATAGGTATCAGAGTGAATTCTAAGAACTGTTCGTAGTTTCTCTCTCTCCAACTCCATCCTAATAGTATCTGCTGTCAGAAGCCATCTCCTAGTCATCCAACACTTTTTGTATTTTATAAGTCTACAAGCAAATAACAACATTATATTTGCAGTATAAAATAAAATATATGGCC
The DNA here is from genome assembly GCF_018345385.1 of Vulpes lagopus. Classification (NCBI taxonomy): domain Eukaryota; kingdom Metazoa; phylum Chordata; class Mammalia; order Carnivora; family Canidae; genus Vulpes; species Vulpes lagopus. The sequence goes on along the minus strand of NC_054835.1, from coordinate 76,450,717 downwards.
AAAGAGTTGTCTCTCAAATTAAAAAAAAAAAAAAAGCTGTGTGATAAAGTTATATTTGTACTTCTGTTGTACTTCTGATTTTCATAGATACTTGCCAAATAATTTCCCTAAGGTTAAGCCATCAAATAATAATAATGTATTTCCATTAAAAACCCACACTAATACTGTCCTTTTCACTTTTATTCAGAGTAATGTTGAGTTAAGCACATATGAGGCTTAGACTTACTCTTTAATTACTTGCACAATTCTTACCCTATTTTACATAATTATTTTGGTTTAATAATAACCGCCTTCTGAAAATTTGACATGATGGAAATTATCATGGATGATGAAAATTAACTTAGTAATTATTCATTGGCTGACATATTCCATAGAGACAAAGCTTTCCCACCTCTAATGGGGAAAAGAGCACTATAATCATGTTCACTCAAATTCATGTTTTATTGCAGCCACCCAAACACTAAGGTGAAGTCCTTGTCAATTTGTAAGTAAGACTGTTGAAGGTAAGGAATTTTATAAGAAAAGAAAGATGGAAAGAGCTATGTCAAAATGTTTCTAGACTCACTAAAATAAAACAATAATGAAGAACATCGTATTAAAAGATTCTTGATAGATTATGTATCTTCAGTTTGTCACAGTGGCCATGATACTTGATACTCGATCCTGAGCTTACTATCTGTATGGTGGCTATACTAGCGATGGCAGTGGTAATAGGAAAATAAGCAAAGGACAAAAACCCTCAACTTTCCTCTTCCTCTAACCTCAAACAGCCATAAAAATTAATTCAAAATTTCCTTTTATCTTTCTTTTGTTCATGACATTATTAGAATTATAATAATCCAGGCTGCATTAAGATAATTCAAGGAAAACTTTACATTAGGCTTAATAATGCTTACAATATTGTAACAATTTAAAACTTGCTTGAATTTGTGTTTTTACAATTTATGAGTTGACTTGCTCAAAATCATGCTTTTAAGTATTTCCTTTCCTAATTTATTTCTATGGAAGCCTTAGGTCTCCTTTGACATGCTTTATGAATTTCTGGTTTACTCTTTTCTTGGCTCAAAAAATATATTAGAAGATAATTTTACAATCTCTTTAATTTAAATGGCATTAACTGGATTGTCCTGGATCTTTTTCTACGGGTGGTCAGATGAAGAATTCTGACCAGTGAAAAATGAGAAGAGCCTGTAGTCTTCTGCAAAAGATACTCTTTTCAGTAAAAAGCACAGACACCTTTGCCCTTAGACTTTCTCCTTTCTCCTGCCTGGAATACACATACAATCACTATGTTGATAAAAGTCACTTTCTAAAGAAATAGCCTGATTCATTGATTGACTTTTATAGATCTATATTGCATACCACCGAAGTCATTGCTCATAAGAACGTTAACTCCTTACTGGTCTGGACTACTCTCAGTACACTTCCTATTTAATTCAATTCATAGAATAATGATAGGTAGCATAATATTTTATTTTATTTTTATTTTTTTAAAGATTTTATTTATTTATGAGAGACAGAGAGAGAAAGAGAGAGAGAGAGAAGCTCTGGGCTGAAGGCAGCGCTAAACTGCTGAGCCACCCAGGCTGCCCCTATTTTTATTTTTTAAACATTATTTAGTTGCTTGAGAGAGAGAGGGAGGCGAGGGCAGAGAGGAATAGTTTCCTGCAGTCTCTCCACTGAGGTTGGAGCCTGAGAGAGGGCTCAACCCCAGGACCCCCAGATCATGACCTGAACAGAAATCAAGAGTCAGATGCTTAACCAACTGAACTATCCAACACCCCTTTGTTATTTTTTTTTATTTTTTAAACTTTTCATTTAAATTCCAGGGTAATATTAGTTCCAGGGGCACAATTTAGTGGTTCAACACTTACATACAACCCCTTTACTCATCACAACCAGTGCCCTCTTTAATCCCCATCCCCATATAACCCATCCCCCATCCAACTCCCCTCTGATAACTATCAATTTATTTTAAAGTGTTTTAACATCTTTTAGTATATTTGTCACAGCTCAGGATTGTCTGTATGTTCTCTTTCCTCCCCAATACTGAACATCTCCACAAATAGTACTTCTACTCTTCTCATAGATAACTTGTCTTCTTTTAGTACACTGCTTGAATGTCCCTTCTTAGAGAAGCATTATAAAAAAGGCACTCCTATTTTTTTTACCTTTTATGTTATATAGACTTTATTCATTTATTTCCTATATTTTTTTCAAAACATTCAATAAAAAAGAAGCAATTATAATTTTTCTGCTTTCTTATTGCATGACTAGCTCCTCATTAGAATGTGGCAGACAGAGGACATCTGTTCTTTTTGATTCCTTATTGCTTAGCACAGTTTATATTACATAGCAGGCATTTAATAAATAATTTTGTAGTAAATACATGGATAGAAGCCATTTTGAGGCTAAGAAAGATTTTTACCTCAAGACAAAATTCATTGTTCCTTAACTTATTAAAAAAATAATTAGGTACATTTTATGATTCAGGATGAAGGAAAGCTGGCAAAACCACAACCATCCTATCCCATGTTCCACTGAAATAAAGTTGAAAGCATAACAAAAGAGGAAAAGAACACTGCAGCTGTTCATGTCAATTAACATTCTGTTAGACACCTGAATAGAGTTTCACTAATCATAATTCAAGAAGAGCCATAAATCAAAATATTGGAACCATTTGTAAGAAATAGAAAGTGGAGCCACGTTAAGTGTATAGCTTTACTGTATAGGGTTTTAAAAACAAAACAAAACAAAAACAAAACACATGCTTGCCTGAAGGAAAAAACACAACCTTTCTCTATTGCATGAGAGATTTTTAGCTCATGGATAATTCAACTTGATAACTAGATTATCCAATAAATTGCCCATTTCTGGCCTTCTTATAGCAACTCTTTATGACTGGGTACAGAAGTGATTGATGGATAGAACCTTACCTTGATGGTGTGATCCTGGTGGTTAGAAGAAAGTAATCCTGGACGTGATATGCAAGTGAAGATTGTGTTGATGGGACAAAAATGCTTGCATAATGTTGTACAAAAACTTCTTGAATCAGATGACTAGGCAGCAGGTCTATACCCAATGTGACTCAAAATATCTGTTATGAAAAAACCACAAAAGAAAAGAAAACTGGAGCAGAGCTTTACACAATAACCAGCACATTACTTCTATATCTGAAACTGTACCCTATGGATAGTAAGGGCCAGAAGGAAAAATAAATCTAGGTACATTTTTCTGAATTGGGATTTTAGTTGAGATTTCTCTGATATTTAAAAGTACTCTCAAATTATAAAGAAGAATATACAGAAAAAACACCATAAATAATTGAAAAAAGTTAACAATGTAAAAGGCAAAAAATTTTGAAAACATATTTTGCTCATTTTGGAAAACTGTAGAAATCATTTATATTATTGTGTCATTAAACTTGGAAAATCATGTATGCTATAATGTAATCAAAGTGAAAGGTAAAGTGTTCTAAGACTAAAAAGAGTAGATCAGAGAAGCTTAAGTATATAATTTAAAGTAAATTATTCTGTACATACTATGCCCATCATTGGAAGATGTTTTTTCCCCATGATCTTCCTGACTAATCTATCTTGAAAACACCCCCTATGGTGGACCATAAGCCTGGTGTCAGTTTATGCAGGAATCTGCTAGAAGTTTGCATTTTCCTCCTAGTACCTTTTCATTTCTTTTATCTTCCTATTAGTTCAACTATTTTTGTTTGTCTGTTTGTGTGTTTTTTTTGTTTGTGTTATTATTTAAATGTATTATTTTTGTGAACACAAAATTATACTAAGTTATAAGCAAAATTTGCAAGTAAGAAATACAGTGGTATCAGAGGACTAAATGTGTTTTCCAATCCAGCTTATCCCTGTAAATACCATATGTTATATGTCAAAATAATAAACTATCTATAATTATTATAAAGAGAAAGATACACTAGAGACTTGAAACTCTGCCACTAACTTGCTCTATAACTTGTAAGTCTTCTAATACTTCTAGTCATTACTTACCCTAGTTATAAAATAATGGCATAAACTAAAGGTTCCATGCCAGCAGTATCATTTGGTATAAATTTGCCCCCCACTGTTAGTTTCTATTTCTGAAAATTATTTTTTCCTATTTGAACTTTTTTAAATAGATTACTGAAAAATCAGTATAGATTTTTAACAAAGAGGACTCAAAGAAATGCTGGTGATTAAAAAAAAATGCTGGTGATTAATACCATAAACAACCCAACTTCTAGTAAATACACAGTATATTGCAAATGTACAAATTCATCTTTAGATAAACTTTTAAGATACAGAAATTTAAGTGAGTTAAAATAACTATTCATTAAACCTTTAAATTGGAAATTTAAGGGCAATGATTATTTTTTACCCAATACTAGTGAAAGCCCACATCTGGATTTTAAACACTTCTTTTCCCCCTAAAGGCCCAAGGCTATAGTTTAGAATATTGCACCTATAAGTAAATTCACATAAATTGTAAAAGCATATCATTCCTAATTCTTTACCATTCCATAGTTATTCACTGATAACTTGATCTTATGTGATAGAGAATGATATTGAAATGAATATAAACTTTGGAGTAAAAAAACACATAGATTAGTGTTCTACAAACATATATTAGTATTTACTTAATCCATCCAGTGTATTATATGGTGGGCATATAAAAGTAAACTTATGTCGCTAACATTTATACTCATACTATACTCATAATGTAGTTGGTTAGAGACACAAGAAAACTAACTCTAGTTTCTTTTCTCTCTTTTTTGTTATAGGTTTCTTATTTGCTTTTTTTTAAAAAATAAAATTTACGAAGACATTCAAATTTTTCATTATTAATATAAATGATAAGTAATAGTAGCTTCCACTTCTTAATATTTATGATAGCACATAAAGTTGAGAGGTTTTTTCATACTTTGTATTATTTAATTCTTATAACTATTTGACTTCTGTATTAATAGGTGAGGAAACACGATAAAAGAATATTCACTTTGTCTAAGGAGACAGTAAAATTAAGTAGTATTCAGAATTTGAATTCTGATGTTTTCTGTATTCAAACTTATTGACATTATACTATACCACTTGTCCATTTAGTCTTTTTATAACTAGTAAAACATTATATGTGATACATTAACTTAATATAATTTGCACATTATCCATCATTTGCTAGAATCTTGAAATATATATAAAATGCAGAGTGGGAGTAGAATTATTGTTAACATACGATGAAACAAATTATCTTAATAGGAGTTCCACAAGTAAATAATTAGAAATATTTTATGATTGCCTTGATAAAAGAAACCATTGATTCATACTGTATGCTTAAAGAGTTAAAAGAAATGTGCCTTTTTTGGCAAACATAAACCTGAATTTGGGGTTAATATTAGGAAATCAGATATCAAAATTTTTAGAAAATTTGAGTATGAACTAATGGCCAAATATTCTTAAAGACACAGTATGGCTTTAGAATTCTTAGAAAACTAAGTTCTGCTCTCCTTTTTTTAATAATCCAAGTTAAAAAAATTTTTTTGGAAGCAGATTAATAATTAACCAGTAGAAAAAACTCAGAACAGGTATCAAAATGAATGTAGCATATAAAAACAGGTTTGGGAATAATCAAATACAGATAGAGGAGAAGGTTTCAAATAATGTTGAGAAAAAATATACATACTTGTAACTATTTAGAATCAGGTAAAATGCAGTGAATAAATAAGTTCTTACTTTACATAACTAAAAATTTTAAAACTGCAGAAATACACTTTGTATCTTACTTAAAATTATACAACAAAGAATTATGTCATGTGAGAAGATGGATAAAAGATATTGCCAGATTGGAATCAAAATTTAAGAATTATGAGAACATAATCTATGTAGCCAATTTTTATTAACCAAAATCCTCATAATATATTTACATATATTGATTCTAAGACAATTTAAACAATAGATAATTTCAGTTAAATGCTGATGATGTTATGTGTCATAATTGTATAGGAAGACAATCTGCTTGGGATCCCTGGGTTCCTCAGCAGTTGAGTGTCTGCCTTTAGCTCAGGGCGTGATCCTGAGGTGTGGGGATTGAGTCCCACATCGGCTCCCTGCATGGAGCCTGCTTCTCCCTCTGCCTGTGTCTCTGCCTCTCTCTCGTGAATAAATAATAAAATAAAATCTAAAAAAAAGGACAATCTGCCATAAAATAAAATAATCTTAAAATTATTCACTTTCACTTTTTCTATATGTATAGCTCTAACTAGTGCCTAGTATTAGTGTTAAGTAACTGAAATTATGTTGTCATGCATGTAAATATATACTGTCAGAAGCTGAGCTGAACTGGGCAACAGAAAACTATATGGTTTTGGAGTAACTGATTTTAAAAATTAGAAGGAAAAAAAGAGAGAAAATGGAAAATTTATGCCTTTAATCACTTTCTGCAGTGATACAAGTGAGACTCCAAAAACAGAGAATGTATGGACTCCTCCCTGATTTACTTCCTTTAAGAAATGTGCACTGGTTCAAGGTCAGATGTATGGGGTCATCTTAGTGTTTAGGGAACCTTCAAACCAAAAGCTTTGAAAGTTTTATGAACCCTAGGAGTGTGGGAAGGGCTAGGAGTAAATGAGTATTGAGTACTGAGCCAGAGTGGGAAAAATTGTCCAAGTGTCCCCTTTCTCCCTTCATTAGGAACTCACAACAGAGAATCTTGCAGAAGACCTCCTGATATCTTGAAACAGGACCCACGCAAAGAAATAATCCATGTGAAACTTCCTTAATGTGAAGAAACAGTGTAATACAGTATAGAACCTCCGTTAAAAACAAGAAAGCAATACTGCTCTGAAGGAAGCCTTTGACTCCACCAACAACTGACACGCACTGACCATTGATCTTCCATATCTCCTCCAGATGACTAACCATGGCATCAAACTGAAGTCCATCTGTACTACTGTAAACCATTGTCCATGAGTAACCTTCTATCAAAAGGAGGGAGAGGGCAGCCCGGGTAGCTTAATGCCGCCTTCAGCCCAGGGTGTGATCCTGGAGACCCGGGATCAAGTCCCACATCAGGCTCCCTGCATGGAGCCTGCTTCTCCCTCTGCCTGTGTGTCTCTGCCTCTATCTAACTAATCTATCATCTATCTATCATCTATCTATCTATCTATCATCTATCTATCATCATCTGTCTCTCATGAGTAAATAAATAAAATCTTAAAAAAAAAAAGGAGGGAGAAAGAAATTGTAGCATGTACTTCCAATTTCACTGCTATTTGTCAACAAATGCTCCCCCCCCTTTTTTTTTGCATTGGTTTAATTGATATTTAGTTTAAATGACTGTATTCAGTATATAAAGAACACTAGGATATTTTAGTAAGTGTTGAGCACCATCACTCTCTACTTGAGACTTGGGATAAAGTTAAGACTACTCTGAAAAATAAAATGTCTTAAAGGGGAAAAAAAAGGATAAACAGGTGGATATTTAAGGTATAAAATATTTGGATTGATACAGTTATTGAGTTTTTTAAAACTCACTTTACTAATAAACACTGAAGAGGGAAATTGAGGGGGGAAATGCCATTTTTAATAGAGATTACCATAATATAAGCCATAAATTATGGTATATACCTGGCTAATACCTTAGAGTATGAACTAGAATAAGAGTGCTGACATACAACTGCTTAGATATGTTTAAAAAAACACATAAGTGTTCATTGGCAGCACCCTCAGCAATAGTAACATGGTCAAGTTATGATAGAGAATAACTTCAGGATATGAAAAACTTGACTAATGGAATGAGCACAATAAATACAATGATGCTGATCTGTATGGGAATACTGGCCATGCTAATCCGAGAGATGGTTGGATTTGGAAACAATTTAGAAGTCAAAATGGTACTGTAATCTGTGGGGTGTACAGAATGAAGAAGATGATATCGAGGATAATATACAACTTTCTGGTATAGTGAAATTAGAGGTAATAACATTCTTTGGAATAAACCACTTTATATTAGCAATTGATTGTTGACATTGTATGGGAGATGGAAGTGATAAGTTTTTTTGTTTGTTTTTTCAGGTGTATTTTGGGGAAATATAGACTTTGAGGCATATGTGGAATATTCAGTTTGGATATCCATGTAGTATCCTTGTTTGTCATCAGAACAATAAATCTGAATTATTTTCCAAAATATACCTAGGATTTTTAAAGAAAAAAAGAATGTGATGTGACATAATAGAAATGTAGCTACAAGAAGCAAAAGATGCAAAAAAGTATAATATTATATTTAATAATATAAGTTTATCCTTTAAATTAAAAGACTCAAGTGTTTAAAACATTTAAATTTCTCAAAATCATTTATAAAAATTAAAAATAAATTAATGTACCAATATTTTATTGTTCTATAAAATTACAGCCAGTAGGAATAGTGATTTCATCAAGTAGTGCACAAGTTTGTAGCAAATCAGTGTTCAACTATACACTACAATAGTATTTTCTTGCTTGTAATAATATTTTGTAACAAATACAAAGTTTAATGATGTGAAATATTTCCTTTTTTAGGATTCTATTTATTTATTCATGAAACACAGAGAGAGAGAGAAAGAGAGAGAGAGAGAGAGAGAGAGAGAGAGATTGGCAGAGACACAGGCAGAGGGAGAAGCAGGCTCCATGCAGGGAGCCTGATGTGGGACTCAGTCCCCACACCCGAGGATCACACCCTGAGCTAAAAGCAGATGCCTAACTGCTGAGCCAACCAGGCATCCCTAATGACGTGAAATATTTAATCTAAAAATGTTTTAAGCGATAAAAGTATATTTCTTAATCTGAATAGCCTACCTCACAAATATCCAATTGTTTATAACAATTGATTTGAATTAGAATTTTTGTTCAAATGGAGACTGTCACAACTGATACCATCAATAATTTTATTTGCCACTTACCTCTTTCAAAAGAGTGAGATTTGTCCCAATTGATAAGGATGTATATAATTATGAATTCAATTCATACAATATTTTTCAAATTTTCTCAGAAATTATAAACTAGTTTCAAAATCATTGTCAAAGGTAATATTTTAAAAATGTAATCCTTTGTTTCAGGCAAGATCTTAAATCAGAAATGCAAAAATATCTAGTATCTAGGAAATGTTTATATTGTAATTAACTTTAAAAAGTTATTAAAGTTATTAAAAGTTAAAAAATAACACGAGAAAATGGAGAAAAAGGTTTAATCTGGAAATTTCAAGTTTTGAGATACCTTTATTCTGGCTGTCTTTTATATAATGTTAACTTCAGAGTTTGACCAATGTTTATGGCAATATTAGTTAGGCTTAACATATAAAAAGCTTTCAAATTAATAGAGCAATATCTAACAAAAATGGTTACAAATGATGAATATAGAATTCATAAACTAGTAATAATATTGTAAAATAAACATATAAGATATATTCAATTAATTAATAAAAAACTAATGCAACAAAATTTCATACATATTTTAAATGATCATTGTTAAATATAAACAGAATAAAGCCATTGCATAAATTACTGACAAGTGTATCAATGTGAATGCTTTGAGGAAAAACACATCAGTATATATTTGCACAAAAAATGAATCTTAATATAATAGCAATGGACAGGTTGAATTTGAAATTAACAACACATTATAATTTATATTTGTATACAAAAAGGGAAATAATGTATTGATCTAACAAAATATGTACATGATCTGTATGAGAAAAATTACAAAACTGTGAAGAATGAATTCAAAGAACTGAATAAATGGAAAGATATTCCACGTTCCTGGATAGTAAGGCTCGATACTGTCAAGGTGTTAGGTCTTCCCAACATGATTTACAAATTCAAAACAAACTCAGTCAAATCCCAAAAATTATTTTGTGGATATCAACAAACTGATTTTGAAGTTTATATGGAGTGACAAAAGATCCAGACTAGACCACAAAGAACTGAAGAAGAAAAACAAAATTGGAGGACTGACACTATCTGACAGATAGATTTATGGAACAGAATAGAGAGCCCAGAAATAGATCACATAAATATAATCAACTAACAGTTGACAAAGGAGCAAAAGCAAAACAATGGAACAAAGATGGCCTTTCCAACGAATGCTGCTAGAACAAGTGGACGCTCATATGCAAAAAAAAAAAAAAAAAAAAAAAAAAAAAAAAAAGTAAATCTAGACACAGATCTCAGATGCTTTACAAAAAGTCACTCAAAAAGGATCCCAGACCTAAATATTAAATGCAAAAATTATAAAATTCCGGAAAAATAAAATGGAGAAAATATAGATGACTTTAGTTACAGCAATGACTTTTAAAAGTCTCTTTTGGGACACCCGAGTGGCTCAGTGGTTGAGCGTCTGCCTTCGGCTCAAGGTGTGATGCCCTGTACGATGCCCGGTAAGGGGATGGAGTCCTGCATCGGGCTCCCCACAGGGAGCCTGCTTCTCCCTCAGCCTATGTCTCTGCCTCTCTCTTTGTGTCTGTTATAAATAAATAAATAAAATCTTTTTTTAAAAAGTCTCTCTTAACAAAATAATGAATGATATTAATAAATAGTTTATAGAAAAGTAAATATAAGCTATTCCTAAACAAACAAACAAAAAGATTTGCAGCCTCAGATATAAGAAAATATAAATGCAAATCAAACCATGATGAAATATGCTTTTTCTCCTATTGGAATAGGCATCAACAAATGTTGGGGAATATGGGGAATCAATACATCAACACATCAACAAATGTGGGGAATCTCTTTTACATTACTTGTGGGAGTACAAATTGGTAAAACTTCTCATGAGAGAGATTTGTCAATATTTATAAAAATTATAAATTATTCTATCTCTAATAGTTTTTATGCAGATATATAAGCACATTTGCAAATATCCAATAATAAATCATGATCCTATTGTGAAAAAAAGAAATCTCTATATATCTATAAAGATATATAATATATATGATCTATATATTATGCTATCCTATGTCATGATTGACAAAGTTTAATATTAAATAGTAAAAGCAGGATCCAGAGTACTGCTTCTAGATAGGTAGAATTGTTTTCTTCTATACTGGAGGTTTGGGTAATTTGTTGGGAAGGAATTCTCATTTAATACTCTCTTTTATTTACTTTGATTTCCAAATTATGTAAATTATTAAAAATAATTTAAGAGAATAAATGTTTAAAAAAGGATTTCGAGCATTTATTTCCCTATAATACAAAAATGCCACTATTGATGTCATTCTCATAGAAAACAAAATTTCATATAAGAACATTTTTATTATACAAAAGATTATTATACAAAATAGTATGGAGTGAAAATAAGACTTGAATTTACGCAACTATGCTTCAATCATCGTTGTTTGCTTTCAGAAATTTATGTCTGTCATGATTGATGTGATTAATTTGTGAAATAAAGGATAATGCATAGAGTAGTAGTTAAATGCATAAGTTTTAAAAACAGACAACTTAGTTATTAGCTATGTAACATTATTATTTTTCTCACTGCTAAGGTGTAGATAACAATTTTTCAATCAATTGCAAAAAGTAAAAGATACAGTTTATATGAAGTATTCGGTATGAATTTGTATAGAATTATACAGTTAGCTAAGGTAGATTCATTCAGTGATAACAAATGATCCACAGACTTGGAGGCTTACAACCACTCTCATGTCCATCACAGGTTTTTTGTTCTTTTTTGTTTGTTTTTGCTTTTTTTATCATGTTTTTTTTTTTTTTTAATTTTCAAAAAATGCTGTAGGAACAGTTCCTATCTGGGATATTCAGGCTTCAAAGCAGAGCAAAAGACAAATATGGAAGCCACACAATGGCTTCTATAGTGTTTTCATGAAAGTTTACACAAACATTTTGTTGGCCAAAGTAAATCACATGGTGTAGCAGAAAGGATATTATTCTTTCTATGGTAAGTTTGATAGGGGGCAAAGCATGAAAGAGAGCAGTAGGGAATATTTTGGTGCTTTGGTACATTTTTGACCATTATATGTAGTCTAAATAATCTATATATTTTCTTGGTCTAAAGTATTTTAATTCATTATCTCAATTCTTTCCAAAGGAAATAAGAAATACAAAATAAAAACAAATACAATGGTAAGGATTTTGAAAGTCTTTCTTCTCAATTGGCATTGCAGGGGTGCCTGGGTGGCTCAGTCATTTAAATGTCTTCTTTCACCTCAGGTAGTGATCCCACTGTCCTGGAATTGAGTCCCCTATTGGGTTCCATGCTCGGTGGGGAGCCTGCTTCTCCCTCACCTCTGCTGCTCCCCTGCTTGTGATCCATCTCACTCACTCCCTCCCAAATGAATAAATAAAATCTTTAAAAATAAATAAATACATTGGCAATGTAGCAACATAAGATTAGTAAAAAACTAATACTGACTCAAACTTTGTAAATGTCCCTGTTGTATAATTTGCAGGCTTATTAAAACTCCTAGCTATAAAAAACTTATCTGTCAAATTCATGAGTTTTAAGAGGATATAAGTCATGCCTCTAGTGTTCTGCAAAGCATCTACTTTTTAATATGCATGAAATAATAAGAGGAAATAGTCAAATGGCACAGCTATGCAACACGTAGGTGGAATTTTGGTCATTGAGATTCAGAATTTTTCAAATGAATTGAGCCTAATAGAATATTGAATGGGTTAAGGAAATAAAGATCTGGAAAGTATCTTTCTTATCCTTTTGTTTAAGCCAATAGTTAAAGGTATACAATGCCAACTTTGTTGTGCTCTGAGGACCCTTGGAATACTCTCTTCTGGTTCTTCCCTTACTAAACAAGTCTTTATATGATACCCTAAGACACTCAGAATAGAGAAAATATGTTTTGATTCTGTTTCTGGAGAAAGATAAATTGCCTCGGGTACTATTTTCATCTGTTTATGTTTATTTCCCATCCTGCCTCATTAAGACTTCTCTTAGGGCTTCTAATTTTATTTCTTTCAATTAGGCCAAATAGTATATCAAACACACCTTATGTTTAGTCTCTAATATCCCAAGAGATCTGATCTATTTCTTATGCTGTAAGGTAGTTGTTCATGTTGTGTTATGCAATTTTAAAATGAATAAATTATGTATGATGCCTTTCATTAGAAACCATATTATGGAAGAACAAAAGACCTATTGCATATTACTTTTATTTTTTAAATTTTATTTATTTGTTTATTTATTTATTTATATTGTTTTAAGCTTTTATCCATTTATTCATGAGACACACGGGGAGAGAGAGAGAGAGAGAGGCAGAGGGGAAGGAGGCTCCACGCAGGCAGCCCAACGTGGGACTCGATCCCGGGTCTCCAGGATCACGCCCTGCGCCAAAGGCGGCGCTAAACCGCTGAGCCACTGGGGCTGCCCGCACATTACTTTTGAATATATATGATTTTAGTTTCATTTAGCTTTTCCTCATTTATTTTGCATCAGTTGGGATACATTCTTCCTCAAATAATATATAACTTGACTCAAAATGCCCTCAAAATTCATTGGGTCATGACATGGTAAGATAGTCCAGCAATTTTGCTCTTTACTTTCATAGGCAACATGAAATATTTCCTGAACCTTAATTGGAAATACAAATGTTTGCCAATGTTTCTTAGGAAACCAATGCTTTGGACTCATTGGTTCTGGTTAACATGATTATTATAAACCAGTGATTGCCTAGATGAATGGAATTAGTTGTACACCAATCAGAGCCACCTCAGGAACTGAATGTGTAGTCTCTTTAACTAAATGCATGGGCTGAGTAAGCTCAGTTTACAATTATTAGGTTTCTGTAGAAAGTGAAGGGAGGAGAAGATACACAAAACAGACATCCAAAAATAGCCACTCAAACATATTTTAAAATATTTCCCTTTTTACTGACCACTTTTAGTCTGATTTTTAAGTATTTCTGTGGTAAGGGAGAGTTGTACTATAAGAAATACATTAATCCAAATATTCTGTGGTGTAAAAGGCCACCAAGTACATTTTAATCTTCCTATATTTTGTTGTTCAGATTTCTGCTGAAAATAACATTTTAAAAGAGCATTCCATCAAACTTTTATTCTATACCAGAAGAATGTACATCTTTAGAAATAGTGCCAGAGTCATAATCTTCAATAAAATAACAGTGCAAACATGTATATAACACTAAGATTAGATAAGTTGCAATTTTTGCCATGACAGTGATACAGAATCTGTAGAAACATTTCATTTGTGTTTCATCAAAAAAACACTGACAACGGTTTAGAGCAGTTATTACACTTGCTTCTCACATGACATGGATTGTGTCATGTAAACAGAAGTCAAAATAGTACATTCTGCTTTTTTTTCCAGTACTAGACATAGTTGGGCTATTTTCATTATTAAGAAATGCGTACTATACACTACCTATGTAAACACTCTGTATACATTTCAAAGGCACATTGTTCCAAAACTAATTGTTAAAATATGTGGAAACTACGGATATGAAAAGGTCATAATTAAAACAAAATACATAATATGGCATAATAGGTCATGTCAAAGTAAATGTATTGGCCCGCTATCTTAATATTATTTACCATAAACCTATGAGTTAGAAGAGAGTAGAAGATGTTTGGATCACATTCTATAGGCGTCTAAACAAATTCATATATGCTAATTTCACACAACAGGAAAGTATAATAATCTGAGGTCTGGGGTTAGAATAATCTGACTTTTAGTCCATTATGCTTTTCCAATTGAGAATGTTATTCTAGGGACACCTGGGTGGCCCAGTGGTTGAGCATCTGCCTTCAGCTCAGGGCCTGATCCTGGAGTCCTGCTATTGAGTCCTGCTCAGGCTTCCCACAGGGAGCCTGCTTCTCCCTCTGCCTATGTCTTTGCCTCTCTCTCTGTGTCTCTCAGAAATAAATAAAATATTTTTAATAATGTTTATCTATTGGAAATACATAAAAATAAAAAGACTTTACACAGAAAAAAAGAAACAAGCAAAGCAAAAAGGCAACTCACTGAATGGAAGAAGATATTTGCAAATGATAGATCTAATAAGAGATTAATGTCCAAAATATATAAATAACTTACACAACTCAACACAACAATAATTCACTTAAAAAATAGGCAGAGGAATTGAAGACTTTTTTTTTTTCCAAAGAAGACAAACAGATGGTCAACAGATACATGAAAAGATTCTTAACAACACTAATCATCAAGGAAATGCAAGTCAAAATTACAACGACATATAACATTATGCCTGTTGGAATAACTAGCATCCAAAAGACAAGAAATAATGAGTGTTGGTGAGGATATGAAGAAAAACGTATCCTTGTACACTATTGATAGGAATGTAATTTGATGGAATCACTTATGGAAAATAGTATTGCATTTCCTCAAAAAAATAAAAATATAAATACCATATGATCCAGTAATTCCACTACTAGGTTTTTACTCAAAGAAAATTAAAACACTAATTTAAAATATCCACACATATGTTTGTTGCAGCAATAGTTATAATAGCCAAGTTATGGAAGCATCCTGTGTCCATCGATAGGTAAATGGATAAAGAAAATATTCATATTAACCATAAAAAATAATGAAGTCTTGCCATTTGTGACAATATGGACAGACCCAGAAGGTTTTATGTTAAGGGAAATAGGACAGAGAGGAAAAAAAATCATATTATTTATAGGGAATCTAACAACAACAACAACAACAACAACAACAACAACAACAAAACGAAGCAGAAATAGACCGATTAAATACAGAAATTAGATTAGTGGTTGCCAGAGGGAGGGAGATAGGAGGATGGGCAAAACTGGATGAAGGGCAGTGGGAGGTACAACTTCTAGTTATTGAAAGAATAACTCATGGGAATGAAAGGTATAACATAGGGAATATAATCAATGGTGTTGTAATCACATTGTATGGGGACAGATGATAACCCACTCGTGGTGAACATAGCATAATGTATAGACTTGTGGAATCACTATGTCATAACATTGTGTGTCAAATATACTTCAATTTTAAAAAAGTTAAATGCTGAAATGCTCATTAGGTCAATTTTTCTCCTTTATATCAGCCTTTTTCTTGATTATTGATACAGAAAATATTCATTAAAAATGTTTAGAAAGGGTGGTTGAGTGGCTCAGTTAGTTGAGTCCCGCATCAGGCTCTTTGCTCTAGGAGCTTGCTTCCCCCTCTGCCTCTGACTGCTGCTCCCCATGCTTGTGCTTTCTTTCTCTCAAATAAATATATAAAATGTTTTTAAAAATATTTATAAAAATGAAGGAAAAAACATGGAAAGTAAAATCAAACAAAATCACTAAACCTAGACAAACCTCACCTTTTGTATTTTGAGGGTTTTTTTTCCTGTTATTCAAACATATGCAATGGATTTAAATTGTTTCTTTTAATCTAGTGTATTGACTAAAAATGTAATTGGGTATTACTTTTGTCTTTGGATTTGTTAAATTAATGATGTCATATTTATGAAATAGGATATTTAAGATATTTTAGTCTTAGGTTAATACTTTTTATATAATAGTTATATAACATTGGTAACTATGTCTCTGATTATCTCTGTAAAATGAAAGATTATGGAATTATTTGTCATATATATGACTCATTTTAATTTTAAAAATTTTTTCAAGATTTTATTTATTTATTCCTGAGAGACACAGAGAGAGGCACAGAGAGAGAGAGGCAGAGACAGAGACAGAGGGAGAAACAGGCTCCATGCAGGGAGCCCAATGTGGAACTCGATCCTGGGACTCCAGGATCATGCCTGGAGCGGAAGGCAGATGCTCAACAGATGAGCCACCCAGGCTTCCCTATGTGACTCATTTTTAAATTTAAACTTAATCTTTTGAAGTATTTTAGGTTCATAGTGAAATTAAGAGGAAGATATAGAGATTTCCCAGTTATCTCCCACCCCCACAAATACATGGCCTCCCCCACTATCAATATCCCCCACCAGAGTGGTGCATTTGAATATTTTCTGGAAAACTCAATCACTCAAACTTTGAGAGAGAGAGAGAGAGAGAAGTGATATGGTTGTGACCCCAAAATAAGTTAATAATTAGAATATGTGGATGTGTAGAATAATTGAAGGCACTTCAAAATAAATCTCATGTTTTGGGGCAATTTCAGATGTTTCTCTAGGTCTTCTTTCACAAGATAATGAGCCATTGTTTGTGTAGGATGAGTTGGGATGGCAGGAAATGGTAAAAACACACCAAAAAATGGAGCTGTGACTAGTTAAAGTTATGTATTTTAAAAACATCTTATTTTCCTCTTTAGAATATCATCTGTAGTATCTACTAAAGCTTACATTTAGGTATTTTTAATATGAAAAATAATTGGCATAAAAATCCTATTCATTTGGGGTATACATCATAGTGCTTCGATATGTTTATACATTATGAAAGCATTCCCATAAGTCCAAACATGTTTGTCATCATAATAGTTATTATATTATTGACTGTTTCTTAAGCTGTATGTTACATCCCTATGACTTATTTATTTTGTGAGTAGAAGTCTGTACCTCTTAATCTCCACTTCTGGGTATTTACCTGAAGACAAGAAAAACATCAATTTGAAAAGATATATGTATGCCTGCCTTCATTGCAGCATTATCTTAAATAATCACATCTAATATTAATATTCATAATCTCTCAACATTTTTAAAAGGCCACCCAATATACTCCTAGAGATACTGTGGAAACCATGACACTCTCTTAGTCATTAACAAACCTCAATTGTGAATATTAACCAGTTAACTACAAAAATAAATATTATTGATAATTTTTACTCTGATCAATATTTTGTCTGCAAATGGTTTGGTGAGATTCTTTTAGGAGCTTATTGCTAGATATTTTCAAGTTTATATAATAATAATCTATTTTGTGACATGATCAATTGTCAATTTAGAGAATGTAAGGACAGACAATAAGACTTAAAATATTATTTTCATGAGAGTTGCATTGTTTTAATTCATTGTCCCATATACTTTTGTTTATGAAGTCCATCAGAATTATACTGGAAAAGATGCAAAGATAATGTATTTTTGAAAACATTTATGGCAATACATAAGGAAAGTATCCCAATTCTGGTGGCCAGTGTGTACACACACAGATTAAGAAAGAGAACATTCTGTGAAGTTAAATGGGTGAAGATTTAGCATGAAAGATGACATATTGTCAACTGATTACAGTTTTAACCATAATGACACTCATTCAAGTTTTATCCATAATCATAAACATAGTTATTTTCTCCTCCCTTGGAGGAAAATTGTGCTAGAAAAAAACTAATAGTAAAAGCAAAGGATAAGCAAATGATTATTTTATGTAAGGCATCAAGGAACACTGGAAAACAAGAACACCCTTATTTTCTCTATTTGTAACTTTATGCTTCTTTAAAGGTGTACAGCCTCTGAATTGTTTTCAGAAGGAAAAGAACTAGGATCATTTATTCAGAAGAAAAATAAGAAAGTCACAAGTAAGTAACTTTGCATCTGAGTGAGTTAATTTTTTTTCTAAGATTAAAGCACTAAGAAAGGGTAAGTACATTTTGAAATGATGTTTATTGAAAATGATCATAAATTTTATGTTCAATTGGGCTAGGCCACAGTACCCAACTATCTGGTCAAACATTGATCTGGATGTTGCGGTGAAGGTATTTTTTTAGGTGAGATTAATATTTAAATCAGTAGACTGATTACTTCCATAATGTGCATGGGCTTCATCCAAACAGTTGAAGGGTTTGATAGAAAAAGGGATCTCTCTCTTCCAGTTTCAGATGGTAGAAGAGTAGAGACCCTAGTTTTGTCTGGTCCCAAGAATTCAGCTATACAGCTATCAAATCATTCTGAACACGTGCAGACTTAACAAAGATCTAAGAAAATGAATGCTGCAGTTCTACAAATAGAAAATGACCAATCTCTGCAAGGTGGGAGGTGCAGAGAAGTGAATCTGAGGTGATATATCAGAAGATAAACCACAGAGGGTGGGAGCCTTCATAAGCCAGCTACCAGGAAGTGATATAATAGCAGAGTGTGCAATCAGAGCTTTTAGAAGTCTATTCCCATGAGGGACACCCTCCCTGAATGGTGGTCAAGTGGGAAGACTCCTAGGTGGGACAATGTGGTCTCAGGATCCCTGGGGTCACAGAAAGAACTTGGGTGTGCAGAGTGTGAGTGTGCAGAATTACCAGGCATCAGATCCAGGAAATCAACTGCAATCAGCAAGCCCAGGAGTGGGCTTTCAGCTCAGTGTTCCCATAATCCATGAATGCAGCATGACCAGGTGACCACACCCTGAGCAGGGACCCAGCAAGTGACAGAACCAGGTGACCCTCCCTCCACTGGGAGGAGTGGCAAGGGTGTCCACTGGAGGAGTCTGCAGGGTTTGGAGACTGGAAGCAGGAGCGAGCCTGAGATAGAAATACTCCATCACAGGCTAGATGAGAACGGACTGTGGATGAAGACCAGGGAAACAGGAGTGATTGCTTTTACCTGAAGGTGTACTGAGAAGTGGGGCCCTGGGCTTTCAGCTCGGGGGCTGGAGATAGGGAGGCACCGTTTTCACATTCATACTCTGGAGAGGCTTAGAAAGTCTTCAGGGAACAAAAGCCACTAGACAACAGCACAGATTACTTAGTCTGGCCCCCTGGCAAGGACAGTGAAATTCCACTGAGGGCAAAGACACCTGAGAATCAGCACAACAGGCCCCTCCCACAGAGGATCAACAAGAACATCCAGCTAACACTAAGTTTACCAAAGAACTGCAAAACTCCAGCACTAGGGAAAAATAGTATATAGATGTAGATTTTTTTTCTCATGATTCCTTACTCTTTCAAATTTAATTTTTTCCCTTTCCTTTTCAACTTATTTATTTTATCAATTCTTTGTTGCCTTTTTAAATTTTTATTTCTACAATTAGGTTCCAACCTTTTATTGTATTTCATTTTATTTTTGTGTATCTTTTCTTCACAATTTTAGGATGCAATTTTTTCAACAACCAGAGCAAATACACCTAGAATCTAGGCTATTGCTCTGATCTTCACCTCTTTGATTATATTCCCTCTTATTCTTTTAAAGTCTTTTTAAATTTTCATCTTTACAGTTGCATTCTTTCCTTTCAATGTATTTCATTTTATTTTTGTACATATATAAGTTTTTCTTTCTTTACAATCTTGGGATTTAGTTTTCTAAAAGATCAAAATATACACAGGGTCCAGGTTATTGCTCTGTTCTGTTCACCTATCTGATTATTCACTCTCTCTCTTTCTATCTCTTTTAAGTTTTTAATTTTTTTTCTCAATTCAGGTCTCTTCTGATTTGTTTAGTGTATATTTCTCTGGAGTCGTCGTTGCCATTATTCTGTTCTCTTGTTCATCTATTCTTCTCTGGACAGAATGTGAAGACAGAAAAACTCACCTCAAAAAAGAGAACAAGAGGCAGTACTGATTGCCAGGGACCTAATTGATATGGATATAAGTAAGATCTTAGAACTAGAGTTCAGATTAATAATTATAAAGATCCTAGCTGGGCTTGAAAAAAGTATGGAAGACACTAGCGAACCCCTTCCTGGAGAAATGAAGGAACTAAAATTTAATCAAGTTGAAATAAAAACTGTAATTACTGAGCTGTAATAAAAAATGAAGCCTCTAACTGCTAGGATAAATAAGGCAGAAGAGAGAATTAGTGATCTAGAAGACAAAATGATGGAGAATAAAGAAACAGAAAAAGACATAAACAGCTACTAGATCATGAGTGGAGAATTTGAGGGATGAGTGATACCATAAAGTGAAATGATATTAGAATAATTTGGATCCCATAAGAAGAGAAAAGAGAGAGAAGAAGGGCAGAAGGTATATTGGAGCAAATTATAGCTAAGAACTTCCCTAATCTGGGGAAGAAAATAGGCATTCAAGTCCAGAAGGAACAGAAAATCCCCTTAATAATCAATAAAAATAGGTCAACACCTCAACATATAATAGTGAACGTTGCTAATCTCAAAGACAAAGAGAAAAACCTGAAAGCAGTTTAGGAAAAGAGATTCATAACCTACAAGGGTAGAAACTTTAGCAGCAGACCTATCCACAGAGACCTGGCAGGCCAAAAATGACTGGCACAATTAATTCAGAGTGATAAATAAGAAAAATATGCAGCCAAGAATACTTTATCCACCTAGATGTCATTCAAAATATAAGGAGATATAGGAAGTTTCTAGGACAAACAAAAACTGAAAGAATTCATGATCACTAAACCAACCCTGAAAGAAATATTAAAGGGGATCCTTTAAACAAAGAAAACCCAAAATTAATATAGACCAGAAAGGCACAGAAACTATGTACAGAAACAGTGACTTTACAAGTAATACAATGGCATTAAATTCATGTCTTTCGGGCAGCCCCTGTGGTTTAGTGGTTTAGCGCCGCCTTCAGCCCAGGGTGTGATCCTGGAGACCCAGGATGGAGTCTTACGTGGGGCTCCCTGCATGGAGCCTGCTTCTCCCTCTGCCTGTGTCTCTGCCTCTCTCTCTCTCTCTCTCTCTCTGTGTATGTCTCTCATGAATAAAAAAATAATAATAAAAAAAAACACTTAAAAAAAATCCATGTCTTTCAATGGCTACTCTGAATATAAATGGGCTAAATGTCCCAATCCAAAGATGCAGGGTATCAGATTGGATAAAAAAGCAAGATCCATCAATATGCTGTCTGCAAGAGACTCATTTTAGACCCAAATACACCTCCAGTTTGAAGTTTGGGGGAGGAATTATTTAACATGCTAATCAAAAGAAAGCTGAGGTAGCAATCCTTACAACAAACAAATTGAGTTTTAAGCCAAATACTCTAATAAGGCATGAGGAAGGACACTGTATCATAATTAAAGCGTCTATCCAACAAGAAGATCTAATAATTATAAATATTTATGCCCCTAATAAGAGAATAGCCAATGATATAAACCAATTAATAAAATTAAATAAACACATTGATAATAGTACAATAGCAATATGGTACTTAAACACCCCACTCCCTGTAATGGACAGATGATTTAAGCAGAAGATCAACAAAGAAACAAGGACTTTGAATGACACACTGGACCAGACAGACTTCACAGATGGATTCAGAGCATTCCATCCTAAAGTAACAAATACACATTCTTTCCAATGCACATGGAACATTATCCAGAATAGATCATATACCAGGTCACAAATCAGGTCTCAACCAGTACCAAAAGATTGGAGTCATTTCCTAAATTTTCAGACCACAATTCTTTGAAACTGGAATTCAATCACAAGAGGAAATTTGGGAAAAAAAACTCAAATACATGGAGGCTAAAGAATATCCTACTAAAGAATGAATGGGTCAACCAGGGCATTAAAGAAGAATTTTTAAAAAATGGAAAAAAAATGAAAATGAAACACAACAGTTCAAAACCTTTGGGACGCAGCAAAGGTAGTCCTAAAAGGGAAGTATATGTCAATACGAGCCTTTCTAAAGAAACAAGAAAAGTCTCAAATACACAACCAAGCCTTACACTTAAAGGAGGTGGAGAAAAAAAAAAAAAAAAAAAACAGCAAATGAAGCCAAAATCCAGAAGTAGAGAAATAATAAAGATTAGAGCAGAAATCAATGATATAGAAACCAAACAAACAGTAAAACAGACCAACAAAACTAGTATCTGGTTCTTTGAAATAATAAGACTGATAAACCCTGGCCAGAGTTATGGAGAGAGAGAGAGAGAGAGAGAGAGAGAGAGGACTCAAATAAATAAAATCATGAATGAAAGAAAAGAGATCACAACCTACATCAAAGAAATGCAGTTAGAAGTACAAAACATGAGCAACTATATGCCAACCAATTAGGTAACCTGGAAGAAATGGATGCATTCCTAGATGTGTATAAGTTACCAAAACTGAAACAGGAAGAAAGAGAAAACCTGAAAAGACCCATGACTAGTAAGAAAATTGAAGGAATAATAAAAAATGTCCTAACAAACAAGAGTTCAGTGGTAGATGGCTGCCCAGGGTAATTCTACCAAACATTTTTTTTTTAAGATTTTATTCATTTATTCATGAGACACACACACACACACAGAGAGAGAGAGAGAGAGAGAGAGAGAGAGAGAGAGAGGCAGAGGGAGAAGCAGGCTCCATGCAAGGAGCCTGATGTGGGACTCGATCCAGGGACTCCAGGATCATGCCCTGGGCCGAAGGCAGGTGCCAAACCACTGAGCCACCCAGGGATCCCCTCTACTAAACATTTAGAGAATTAATACTTACTCTTCTGAAGCTGTTTCAAAAAATAGAAATGGAAGGAAAGCTTTGAAATTCATTCTATGAGGCCAGCATTACCCCGATAAAATTAAGTAAAGACATCACAAAAAGAAAGAACTACAGGCCAAATATCCTTGATAAACATAGATGCAAAATTTCTTAGTAAAATACCAGCAAACAGAATTCAACAATACATTTTAAAAAATCCTTCACTGTTATCCAATGGGATTTATAAACTTGAAAACTTTGTTCAATATTTGTAAATCAATTATATGATACACCACATCAGTAAAAGAAAAGAATCATATAATCATTTCAATAGATACAGAAAAAGCATTTGACAAAGTACAACATTCATTCATGATAAAAACCTTCAACAAAGTAGGTTTGGAGGGAGCATACCTCAACATAATAAAGGTCATCTGTGTAAAAACACACCTAATTAAAAAAAAAAACACCTAATATAATCCTTATGAGGAAAAAAGGAGAGCTTTCCCCCTAAGTTCAGGAATATGGCAGGGATGTCCACTCTCACCACTGTTATTCAACATAGTACCAGAAGTCCTAGCCTCAGCAATCAGATAACAGAAAGAAATAAAAGGCATCTGAATTGGCAAAGAAGTAGTTAAACTCTCATTCTTTGTAGATGACATGATACTTTATTTGGAAAACTCAAAAGATTTCACCCCAAAATTGGTCAAACTCATTCAGAAATTCAGCAAAGCAGCAAGATATAAAATGAACGCACAGAAATCAGTTATATTTCTTTTTTTTTTTATCAGTTATATTTCTATACACTAACACTGAGACAGAAGAAAGAGAAATTAAGGAATCCATCTCATTTACAATTGCACCAAAAACCATAAGATACTTAGGAATAAACCTTACCAAAGAGGCAAAGGATGTACTCAGAAAAGTATAGAACATTCATGAAAGAAATTAAAGGAGACACAAAGAATGGAAAAACCTTCCATGCTCATAGATTGGAAGAACAAATATTGTGAAAGTGTCTATGCTACTTAGAGCAATCTATACATTCAAAAGGTGTTGGTGAGGATGCAGAAAAATGGGAACCCTTGTACACTGTTGGTGGGAATGCAAGCTGATGCAACCACTCTGGAAGACAGTATGGAGGCTCCTCAGAAAGTTGAAAATAGAGCTACCTTACAACCCTGCATTTGCACTACTGGTTATTTATTCCAAAGATACAAATGTAGTGATTCAAAGGGGCACCTGCACCCCAAAGTTTATGGCAGCAATGTCCACAATAACCAAACTATGTGAAGAGCCCAGATGCCCATTGATAGATGAATGGATAAAGAAGATTTGGGATATATATATATAATACTAATCAGCCATCAACAAAATAAACTCTTGCTACTTGCAATGACATGGATAGGCCTAGATGGTATTATGCTAAGCGGAATAAATCAGAGAAAGATAATTATGATATGCTCTCATGCATATGTAGAATTTAAGAAACAACAAAAGATCACAGGGGAAGGGATGGAAAAACAAAACAAGACAAAATCAGAGAGGGAAACAAATATTAAGACTCTTCATTATTAGAAACAAACTGAGGGTTGCTGGGGGGTGAGGGGATGAGGGTAACTGGGTGATGAACATTAAGATGGGCACCTGATGTAATGAGCACTGAATATTATCTAAGACTGATGAATCACTGAACTCTACCTCTGAAACTAATAATACACTATATGTTAATTAATTAAATTTAAGTTAAAAATAAATTATTTGTAAAAAAGTTCCTTAAAGAAAGACACAATAAAGCCTGTAAACTAAATGAAAAACAAAACAAAACAAAACAAAAAAAACAGTAATCTAGAAAGTAAAATGTTTCTCCAACTTCTGCGAGGTATTCTAGTAAATTAATCAAATCCAATGAGTGAGACTTAGGAACCTCTTGATTTACAGTTGGTGGGTCAGAAGTACAGATAACAACGTTGGCTGGCAACTGGCATCTGAAGGAGGGAGCACTGTGTCGTAGGACGGAACCCTCAATCTATGGAACCTGATGCTGCCTCTGGCCAGATGCTGTCACAATTGAGAGAATTGAATTGAATCCTTGGCACCTTACTAGGGTCCAAGAATTGTTTCTTGGTGTGGGGGGAGCACCCTTCACACATATTGGAATTGAGTCTGAGAACCAAAAAGACACTCAGACATGGCAACTTGATCAACAGAATTATCAGTGATTATACTATAAATAGATGTGTTATAAATCGATGTTTTCTCTTAAAAAAAGAAAAAAAAGAAAAAAGAAAAGAAAACAAAGAAGGAAAAGCAAGAAAAGAAAAGCAAGAAAAGAAAAGAAAAGAAAGAAAAGAAAAGAAAAGAAAAGAAAAGAGAAAAAGACCTCCCCAAAAGAAAATGAAATACTACTGTCAGACTGCCTTTGGACGTGAGCTAAAATATCTACTCTTCCCTAAGTCTCTAGATTACCAGATTGCCCTGCAGATGTTGGACTCCACCTCCACAGTCACTTGAGTCAATTCCATAAACCCCCTCTTTTTCTCTCTCTCTTACACACACACACACACACACACACACACACACACATATACACACATATACTATGGTACAATTTCTCTGGTGAACCCTGAATAATAGAAGGATGCTAGGAAAATAGTCATTTATTCTGAAACTATTCAAATTACACATTTTAAATGTAAGATAGTTCTGCAAGCACTTGAAAGTTTAATGAGTGTGTGTCATGGAGTCCCACGCTGACTTCTACTGACAGATTGTCATTCTTCCCTCAACATTCATGTGTCGTGGGTAAATCCTTTTGAATAGTTAATTGTAGTGGGATAATTTAATCCTGGTTATAGATAACTCTAATTTCTAAGCTGGTACTATTTTTAAATGGATCGCTGTGGGGTATTCATTCACAGGAAGTGTTGTAAAAAGCAATGGAGAAGGAAAATCTCAGTGGACAGAATTTCATGCTTTATATCTCTTGGTTTTTGGTTTACTGCATTTCTTCACCTACTAGGATATAACTATGGCAATGATGGTGCACTCATCTTGCTTGTTGGAGACTAAGCTTAGGGCCTAGATGTAGGTGAAATGAATAAATAAGTAAAATTATGTGAGATTTTTTAAAATATATCATCTGGCAAGCTTCATATGGAAATACTACTCCAAGCTGCTGTTAGTAAAATTTTAAACAAAGAAATTGAGTAAGAACAAATGTAATTTAAAAATTCAATTTGAAGACAGGACTAACCCATGACAATCTAACAATGTCTTTCATGATTTTTACTCCAAACTTCCTTTTATTTGGCTACTTTTGCTAATCTTTGCAAATATTGTAATGTGGTGCTCATTACAGTTTATAATTAAGTTTATTTCAGTGGTCATTTGATCATTCCACCCAGCCTAAATATGAGTTCCAAAACTACTACAACTATTAAAGTTTTAACCACCAATATATTCTGGTGTGTAGCAGAGTCCGGCATATAATAGATATTCAAATGACTTTGAATAACTGAATAAATGAAATATTTAATAAAGATGTATTATATATTTTATAGGCATTTAGCAATATGTTTGAAATTATTGTATATATGGATGCTTACTTAGTACATTGTTTATTTAATTTTTAAGCCTTTATATGTACCTTAAATTTTAAGAAAAAGTGAACACTACTTCTAAAATATCTGCTGTAGGGATCCCTGGGTGGTTCAGTGGTTTAGTGTCTGCCTTTCGCCCGGGGTGCGATACTGGAGACCAGGGATAGAGTCCCACATCGGGCTCCCTGCATGGAGCCTGCTTCTCTCTTCTCTCTCTGCCTCTGCCTCTCTCTCTCTCTCTCTCTGTGTGTGTGTGTGTGTGTGTGTGTGTGTCTCATGAATAAATAAATAAAATCTTAAAAAAATAAAATAAAATAAATAAAATATCTGCTGTATGTTAAACAGTATACTGTGAATCACAGATATAAATAGTTTTAATCATTTTAATATTCCAGTTTAACAGCTATAGAAAATAAATTTTAATTTTTTTGTGCATATATACAGAAGATAGCTTTGTGATATTATGCATTTCTGTGTGCAGATGAGAAACAATGTTGATTGGATCAACTTTGAACAAGAAGGGTACAATTATAATGTAATGACAGTCTGAAATTATCTTCAAATCAGATTTTTGGGGGGTAAGGTGGGGTGGTAAACCTACCTAAAGTAGAATTGTGAATAATAATGTGAAATATCAGATGAATATTCTGATAATTCCTAATAGCATTTATAGCATATATTAAAAATTATTATTTTTTTTTTAATTTGAGATACATGTTGGGGACAATAAATAATTAGGTGATTGTAAAATATTCCCCCAAATATTATATGAACATATTTTGATACATTTTTTAACATCTCCAATATCAAAAACTAATGTGTTTCCAAGATTGCCCATTCAATTTTACGATTATCTTTTAAACTACCCTTTGATATGATAAATCAAATACCAACCATTACTGATGCTTTTACTTCTGGCCTGCAAAATTACAGAGAAAATATCTAAACATTTTTACCCAAAACGATGTAATGTATTTTAAAATAAGTATCTTCTCCATTTTAAATGGATAATTATCAGTATTAGTTATTCACCACCCTGCCAAACTCATCTAAAGCCAGGGACACTAAAATAATGCACAATTTAAAAATACTTATATTTGTAATTATATTACAAATATTACAAATATGTATTATGGGTATATGAAAATATCCAACGATGCATAAATATTCATATTATGAAATTTAAAAATTACTAATTTACTGACGTGAAGAAATAAAAAAGTAGGAACACTGAAACTGATACAAAAATAAAAAGAAAATGTCTTAATCTTTTAATAGAATTTGAAATATATTAAAAGTAGGCCTGGTTTACTAACTCATAAATTAAAAAAAAAAAAAAAAGAAAAGTAGCAAATCCAAAATTTGAATATATGGCTCCTATGAACTGAATGTGGCCCCCAAAATAATATGTTGAATCTCCATGTATTCATGGAGATGGTGTTTAAATATGGGGCTTTGAGGAGTAATTAGGCCATGAGAATGGAGAGTTAATGATGGCATTAGCACCTTTTTAAGGAAAGACATGAGAAAGCTTGCTTCTGCTCTCAATCTATCCTCATCATGAAGGGATACAAAGAGGAGACACTTGTCTGCAAACGAGGGAGACCTCTCACTAAGACACTGAATCTTCTGGCACCCTGACCTTGGACTTCTCAGTATCTAGAACTGTGAGAAATAAATTTTTGTTGTTTCAACCACCTGGGCTATGGTAGCTTGTTATAGTAGCCTAAACTAAGACAGAAATTGGTACCACAAAGTGTAGTGTTGCTGTAACAAATAACTAAAAATTGGAAGTAGCTTTGGAACTATGTGATGGGTAGAGGCTGGAAAGTTTTGGCGTGCATGCTAGAAAATGCCAATATTGTCATCAAGGGACTTTGAAAGGAGATTCTGGTGAAGACTCAGAAAGAAAAGAGGTGAGTTGTACAGAAAGTTTCCATCTTCTCTGAGAACCCATAAATAAACATGTACAGAATATTGGTAGAAATACAGAAGTTAAGGTCGATTTGGATAATGTCTCAGACTGAAATGAGGAACATGTCATTGAACTATGGAGAAAAGGCAGTCTTTGTTATAAAAAGGCAAAGAACTTGCCTGAGTTATATTCATGTTTGAGTGTTTTGTAGAAAGTAGAATTTCTGAGTGATAAAATTGGATATTTAACTAAGGGTATTTCTAAACAAAGTTTTAAAGGAGCAGATGGGTTCTTCCTGAGCACTTATAGTAAAATGAAAGAAGAGAGAAATGCATTGAAGAAGGAATTGTTAAGAGAAATGAAAATCTAAAGATTGGGAAAGCTCTCAATTTATCCATATTGCAAAAAAAAAAAAAGAGAGAGAGAGAGCATGTTCTAAAAAGAACACTGAAAGTGTAGCCAAGCAAACATTTGATAAGGAGATTACTCTGCACTTAATAAGCAACCCCCAAAAGAAAATTGCCAGTTTGATCAGAAGGGGAAGAAAACAAGATGGAATTAGAAAGGCTATTGCCTTCTTAGATTCTATGGGACAGAATGATAAATCTATTTGGCAATGAACTTATATTATTCTGTAAGAAAAGAGAAGAATAGTCCCCACTGTGATTCAGAGGTTATTAGGAACACTGCCTAGATTTCAACAGAGTAGATGGCCTCAAATAGAAGCCAGTGGCGGGAGGGGGGGGGGCGTGGGCTGTCTGGAGCCCTGGGGGTGTGATCCTCCACCAGGCATGGGCAATGCCATCTCAGTAGGTTTGGTGGGTAGAACCTTGGGCCAAAGAGGATTATTCTTGAACGTTAAGATCTCATGAAGTTTGCCTTGCTACATTTTTTACTTCCTTAGGACCCACCATCTCTTTCTTCCTTTGGATTTCTCCCTTTTGGAATGGGAATTCTATGCCTATCTCACCATTTTATTTTGGAACCACATAACTTTTTTGATTTCACAGGTTCACAGCTAGAGGGGAATTCTGCCTCAGGATGAATCATGTATCAAGTCTCACTCATATCTGATTTAGATGACATTTAGATGAGACTTTGGACTTTAGACTTTAGAACTGGCTCCGGATTGAATTAAGACTTTTGGATCTGTTGGAATGAAATGATTGTATTTGGCATTTGAGATGGATATGAATTTGGGTTTGGGGGGGCAGAGATGGAGTATAATGGGCTAAATGTTCATGTCCCTCCAAAATGTATATGTTTAAACCCTAATCCCTAATGCAATGGTATTTGAAAGTGGGGCCTTCAGAAGGTAATTAGACCAGAAGGGGGTGGGAGGAGCCCTTGTGATGGCATTAAGTATCTTTGTAACAAAATAGAGTCAAGCTTGCTTCCTCTCTCTCTTTCTTTCTCCGTCTATCATGTAAGGACAGAAGCAATAAAAGCGTTCTTATGAACTTGATCAACACCTTGATCTTGGACTCCTCAGGCTCTGGAACTGAGAGGAATAAATTTCCATTTTTAATCAACCCAGTCTACGATATCCTGTTATAGCAGCCTGAGTTGACTCAATGATGGGAAAAGTGGCAATTGCTAAACATTATTGCTCATTAATGCATGAAATACCAAAAATGGGAAAACAGAAAATAGTATAAATATGTCAATGGTAAGAGCTACTATTTTGTGTGTTATCACAAATAAAGGCTGTTAGAAGACATAAGATTTATTAGAAAGTATGCATTACATGAATATGTTTCTAGGAATAGCTCTGTATAATAATTTAAAAATGGAGGCAATAAATAATTTCATAGAAGAAACAGGAGAGTAGAAGTAAACTTTTTCTAAATAAAATATTTAAAATATCATTTTGGAATTATTTAATGAACATGAAACATGCTTATTACATGTTTTGGGTTACAACTAATTATTAGATTTGTTATGGACATTATTTAAAAACAAGAAAGCTCTATTAAACTTTATCTTTGACAAGTTTACTTCAGTAGCACATTGAGAAAGAAAGATAGTGTTTGGGGCAGCCCGGGTGGCTCAGCGGTTTAGCACCGTCTTCAGCCCAGGGTGTGATCCTGGAGTCCCAGGATCGAGTTCTGCATTCGGCTCCCTGCATGGAGCCTGCTTCTCCCTCTGCCTGTGTCTCTGCCTCTCTCACTCTCTCTGTGTCTCTCATGAATAAATAAATAAAATCTTTAAAAAAAAAAGGCCGTGATCAAATTGTTATTCATGTCATAAATCAAATAAGAATTTAACTCAGGATCTAAAAATATTTACCTTAAAGGAAAAATACTTTTTTTTTTAATTTAAGAAAGGTTTGAAGAATCTTTTCCTTTTGCAACAAGGAAGATTCATAGATCATTTCCATTACAAAGAAAAATTATAAATATTCTTATATAAAGTGGAAGCAAAATACTAAATGCATTCTTTCTTGCAACCATTGCAAAAGTATATAGCTACTGTGAGTCCTGCAGAACTTGAATGAGAATTATTTCAACTGTAAGCCATACTTAGGTATATTCAAAAAATTAAAATAATGCAATTCCAACTAAAATCTTAAGTAGTAAAATGTCAACTAAAATTTTAAACTAGTCTCTAATGAAATGATATTTTTGCTCTAATAAAAACATTATGAATCTGAATAAAAAGTGTTGAAAGAAATAGCTTTACTTTGTGTCATGAAGCAAAGAACAGATTTCTTGATTTCTGGTAAATTAGCTTTGTTGGGATCATGCACAAATATTAATATGTTAGAATGGAAATGTAAAACAAACTAAAAAACATTAGACATTTTTATATCTGTTTTCCTTTTTATTTAAATATTTTATCTATTTATTTGAGAGAGAAAGAAAAACAGCAAGAGAGAACACAAGCAAGGGGGAGAGGGAGAAGTCAGGAGGGAATCTGACTCAGGGCTAGATCCCAGGACCCTGGAATCATGATGTGACCCAAAGACAGATGCTTAACTGACTAAGCCACCAAGGCACCCCTGTTTTCCTTTTAGAGGTTAAAAAGTAATTAAGTAATTTAATTCTTATACCTTTGAGCAAATACATATTTAACATATATAAATGAATACACATGTTTCAGAATAAGAATACTCTGAGATTTTTCTCCAAACTTTAAAAAATACTAAAAATAAATTATTTCACTTCTTATTAGATAATCAATAAATTTTTTTGAGTCTTACCTATGTAACAGACATCCACATTCAGTTACAGGCCTGAAAGATCAAATCAAGTGGAATACTCACTCAAGCATAAAACTGTAATAAGTCACCTGCTGTTCAGTTTGGTGGGCTAATATAGAGATGTCTCTGTTTTATCATTCATTCATTTGCCTCTTCTATGTACTTTACTCCCTTGTCCTCTGTAACCCAATCTGTCAACCTCATGCTATCTGATCATTGTCATTGGCTCAAAGACATTAGTATTGCCAATCTTAAAAAAATAAATTAAAATCAAACAAAATACAAATGAAACTTTTTTGAACATATCCCCTTCCAAAAATTTCTATTCTCAGTAACTACAGCTATCCTTTGTGTTGCTTACTCCTGGTGACTCTATTTTAGCACAGTTTACCTATTCTTCAAACGATCAAACCTTTCTTTTATCCATACCACATTGCTCTTTGTGTGGTCACCAGTAATCTGCCTGATGTGAAGTCCAAGATATATATGTATATCTGTCTGTGTGTGTCTCCTATCTCTGCACACAAAATTCAACGAGTTGATTATCCTTTTTCCTTAAAATTTGGATGACACACTTTGCTTTTTCTTTTTACATGTGACTCTTCCTTTCCAGTCTTCTTTTCTGTCATATAACCTGAATCACTAAATGATGAAGCTCTTTAGAGTCAAGTTCTAACCTCATTCCCTCCTTCTATATCCTTCTATATACTTTATTCCCAGATGATCTCATCTATTTCTATGAATTTGAATAATGATCTATCCATTGGTGGTATTTATATATGGATCCTTGGCAAATATATGTGTTGAGTTTAGCCATACACCTGGAGGCTTACTAATAATACTTCTACCTGGATGACACAGATGTATTTCAGATGTAATACGCTGAATTCTTGATTTGTCTCTCAAGCCTTCTTTAACCTCAATCTTGTTTATTTCAGTGGATGATCTCAAATATTTTTGCCCCAAACCAGTAATCTAAGCATCATTTTTATTTAACAGTTTGTTGATTTATTTCTTTGCTATTGCTTCTTTCTATTCCATCTAGACCTGAGTTTCTTAGCCTTGACAACAGCAGTATCTCCCCTAGTTGCAACAATCAAAAATGTTTCTGAACATTGTTAAATGCCATCTAGGGACAAAATTTCTCCTAGTAGAGAATTACTGTCTAGTCAACGCCATAAGAATGAAGATTACTACTCTACTCTATTTCCAAAAACCTAAAATGGTGGCAGATATACTTTATAAATACATTTGCTTAACTAATTGTCTAGTTTTCTTGATATATTATTGCCATAATATTGTGCTTAGAAAATAGACTGTATTTTTGATGAATAGGAAAAGATTTTTTAAAATAAAAATAACATTGCAGTGCAGTGCTAAGTGCAATGCTTTCTCAGTTTTAGTATCTATTATTACCAGTTATTTCTGTATCTTATACTGCTGGTAGAAATATGATCATGGGAATTTGGGAGCTTTTCACTGTTGATAAGTATAGCACCTAATGTACACAGACTTCTCGCAACATGAGAACTGTTAGTGCTCACCTGATGACTCAGATGCAATCACTGTACAAAATATTATTCGTGAAATACAATTTCAAGGTAACTTCTCTTCTGTTACTTGGCAAAACACCTCAATTATACTATTCTTATTTTTGCTGTTTTTAGATTATAGAGTAGCCACTCAGCCAGGCAGTGAGGGCCATAGATTTTTGCAATATGGCTTTCAAACATTGTCTGACCCATATATTTTTTGCTTTATCTGACCCATATTTTTATCATTTTATGCTATTTTTAAAATGACACTATGGTAAATTATTATATGTACCAGAATTTAAAACTATGATTAAAACTCATGCAATCTTTACTATAAACTTATAAAATGTTCACTATTATCCTAAATTTAAAAATATAAGGGAAGGGAGAAGAAATGTGTGGGAAATATCAGAAAGGGAGACAGAACATAAAGACTCCTAACTCTGGGAAACAAACTAGGGGTGGTGGAAGTGGAGGAGGTCGGGGGGGTGGGGGTGAATGGGTGACGAGCACTGAGGGGGGCACTTGACGGGATGAGCACTGGGTGTTATTCTGTATGGTGGCAAATTGAACACCAATACAAAATAAATTTATTATTAAAAAATGTTCACTATTATCCTAAATTTAAAAATAAATAAAGATTTCATAAGGTTAAGCAATGGCTAAAGTAGATAATACTGAAGCAACTAGTGAATGACAGAGTACAGATTCAAATCCAATTCTCTTTGACTTCATATTTCAAGTTTTAAATTATTATATCTATAATGTTTCATATAAGTAGTCACTGACTCATTACATCAGGGATACTGTAATCAGTCAAAATTCCAAATGGCAGACAAAATGCCCAACATCCAAAGACCTACAGAAATGTCAAAGGGAATATAATGTTTATTAGGGACAAGTGGATAGCACACAGGAGACTGAAATTTTGGTTTTGGTTTTTTAAAAACTGAGAAATGAAGAACAGATATAATCACATGACCACATCAATAGATGTAAAAAAAAGTAACAAAATTCAACACCCTTTCATAATAAAAACATTCAATAAACGAGGAGGAAATTATCTCAACATATATAAGGCCCGCAGCAAACATCATACTCAAGTATGAAAAATTAAGAGCTCTTCCCCTATGATGAGGAACAAAGTAAGGAAGCTCACTCTCACCACTCATATTTATCCTAGTCCTGGATGTCTTAGCTGAAGGAATTAGGAGACAAAAAAGATAAAATTGGAAAGGAAGAAGGAATATGGTCTGTTTATAGATGACATGTTTATGGGCATAGAAAATCCTACATTCTCCACAACAACAATAACATAAATTGTTAGAACCAAAAAATGAATTCAGTAAAGTTGGAGTATAAAGAAATCATACAAATTATTTGTGTTTCTTTACACTAATAACACACAATCCAGAAAGGAAACTATGAAAACAATCCAGTTTAGAACAGCATCAAAAAGAATAAGATACCAGGATGCTTGGGTGGCTCAGTGGTTGAGCATCTGCCTTTGGTTCAGGGTGTGATTCTGGGGTCCTGGGATCAAGTCCCACATCAGCCTTCCCCTAGGGAGCCTGCTTCTTCCTCTGCTTATGTCTCTGCCTTTCTCTCTGTGTCTCTCATAAATAAACAAAATCTTAAAAAAATAAAATGCCTAGGAATAAACTTAATTAAGGAGGTGAAAGACATTTAAAAAATTGATGAAGGAAATTAGGTGTAAATTAATGAAAAGATATTCCATCTTCATTGATTACAAGAATTAATTTTGTTAAAATGTCCATTAATGGGTAAATGTCTGTACTGAAAATAATATTCCAATTCAACACAATAATTACCAGTATTCCAATGACATTTTTATAGAAATGGGACAAACAATTATAAAATCCGAATGAAACCACAAAGGTTTCTAGGAGCCAAAACAATCTTGAAACAGACACACCAAGTGGGAGAATAACAATTGATATTTCAAATTATATTACAAAATTATAGTAACCAATAGTGTATGATACTGACATAAAAACAGGCATATATACCAATGGAACTGAATAGAGAACCGAAATTAAACCCACACATATATGGCTAACTGATTTTTGACAATGGCACTAAAAGCACACAGTGAAAAAGGACCATTTCTTTAACAAAAAGGTGCTAGAAAAACCATATATCCACATACAATAGAATTAAATTGGACCCTGCTTATAACATACACAAAAGTCAGCTCAAAACTGGTTAAAGTCTTAAACGTAATTCCTGGCACTAACAAAAGTCCTAAAAGAAAACATAGAAGAAAAGTTTCATGACATTGGTCTTGGCAATAATTTTTTGGATATAACATGAAAAGTATAGTCAACAAAAGTAAAAACAAGTGGGACAACATTAAACCAAAAAGTTTCTGCACAGCAAATGAACAATTAACACAGTAAAAAGGCAACCCCTGAAATGGAAGAAAATATCTGGAAACCATGTATCGGACAAGTGTTTAATATACAAAATATAAAAGGAATTTCTATAGCTTAATAACAAAAAATAAATACATAATGAACAGATGCTTGCCTGCTACCACATCTAGATAGAACCTGAACATCTGACAAAGTAATAGCAAGTAACCATGTGACAGAACAGGCCATCATAAGCTGGATAATGTCTGACCTGAGAAATTATTAAGTCAAGCAAGCCCAGAATAATCCATTATAAAATGGAAGGAGTGAGCTCACTCCTGTAGAATAAAGCAGGAATGTACATAAACAAAGGGCTTGGGAATCCATGGGTGGCTCAATGGTTTAGCACCTGCCTTCAGCCCAGGGTGTGATCCTGGAGTCCTGGGATTGAAGCCCACATTGGGCTCCCTGCATGGAGCCTGCTTCTCCCTCTGCCTGTGTCTCTGCCTCTCTCTCTCTCTCTCTCTCTCTCTCTCTCTCTGTCTCATGAATAAATAAAATCTTAAAAAAAAAAGGGTTTAGCTGCTCAAGTGTCTCCCTAATTTTCTCCCACAATTCAAATCTATAACATCTTGAAGTATTCCCTCTAACTAAACTATTTGAAAAGTGGGCAGCCCGGGTGGCTCAGAGGTTTAGCACCACCTTCAGCCCAGAGTGTGATCCTGGAGTCCCGGGATCAAGTCCCATGTCAGTCTCCCTGCATGAAGCCTGCTTCTCCCTATGCCTGTGTCTCTGCCTCTCTCTCTCTCTCTCTCTCTCTCTCTCTTTCTCTCTCTCTCTGTGTGTGTCTCTCATGAATAAATGAATAAAATCTTTAAAAAAATAAACAATTTGAAAAGAGAAATCGGAGCTTGACTATATATTTGGGAAAATGCCAAAAAATAAACTGTACTCCATTATAACACCATCCAAGGGTGACCTTGAAAAATAGTTGTGGGGTCAACCCAGAGTGCATAGTTTTGGACTGTGCATCTGGTCACACACTTTCTGTGAAGCAAACATTGTCCTTAGATTGTGGTAGTGACAAAGTCAAGAACAATAGTGAATGGCTGAGATGGTTTTCAAGGGACCTGGAAGGTGCAGGATTGAAAGATCAGAAGCACCATATGTAGGAGATGATTGGACAACATTGTCAATGTATTAAATGCACTGAGTCATTAACCTTAAGATTGTTAATTTTGTTATGTACATTTCACTCTATTAAAAAAAAAAAAAGGAAAGGGGGAAAACAAGGATACATTAAGCCCCTGACATGTTACCACTTACTGGGTGGAAAGTGGATTATATCCAATTAATTGCATTGGAAAGACCAATATTTCATTTCACCATAACTAGTGTTACATACATTTTGGCTATATTTTTGCTTTCTTGATTTCATTGCTTAAGTCAGCACTACAACCAAGGACTTAAAAAAAAACGTCTGATCTGCTGACATTTACCTTAAATCCAATAATACAGTTACATCAGTGGAAGTGTGGTGATAGGCACCTGAGAGGGATTCAGTAACCCTGCTGAATAGCACACCATCCATCAATGGCTTGATAATGGCAATAAAACTTTTGAGGGCATAAATGGGGTTCCAGCTTGAAGATGTCCTATAAGAACAGGACACAACGCCTTAGAAGTTAGTGTGGGCTTTATACCAGGGATAACTATAGGGTGACCTGTAAGTAAAATATATGAGCTCAGAAACCATGCTATAAAAATACGAGTGTTCACTTACCAACACTCTAACTGGGGGAATCTATCTTTAGCCTCCCTGTAATTTTAGGGATCTCTGTGGGTCTAGAAGGACTACTTGATAGGTTTGAGGTAGAGAGGTATTTCCAAAAAGTAACAGTGTGATTCCTACTAAATCTAAGATATGGTCAACTTGTTTACTTTGTGCCAGTAGACCATGAAGCAAATAAAAGAGTTACCATCCTAGCAGTAGTAATTAACTCTTATCTTCATAAAGGTAATGATCTGTTGCTATTTAATCGGGATATGTAGGAATGCATTAGGCTCTCAGCTGATCCTCTAGGATACCTCTTGAAACTCTAATGTCCAATTTAATTGCAAATAAGCAAATAAAGCAATAGTTCTATGATAGGGACATGGTAGTCAGAAATATAAAGCCCTCTGAGGAGAGAATCTGTGTCAGTTCACCAGAAATGTCAATGAAAATACAAGTTGAGATGGAAAGCATCAAGAATGAGGGCTGGAAATAGTTTAAAAGTGATGAATATTAGCCAAGGCTTTGGGAACAACTAGAGTAGTGGGGACTACTAATCGTCTAACTGGCCCTCTTCTGTAGGTTTCCCCAAAATTGTGATCAACATAAATCTATAAACCTGGAGAAACTTTGCTTCAGTTATGTAATTTAGTATAAGAAGCAAGTGTAAAAAAAAAAAAAAAAAAAAAAGAAGCAAGTGTATCTTTGTGGTGCGGGGCATGGGCTATAGTAGGTATTGGTGATGCCCCACTCAAATCATTTTTACCAGTTTATGCACCTGTACCCCAGTCACTGTGAGTGTTGGCTGATGACAACTCATAGTACTGTCTTTCTAGAGAATGGCCATTTGTCAAATGAAAGGCACCATTCTCACAAGACCATATCCCCCATACACACATACTAGGGCATTTCTCATTCAATGAATAACTATTATAGGGTACAGAAGACCAGTCATGTGTCCTAAAGGTGACACATTAGGTGTAATTTGTACTCCAGATTATTCCCACAGGACCAATTTGAAAGTAGTCTCCATCTGAGATCACATTCTTGTTTAGTTTCTTATCTTGTCCTTCTGTGATTTCCATATTATTATTATTATTATTATTATTATTATTAGCAGCCTCTACACTCAATGTGGGGCTTGTACTTATGACACTGAGAATGAGTAGCATGCTTTTCCCACTGAGCCAGCCAGGTGCCCGTATTCTGTGCTTGCTTTATTCAGTTTCCCCTAAATGTACTTTCCCAATATATGTTTAAGTAAGAATCCTGGTCTCAGCCGTGACTTTAGAGAACCATACCTGAGACAGGGTTAATAATGGTGTGAGCTTGTAAATGCTAAAGTCCGGTTTGAAATATATTATAAGTAAAATTCGTGGTTGGTTTTATTGCTGTGAATAATGAGGTATATTTTGAAATATGCTTGTTAATGTATTGTCTCTCCCCAAGATTAGTGTGTTATAATCTCACTTTATTTCCATAGGAAAACTGTCAGTGTGTGGAAAAATTAACCATAAAAAAATAGAGGTTAAATAGAGGTAAATAGCTTACTATGGATATTTAGTGAACACTGCTGATTAAATATTGATAGGAATACCTTAAGATGAGATGGAGTTTGTAAATGAAAAGAGTAAACACCACTAAAACACAGTTGACTCATCATCCATTGTAGGACCTGCCAGGTCCTGACACATTTTTGTAAGCTTAGCTGAAAATTAGAAATATAAAAGAAAAAAATGATTTGGCATTTTATTTAGATGAAACATTAAATAGAAAAGTATATCCTAATGCCTGGGGTTAGAAGGCTTAAGATACTCCAACTGCCAAACTGCAGATGCAACTTGACCCCAATGAGGCATTTTCACCTATTTTGACCTAGGTCATCACATCCATGAAATATCAAAGTGATTTTCCAATCTTCTAGAAATTGGTTTGGGACCAATTCTATGAGAATTATTGTAATTGTTTGCATGCTACTTTAAAAATATAATTTTAAACTATGTGATGCAAAATAGAAAACTAATTGAACAGAATTAAACTTTTCTATTTGGACTGTTCTATAGGCACAACCAAAAACTCAAACTTGAGAAAAAAGGAAATATGGGGTAGACTATTATGCCTGACACTATTTAGGTAGATCTTAATTTTCAGAAAGATCCACAAGTACCATTCAAATTTTCCTACAACCAGAAGAAAGAATAAAATGAATCATAATAAACTTTATCTCTCTTTTTTTACATCCAAGGCTCACAGGTTCCAAAAAAATCTGAATTCATATATTTGTTAAGATATTCTCTTCTTTTGATGACTGTCAGTGTATAAAATGTGACTACCATAGTCATAGTGAATAATTAGAAAACAAGCAAATTCAATTTGGGAAACAAATTCAGTTGTTAGTTTGTTTTCTTTTAAAGAGTCCACCATCTATTCATGAGAGACACAGGGACCACGGAGCCACCCAGGCGTCCCCAAATTTAGTTATTTTAGTCACTCTCCACTTGTCACAACTGACAATACTTTACCAGGAAAGATATTAGTATACTGCACTGGTATAATTAATACTGATGAAAATTCAAAGAAGCTGGATAATATGACTGGATTTGGTACACAAAGAAAGAAAGCAAGCTTGTAAAAATTCTAAAGAAGAAAACAGTCAAGACTTGTGCCTTTTATGGAAATAATTATTTTACTGAGGTTTTTAATTGTCTGTGTCAAAAGTTCAGACATGTACTTTGAAATTTTAAATGGAGTTGGCCCTTAAAAGTAAGATCTGCCATTTAGGTGTAAAACAATAATATTGGGATATCAGAGTAAGTAATTATCTGCTCAAATGCTTTAGAAAAGTCTTCCAGTTATTCTGTTAGTATGTAGTAACAACACAAAGCCACTAAGGAGAAACCTGAATTCCAAATCCTGTCCTTCTAGTCTAGGAGCTACTTTTGTAAAGGTCTTATGTTTGCTGTTTTTTTTAACCAAAAGTTGGAGATAACTTTTTCCCTAAGTTCTGTGTAG
The DNA here is from genome assembly GCF_018345385.1 of Vulpes lagopus. NCBI lineage: Eukaryota > Metazoa > Chordata > Mammalia > Carnivora > Canidae > Vulpes > Vulpes lagopus. Next base: position 76,410,063 of record NC_054835.1, on the reverse strand, counting down.
ATGAAATGTCACCACTGTCTTGTCCCCAAGCTTTGTCTTTCGAAAGAGCATTCCCCTGACAATAGGAAGAACAGGATGAACAGACTGCTCAGCACAAGGGTTTCCTCCTACCTCCCATTTTGAGGAGAAAAAAAAAAAAAAGCTACCTGAGGTCCAGGTGGTGGAGAACATCACTGCAAATAATGACCATATATATCAGGAGGTATATTTGCTAAAACAAAAAAATAAGCACCCTCACATATCATGAATTATAAAATTATGTCTAGCATTCTAATACTCTAAATGAGAGATGGTGAAGACTCAGTTTACATAGTCTTCAACAATCTAAGTATGTTTCAAGATGCATCATTGAGTATATTAGATTTGACATTCTCCCAAGGCCCCCTTTCAGATAGAATTTGAAATCTTTTCATGTCATGTATAATGTGTGGATCTCATTTTAGTTTGTAAATGGCAAAGCCACTCCATTTCATCCAATCCCCTGAATCTCAGTTTCCTCACTGGCAAACTGAAAATGATCATACTATCCTATTTCCTAGTGGCTTTGTAAGGGTAAAAAAAGCATACTTAATGTAAAAGTATGTAATTATGTAATGTAAAAATATGTTTGATGAACATCAATTCAGCTGTGTAAATATAAGAATATCTTGTACCTTGAACCAGTTTTTCCTCACAGCTTAATCACTTTTGTGGCTTTATGTTTCATCATTCTGCTCCTTGTAGTTTTCATTCAACTATTTCTTTTGGAATTCTTTCTGTGCAAAGTTCAAAAAGTTTTTATTATTTTTAACTGGTGGAGAATATGGCAAAAAATACTATATTTGGACCACTCTCTATCTTACTATTACAAAGAATGCTAAAATAAGCATCCCATTACTAAGTAAAAGGTAATAATCACTTTGAATTTAATAGATTATCTTAATACGGAACAATAGGGGTGCCTGGATGGCTCAGTAGTTTAAGGATTTGACTTCCACTTAAGTCATGATCTAGAGTCCTGGAATGGAGTCCCATGTTAAGCTCTGTGCTCAGCAGGGAGTCTGCTTGTCCTCTCTCTCCCTCTCCCTCTGCTCTTTCCTCCCTTCCCCACTCATGCTCTCTCTCTCTCTCTCAAATATAAATAAATAAATAAATAAATAAATAAATAAATAAATAAATAAAATTACTGAACAATATGGCCATACCAATTTAGAGAACCTCCAACAGTGTGTGTATATATATATATAATATGTATATATATGTGAGATATATATATATATATATATATATATATCAAAGACTAATACAAGAAATCTTAAATATTCAAATATTAGGCCTTAATGAAAGTCCAATGAATTCCTTAATGTAGAAATTATTTAGACCATGTCTAAATTTAAGATGTTCAGTTCATGTTATGGTATGAAAGGGATTATTCACTAAAGGGTTGCAAATCCCTACTAATATGCACCAGCTGGAATTAGCAGAAGCTGGGACTGAATTTTGAAAGGGATAGAACAGATGGAGTATCATAGTATACAACTATTTATGAGAGTTTGTTTAAGGGGCACTCTCAGAATTCAGGATTTAATAACCTGGTAATGTCACCTTGTATCAACTCTAATTTGCTACTGGAATAGTTCTTTAAACCTTGGAGGAAAAGATGCAAGTAACATGGAGATTCTAGAACTTCTTTGGTGGATAAAAAGAAATGGTTTTAAAGTGCCCAGGGAGGTGGACATGTTATGTTGTAAAGCCAGAATATCCACAAGATAACTATGTTTCCAGAAAGATTAAAAATGATATTCCTTTTACTAAAGTGATAAGCAGTTTGTTAACGAGAAGAGCAACAATATTATTGAAAATCTTGGTGGTGGCTGTCCTCTCTGGGTCAGGATTGATTGTAGAGGATGCTGCTGTGACCTTGACTCCCAAGTACTGAAGATACAGAGTCCTGTTAGTCTCACTTGACATAAGGATTCGTGTCAGTGGTTAATAGACCAGATAGGAAACCATTAAGTGCATTGCTTAACTTCTATAACCAAAGTATAGAGTGGGTAAGCAGTGGTTGATGTCCATTGTAGCAATGAAAAATTATCTGTAACTTAGCTTCCAGACACAAGCTAATTCTCAGAGTCAATAAACTATTGAGATTAAAAAGTAAAAACAAGAAAGTCAATCCCATACTCCCAGGAAAGACGGACAAATCATTATAGCCAGTGATACTAAGAATGTTTTTCAAACTATTTAATCAATCAATGACAAGCATATAGTCATAGTAACAAGTAAGCCCCAGGATGGCTTGTAAACCTAAGTAATCAATCAGTGACAATTTGCTTCAGTAACACCCCAGCCAGTTGGTGCAGCCTCACACTTTGAATCAACTAGTATGGTAGACATGCCAGTGAACACACATCTAAGACCGAATATCAACATACACCTGCTTTAAATCAGAGAGGGTGTCAAGACATGAGAGACTCCTAACTCTGGGAAACGAACAAGGGGTAGTGGAAGGGGCGGTGGCCTGCGGGATGGGATGACTGGGTGATGGGCACTTAGGGGGGCACTTGACAGGATGAGCACTGGGTGTTGGCAACTCGAACTCCAATAAAAAATACCAAAAAATTTAAAAATAAACAACACTAAGCACATCTTTTGTAGACAACATAAATCATGATTTTAGACTGATATCAACCACTCCTGTGTTTTTGAGCAATATAGCCCAAAGCAAGTCCTTACCCTAATCCTTACACAAGATCAGTAGTGTGCTTTGCTCAATAAGTTCACATCTGCACAGTTCTCCTTTACTCAAGTAAGCTATAAATCCAAACTCATCATTTTATATATTGAGATATATTCTTATCCCTTGACAATTCTGGGTGTTTCCTCACGTCCTTTTGGAGAGCATTGTTTGGTATCATTCCATGATACCCCCACATAAACAGACACTGGACATGCTCTCCTGCCCTCTGTATTCAAATTCCTTTTATCCTTTCAGTTTGCTGCCATGTGAGTTGGTCTCAAATGTGATCTAAGCTCTGGTTCTTTCCACTGAGGTTTTAGGGCTGAGTTAGTTTTTTTATGCTAGATGTTGTCAGTAACAGATTTTAAAATTAGATTTGTGTTAAAGTGATTTGAGATTTTGTTGGGAGGTGCACCATGTATAAATAATTACACCTAGGTTTTGGTGTAGAACTTTAGATTTGTACCTGGCACATTTGGTAAAATTTCTATTAATCTGCTTAGTCTAACATTGCTTGCCTCAATTTTGCTTTTTGTGTCTCTATTTGTACAAAATATACACTCTGTGCTTTAACTTTGTCTTGGATTTTTTCATGAATATTATTATTCTTCCTTGAATGCTAACACTCCACAGAGAATAAAATTATTATAACTACACTCCAACCTGTCCCTGAAGACTATCAGCTGAAGGCAGATTAGATTGACAAACAATTCATGCAAAGGTAATTGGTTAAGTTTGGCCTTGGGTCTCTAAAATACTATCATGAAACCTTCCTGCTTGACAAATTTTGCAAGAAAATGGCTTTATTTAGTTCAGATGTCAGAATCAATAGTTGGTAGGTCAATGATCACACTGTCCCTTTAAACTTGTTTGGTGAGCAATTCCAAAGAATGTTCATAAGCATAAACTTTTGACAGATTTTTGGAGCTGCTTTCCTTTTTGTTCTGGATTTTTCTATTTGAAATCGGTAACCCACTCCTGGTAGAAATCTTTCTTTCTAGATGCATTTTTAATACAATGAAAACTCTTACACTTATCTTGGAAAATGACAGTTATATTTTTATCTGAATAACAATCATTTTGGGGGAATGTTGATATATCAAAATTAATGCATTTTAAAAGAATTGTAAAAATCTCTACAAATATATTCCAAATTTGGTAGTATCTAACAATTCTAATATTCTAGTGAATAGGAGTAGTAAGAATGTATATCTTTGCCTGGTTCCTGATTTCATGGGGAAAACACGGAATCTTTCATTATTAAGTACAAAGTTAGCTTTTTTTAGGTAAATGGTATACTTATTTTTTTAACAAATTAATGATGACTAATTAGATAACAATTTCTGGTTTTAAAACTGATGAGTATAATCTAAAGTTTTAGACCCATACATAGTTTCTTTATGAAAATTATAAATTGAAAATAATGACACCACAGGAAAACATCTGGCTACAAAGAAAGCCATTTTCTCAATATTTGAGGATAAGTATGGTTATTCTCAAACCATACTTATTCTCAAATAAATGGTTGTTCCAGGGGGACTTTATAGTTCAAGAAAATGTCATAAATGTAATTTCAGGAAGGTTTCTTGCAGTAATGTTTTCCTTAGGTCTAATAAAAATCAATTTCTTAATACATTCAAGTATTTAGAAGAATTCAATACTTGTGAAATACACTATTTCTTTTTACTATCCACTCCAAATTTCCTTTATACTTTTTATACACTTTACCACTCTTTTTTTTTTTTTTTTTTAAAGGTTTTATTTTTTTTATTTTATTTATTCATGATAGTACACAGAGAGAGAGAGAGAGGCAGAGACACAGCAGGGGAGAAGCAGGCTCCATGCACCGGAGCCGATGTGGGATTCGATCCGGGTTCCAGGATCGCGCATGGGCCAAAGGCAGGCGCTAAACCGCTGCACCACCCAGGATCCCCACTTTACCACTCTTCATGTAATATTTTGTTTCCTTTCATTAAGGCAGTTGAAAATCAAGTATAGTTTTCCTTTGTAGACTGACCATATATATCTACCCATGTGGGTAACATATTTTATTCTGATATAAAGTATAATGCAGTCAGATTGTATACACTCAGAAGGTACAACCTTAAGCTTGGTAGACCATGTAAGTAATACTGTGAAAGGAAAAAAAAAAATAATTGACAAGATTTCTCCTTAATCTCATTTCTCCCATGATTTATTCAAAGGTGAATATGACAAAAAAAATTAAAAGAGGAATATGATAAAATAATCTGGCAAAAATACAGTCACATATTTTATATCTTTGCTTAGTTCTTGGTTTTAAAGGGTAAACATTGAATCTTTCATTATCAAATATGGAGTTAGCTGTAAGATATTATTGTAGATGCTCTTTCTCAAATTAAGCAAGTTTCCCTCTGTTTCTAGCTTACTGAGTGCTAATCATGAGCAGGTATGGTATTTTGATATTTTTTCTTATCATTTTATTTTTCTTTTTTAGCCTCTAGATGCATTAATTAACATTTTTTTTAAGTAGGCTCCACACCCAGTGTGGAGCCCAATGGAGGGCTTGAGCTCACAACTCTGGGATCAGGACCTGAGCTGATATCAAGAGTGAGATGCTTAACCAACTGAGCCACCCAGGGACCCCTATGTTAATTAACTTTTGATGTTGAATCAGCCTCACATATCTTCCACATGAGAATAGCATACAACAGTTTTGGTTTTTTTTACCACAGCTTTTATATTGTTGGAATTAATATGTTAATATTTGGTTGAGGATTTTTGTATACAAGTTTAGGAGAAATACCCGTAGTCAGTTGTTACTCTTTCTTTCTTTCTTCCTTCCTTCCTCTAGTCCTTCCTCCCTTCTTCTTTTGCTTTGTTTTGGCATTATCTTTGATTTCATATCAGAATAATATTAGCCTGATAAAACAGTTTGTAAATCTATTTTTTAGAAAAGAATATACAATATTCTTCCTTAAATATGTGGTAAAATTCTCCAGTGAAATCATCTGGACATGCAGACTTGTTGAGAGCTTTTTAATTATTTATTCCATTTTCTTAATGGTTATAAGTCTGTTCAGATTTTCTATTTTATCTTAATTTAGTTTTGGCAGTTTATTAGTTTCCTGTTGTGATTGTAGCAAATTATCACAAGCTTAGTGACTTAAAAAAACCCCACAAATTTGTTATCTTTATAGTTTTGGAGTCCATAAGGCATAAAATCAAAATATTATCAGGACTACATTCTTTCTGAATACTCTACAGGAGATCATTTTTTTTCCCTTGTCTCTTCCAGCTTCTAGAGGTTTCCTGCATTCCTTGGCTAATATTAAGTCCTTTCTTCTTTCTCTGATGCCATCAATATAACATCTTCAAATCTCTCTACAACCTCGGCTTCTTCACATTACCTTTTCTGAATCTGACACTCATGCTTACTTCTTTTTTTTTTTTTTCTTCATTCGTTGAAAGAGAAAGAAAGAGAGAGCACAATAAGGAGGAGGGGTATAAGGAGAGGGAAAAGCAGACTCCTTGCAGAACAGGGATCCTGTGAAGGGGCTATATCCTATGACCCAGAGATCATGACCTGAGCTGAAGTCAGATGCTTAACCAAGCAAGCCACCTAGGCGCCCACTGCCCACTGCCTCCCTCTTATAGGGACTCTTTGATTCACTGTGTCATTTAGGATGATTCAGGATAATCTTCCACCTCAAGATCCTTCAATTAACCACATCTCCAAATTTCCTTTTGTTATATAAAATGAGGCATTTACACACATCAAGAATTAGAAGGTACATGTATTAGTAAAGTGGGTTATTCTGTCCACCACAGGTAGTTTGTGATTTTCAAGGAATGTATCTATTTTTTCTAAGTTGTTGATTTTATAAACATAAGGTTGTTCATAGTACTTCCTTATTACTCTTTTAATGGCTTCAGGATCTGAAGTGAAATCCCTATTTTTATTCCCGATAATGGTGATTTGTGTCTTGTTTTTTTATTTTTACCAGTTTAGCTAGAGGTTAATTAATTTTAATATTTTTTCAAAGAATCAGTTTTTTGTGTCACTGATTTTCTCTATTGTTTTCATGATCATAGAAATCATACCGTGAAAGATTGTACTTATTTTAATTTTTAAAATTTGCTTTATGACCCAGGATACAGTCTATTTTGTTAGAAGATAAACCCTAAAAAGGCTGTAAAGCCTACAAGACTAGTGGTCTGGATCACTCTAAGATATTCTTTCCAAGATAAAGGACAGTTTATTATATCTTGCATTTTTAACTTTTAGGAAAATGGCACAGATTTTGGTTGGTCTATTCAGATTTTGGATACAGTACATACCAAATACTTCAGAATGCCACTCTGACTCATTTACCAGGCAACTCAGAAGGCTGTCAACTTTAGTGTGAGCCATTATATCTGATGACTCTTCAAAACACTCAGGCTATAATATAAATAGAACTACTCGGTATCTTAATGGTGCTGTAGGGTGTCCTTTGTGGATAAGAACATATTATGGAGAATACTAATAGGATAGTTTATGTCCAGACTTAAAGTTATTTTGGAACAATGTCATACCTTTTATGGTAGGCAAATATTCACCACTCAAAAAGCAGCTCCTGGAATGTCACTGCACTGCAGTGGAAAACAAGCATTAGACCATGAACTATGATGGAATTATGTGACCAGAGCTGCAACCTTAATTTGAGTCTTGTGAATTCCACAAATAGTTATTAGGAACAGAAATCCATTGTACAACAGAACCTCGTCCTTTACCAAAGGAACAATGTACACAAATTCCTAGATAGTGGTGTATGACTTGGTTGGTTGGTCAAGGGTCCATGAAGGGCAAGTTAAGTGTAAAGAGCAAGAAGGTTTGAAATAGAAATGGACTGGATACATGGAAATGGGCCCAAGCTGTGCATACCTTTGTGTCTTATGCCAATATTCATAAGACAATATTCACTAATGGGGACACACTGATTAATCAAATAGAAAAATCAACTAACTTCTGTCCTTGCAGACACCAGGACTTGCACAATGAGTCTATGTAAAATTTGGTAAGAATGTACATATAACATGAGGGCATTAGCATAAATGCTATTTTCCCAGGGCTAATTTATCTACTGCTGTGGTTGAATGTCCAACCTGTTAGCAACCAGAGTAATACTAAACCAGAACCAAGATTATTTTATCATGATAACACTTTTTTCTTTTTTTTTCTTTTTTCTTTTTTTTTGCCTATGATCGCATCAGGGGAGCTGTCAGTACTACTGTGCTAATAGATCTTAAATGCCTATAGCCCAAGGATCCCAAACTCATTCCCAAACTGGCCTTTCTAGGCTGTAGTGTGTTTCTACAGTGTGAATGTGATGTTTGACAGGGAATGACATGTATATCTACTGCTGATCCTGTTTCCATGGGTTTTTCCCATAAACAATACTCTGGCACCCTGGGTGTGTTTGTTAATTTTTTTTTTCATAGTACTTGTGAATGCCATTATAAAGCAGTTTTCCTTTACTTTCAGCTATGCAAAGTCTTAGCTGATACAGATGGCCTATTATAACTTCAAGACATAATGATAACTCCTATCTTATACAACACCAATATCCAATTAATAAATGTAATTAATATATCCTAGCTCACAATAACCATTTAAAATACAGTCACAAAGAATAGAATTGATAAAATGCACAATACCTACCTGAATTATAGTCTATAAAATTTTATCACACTTGCTTGTGTATGTGCATATGTGTCTGTGTTTGTATTTTCACATTTTATAAGCTTAAATCCTACCCAAACTGACCTATAAACTCAATGACCCTTGTCAAATAATAACATCATATTTTATATAACTTGGTAGAGTATCCTCACATTCATTTGGAAAAGACTATATGAAGAAAAGACATTGCTTTTTCAAAGAGCTACAATACCAATTAATAAAATCAGTATTAGTCAGAATTAGCACAAGAATAGGAAATATTAGATCTATATGTTTATAGTTTAAAAGAAGTAGATTCTATATCAACTTCAAAATTAACTATTCCTATACTATATTATTTCCCATAATGATGGCATTTAAACCAGTGGAAAATAATGATTTGTTCATTGTTTTGAGACAGTTGACTTTCAATGTGAAGAATAATAAACTTAAATTCCTTTTTCACGTCATTTTTGGAAAAAAATGTGTAATAGAAGGATTTGAGAACTCTATTGTCAAAAACAAAACAAAACAAACTATGCAATTGTAGTGGGACATTTAATGAAAAGAGTTTATCAGTTGAGTTAGGCCTTCCTAAGAAAGACAGAAAACAAAGAAATCATTAAGGATAGATGATAAATGGATGGATGGATTGATGAATAGATGGATACACAGACATATTTATAGGTAGATGTTTACAGACATAAATATAGTGGTACTTTTATATCATATATTATGCGTGTTCCTAAAAAATTCTCAGTTCCAAAATTCATACATTAAAATTAGAGAGTTTAAGAGAACAGTATATACAACTCAAATACTATGCAATCTTGTAGCAAAATTACAGTCATCCCCCCTTATCCATTAGAGATATCCAAGACTCCCACTGGATGCCTGAAACCACAGATAGTACTAAACCCTATATATACATAGTTTTGGCTATACATACATACCTGTGATAAAATTTAATTTATAAATTAGGCACAGTAAGAGATTAACAAGAACAACTAATAATAAAATATAATAATTATAACAATGTATTGTATTAAAGGTAAATGTGGTCTTTATTTCTCACTCTCAAATTATCTTATTGTATTGTACTCATCCTTCTTATGTGTGAGACAGTAACATATTTATATGATAGATGAAGTGAGGTGAATGATGGAGGCATTGTGATATAGTATTCGGCTACTACTAACCTTCTGAAGATTTTTGAAAAGGAGGATTGTCTGCTTCTGGACTACAGCAGACTATGGGTAACTGAAAGGGCACAAAGCTCATTAGTGGAAGGTGAAACCACAGATAAGGCAGGGCTACTGTACCTGCAAGACACAAATAGTTTCATAACAAGGGCAGTACTATGCATTGAGAAGCTAACTTGACCATCCAGCATGGCAGAAAACTGCCTCAACAGATATTGAGAATAAACAAAACAGTACAGTGGAAATTCTAGCAATCCTTTAATTCAAGCAGGGCAAATTCTTAGGCAAGGCAGATGGAGCCAGATGCTGGACAATGGGGCCATTATTAAGATGGGCAAGGTTGGGTGTAATCTCCCATATGTCCAAAGCTTTCTAAGGTTTATATAAATATCTCCGAGGAAGGATTTCTGGATGTGGTCATGTGACTATAATTTCCTTGAAATATAACAGTTACAGGCTGTTGATATTGAGTGGGAAAAGTGAGATGAGTTATGTATTTCACTATGTCCTCCCTGTCTAGTACAAGGGTTGGCATACTCCCTCTCCAAAAACTCCACCATTCTGTCAGGTTGTCTTCTTTCCATATTGTTCTCTTTAAGTATTTTGGTAGTAACAACCCTTTGTGGCCATCCTACTGACCCCTCTCTTATTTTTCCCCAAATTTTCCTACACATTTAAAAATAGTCTTTTAATTGTTATCCTTAATTATCCAATGTTATTGTTCCATCTATTCCTTGCAAGGACCCTTCTATCTATCTATCTAGCTAGCTAGCTAGCTAGCTATTTATCTATCTATCGATACAAGTTTATATCAGGTATATACAAATATATATATTCTGTCTTTATCTCTCTATTTTTCCAGGTCTTTTCTAATACAGTATTTCTACAATGTAAATTAGCTCACATGTGATTAGAAATTACAGAAAAGTTTGATTATAAACAGTGTACATGTTTTTTCATGGTCAATGTTTGTAGAAGAGAAGCAGAAATCAAATTATATTCTTCTTAAGAAAGAAAAAAATAACAACAACAAAACATCTTGACTGCTTCACTAGAAGTGGGGCCTATTTAGGTTATATTTCAAGGAAATTATAGTCACTCACACCCACCCATGCAGGTATTTTTCTGATAGATATGATGCCCTCTTCCATCTTTCAACACTTCACTCTCTAACCTGTGAGGTTAGCATAAATGGATCACATCAGGTTAGAGAGTGAAGTGTTGAACCTATCAGAAAAATACCTGCATGGGCGGGTGTGAGTTGCAAAGTTCTTTAAGAATTCAACCTAAAATGGTAATAGTGATAACTGGTAAATCTGAGAAAGAGATCACACTTATAAAAGAGGAGTTTCAAATGATGCCTTCCAAACTGTTTTGTTATATAATTTAAATTTTTATGAGAAATTAATTTTTACAACCTTTTAATATGAATACCCTTTTTGAAAACAATCCCATGTACTGCTATTGAATTGTTTTACATATTCTCAGTGCTGAAGGTAAGAAAATTATTTAATTCAGAAAATTAAAACTAAGGTATGCTTACTGTAGAGCCTTCAGTAAAAAGCCTTTACATAGGATATAGCAAAGGTTTATATACATTATCTAAACTGTGCTTTCCAAAAATTGTTCCATTTTTTAAAGAGGAATTTGCTGTCTTTGTATGGCTAAAACTCTGCTTGAGTGAAAAAGAAATCTATAATTTTACTATTTATATTTTCAGAAGCATATGCACATTGAGGAAAGTCTTTCAGTAGAAATGGAAGCTATAAAAATCTGTGTTACATCAAAGAATTCTATTACTGACATCTGCCAGACCTTGACTTTCCCCGTTCTCTGGAACACTTACTGTTCAAAGCACATTATTTCCAGTAGTGACATCAACAAAGAAAAAAAATGCATCCTTTTGATAGAATCTTAGTGTTTCCTTACTTTCCCCAAAGCAAAAACAGTAATGCTACCTCACTATTATTTTGCAAACTCCTTTATTATGACAAGTCCATTTGTTCCACAAATGTTTACCCAGCAACACAGAGATTTTTTCCCCCACCACATTATCAAATCATGCCAACTTTTAAACTATTTAATTTAAAGCTACTGAGGGAGACAGACATTTATATCCTGAAGAATGATAATTGTGTTTGTATATAGCTTATTCAACCCAATCCAGAAGGGGAAAAAGTAACATCCATGAAAACAAATTTTTATAGAACTATGTTACTTAATATACATCAGCAATTTTCAGCTTCATGAAACTCCTCAAGATAGGAATAGCAAGTGCACTATAGTTCTTTTTTTTTATTTTTTTTATTATTTATGTATTATAGTCACACAGAGAGAGAGAGAGAGGCAGAGACACAGGCAGAGGGAGAAGCAAGCTCCATGCACCGGGAGCCCGATGTGGGATTCGATCCCCGGTCTCCAGGATTGTGCCCTGGGCCAAAGGCAGGCGCCAAACCGCTGCGCCACCCAGGGATCCCCTGCACTATAGTTCTTACTTTCGCTGTACTCCCAAGGTACCCACTAGCACTAGGTAAAAAATAAAAACAGCCTTAATGAGTATTTTAATAACATAAATTTATATTATTACATTGACTTTATATGATTTTCATATTAATACTAAAATATCAATTATATTGATACATACATGAATAATGCAATCATCAACTGCATTATTTACACATAGTCAAAAGTAAACTATTTTAATATAGTACTGGATTTAATTTGCCAACTTTTTTTTCTCTTTTTTAGTACTTGATCAGTTATATTCAAAAGTTATAAGAGCCTTTTTTCCTTGTTGAAAACATTTGATATCAACTATATAATAAAAATGTATAATCTCTGATATGGAAAATATTAAATAACATAGGTTTTCTGTGTGTTGATAGTCTGAAAAGAAGCAGAAAGCACTCTGAACCAGATTATTTTTTCCCAAAAATATTGTTTAATATAGTTTGCCATTTTGTCTCCGGCTATGTCTATATCCCTATCTTATCTTGAAATAAATTTTGGTAATTTATATTCCCCAAGAAAACCATCCGTATTACCCAGAAATTGAAATGCATTAATATGGAATTGGCCAGCAATAAATATAAGTAAGTACACAACATATTTGTGACTATTTGATTTTTGTTGTTGTTATGTTGTTTAATTTTGTTGTGTATTTTTTGTTGTATGTTATATATATGTTTTTATTTAGGGTTTGAGCTATTTTTTTTTCTCTTTGATTATCCAGGTTTTTGGTTTTTTTTTTTTTTGCCTTTCATCTCACTGACTTGTTTTGTTTTGTTTTTAGGAATTTGATCAGTATAATTTTTTTTCAACCTTTAAGGATATTTTTGTTTTAATGTTTATTTCTTCTCTCTTTATTCCTTTCTTTTGGATAATCTAATACCCATTTCTTTTCTTCTTACATGGAATGCTAATTAAATTAATTTTCTTCTATCTCAGTTGTCAATTAATGTGTTTATACCTATGATCTTTTCTTTAAATGCAGTCTTAGTTTCCTCTTGTGCCCCAAATTTTAACACATGATATTCTCATTTCCATTCATTCAAAATTTATTTTCAAGGAATCCTTGAGTTTTATTTTTTCTTTGACTCTTGAGTTTTTGAGAGGTTACATTTAATTTTTAAACTTTTGTTTTGAAGTCATTTTCTGGTATTGATTTCTAATTTTACCTGTGGTTTTTAATTTTATTTGATGCATAGACTGAGAGAAAATGCTGGAAATATCAACAAAGACTTTGGTGACTTTGGAGACAATATTAAGCAGGTTAACATCCATGTACTTGGAGTTCCAAAATATGAGCAAGGTAGTAATAATTTGGTATGATGACAGATAATAACTACATCTATCATGATGAACACTGCATAATGTATAGAATTGTAGAGTTACTGTGTTGCACACCTAAAGATAATATAGCATTGTATGTCAACTATCTCAATGAAATAATAATAATAACTGATAATAATAAAAGGATATATGACTCCTACCCTTATTGCACTTAGATTGTTAGGTCTCAATTCTGATAATATCTGGTATGTGCTAAGGCAGAGAAAATGTAGGGTTGTACAGCAGCTTCTAAAATTTGTGTCTAATTAGAACATGAGGAGTTTAAGAAAATTTTCTAGAAGGGATATCTAATTTGAGAGCTGTAGAATGAGTAGGCATTATCTAGGTAAACAAGTGATGGGAGGGAAAGTGTTCCAGGGTGGAAACACAGGCTTGATGATTGAGAGAAAAAACACAGCCTTGTGTATCAGAGGAATAGAATCAAAGTCCATATATTTGAAGCATAGATTTTGGATGATGGAATTTATTTTAAAGAGCTTGGAGGGGAGGAGAGGTTTTAAAGAGCTTGGAGGGGAGGAGAGGTTTTAGAACTGTGGCAAATACCCTCAAACACATTGTAAAGGTAATTGGAAGTAAAGTAAGTATTTAAAATTGAAGAATGTAACAGCGAGATATTCATTTCATAATAGTGACTCTGCCTGTAGGTAAAAGGGGAATGAAAATGCTTTTCTGATAACTTAGGCAGAGATGTTCTGGATTAGGTTGGGGCAATTGGGGATGGAGTAAAGGGGATGAGTTCAAGATCTATTCAGGACTTGCTGAATTTCTGGATATAAGTTGGGTAAAATAATGAAGGTGATAGTTATGAGTAAAACTGTGTTTCCCTGTCAAAGTTCACATGTTGACATCTTAACTCCACATGTCAGAATGTGACCTTATCTGAATATAAGGTTGCCACAGATATAATTAGTTAAACTGAGGTCATTAGGGTGGCCTCTAATCGAATATGACTGGAGAACTTATAAAAAGAGGAAATTTGGACACACAGACATACACACAGGAAGAACACCAAGTGACAGTGAAGACAGAGATCCGAAGTGATGCTTTTCTAAGCCAAGTAATTCCAAAGATTGTCAGTAAAGCACTAGAAGCTAGAACTGTGGCACAGATTCTTACATGCAACTCCAGACAGAACCAACCCTGCTAATAGTTTGATCTCAGACTTCTAGCCTCTAGCACTAAGATAATAAATTCTGTTATTTATGGTACCAGTTTGTGATATTTTATATGGCAGTTTTAGCAAACTAATACAGACATAGAAAGCTCAAACATGATAATTATCTTTTGGCTTGAGGAGCTACATCAATAATGGTGCCTTTCACATAGAGTGTTAAAGGGGAGAGAAAATTTTGAAGAAGGATTTTAGTATGTTTCATGTTGTTTCATATATCGTTGGACAAATCATTTGCATACAACACTGTACCATAATATGCATTAGAGAATTACTCACATAGAGGTATACTGAGTTCCTGGAAGTGGCTGATGAGAATGTGTGGAATTAGAAGAAAAGAACCCCCAGGACATATTCCTAACAAATAATATAGGAGGTATTAGAAATGTAAATTCTAGACAAAGAGGGGGACTCCAAAGGCCTTTAAAGGTATTAGAAAACTAAACATTTAGAAAATTGCTGCAGTCGAGGTTAAAAAACAACACAGAAACTTACACAGCTTCAATAATAGCAAGGTAAGAATGTTATATTTTTCCTTGTGACATAGGAAAAAAATATCTGTTGAAAATAGAGGGGAGCTATGCAGTTTTGGGATATTATAGCTTTATCGATTTGCCAGTGTAATTGATTATATGTCTGAGATTTAGGCATATGTTAGATGGTTCAGTAGACAAAACAATAGTACAATGGGGCAAATAAATTAAGCATACTGACCAGAGACCCATTATAGTTATGAAACATGAAATCTATACAGACCAATATCAGTAAGAAAAGAGGTCACAATAGGAAGAACTTATCAAAATATTTAATAATATGAGATTTTTTAGAAGAAGTGGATGAAACCTAGCGACATGAAACCAAAAAAACTGGAAATCAAAGAAGCAGCAATTAGAGAATAGAATGACTGAATTATTTGTATCCAGGTTGAAGAGATTCAGGGAAAGACAAGATCCATGTTATTGGTAAGGGAATGGGGGAAAGGTTAAATTGAAGTGGATATAATTTATTTTAAAAGGAGGCCAAGGAACAGACACAGCTGAATATTGACTTTATCCACATTTATAGAACCACTTAGGATGATGGACAGACTTGAGGTGGAGAGGAAGATTATAGTTTACACAGTAAGATAGAAAGAAATTCAAGTCAAGTAGTAGATAATAGTAAAATGAGGGAGATGTTATATATAAGCTGCCTAAGACATGAAACTTGTTTGTTTGTTTTACTCAAGGTAGAAGAGTAATGATTAAACATAGACGAGACTTAGGTTTCAGAAGAAATCAGAAAGTAAAAGCAATACTCAGGAAGAAACTGAGATTTTAAAGTATGATCTTAATAACAGTGAAAGAAAGTTTCCAGATGGCACGATGAAAAGTTTTGTAAATGGAATTAATGTGGAATTGAATTAGGGATGTGGATGAGGTTAATAGATGAGATAAATAAGATACTAAGGGTGAGAGCTGTGGCAGTTAATAGCATCATCAGTAATGGGAATATGAGGCCTGATGAATTCAGGTGGCTTTATGATAATTAGTCACAGCAGACTTCTAGTAGATACTATATGGGAAAGGGATCAAACAGCAAGTTTCTAAAATGGAGTTCTGAAATGCACAAATACTGTTTAGTTTAAACATGACTTTATTATTCTAATAATTTCTAGCACTGGATGAAGTGTTGCAATTATTTCAATATTCAGATAAATAGGATTTTTTTCTTTCAGGTGTTCAAATTTTTATCTCTTTGATCTATTATTGCAGATTCTGATGTTATCAGTGAGTAATGTATCCTATTGTTTTTTTTCTTTTTTTTTTTCCTACCAGTTGTTAGAACACATCTTAAAAAGCCTAGAGACTTACTGTTAAATGCAATTACTTCCTTTCACATTTGATATTTTAATTTTAATGGTGTTTTAGATATAAGAACATTTTCTAAATCCAAATATATGGGATGCTTAGATATCATATTTAATTTGAGACAATTGAATAAAACATTTAAGAACATTATATTCTTGCAAGATGTCACACCATCCAGACATTGATATAACTCATTGAAATGCAAAAACACAAAATAATTATGTCTTTAATTGAAACTATGAATTGTCTGTCATTTCAAAAAAAAAGTCTTTGAGTGGTGAGCTTCTCAGTTCCTTTAGTTAAAGAACAAAACAAACAAACAAAACCACTGTGGAAATGCAAGACATCTGGAAGTAAATGACATTTTTCTTTAAGTAGAATATAATGGGCTTAACAACTCAGTGCTGCAGCAGATAAACCATTCTTCTTTTATCAAGAATTATATAAAATGTTATAAAAGTAGAGATTTAATATGGTATTTCTTTCAATAATAGTCCTTTCTTAGCCACTAATAGCTAGCTATTCATTCAACTACTGGCCTGATAATGTTCGGTAAAGGAAATTTAAATCACCCTTGATTTCTAAATCTCTCTCTCACATACACATATATTTAGATAATGTTTCATAATTTTGAAAATTATTCATAAACAAATAATGTATAAACTTAAATTCAAGAAAGACTGTAAGTTACATTCTGGTATAATTTCATAGAATTTATTCTGTTATTATACATCAATAACAATTCATAGTTCTATTTTATAATTAATAAACTTCCCCTTCTTATTATGTTAACTGAAAATTATCATTTTTAGCTATGTAGTAGTCCATCATTTGGATATTCAGAAATATGTGTTATCTTTCTGCTATTGGAATAAAGGGTGTGTGCGTGCTTTCAACTTTGTAAAAAATTACAATAAGCACACTTTATTCCTATTAAAATATAATGCTTGTTATTAAAGCAAAATGTGAAGAAGAGTTTCAAAGCCAAATAATTCTACAAGGCCTATTCTACAAAGACAGCACTCCAGTTCTCCTCTGTTCTCCCCTTTGACCACTCTGCAGAATCTACCGCTTCCAAACCTGTTATGTTTCTGCATTTTCTTCTGATTTTAACTAGAAATTTAAACAATATGCTACTATTTTTTTACATCTTTCATTTTAAATATCTAAATATTTCTCCTATCATTCAAAGAATAACTGCTATAATAAACCACCCCCAAATCTTAACAAAATTTGAGCTTAACAAAATTTTCTTTTCACTACATTGTCTAAAGCAGGATTTTCCAAAACTGATTCCTGGAGCTCACTGTTGGTTAGCTAGGCAAAGAGCCAACTGGGTGTTGGGCCTCTACGTTTGTGTGTTTGTGTGTGTGTGTGTGTGTGGCAGAAACTGCACTCAATTCAACCTCTTAGTAGAAGAGGCTGCAACATTCACAATCTTCCAAGTCTAACAGAAACTAAATAGCTGGATACCATAATCAACTATCTAACCAGACAGCTTAGATCCATCCAGTCTGCTTGCACCCCCAAACTGCCCACTTTGTTACGAAGGGAAAGCAAGGTTGGGAAGTCAGAGAACAGGCAAAGACCCTTCATTGTCCAAAACAAACAAACAAACAAACAAACAAACAAACAAAACACAGAGCTGCCAAACAATTCCATTTTCAAAAGATCTCTTAGGCTGTAACATACCTCTTTGTAAAACTATAGGTGTTGGGCCAGTCGGATGTCTCCTTTTATGGGCCCCTTAATTGGTAAATCACCACTACCACCAAAAGATCATTTTTTTAAATCCTCAGCATCTGAAGAGTTATGCATATCACCTGTGGGTGATGAGTAATCCTACCATTCCATATCATGGAATCCTAGTTGAGCAAATCTCTTGGCTGCTTCTCTACCGAGGATGATCTCAAGCAAAAGTTTAAGAGCTTTTGCTGGATTCTTCATTAGGCTGGCTAATAAAAGGAAGGAAGGAAGGAAGGAAAAAAGGAAGAGAAAGCGTTGTAAAGCTTGAAGTGTTTTTAGGGACAAAGTCAGGAAATGTAGTATATCACTTCAGGCCATGTTCCAATAGAGAAATAGTCAAATGGACCCCTTCCTGCGGTAGAAGAACTACAAAACTGCCTGTCAGCTGTTTGCCAGGAAAAAAAGTATGTGTTTAATAAAGATCTAACCAGCCTCTTTAGTCATGTCGCACTGCTCCATTTCTAACTCCTTTCACTATAACCAAGGGAATTCACTATGTATCGCACAATTTCTTTTGATTCATTCTCTCTACCCCTAATAGTGTTATTTTGTAAAAGTGTGTGTAGGAGCAATCATTTTTAAAGTTTGCAGTTCTTTAAGCTGTTTTTTTCTGACACTTCATTGATATTTAGCTTAATAGGGACCTGTAAGATGAAATCATTTTTCATTTAAATCACTGAAAGCTTTGATACTAATATACCAACATTCAGTGTTGGTATTGAAATTTCTGTGATTCTAGCTCCTCATTTTTTCCACATATTTTTTTTCTGGAAGCTTAAAACAGACAAAAATCTGGCAGTATAATTAGATTCTAAATTAAATCATTGAATATGAATTATCATCCATTTCTCTAATTACTTACATAGGCTAAATTCCCACTTGTGGAATAACTTGGCAGAAATCTCATTAGAATCTTCATACCTGACTGCTACATCACTTCTGAATGAGTGTAACAATTTGTTATCTAAAGTAAGGGATATTAGGACTTCTACTCACAGGCACCACTATAACATTGAGGAATATTGCTATTTAAATATTTTTGCATTTTCTATGTTTAACATGAGATAATTTGCTTTTACTTTCTTATTGATGTCTTTGATTACCATTAATGTTAAACATTCTTTCATATTTTTATCATGTAGTTTTATTTCCATTTGTGCAGAGTATTAATGTAATTTTTTATCTAGTAAGTTTATATTAAATCTTTTAATTTGTACAGTTTTTTTATTTCTTATATCAGATATTTGTAAATTTTGTGACATGTCTCCAGTGTATTGTCTGCTTTTTAATTCTTGTATTCCTTTTTTTTTTATTGGAGTTCAATTTGCCAATATATAGGATTAACACCCAGTGCTCATCCCTCCAAGCTGTTTTTTAATTCTTGTATGCTGCTTATTATGTATAAAGATATCTTTTTTTTAAGATTTATTTATTTACTTTAGAGAGAGAGAACATGTGTGAGCAGGAGGAGAGGCAGCAGGAAAGGGTGAGAATCTTAAGCAGGCTCCATGCCCAGTAGGGAGCCTAACTCAGGACTTGATCTCACAAACCTGAGATCATGACGAGGTGAATTCAAGAGTCAGACGCTTAATCATCCAGGTGCTCTGTATTTTATTTTGTTTTATATTGAAGTTCCCTATTTCTGAATTATCTTATATATTAAATTTTGGGTTTCACTCCTGTTTTGTGTCCTGCTTTTCATCATCTCTCACAGCTGACTTTTATCTCTGAGTGATTGCTCCTGGATGATCACTTAGAGTTACATGCTATCTGAGCTTCTGATTTAACCAGTTTCTCTGCTCTGTAAATTATGGACTATCCAAATACTTTGACTATAGGCTATTTTTCAGGATCTTTTATGATACTGGAAAAAAGTTAAAGATTTTTTTTCATAAATACAACCATTTGTTACACTGTGTTTTATGGGTGCCTATGGTGACTTCACGGGTTGAATGAACAAGTGTTCCATGTGACCCATTTTGTCATTTGTCAATATAATAGCTACAGTTCCTCTCAATTACCAATGGTAATTCATGCAAGGCAATTTGCATCATAGCTCATATATAATGGGACTCAATTAATTATTGCTACTATCATTACTTTTACTGAATTATACGATCACTTTTGGCAATATCTTACCATGTCTATGAATTGAGCGATGGTGAAACATCATCAGTAGAATGAAAGATATTAGAATCTGGGCTTTCAAGTCCTAGTTTGGGATGGTAGTTTTATCACCTAATATATGTAAAATTGAGTGAAAACTTGGGCCTTCCTTTGTGTTTAAAATGCAGATAGTGGGACACCTGGGTGGCTCAGCAGTTGAGCATCTGCCTTTGGGTCAGGGCATGATCCCGGGATCCAGGATTGAGTCCCATATCAGGTTCCCTGCAGGGAGCCTGCTTCTCCCTCTGCCTATGTCTCTGCCTCTCTGTGTGTCTCTCATGAATAAATAAATAAATATTTTTTAATAAAATAAAATAAAATGCAGATAGTAATGAGTATCTCATAGTATCATTATTTAATTAAATCATTCATTCATCCATTAATTCACAGATACTCATTAAGAGTTTGCCACGTAGGTATAGAAGATAAAACAGTAACCAGGACAAGTATGGCTTTTGTCATTATGGTACTTAGAATCAAAAAAACATTTAACAAAAAATAAAAAATAATTTTACTTATGATAATTGTACTTAAGGAAAACATGATACTTTACTGTCATGTGAGAATATTCAGTTTTGCATCTTATGGTAATATTACTTATTTGTGTTTTAACCCAAGCCTTGCATTGCTAAAAAGCAACTCTGAGCTCCAAATATTTTTTTACCAAGAGAACCAAAATGGTTTGTTGTGGGAAACAAACAAAATAATGGATATACTTCGTTCCCAATAAGTGAGAAATAACTTATTTATTATTTTTGTTTACTATAATCCAAATAGCTCCTTAATAATATTCATTCATATATGAACACATATGATCTCCTTTCAAGGATCCTCTTCTAGTGGTATAATTGGAATGAAAGGAATTAAAGGCTTTGTCCTGTATGCATTCCTATATTCTGATCTTCTTCTCTCACTCTCCTACACATCAATACTTATGACTCCTTGTTAATTCGAGATTAGCTACTTTTCTTGATGAAATATTACTGCCACTATCCCTGCCTCTAAAGAAAGTGACTGCTAAAGCACAGACATACATGCTCTCCAATTATACATAGCAATCCCAAGGCTGTTTTTCCTGTTTGTAGTGATTAATCATACTATAATGAAGGTATACAGAAAGATAAATAAATAAGATATAAAGAAGTATACGCAAATATGGCATGTTGAATGCATACAGCTTATTACTTAGAAGACTACATTAAAATTACCTATTGATAAGTCTGCTCTCTCTGCCTTCTCTTGCCATCTATTGATTACAGGTTCATAAGATCAGGAAAGATGATATATTTTATTTGTATTCTTAGCCCATAGCAGGTAGTTAGTCAATAAATATTTAACTGAATTAAAGATCAACCTAAATAGGACCTGAAGTGTTTATCCATTGATTCATCAGATGCTCCTAACATCGTATACATCTTTCCTCAGACCTTCATAGTCATGCTCATGAGACATGTCACAATGCCCTCTACCATATCTCCTCCAGCCCAGAAATTCCCTGTATTTTTTCCTAAAAAAAGCTAATTTCTTTTTTTTGCTTTTTATCCCCCAGCTACCATTATTTTATTCCCTCTACTTTCTTTTTTACTTAGAAAGTGAAGGGTCAAAGAGTTTGGTATAAATAGAGATTTTTGTACTATGGTGCTTCCCCTAAATGTGATTAATTTCTTCATGGGGAAAGAACTGTAGTATATAAGAAATACAGATGTTTTAATATTTATCATTCATATCTATTGAAAATCCAAGACTATTATTTCTCTAGAACAATTATCAAGTTTCAAGAAAGACTGACTTCAAGAAAGACAATTTATGTTGCTTTAGTACATATTTGGAATGTGTATGTGTAATATTAATAAATCATTTATCTCAAGTATTTTTAGACAAATGAACTCATCAAGCTAAATCTTTGAAACCATCTTGAATCCTTTTTCTTTCACACTCTATATTCAATCCACTAGAGAATTCTGTTGCACCTACCATTAAAATCCATCCTAAATCTGATACTTTCTCAGCATTTGCACTGCTGCCAACATCATATCTCACCTTGACTACTGCAGTTATCCTTCTGCTTCACTGGCTATCATACAAAGCCTATTATCCACAAAGAAGCCAGGATGATCCTTTTAAATATAAATCCGATTTATTTACAACTCTTCCATCGTTAAAAGTCTTAGTGTATGTTTTAAATCTATATAGTACTGTAAAATATGTATTACTGATTATTATTAAAATGAAGGATTTGGAAAGGCTTGAGATCAGCCTTACAGGTAGCCAATGGTAAACTTTGCTCAAGACTGAAAAATAATGTAATAAAGGTAAAGCTTACCTTTACCAGGAAACTGGAGAGGACAAAAAAAGTACAAGAGCTTATAGCTAATACTCTTTGTATACTGTTTAGAATGGAAAACAAAGGTAGCAAAAGAACTGGTGTTACAAATCTAGTTAGAAGACAAGAGGAGGTAAAAGAGACATACTCATCGATAAGATAACTAACTATGACAATGATCAATTTATTGCCTCTCAGCTGTTCTATTTTTCCTTTGCCAGCCGAACTAATGTCAGGTTTTGCCAGTAAAGCTCTTTGCCAGTAGAGATGCTGGAGGAGGAAAGGGCTTAGTTTTCCTGGTTCTGATGTGTCTCTCTTATCTTGTAGCTTCTATAGCTCCTGGCTCTGCGGCTCAAGGCAGTCAGCAGCACTCAGCTCCAAGCAGTTTTCCCTGGCATCCTTTTGGTTTGGTTCATAGCAAAATCTGTGAAGTGGTGCTGAGATAGGAAAATCGAAGGACTGTAATCTGCTTTTTGCTCCTTTTCTTGCTTCTATTCTGGCTAGAACCTGTACTCCCATTTCACACATGCCTCATAATGCAAAAAAAATGTTGGTCCTCCTTCTAGGGGACAAGGAGTTAATGATTTCTTTAGAATAGATAATATTTAAGGAAGAACCAGGTAAGAATGACTGGATGAAACCATCATATGTGTATTCCAGACCACCAGTGCTTGACTTGTCAATGCCAAGACCACTGTCTCTAAGAAATTAAACCTGGGCCCTCGTTTTTGTCCTAACTGGTTCCTGGATGCCTGAGAGGGCATGTACACCAAACTACAGTCCTCAATAAGAACTCTCAAACTCCAAGCAAAGATGAGATTCTCTCCTCTCCTTTCCTTTCTGAGTCTCCCAGACACTTTACTTTGTACCTGTACTCTCTCCATACCTTCAATAAACTCTGTTTTCACCTCCTGCTGACTTGAGTTTGATTTCTATCCTGTGTCAAGGGTCCCTCTTGATGTGTTTTGTTCAACCCCTCTGGGTCCCTGGAATCAGCCTGCTAGGATCAGCACTTCCATATGGTGGCTTTATCAGGCACCCCAGAAGACAGGTTCCCAGCAAGATCCAGAGGGAAGATTTCTAGAAAGTTCCTCCAGCAAAGCATCAGCACAACTTCTGTGCCATTCAATGAGTCATGGCCATGTCTTCTCCAAGGAGGTCTGGATCTCAACCCCGGGCCGTGAGTTAGGGCAGGTTAAAGAGAAAATACTGCAATTAGTACTCTCTCTCTCAGCCATTGGGGTGAGTGGCTGTTCAAGTTCAGGCTGCTATAATAAAAATAACATAGATTGAGTGCCTTGGAAATATAGAAATATATTTCTCACATTTCTGACGTTTGGAAGTCAGAGATCAACAGTGACAGCACAGTTAAGTTCTAGTGAGAGCTCTCTTCTGGGTTTCAAACTGCCAGCCTTTCCTTGTATGCTCACGTGACAAGGTAGAGAGGGGATGTAAATTCTTTTCATGACTCTTGTAAGAGCACCAATCCCATTCATGAGGGCTTTATTCCCATGACCTCATGCAATCCTAATTACTTCCCAAGTGCCCCTATCACATTACAGGGTAGGGTTTCAACATATGCATTTTGAGGAAGATACATTCATCCAATAACAAAGACTATAACGTGAGAGTCATATTCATAAATTGTGATAATAGATGGAGCTTGTTTAGATAGGACAATAATAGAAAAATGAATATCCTGTTTTCCAACTTTTATATATGGTACTACTGTTAGAACATTCATTATTTCTTACCTTCTAGTTCTATACAGTTTGCCTTTGATGCTGCACTTTGTGTTTGCACACAGCATGCACCCATGGGGTTCACCTTGTGTTCAGTGTTTTGCCTGAATAGGCTGAGGTGGTAGAAAGACATTCAACTTTTCTCTCCTCTGATAAGCTGTATATCCCCTGTACCCTCTGTGATACGCATTCATCAAGGAACAGAGAGATCTGAAGCACTGCAGGATTCATTGCTGTGGTGTTAGAGCTGAGGAAGCATTATTTCCATACAAAGGACCACTTTACTAAGGAGCGCTGCAGGGAAAGAAAAAGCATGCCCCAAACTACTAAGGAGCAGGGTTGCAGAGTAAACCACCTAATGAAAATACTTCTCTAATATTATAAAATTCCTTGTTCTTACTCAAAACTATATTCTTTAAAAAATGAAGACCTTAAATTTATTGAGAGTGCTTCATAAAAGCACTGCTACATATGCTATATACTTTGGCCTTACATTACTTAAAAACACTAATAATTTTTAAATATCTCTGATATTTTGGTATTAATTATCTAAAAATCTTCAAAAAATGGATACAGATTGTTTTTATATTATGAAGTATTAGACACATTTTATTGATACAAAATGGATACTTTGCCTTACTTATATGGGATATCTTGCTGTAATTATATCACTAAAAAAAAAGAAAAAAGTATTTAGATTACATGGTAATTTCAGTTTATTCGTTTATTCAACAACTATTGGCTGAAGGTTTAAATTATAACAGATACTATGCTAGTTGTAAAAGAAAATGATAAGCAAAAGGGACAAGATTCTTCGCATGCAGTTCTCAGTTTAGAAGGATGGGAGATATTAATCAAATGATCATTACAAAAAATAAAAATGAAAATGATCAGTACTATGAGGAAGCATGTGAAGGATTATAAACATATTAATAGGCAACTTGACTTTAATAGACATTAACTTGACATTAGTAGACAACCAGCACTATGAAAAACTTCCTAACAACAGAAATCTTGCCTTTCAATATGAAAGTTAAATAGGAATAATTAGGTCAAGAATGATCTGGGGATAATGGACACAGTGAGTTTCAGGTACTAGGAAGAACACTTGGAAAACTCATGATGTTGAAATGAGCACAGACGTTTAAGAATCCCAAATATTATTATTATTGGAATCTAGAGAGGCATGGAGTGAATTAAGATGGAGCTGGAAAGATAGACCTAGGCTAGGATGTAGCAGAGTTGTGGAGGCTGAGAAAATTAAGGCCATTCCACTTTAAGTTCAGTGTTAGCACAAGTACAGCCACCCCAGGCCCCTGTGACTAAGAGCTGAACTTTACCTTACTTCAGATACAGGAAAAAAACAGCTTACAGCTTAAGTGGGGCTAGAAAGCCCCATATTAGAATAAGAACAGAGCCCAAGCCCAGGGCAGGAAGCCCCTATTAGAATAAGAACAAAGCTCAATGCCCTTGAAAGTCCCATATCAGAATGTAAACAGAACTTGAGAAATTCTTACCCCCCCTTCTGAAGGTCCCCTAGACCAGCCCTTAAAACTAAGCTGAAACCCACCTCGGGTCCAAGTCCCTGCTCCGCTGTGTTGGGTACACTTGATCCCAAGCTCGAGCTTGCAAATAAACCCTCGTGTGTTTGCATCGATGTGGGCTCCTTGGTGGTTTCTCACAATCTTGGGCACAAACAGAGGCTGCCACCTGGGATGACCTCATTGGAAGCCCTTGTTAAGATTTTTTTTTTTTTCTTTCCTTAAAGCAGTGAAAAGACACTAAAATGTTTATAGCAAAAGAATAACATGATAAGGTCTGAAATTAAAAAAAAAAAAAGATCTTTCTAGTTCTAATGTAAAAAAAAAATTGCTTTGAAGGGAGATTTTTAATCTGGTAAGGTATTCTGGGTAGAACATTATTTGCAGCAGTGTAATCAATAAGCTTCATTTTATGTAATTCTAAAAATTAAAAATAAAGAGATGTGGAATTCATATGTATGCAGTTCTATTTTGGAAGAGTGTTGGATGTAGGAAGGAAAATGTTGCTATACTGACCAAAACATCAAAAGCAATGAATTGAATAAACCATCAGACTTGGAGAGCATTTAGTGAGGAATAGATGAGATTTGATTTTAAGAGTCAAATTATGGATACAAATTTATAAATCTCATATTTTTCATTAATGAAATACAAAGTTCTAATGATTCAATAAGGATATTATGTTTATAAATCAACTTTATATTAATTACTAAATCATGAAGGGCATATATAGTCATGAGATAATAAATGTTTCCAATCTATGAGTAAAAAACAGACAGGAAAATTGATTAATTGATTCTTTTACCTTAAAAAAAGTCAATTTATCTTTAAATAAACTTTTTTGAATAACCCCTATATTAAAAAACTAATCAAATGTGGAAATAATTAAAGTGTTTTCATCAGAAAAAAAAACTGATTTATAGGTTTTAACAGTGTGTTACAAAAATGGAATACATATTAAAGTCAATAGAGTGACTAGGTATATTTTGGAAGGATTAAATGTTTTTACTGATACAATAGCATTCTGCTGTTAAAAGTATATCTACATATATCTTTAGTTACCAGCAGAAGAATCTAATCTAAGAGCTACTTCAGTAGTTCATAATATGGTCATTCTAAAAAAAAATAAGAAATGAGAAAATAGGGCAAAAAACTAATTTTTTAAAGTGCATCAGAACTTATCAACATTATAAACAAAGCTTTTGGGACTTATTCAAAACAAAAAAAGTTATCTTTGAATCATAAAATATTTAAATAGCAATAGGCAAAAATCATCATTCTCCACAACCCATTCCTAAAATATATATATCACACCACAAGATCAGTGAGGCAGGCTGTCTGCAGCTAACACATAACTACATGAATTCAGATTTTGCACCGCATGTTCAAAGAATTTAAAGGTAGGTCGATGATTTCTAATGAGGCTTTTTCTGTGAAAAAATTTTTGGCCAGCTGTGCAGTGTGTTTGATAATTTATCACAAAAGATATAAGCATACTAAGCACATAACTAGGCAAACAGAAAACTTAATTACATTGTAAATGTAAATTAAGTACCTGAATATATTAGAATATATATGTTATAAAACTTGAAATCAGGAGATATTTTATGAGCTTTTCTTCTTTTTTTCCATTTCATATAAGTGTTCATTCTGGGAAATAGCTAACAAAAATGTAAGGACCTTCTGTCTAATGTTTACTATTCTTCTGTGTAGAATGTCTGTTGTCTCCACAGCCTCTTCAACCCTCCCATATTGAACAAGAGTTTTTTTTTTTTTTCCACCTTCATAACCCATACCATCCCCCTGGTATTTGGCCCCCCACCAAATTCCTGACAGTACTATCTCAAAAGTACCTCTGGATCTTCCTATTTTGTTCCATTTCTATTGATTCATCATTCAATATAAACCACCATACACTCTCACCTAGATTGCTACTAGAGTTTCTCAATTTGTTTATCCATAATCAATTCTCCATATAGCATCCAGAATGGATTTTTTATAAAGGTGTTTTAAGATATAATATCCTCTGGTGCTCAAAAGTCAGGGTAAAACTGCCATTCTGGTCGATATATAGAACATACTTAGTACTTAAAAGGATTTCCCTATACCACAGTCTTATCAAACATCCCAAGGTAAGCACTACTCTGACTTCTACCACAATAAATGAATTTCGCCTGTTCTTGAAATCTGTGCAAATAGAATTATGTTGCATGTATCTTTTTGTACCTTTTTGCATCTTTCATCTTCGCTCATTATTAGGTACATGAAGCCTATCAATGTTGCTATGTGTAGAGTTCTCTTTTCTTATTTCTATATAGTTTTCCTAGATAGTTTTTACAATTAAATTATCCATTTCATTCTAAAAAAAAAAAAATTTGGATCATATCCAGTTTGGGGCAATTTTGAATAAAGATGTTATGGTGATTCTTCGTACAAGTTTGTTAGTGGATATTGTCATTCATTTTTGAGGCATCCATACCTAGGACTGAAATTGCTATGTGATAGGATAGAAATCGTATAATCTTTATTGAATACCATCAAAACATTTTCCAAAATTATTTTGCTCATTTATGTTCCCACTAACAAAGAGAGTTCTTATTGCTCTTTACATTTACACTTAACAGTATTAGACATATTTAATACATGATAGTGAGTGATTGGTACCTCACTGCAGTCTTACTTACATATTCTAACTCTGGATATTGAATACTTTTTCCTATGCTAAATAACTATTTGTAAACATGTTTTTCTGAAGTTTACCCACTTTTGTTGGATTTTCTGTCTTCCTATTGATTGATTGATTCCTAAAAATATTATAAAAAGAAGTTGTTTGCAGGTTTTAGATTGATAACTAGGTAACAAATATAATCAAATTAAATATGGACATATGTGCATATGCATATTAATATATGTGCAAATATTGTCATAAGCTTGATTTATCAATCTTATAAGTATCCTTTTATGAAGAAAAATTCTTAATCTTCATCATCATAATCTTCCTCCAGTCCCCATTTTCTTTGTTTGAAAGTATGAATAAATAAATTTAATATAAACAAGTCTATTTCAAATATTGTTGCTTTTCTTAAGAAACTAGAAAGAAACAAAACAAAAGGATGTTTTTTCAGGAAAGAAAAAGCATATATTGTTATTTGTGATTTTATTCTTTAAATTATTTACTAACCAAGGATTACTCCACAATGTAGATAAAACACTTCATACTATGTAAAAAAATCATATTTCTGAAAAATTTAATGTTTAAATATGAAATATTTTTAAATTGTGTGAGTATATATTAATATAGGTTGAGATGTGTTTTCTATGCTATTTTCCCTCCAATAATTGAATAAATATGTATAAGTGATTACTACCTTAATTGTGTAATAAAATAATTAAAATCATTTTGTAGACTCACATCAGTTCAAAAATTACTGTGCTTTTTATATATCCAAATATCATTAGCTTTTGGTAGAGAAACAAAGGGTAACTCCATTTTTCCTTGAACACATGCTGAACTTCACAATGGACCATTTCCTGTCATCCACAATGGAGAAGTTTACTGTGAACAAGTAACATTAGTCAAATAATCCACGAATTTATAAATAATGTTTGAAGCATTAAATTATTTGGAAAAACAGTTCTTCAGTATATCAAAACAGAGATAAATAGACTAATATTTCTTCTGAAAGATTTTTTGTTCTTTGTCAAAATTTGGTATTGTTTCAATAGTTTTTGTTTGGCATTCTTTTGTATTAACAAAATCTGGAAATATGAGATACTTTTTTAAACTCCCTTAAATATACTGATGAATTTCATCATTGTTGAATTTTAATACAACAATTTTAATAAATTATCCAAACTTCAAAATATACTATGGTAATTATGTATGTGAATAATTGAAAAATCCTGCCTTTGGCCCAGGGACCGATCCTGGAGACCCGGGATCGAATCCCACATCAGGCTCCCGGTGCATGGAGCCTGCTTCTCCCTCTGCCTATGTCTCTGCCTCTCTCTCTCTCTCTCTCTCTCTCTCTCTTTCTCTATCATAAAATAAATAAAAATTAAAAAATAAAAATAAAAAATAAAATGGGATTTGGCATATCTAACAAAACTATATATGAATTTATGCCTTGAAGTTTAATCATTCTTCTAGTAATTAACTCTGGAGATACAGTCTACCAAACATATACACACACACATACACACACACGGACACACATGTTTATCATCAATGAAAGTATAACTTACAATTTGAATATTGGTAGCATCTTAAATACTCATTATAGAAATCCTTTTAATGAAACTATGAAACATCTATACAATAGAGAAATATATAGTCATAAAAACAATGAGAAATCTGATGAGATATCAAGGATATATTGGTAAGAAAAAAATAGCAAGATGGTTATGTATAAAAATGTATATATAATATGCAATACAAAATCTCTTGTTTAAGAAAGGAGAGAAAATAGGGGCACCTGGGTGGCTCAGTGGTTGAGCATCTGCCTTTGGCTCAGGTCTTGATCCCTGAATCCTGGGATTGAGTTTCTCCCTCTGTATATGTCTCTACCTCTCTCTGTGTGTCTCTCAGGAATAAGTAAATAAAATCTTTAAAGAAAAATGAAAGGAGAGAAAATAAAACTATATTTTCAAAATGAAACATAAGAAAGATAAATTAGAATCAATGGAAATACTTAGCTATTAGGATGAGTGAAGATTGGATAGACATGATGGTGATATCTATAGTTTTAATGTGGTTTATATTTATACATACTTTTGTTTTGATCATGATCCTATTTTACATGTGAGATAATAAAACTAAATTAAAAATTAAATTAGTAAAATTAAATAAAAATTGTGATAAACTCTAAAATTGGGAAACAAATAATCTTACTCATTTGTTTCATACAAATGACTTCATACTAAATTAATAATGTAACTACACAGAAAAAAATATAATTCAAATAAAATCTGAATCCTGTGGTGTACCAGAGTAAACTTTGAATCTATCTTATGGAAAAAGAAATATGAAATATGAAATATATAATATCTTTCATGTTAACAGCTTTGTTTTTTATCATGGTATTACTGCAGTGTTTTGAAATTATTTTGATTATAGAACAAATGAAGCAATATATTGATATTTTAGGAAACCAAGTTTCTCACTTTGAGAAAAGAAAGTTACAATACTAGAAATGGGGATTATAAAGAAAAATGCTGTGATTTTTGTATTTGAATTAGAAATAGTGGTATGATTTCTCCAGGTTTTAAAAGTATATATTTCTAACTTTGTCCTCTGAAAGGATGAGATGCTGTAATACCTCAGTAACATGTATCACCTATATAATGTTTGCTATCTGAGATTCTTGACTAAAAGAAATCAAGACCCTTCGAATCCACGGCAATTCTATGCCAGGGACAGGGAAAATATAAGATGGATCTGGAGTACCTTGTTCTGTCAAGAAAGCAGATATGTTTGAAGACTATCAAAGATGTATAAATAATATAAGGAAATGCTTGAACTGGCTCCTAATTTTGAGGCAATTTGGCTTTTAGAAACATGTCATGTGGATTATATTAAAGAAAAAATCCATGAATTCACAGTGACATTTGAAAATTGGAAAAAGGGGGACTCTTTATAGAAGGATATTAGCTACTAAATTACAATGTAATTTTCAAAATTATCACTCCTCCAAATACTTCATATAACAAAGGAAATACAAAGACAGCGTTACAATAGAGAGCTCTGCGAGATACCACTTTAATCAAATATTGGAATTTAACAATACCAATAATAAGATAAAGTGACATAGTTTGCCTCCTAATGTGATGCATTGGAAAGTAAATAATATCACTTTAGCAGCATTGATAGGGAAATGAACAAAAAAGTCTAACCAGAATCTCAGATTCTAATTGTGACATTCTACAAAACAGTTGGTCTCTTAAAATATCAGTGTCATTGGGACACATGGGTGGCTCAGTGATTGAGCATCTGCCTTTGGCTCAGGCCTGATCCTGGTGTCCTGGAATCGAGTCCTGCATCGGGCTCCCTGCATGGAGCCTGCTTTTCCTTCTGTCAATGTCTCTTCCTTTCTCTCTCTCTCTCTCTGTGTGTCTCATGAATAAATAAATAAAACCTTTAAAAAAATCAGTGTCATTAAAGACACACACACATATATATACACACTCAGTGAGACACTTCAAGCATTTCTATATTAAAGGATATGAAAGAGACATGACAAGTAAATGCAGTGACCTTACAGATCTAGGATGAGAAAATAAAAACCATGCATATTTCTTTTTTAGGACCATTAAAGATAAATGAATAAGAATTTTTAAGATGATTAAAATAAATTGAATAAAATGTGCAAGGCCAATGATTATGACATATAGGAGTAATATAAATTATATGAAATATATAATTTAAAGTATTTCTTAATATGTAGATGACAATGTTTCTAAAGCGGTTTAGAAGATAGATCAGTTGATTTCTATTTATTTCCTTCTTGTTAGCATGCATATATTTATTGAAAATGAAAATAAAGTTGTCTATATTGAAGTTTTCATAACTAACTATATTTGTTTCTAAATTGCTTAAGAGTGCTAGTAAAATTTAATAACACAAAAGCTAGATTTATCTATATTTTCATGAATTAGTCAAGATGTGGGAATTTCTAGACTCAAACCCTTCTAGGGAAAATACAAATAAGTGCTCTAAAGGGAAACAAATAAATTAATAAAAATCAGAAAAACAATTGCAATTTACTTTTATGTTACAGAATGAGAATGGTGTATATATAAAAAAAGATTTTCCCTTTAAATTAATATACTTTACTACAGCACAGTATATTCATCTTGACTAACATAACATTTTATAATCTTTAGAGAAAATGAAACAAATGATGATATACCAGGTACTAGAAATAAATAAATTTAACAATGTTACTTTGCATTAATAAAATAAAATAATATTTCTCAAAATAAACATTTGTATTTATTTCTCTCAATTCCAATATGTATCTTAAAAACAAAAGGCAAAAACTGAAGACCAGAAATAGAAAGAGAAAGAGAAAATGGGATCTTGGCTATTTGAAATGTATACAAGATTAAGTAAGATGGAGAGTAAAGCTCTTATTTTCAAATAACACCATATTTTGTTTCCCAAAGACTTCTATTTAATGTGAAATAGTGCCCAGAGTTATATAAATAAATTTGAATCTGATATTAAAAATA
Organism: Vulpes lagopus; assembly: GCF_018345385.1. Lineage (NCBI taxonomy): Eukaryota > Metazoa > Chordata > Mammalia > Carnivora > Canidae > Vulpes > Vulpes lagopus. The sequence continues at coordinate 76,376,838 of NC_054835.1, read as the reverse complement.
CCAATTTAAGGCAATATAGTATGCCATAAGATTTCAAATCAGATGGAAATTGAATTAATTATAATTTTCACTTGGAATATTAGAAAGAGTTTAAATATATTTAATGTTAAATAAGAATATATGAAAGTATATACAGGTGTATGTATTTGATTTTAGACCTCATTTTCAAGTGGCCTGAACTATTCCAAGCCCTAGGAATATCTCTCTTAAAATGTTTGTTCCTCTTTTACCTGGAGAATTGCACCCATAGATCTATAATATCAACTTCCTTATAATGTTTCTGTGATTAACTTTAAAAAATTGATTACTCTAGCTACTAATCATAATATTTGAAAATATTTTTATTATCATTTAATACTATCTTACATTGTTCACTTTAGCTACATGTCCAGAAAAGAAATTTATAGACTGACAATTAAAAACGATGAGTTACTGGTTATATACACAATTATGATAAGGTAACATTTACAAGTAAATCATCAGGCCAAGAACTCTTTCATCTGAGCATATCACTAATCTGGGTCCTCAATCCAGTGTCAATCAAACATTCTATTGGATTTTAGTCAATTTATTTCCTGAAGATACAGCGACCTCTAATTAACCATGTCAGAGCCAATAGCCCCTAGATGCAATACATTTCCAATTAGTTACAAAATATTATAAAGATATAACTTATGATATTTCAGTTCTCTATTGCTTTCTACGCTTCCAACATGAGTTACTAAAATTTCTCAAATATTTACAGTAGCCCTTAATGGACCTTAATCAATCATCAAGGACAGTATGTAGATGGCAAGTCTCAGGGTCCAAACTTAATGTTAAATTACAGTATTAGGAATGGAATTTGTTTGCATGTGTATGTTGTTTGTATGCACACACAGAAGCATCCTTGAATGGACATCTGTTAGGTACTAACCAGATCTTTGTCAAACATAAATGACACTATTTTACAATATATCATGCTTTTCTTCCCCATGATAGTATGGATGTTAAAAAAGTAGAAATTGTATATTCTTCATTTTATATTTAATGATTATTATAGTCACCAAAAAATTAGTGAAAAATGAATAACGTATTTCAGCATTATTAACTATTATAGTTAATTAAGAATATAAAAATAAGTAAAATGGTATAGAGATAGAAAACTAATAATATTGTGATATATGTCATTAAAGAGAGCCACACAGAGAATATATTATTTATTTTAAAACCCCCTCTAAGAAACTTGGCAATCTAATGAATATTTATTGTTAACAAGGTACTAGTGTCAACTTTTTTTTTTAAGATTTTATTTATTTATTTATTTGAGATAGAGAGAGAGTGTACAAGTTGGGGAGAGGAGCAGAGAGAAAGGGAGAAGCAAGCTCTCCACTGAGCAGGGAGCCCGATGCAGCCTTGATTCTAGGACCCTGGGATCATGACCTTAGCTGAAGGCAGATGCTTAACCTACTGAGCCACCTAGGTGCCCCAGAGTGATCTACTTTAAAAACATAACTAAATTTTTCAAGTGAAGATACTAACACTCAGAATACTTAAGAAAGTGCTTAAGATACATCGGTTAAAAATTGCCACATCAGAATTGCCACATAGGTCTTCTATCTCTGCAACCCTAAACTTCAAGACAGAACATCTTAAGGTCTAGCTGGTTAAAGTGAATGCATTAGCAAACAACTACTGAATGTAGATACACTATTGATAGAAATAAACATTAATTGCTAAGAATAAAATGTTAATATCAATCATCAGGACATTAAAAATCAAGTTTATATAATAGGGACAAAGGCATAAGTACCACAATAATATCCAAGGACTACATTAAAATAAGACACAGTCAATTTATTTTTAGTGTACTATCTAAGAAGGAAGGAAATTATTTAGTGGGGTTTTTTTTAGGAGGGGTGATATTTCAATATACATATAAAACATCATGACACGAACACTGAAACTTAAAGATTCAGTTAATTAGAAAAATATATTTAATTTGAATACCTCATTTTATGCTGGAAGCCTATAGTATGACAAGTTAATTTATCTTTCTTTTTTTTAAGATTATATTTATTTATTCATAAGAGACACAGAGATAGAGAGAGAGAGAGGCAGAGACACAGGCAGAGGGAGAAGCAGGCTCAATGCAGGGAGCCTGACATGGGACTCGATCCTGGGTCTCCAGGATCACACCCCAGGGTGCAGGTGGCGCTAAACCGCTGCGCCAAAAAAACTTTTGATCATGTTTTATATAAACATAGCCAAATTCTATCCCATAATGCAAAATTTGAGATATTGAGGAATAACATTTATAATATTTTTAAAGATTTTCATATCCAAAATTTGTAAACATTTTTGCAGACAGTGTTAGTTTAATTCATCACTTGGTTACCAATCCTGAGACTTTCTGCTGGCAACAGTTATCAGCATATTTTAGGTATCATTCAGTGGTTCCAAGAGATAGCTGTATTGAGAATTGGTTTAGTTTGATACTGTAGGCCATGGGAAGTCTGGTATACCCCATCAGAGCTCTGTTACTGGAAGATTACTCTTGAATAATTTTCAAGGGTAGTGTTCTGTCTGTCTGTTTGTTCTGATGAGAAGACTACTCTATTGAGATTAGATTGTAATATTGAGAGCTTACATTAGGGTATTGGTCAAGTGGATGGAGATATAAAACATGCATAGAATAGATGGGCTTACGCAGCAGGTTAAATGAAAAGTAAGTATGGACTTGATGGGAGGAATAAACACTGAGGAGTCAAAAACAACAGTGGGAATACCGCAGTGCTATTAATCAATTATTAGGAATAATTAATCCAGTAATTAACAGGAAACACATGGTGAAACAAGTTTGTAGAGTAAGATTAGTTGAGGTTTGAATGTTTAAGTTAATGGCACATACACTATATATTTTGTAATAATGAACTGCAGTCTATTTTATCAATAAAAACAAATTCAAATCAAGACAAAAGTGACAGGATAAAGGTATGGATGTTTTCATTAAGTAACTTTGTTCATCAAAGATTGACATTCATTGTAATATTTCAGAGCGGTAGATAGTAGGACTGGAAGTCATTAAAATACATAATCAAAAAAAAAATACATAATCAAGTTTTAGTGAGGATAAAACAAGGCAAATCTTATTAGTGAAGTCAATCTTTTTTGGTATAACCTTAAAACATTTTCTTTAGAATTGTTCAGGTTTCTCAATGAGTATTATTTTAACTTTATGACTTTGATTCTTTAAAGGGAAGCTTTCTTCTAATAATTACTTCCAGTGTAGGTAAATTTAAATAATTGTTCACCAAAGCAATTAAATCTGCCAGGAATGCAAGCATACACACACTTTTATTGGTCAGAATGCAATCGTTGAGGGTGTGCTGAGACCTATGCAGGTCAAATTCAAGGAAAAGTGTATCAGTCTTTCAAAATTTGATTAACTTAAAAATGCAAAAAGTTTTATTTCATGCTTTTAAGAGCTTTCTTGGAATGAGTTTGCTCTGATCTGCTAGTCTAAAAACAGCCTAAAGCCCCAGTAAAGGAGGTTTGGATTATACATTTTCAAAATCTAAACTAAAAGCAATAATAGTTTATAAACTTTTAGAAAAAACAGCAATATAAACGAAAAGTTCTTTTTTCCAATCTATCTCATTGCCCCTAATTTTGCTGGATATTGCTAAATGTTTAATAACTGGAAAAATGGCCACAATAATAAATACTGTTCAATTACAAGAAATTTCTTCAGTTTCCTTTAAAATCCACAGAATCCATTACAATTTTCATATTTTATGCCCTTTAATATTTTTAAAAGTTTAAACTTAATACCACTTACCCAATTTTCTTTTGATCATGAAAATTTTCCTCACATTTTTAATAATAATTTACACTAGTTCTCTTTGTTTTCTACAGTTTCAACATTTTGCTAAATGTTATTTATAAACAAGGTTAGTCAGGCAAAGCGGAAAAGTAGAAATCTTTTTTTTTAAACTTTAATGCAGGGCACCTGGATAGCTCAGTCGTTTAAGTGTCTGCCTTCAGCTCAGGTTATGATCCTAGGGTTCTGGGATCCAGCCCCAAGTGGAGGTCCCTGCTCAGTGGGGATAGCCTGCTTCTCCATCTTCTTCTGCAGTTCCTCCTGCTTGCTCTCTCTCTCTGCCAAGTAAATAAATAAAATCTTTTTTAAAAAATAAATAAAAATTAAAACTTTAATGCAATTATTGTTAAGACATAAAATAATTGTCACATATCCAATGGGATTTTCCACTACCATAGTTCCCTTTGCTTTATTGAAGTCTTTAATATACCTGAATATTCCACTTTTCCTGACATCTTCAGGATTCCAGCTTTCCTCATGTCCTTCCATGTTCTCTACTAATGACTCTCTTCCTCTAATACCTCCAAATGGGACTACCCATATATTTTGTGTATATATCATGTTATTATGTGTCTTAGATGTCTATTACTAAATGTATTAATAGGTATGTCTTAAAATATCTACATCCCCATTCTTCATTTCGCTAATGAGCACCCAATATATACATACAAATACTTTCCACTTAATTGATTTGGCTGTCCAAATGTATTTAAAACCACCATGGTTAAAACTGTTCTCCTTATTCTTTAAAAGTAGTTATGTCCATGTGTCTAACCATCATATCCCCTTTGAATTTTCTTTCCCACTACTCTCACATATGCAGTCTTGTATCAAAATCTGAAAGTTCTGGGGATCCCCAGGTGGCTCAGTGGTTTGGCGCCTGCCTTTGGCCCAGGGCACGATCCTGGAGTCCCAGGATCGAGTCCCGTGTCAGGTTCCTGGCATGGAGCCTGCTTCTCCCTCCTCCTGTGTCTCTGCTTCTCTCTCTCTCTCTAGGTCTATCATAAATAAACAAACAAACAAACAAACAAATAAATCTTTAAAAAAAATCTGAAAGTTCTACTCTTCCATCACTCACATTTATCACTTCTTTTGTGGTTTAATTCTGTTTTTAAGGCCTTAAGCTCTTTACATATGCATAATTATAGTAATATTTTATATATTGTATTGGACTCCATTTTAATTTATCAGAAATGACAGTCCTGGATCAGTCTTCATTAAATATCATTTTCATTACAATTACTACCCATTTTCATGTGATCAGTTTTCAGTCATTGTGAACTATAAGATTAAATTCTTTATAATCTAGTACTTAAATTGGGCCACAATCTTATCTCAAACTTTCTGTCTCACTATACTTTATTTAGTCAACTATTTTTGAACATTATCCTTCTGATACTACCATTAAAGTGCCATGTACTCTTTCCTGATCACTTCTCATCAACATAATTTTAAACAAGTGGTGATCTAAAAATGATCTGGAACAGTAAATGTTTTGATTTTTAAAAAGTTTAATAGCTTTATGTTTACTTTTGCTAGTAAGCATTAATTGGTCAACTTATGAAAAGTGGAGGTTACACTAGCCAAGATTCTTATAGCCATGGACCAGAATCATTGACCCAACACCACTGTGCCCATCTGAGATCTCCTGAGGCTGTCTTACTTGAGGGACAAAGTAAATTTTCATTTCATTCATTACACCTATATATTTAAATAAAAAATATAGGTTATTAATAATAAATAAAGGGTAAAAAAATCTTGTTAGGGGCACTTAGGTGGCTCAGTTGGTTAAGTGATTGCCTTCCGCTGAGGTCATGATCCCAGGGTCTTAGAATTGAGTCTTGCATCAGACTCCCTGCTCTGTGGGGAGCATGCCTTTCCCTCTCCTGTTCCCCAAATCTTTAAAGAAAGTTAAGAGTATAGATACTTCTTTTCTCAAATACATTGTGACATAAAGAAGAATACCAATATAGAATTAAAAATCATTAGAAATCAGTAACAAATTAGAACAAATATGTGAATCCAAGATAGGAATGTACCACAGTTTTTCTATAGTGAATTCATTTTATTCTTCAACATTAATTTGGACATGACAGCTATTTGAAATAGATAATAGTTTAATTTGGCAACTACTGTAGATAGTCCTGCATCTCTATTTATATGAATTGACATTCTTAAGTCCTAGTAGTATCAGGAAAAAAAAAATCCCCTACCTGTTGGAAAAATAAAGATTCAAAAACTATCAATCATACAGAGAACAACATGCTATATAATTATTTTATTTTTAGAAATTGAAATTTAAGCAATAGTCATAAATCTAGAAATGTGAAAAAACAGTTGTCATTAAAGACTAATTTTAGCAACGGATTTTAGCAAACAAAATTGTTGGAAGTGTCACATCAGGAATATAAACTGCATTTAGCTTGAATGCTATGACTGACTGCTTAACATAGATCGTGGGAAAGCAGTGTTGAAACCAGATTTTAGAGAAATCTCAATCCATGGGAATTGAAGAAAAGAAAAAAAATAAAATTCATATTAGTTTTCTACTATTGTATGGATATTTATTTATTTACTTACAGCAAGCTTATGAGAGTCCCACTCAGTTAAAAATTAACTTAGGCTGGGCATGAAATATTTATTTAGACGAGATATGTTGAAAGTGATTCTTACCCTTGCTTCTAATTTAGAAATCTATCCGTGATACTTCAACAAATTCCTAACTTTAATACACTGAAAAGGAATTAATTATATGTCCTTAAAACACCATTACTTGTTCTTATTTTTAATCTAGTTAGGTGCAAAGTAAACATTTTTTCTTATATCTTTTTTTAAAGATTTTATTTATTCATTAATGAGAGACACACAGAGAGAGAGAGGCAGAAACATAGGCAAAGGGAGAAGAAGGCTTCCTACTGGGAGCTAGATGTGAGACTCGATCCCAGGACCCTGGGATCACGCCCTGAACCAAAGGCAGATGCTCAACCACTGAGCCACCAGGCATCCAAAGTTCCTTTATTTTGATGTGAACTTGGCTATGCCTGTAAACAGATATTTCTTACACTTTACTCAGAATATTTTCACTGTTTTTTTTTTAAGATTTTATGTATTCATACATGAGAAACACAGAGAGAGAGGGGCGGAGACATAGGCAAAGGGAGAAGCAGGCTCCCTGCAGGGAGCCCGATGTGGGACTTGATCCCAGGACCTTAGGATCATGACCTGAGCCAAAGGCAGATGCTCAACTGCTGAGCCACCTAGGCGTCCCTTTTTCTTACATCTTAATCTCGGACAAATTTAAAAACAAAAGCAGTGGTCTTCACTGACCCTGGGGAGCAGGGTGGAAACAAACCATAGATATAATTTTCATTGAAAAATAATATTATCATTTTAGAGAGGTGAAAAGAAACATTTCATTAGTATAATGCTGAATAGTAAATACACCTGGTTTGGTTTTAAATATAGTTAACATCTTCCTGTTACATACAAAAGTTATGGGATATTCATAATATAGAGTTACTTAAGTTCCTAAAGAGTTTCCTATAATCAATTATGTAGCATAAATGTCTATTTAGTGTTTACCTTTACAGTCAGAAACATGAGGGACCCTGCCCTTTAGGACTGAGCTGGTTGAGAAAGATCTCTCAATATTCTATATCCTTATTTGTAAAACAAGGATTTTATTAGCAGCTCCTTCAAATACAATTGTTATATGAAATATTGTATGCAATAGCGCTTAGAGTACAAAACCTCTTTCCTCTAGTTCGTTTTTTGTACAAAAATAGTTTTTGAATAAATGTCTTAATTCTTCAAGTCAAATCAAATTACTAAAAAATTGTTATTTCATGAGAATATTTTTTTTTCTAAATTAGATTCCCCACCTTTTTTCCTTTGATATCTTCCTTCATTTCAAAACAATAGTAAAAATTATTTATTCTGCACAATTTTTTATTGGAAATTTCATGGAATAGACATTACTATTGCATAGAAAGTTTAGCAGTAAGGCCAGGGGAGACGTTTCTCGGGCTTTTCAGACTACTTTTAACAGATTAGGAAGAAGTAAACAAACAAAGCTGAATTTTAAAAATAAAAACAAACATCAAAGGCAAATTAAAGTGAACATGTAAGTAGGTACATTCTGACCAAAATAATAATAATAATAATTATTATTATTATTATTATTATTATTAATGAGTGTATGAAGTTAAGGAACTGTTTTTTTGCCCTCATTATTTGAAGTTCTGTCTCACAAATGTACCTTAATGAACTCAGCAGCCCATAGGTCAGGTTTCAAGCTTTCACACACACACCCACCAAGAAAAACCAAACAGTGAAATTGTAAAAAGAATTCTTTAAAATGTGAATGATAAGCAAAATTATACAACTTTTCTCCCTCAAGGCGATAATTAGTAATGGAAAAGAAGCTCATATAAAGATCTTCATCACAGCATTGTTCATCACAGAAAATAAATTTAAAATCCTATAAAATCAGAGAATACTAATTAAGTAATTATGACTCTTAAAATGGGATTGTATACAAATTTTAACAATTACTCTATATGGTTTTCATAAATATAGAGAATTAAGACTACATTTATTTATTTATTTTTTAAGATTTTATTTATTTATTCATGAGAGACACACAGAGAGAGAGAGAGAGAGAGAGAGAGAGGCAGAGACATAGGCAGAGGGACCCCAGGATCATGCCCTGGGCCTAAGGCAGGCGCTAAACTGCTTATCCACCCAGGGATCCCAAGGCTACATTTTAAATGAAACCCAGGTAGAAAGTGATATTTACTGTGAAGATATATTCAATCTCCCCAGTTATCATAAAACATACTCATCTCTAGCGAAAAAATGTTAAAAACTTGGAAAATTCAAAGTGATGGGGACAATATAGATAAATGGAAATGGCATGCACTGTTGGTGAGAAGATAAACTGGTGCAGCCATTTTAAAAATTAGAAACAGCAGCAAATAAAATTAAATACATTAAAATTCCATATATCAGTATATTATAATCTCAGTGTAACTCTCATACAGGCAAAGAAAGAAACTTGTATGAAGATTTTCTTCTCATAATTATGATATTAAGGAGTTGGTGGTATTCTAGGTGCTTAATACTTAATACATAAAATTAGTAACAGTTAAGTGAATCAAAGGAACATTATGCAGCTATTGGAGATAGTAAATTGGTGTTATAAGCAATAAAATAGGTAGGCCTTAAAAGACAAGTGTCTTTTTATAAAAAAGATTTTATTTATTTATTTATTAATGAGAGACACACAGAGAGAGAGGCAGAGATACAGGCAGAGGAAGAAGCAGGAAGCCCAATGGGGGACTCGATCTCAGGACTCCCCCAGGATTATACCCTGAGCCAAAGGCAGATGTCCAACCTCTAAGCCACCCAGGCATCCCAAGACAAGTGTGTTTTATAAAAGCAATAAATAGAATTGTATCTATGAAACTATAACATTTTTGTAAATTAAAAACACATTTGCACATAAAGCATTTCATATTTTCAAATATAACACATGTTGAATGACATATCTAATATACATGTCTCTCAAAATATAAAGAATTCCACTCTTCATTATAGATATTAATTTTTGTAGAAATAAATGTTACCTTCTGAAGAATAGCAGTTAAGAGAGATAAACATACCTTTTTGTTATAAGCCCTTGTTTTGTGGTGCACTGAAAGTTCATATACAATATATCTTCATCTACTATTTATCTATGCATGTGGCTTTAAACATCTTTTAACCACACTTAATTTCTGCTTTAACATTTTGAGTTGAATTTATGTTGCCTTAGTCTTGATATCACACATTTAATTCAGTTTGTAAATGTTGGGATTCTTGCCAATGCTGAGAACAATTAGGTTACTTAAACAAAGTGATAATTCCTAATTAATTCAATTAAATACTCATTTAAGTATACTTGACTTGGGGGAGTATAATGTTAAAAATCTATAGCTGGACTTGCAATCTGGCTGTGTGCCTAGAAACACTGAACTGTGATATTAGGTAGTCACATGAGTGACTGGGAACAAATGGTAAGAAATATTAAGCCATTGTGTCTAAGAGCAAAAAGCTTACATTGAGTAGCAGAGTTATAATTTTCTCTAACACAGAGTTTAAAAGCTTAAAAAACCTGTGAGGTGTAAAGACACAGTTGAGGTTTGGAGCTTGTTTTGCAGAATAAAATTTGTTGTAGATAATTATCACTGGGAATCCAACTTGGAGTTAAGAGATTTGCACATAGGGGCTACATGGGGTAATCCTTGGGGGTGACACTGGTGAAGGAATCTTAGAAAGTAGCAGAGGGGGTTCTGGAGTTGGCATGACCCTACACAGTTGTCCTGCTTGAGCCTAGGAGGCTAAATAGGCATCTATAACCAGTCATTGTAGCAGATTGTTTACCCCAGGGCATTTCTTGAAAAAGGACTCCTCTGGGTCCTGGTAGCAGCCATCATTTCCAGCACCTGGAGGACTGATTGCTGGAAATCTAGGAGGTGTAGTCTCTGAATACAAGTTTTTAAATCCTGTAGCACATTTTGAATATAACAATAGCTAAACAGCTACTTATGTTTTAAATTTAAAATATTTCAAATTTAAATTTTAGTTTTTTTCAAGCCAAGAATTTTTACCCTTTTTTGAACTTTCCACAACTCTTATAAAATAAAAATAATCACATTCAAATTTCTTTCATAAAGCAGTATACTTCAATATCTTCCTCAAAAATAGCCTAAGGGTGAATCTATTTCTGAACTCTCTAATCTAATTATTTGATCCACAGATCTATCCTCCCACCAATACCATGACTTAATTATGATACCCTTTCTCTAAGTGTCAAAAACAGGGGTATAATTCCTTTACACTTATTTTTCTTTTTCATATTGTATTGGCTATTCTAGATACTTTGCCTCTACATATACATATTTTAAAATTAGCTTTTTGGGCACCTGGGTGGGTCAGTTGGTTAAGCGTCTGCCTTTGGCTCAGGTCATGATTTCAGAATCCTGGATTTGAGCCCTGTGTTGGGTCTCTGTTCAGTATGTAGTTTGCTTCTCTCTCCCCCCCTACCCCTCCCTCACTAGTGCTCTCTCTCTCAAATAAATAAATAAAATCTTTTTAAAAATTAGCTTTTTTTAAAAAGATTTTATTTTTTTTATTTATTTATGAGAGACACAGAGAGAGAGAGAGAGGCAAAGACACAGGCAGAGGGAGAAGCAGGCCCCATGCAGGGATCCCGATGGGCCTTGATCCCAAGACTCCAGGATCGCGCCCTGGGGTGAAGGCAGGCGCTAAATTGCTGAGCCAACCAGGGCTCCCCAAAAATTAGCTTTTCATCTTAAAAATAGTCAATGAGTATTTTGAATGGGGTAACATTGAATTTATTGATCATTTGGGGGAATTGACATTTTAACAGTATTGAGACTTCCAATCTATAAATCCTTCTGTACTTCTCCATTTAATTTGTATTCTTTAATTTTCCTTCATGATATTCTGTAGCATTTAGTTTATAAGTGCAATACTTACATATACAATGTTTGCATATATAGGTAGTCAAAACTATGAATATTGAATATAGGTACCAAGAGCAGATAAAATTATTAATTTTAATGTGTTTCTATATCAACTTCTAAAAGGTCAATTATTTTTATCATTTGCTATTGCTTTAAAATTATGTAAGTAGTCTCATTTACATATCTTGTTCCTCAGATCAAATATTTGGAGTGGATAAGATGGCTGCCTTTTCTCCCTAGGTGGTCTTCACATGGGATTACATCCTCAAGGAAGATAGACATGTTTGTTTAAAAGGGTGGCAGTGTTCTAAGAGATTTACCAAGCTTATTTGCATTATGCTTTCTGATTTCCTATTGGTCAAAGTCATATAGCCAAGTCCTGAGTAATCTGGAAGAGAGCTACACAGGGCATGGACACCAGAAGACATGGTGTTATAACAAATTATGTCCAAATCTCAGTGGTTCACAACAGAAAAGTTATCTTCCTTATTCATATTATGTACTCATTATGGTATGGCTGTGGCTCTACTTCATGATAGCATCAGTCTTGGAATAGAATGGACAGAGGAGTTCCAATCTCAATTCACTCATATTTCATAAGCTCCAAGTAAGTCACTTGACCGTACCTATTTTAACATGAAAGGGATGTTTTATTCACCTTGCAGAGGGATAGCTCATCCCAAATATGCATACATAGTAACACTGTATAACACAGTTCATATTGTCCTTAACACTTCACAAGATCTAATTTATTAATGTTTAGCTATCTAGATGAAGTAAAATGGTATTGCACTCTGGTAATACTTTTTATTTATCTGATAAATAATATATGTAAGATGCTTTTTATAGATTGACTTGTCATTTATGTTTTCTTTGCCGTTAAATGTTGATTTATGCCTTTTGCCTTTTTATTAGGTTTGTGGGTTTTGCTTATAAATTCTTTATTATTTTTCATTATATTCTTAAAAAATGTATTATTGAACCAGAGTTGATACACAATGTTATATTAGCCTCAAGTGTACAATATAGTGATTCAACAATTCTATACCATTCCTCAATGCTCACCAGGATTAAGTGTAGTTGCCTTCTGTCACCATATAACACTATTACAATATTGTTGACTATATTCCCTATGCTGTAATTTTCCCTTCCATGATTTATTTTATAACCGGAAATGTGGGCCTGTTAATCCCCTTCACCTATTTCACTCATCTCCAACCCACCTCCTCTCTAACAACCATCATTCTGTTCTCTGAATTTAAGACTTTTTATTTGTTTTGTTTATTTAGATTCTACAACTAGGTGAAATAATATATATATCTTTCTCTGTCTGATTTATTTTACTTAGCATAATATCAAGATCCATCCACATTGTTGTTAATGACAAGGGCGTATTTTTATATATAAGTAATATTCCATTATTTATGTATATATCACATCTTTATCCATTCATCTATCAATGGATATATCTTGGCTATTGTCAATAATATTGCAATAAACATAGAGATGCATGTATCTTTTTGAATTGGTGTTTTCATATTTGTTGAGTAAATATCTAATGGTGGAATTACTGGATCAATTTTTTTTTCTTTGAGGAAACTCCATAGTGTTTTCCACCATGTTTCTGACAATTTACATTCCCATCTATGGTGATGATGACTTCCTTTTCTCCTCATCCTTGCCAACACTTGTTATTTTTTGTCTTTTTGATACTAGCAATTCTCACTTGTGTGAGGTAATATCTTATTGTGGTTTTGATTTGCATCCCTCTGATGATTAGTGATATTGAGCAAATTATTTAGGTATCAATTCTTTTTCAGGTATATGAGTTTCCAAATGTCTAGTATATCTACTTTACAACATATATTATTATTAAGCAATTCATTTGGATTAAGTTTATTATTATCTTTCATGGTTTGCACATTTGTGCCTTGTTATAGTATCTTTCTTTAACTGAATTTAATTTGTGGTAGATGGTTTGCAAAAATGATTACAATTATCCCTCTACCTGAATCCATGCACTTGCAATGTTACTTTGTAATGGCTCCCAACAAAAGGTTGAATATATATTCCCATTTCTGAAATCTGTGTTGTCTTAAGTTACTTTGCTTCTTTGAAAGAGAAACTATATGAGTTCCACATCAAGGCATAAGAGGCTTTGAGTTCTCTCATTTTCTTGGAATCCTGCCTTTCTGCCATATGAACAGTTTCAGGCTAAGTGCTATATGTTGAGAGACATGTAGCTTAGTCACTCCCAGTTGCCTCAATTAATATCTGAAGCAACCTTCAAAAGCAGAGCCATTCAGCACCAGTGCCTGATTGCAGATGCAGAGTTTAACTAAAATAAGAAGAAACAACCATTTGTGCCCAGCCCAAACGTCTGACCAAGAAAATCATAAACCAAATGCATGATTCTTGGTTGACACTACCAAGTCTTGCTTTGGTTTGTGATATCGTAAGAGCTGGCACCAGTTCCTAAAGACATTCTTCTGTAACTTCACATTAAAATTTTATAGATTGTCATTTTTCACTTAAGCTTTTAATTTAACGATTAGACACAAAATGTTGTGGGCAGGGTTGTGCAGAGATCTGGTTTCCTTCCCACATTCTCTACCCTCTGTCATTTAATCATTATGTGCATCATACTGCAGTGCCACGTTTGTGTTATACCATGAATGCATGTATTTCTGAGTCTATGTCTGGAACCTCCCCATTTTTCTGTGTGGATCAGTTTGTCTATCCTGAGTCCTTCTACATAGTCTTAATAAACATGATTATAAAATATTTGAAATCTAATAGAAAAATTTCCTTAACTCTGTATTCTTCTTCAGGATTATCTTGGTTATTATTAGATTTTGAATTGTGTCAAATCCATCCCAAAATTGTTGATATTATTTGTTTTAATTTCATCAGACTTATAAATTAATATGGGGAGAATTGCTATTTTTATGATACTTAATGGAGAACAGACACCTTTAAATATGATCTTCTGAACATCAATGAACATGATATACCTTTCTCAATAGTTAAGGTTCTTAAATTGTTTCTTTAAAACAATGTTTAAATGTTTCCATAGAGATCCTACAAGTATATTATTACATTTATCCTTCAAAAATTTTCTTTTTCTTATTGCTTTTTTAAGGTGTTATTCTTGTGAATTTATTTTCCATACAAATAGAAATATAATAATTAATTTAATGGTTTATTTTTATTTAACAAAATTTTTGATATATATCTTGTTAATTCTTTTTTTTTTTTTTTTTTTTATCTTTTTTTTTTATATTTTTTTTTATCTTTTTTTTTTTTATCTTGTTAATTCTAAGAATTTATTTCTACATTCTTTTGAATTTCCTAAGTACACAATCATATCGTTTGAAAATAATGAGACTTTTGTTTTATTATGATGACTATATTTATTTTTTTTATTTTTATTTATTTATGATAAACATAGAGAGAGAGAGAGAGGCAGAGACACAGGCAGAGGGAGAAGCAGGCTCCATGCAGGAAGCCCAACGTGGGACTCGATCCCGGGACTCCAGGATTATGCCCTGGGCCAAAGGCAGGCATGAAACGTTGAGCCACCCAGGGATCCCCGATGACTATAATTTATAAAATAATTTTGCCTTTCCAAAGTGACACTGACTGTTGATGTGATAGTAGTATTCCTTTTATTTGTAATGTAAGGGAAGGTTTTCAATGTTTCACTATTAAATATAATATTTGCTTTAACTATTTACATTTTCATTTGCCAGATTAAAGAGGTTCCCTTTTCAATCTTAATTATAAATGTTTAATGTGTAAGTCTTCAAATCAGTGCTAATACATAACATGTTGGATGGTAGATTTTAAAATAATCATAAATGTAACTTTCTATTTTCAATTTTCCTTCAGATTCTGTCATTTGGGAATTAACTTTTTACTTTTGATATCATAGATTTAAAAGCACAAATTTCAGGAGCCTGGATGGCTCAGTGGGTTAAGTTCTTGCTTTCAGCTCAGGTCATGATCTCACATCATGGGATCAAACCCCTTGCCTGGCTCTCTGTGCTCAGCTTAGAGTCTGCTTGTCCCTCTCTCTCTGCTCCTCCTCACTTGTGTGCAATCTCGTGCTTTCTCTCTCTTTCTCAAATAAGTAAATCTTTAAAAAAATAAAATCACAAATTTGAAAGCACAATAAGAAAATAATTAGAATCTATAAAATATTTGTTTGCATGCTCAGAAACGCATGCAAACACACACACACACACACACACACACACACATACACAAATATAGTGTTTCCCCCTGATGACTGCAATAAAAGTCCAAACAATATTTTTTTTTAGGTAGGTTGTAAAATCCAGTTTAGCTCTTGTAACACCAATGGCAATAGCAATGCAGAAGAAAAGGGGCTGTTAACTGGAAATAGATAAAACAATTTAAAAAAAAAGAAGTTTTCTCCCTCTATTTTCTGACATGTCTTTCAATCAATATTTGTTGGTAAAAGTGGTCAAATTCTGCTTTTTATACTAATTTTAGAGTACAAAGAAATATAACAATTTCTAAAGATAGTTTTTCTTAGACATTCATAGTCCAATCAATATGGAGGTATAGTTAGTAGTATGTATACTTCCATATATAAATAAAAATAATCAAGGGAGATTGTGAGTTGGTCAAGGTCACAAATATATTGCTATATTTTATGTTTATGATGTGAAATGTGCTTATCACATTTAAAATGTTTAGGAAATATTCTTTGTTGATTAATGAAAAGAATGATCTTTCCTGGTAATCTTCTACAGTGGAAGGAGAATAAATGTTGACCTCTCTGAACTCTGCTACAGATGTATGCATAATAGTGAACAGTCAGAAATCGAACTTATGCAGTGGAGATGCTGAGTCACAGCTAAAAAGTGATATATGAAACTCTTAATGGCCCTCAGCAAGACTATCTCTTTTTTCTTGTGCTGATAACCCAAAAGATGAAATGTAACTCACTGTGAAGGACAAAAATAAAGGTGTCAGATATGATATGTTAGTCCTGAAAATGAGGAAAAAGGGCACTTTTTTGAATATCATATTAATAAAAATGATTAATTCCTCTCATCCCTTCTCTACCATATCTAGAACGGTAATTTCAATGCATACAAATTCAGAGGTTTTGGGTGATGTCACTCATTTTTCTTCACAAAATGTATGCAATGTAACTGAGTTATTCAGTTTTGGAGGCACTAATGACTCACTGAATTGTATTTTATTTGCAAATGGTATTGCCATCACTAAAAGAAACAGTGACAACCTAAATTTTTGTTCATCATAGCTACTGCATATGACCAACTGACAAAGAAAAATTAACTCATTTTGTGACCTTGGGTAAAGCATTCTTCCCTCTGTAAAATATTTTATAGTTTCCAAATTTGAGGAAAATATATAAAGTTATACAAAAATTGATAAAGTTTTAGGCAATGTTCCATAAATGTACTTATGTCATGTAATAACAGCAGTAGATTAATAGATTAGAGCTATCACATGAGAATGCTAATTTACCACAGTCAATGCTAAAGCAGTGTTTCTCCTAAACAACAAAATAGCTTAAAACACAGTGAAAAGGGGATTCTGAAAGTCTCTCACATGAAATTGTCTTTTTCTCTCTACAGTAAAAACACACTCTTCTGAGTCAAACAATTTGAGTCAGAGGCATATGAAGTCTTGAGTTCTAGGTAAAAAGGAGCTATTAATTTGTAATAAATAGCTCCATCAGTTTTTTTTGAGCAGTTGCCTGGAAAACAGTTTAGAGAGGTTTGCCTCTTGTCTAGGCCCAATTGAAAATTTAACAATATTTAACAGTAATAGTAAGGAGCTTCACTAAGCTACAAAAATGAGTTGAGAATGTAGCCGAATCTTCTCTCTTGGAAAATACATGGAACAGAGAGAGATGGGAATATTCCTTTATGTACATACATCGGGAAAATACAGTCTACCTTATCCTTCTGGTCATTGGATTTCTACCACTGCAAGAGCATCACAACTTTAATTAAAGTTAAAGCTCAACACATAGGCAAAGGAGAGTAACAGAAATTGAAAAGGAGACCGAACAAAAAAAAAAAAAAAAGAGAGATAGTAATACTAGTCTACACAAATACCTATTACAAATGTATGACAATGGAAAACCTATCTGTAATGTGGATAATAAGTGATGTATTCTTATACATTGAAAAGAGAAAGACATATGTAACAGAACAGAATCATCAATTGATACTCAGAGGAAATTCACTGAAAAAAAAAAAAAATCCAAATCATTAAAGAGTAGTATTCAGAGAAATGGAAAGAAAGATAATAAATTTTGACTCATTATCATCTTTCTAAAAATATTTTACATCTATCAAATTGTTACATTTTACATGTGTCAAATTAAAAAAAAAAGTAAGCATTACTGTTTTTGGAAATTCATAGAAAATGACTCATGTTGCTTATAAAAATGTGAATTGTTTTTAAGACAAGCAAAAAGATAGCACAAAATAAAATTTAATTATTAAAATTAAGAAAAATAAATTTTAAATTAAAATAATTTATCTGTCAAAGATACATCCTATACCAGGATATCTACTCCATAGAAATAAAACAGCAGGGGATCCCTGGGTGGCTCAGCAGTTTAGTGCCTGCCTTTGGCCCGGGGCGCGATCCTGGAGTCCTGAGATCGAGTCCCAGGTCGGCTCCTGGCGTGGAGCCTGCCTCTCCCTCCTCCTGTGTCTCTGCCTCTTTCTCTCTCTCTCTCTCTCTCTCTCTCTCTCTCTCTATGTCTAGCATGAATAAATAAATAAATTTTAAAAAGAAAGAAAGAAAAGAAATAAAACATCATTGTATAGTGACATATGTATGAAAAGTCTAATTGTAAGCATTTTTAGTGGATGGAAAAAGTGGAAATGAAGTGACTACTATATGAAGTTTAACTGAGTAAATTGTGATATATCTTCATTGTGAAGTATTACTCAGTCATTAAAAATAATTAATTCCACATAGACCAGTAGACTTGGAAGTATTTTCACAAAATATTATACAATGAGACTAACAAAAAAGATTGTGAAAATGATTCCACTTAAAAGACATAGGTAGTTAAAAATTCTATGTATTGTCTATATAGTTAAAATATATTTATGGATGCTCCTTACTAGTTTATATGAGTTATTTGGTGGAATATTGGTTAGATAAATGGACAGGAGTTAGCAAAGAAGAAAAAAAGGAAAAAAAATGTATTATACAAAAAATTAGCAAGTTTGGTATTTAAATTTATGTTAAATATGTATATTTAAAAAACAATTACACAGCAGATGGCTTTGAGATAGCTCATTTTTAAATATTTGCCGACATTTAATTAGGCAAATGTGGTGAAATGGCATTTTAAAATTCCCAGTACACTTAAAGAATAAGCAAAAAAACTGTTTTTGATAACCAGTGGGGCAGCAAAGATAGAAAGTGTGATTCCACTTTGACTACCTAAGTGGAACTGACCAAAGGTGAAATACATTCTCAGAATTTACACCGTAGTCCACATTTTTTTTTTTCAAAATCACTAGGCATCATTTATGTGAACTGTAGTCGAATTACAAAGTTATAGACTACTGAGATCCAAGTCATCATGAGGCTAGGAATCCAATCCTTAGGGAAAATTAAAAATTAAGAGAAAGACACAAGACAGATGGTAAGGAAAGAAAAGGGAAACATGGAATTTTGTTTAGGTCACCTCTGAAACCTGCATTTTTAGAGACTAAACCACTTCTCAAAAAAAGGAATCCCTAGTTACGGTAACTCAAGCTAAAATATGGGCCTGGCATATGGTAAAGATAACATTGTCTTAGAGAAAGATCTTGAAAGATTTGATATATAATCAGAAAGATGAGAAAGGGAGAGAGGAAAGGGGAAGAAGGAGGAGAAGAAAGAAGAGAGAAGAGAAAAGTTGAAAGAAAGAAATTTCTATGGTGGTATTTAAGGTCAAAGTTCTGGAAAATCAGAGTAAAAATGGACTGGTAATCTGAGACACAAGGTCTCCTTGGCAACAGTTTCTTTGTTAAATATAAAACCTGGGCAGCCCGGATGACCCATGGGTTTGGCACCACCCTCAGCCTGGGGTATGATCCTGGAGACCCGGGATTGAGTCCCACGTCAGGCTCCCTGCATGGAGCCTGCTTCTCCCTCTGCCTGCGTCTCTGCCTCTCTCTGTGTGTGCCTGTCATGAATAAATAAATAAAATCTTTTAAAAAACTAAAACCTAACACCAGAGTCTAAATTATGATATTTTTAGTAAAAAAACAAACATACAAACAAGTCCCTACCTTTGGGGTTAGGGACTAACAAATCCTTTCTGTTAAGTTTAAAAATGTACAATTAAGCAAGATATACCTAACAGTTTTCCTAGATTTGAAAAAGTTTTCAGAAAGGGAGACAAAACATGAAAGACTCCTAACTTTAAAAAAAAAAAAAAGAAAAAAAGAAAAAGTTTTAATAATATATTTGGATGTGTTTGGGTTGTCCAAGGGTTGAACTTCCAGTTAGATTGGAAATAGAAGAGGAAGCCAAATGCACTGAGGAGCCCTTTAAAGGAGAGACAAAGATATAAATGCTCTTTTAATACAAATTTATGTAACTTACACTGAAAATAAATGCTGACATATATTTAGTACGTATGTGCAAGGTGTCATTCTAATACATTTATTTATATTATGTCATTTTATCTTGTCATATCCCTAAGATGTAGGTACTATAATCATCCATATTTTATAGACAAGAAAAGTGAAGCACAGTTAAGTGACTTGGACCCAGGTCATATATCTAATAATTAATGGAGTTAGAATTCAAACCTAGGCAAATTGGCTCAAAATTAGGTGTTTTTCATCATTACAGTGAATTCCATCTGCTCTGGTGGCACAAAATTGGATGGAAAAATATAGTATATTTAGAGAAATTACGGGATATGATACAAGAGAAGGACACAGAAAACCTCCTCTTTCTGACCAGAATGTATTATGAGAAGAGAGCAGTGCTGGGGACAGAGATCAGATTAGTCTGTCCTAGCTTTCTCACGTGAGATTCCAAAAAGATATTCAAGAAGGTAAAGAATATTGGAATGGAGAGAGGGAGCTGTAGGTGCATAGCTCCTTGCAAGTACCTTGTGGATATGCCAGCTTTCTAGAGATCAAGCAGGGAAACAACTAGCCTGAGGCAGTGACAACTGTGCCGCCAATGGTAGAGGAAGATGGATGCATAGACAAGATGAGGAAGTGAGCTTGACTTGACAAAGGACTGGATGGATGAAACAAGAATGAGAATCAGAAGTCACTGAAGCGTTGGTGAAGTTATAATGAGTTGCTATCAGTCAGGATCCAGTAAAAGCCTTAAGTCACAATGCACAATAAATATGTCACATGTAGGGAATTCAAGAGGCAGACAATCATCAAGGCCAGAGATTCCAACAAAGAGGGTTAATATAACAACCCAAAAGACAAGACAAGTGATAATTCAGAGATTTCCAATCTGAAAAGGTAATCCTATTAGACGTCTTCTAACAAAGACTCAGCAGTTGGGAGAATACCACAGGGATTCGTGGTCCTTGTTTCCCTCCATTGTCAGATGCCTGGCTTCTCCATTAAAACAAACACGCAAAAACATCATTATGGAGAAGAAAAATGATTAGGTTTAAGTGACAGAGTTTTACCTGAAAAAGATGAATCCATCAAAAAGAAACAATTTAAATTAAGAGGTACTAAGATCCTGCATGTTGCAAAGTTTGAAGGTGTATTTATTGTTTCCACCTTCTAAATAGCCAGGTACTAGATCATGAGAAGATTAGCAAACCTATAGGTACGGAGGAACTATATTCATTTTATACACCAGAGTGTAATGTGAATAGCACTTATAGCTTTCTGTATATATCTTAGCCAAGATATTTTAAAATAAACATTTAGGTACATAAATAATTTGGGATTTGTATGCTTAGCAACTTACAACCATTTTTTCCTCAGTCCTTCAAAAAGTCTAATCTAAACAATATTACCCTAAAACTTCAAATTTTACCATTTCAAGCTCTATTCTAGGAAATGAATGAAAATCTATGAATGCATCTTCATACAGGATTCGCAGCAGCAATAAGAAATAATGATGACTTGACATCACGGTTGTACAGTCTGAAAAGTGCTTATCTCTATCCCATGGATAATTAGGAAATAAGTGTGTTCCTCATATTTAGCCAAAGCAGGAACAAAGCACTTCTGGGACTTTGTGTGTAAATTGTATGCTCATTTCAACGCATTGCAAGTAGAAAATTATGTAAATAAGGCAAAACATGTAAACAAGGCGTAGCATCACAGTAACCTTGGATCTCTAATGTCCGTATTTAATATAGAACATGCAAACACCACCTCAATATTAAGTATAGGCATGGAGTAATTTTACATAATAGCAGTGCTGAGATTAGATGAGGTGTGCTGTTGAGTGAGACTCCCATAGAGAGCCCTGATGAGCCAGGGAAGAGTTGGACTCAGTGTAGCTTTTATCCCAAAAGAAGAACTTTGTTTTATGTTTCTACCTACTTAAAAAATAAACATGAATGAAACAAATCAGGGGAGTCATATATTTGCATAGTTTGCCTGGAGACCTTTTGGAAATTGGGGTGAATATGCAGACCCTCGCTGTTGAGAAAGGAGTCGTCTGTCACCACAAAGAGAGAGAATTCACCATCCTTCCAACAGGAATCCCCTCTCTACAAGTACCAGTCGTATTTGTCCCTTTGACAAAGCATTATGATAACTCTGTAATTCTTATCCTATTTACAGAAAAAAAAAATTACCTCCTTTGCAACAATTATGAGAAATAAGCCTGGTGGATTCCACCCAGAGAATGAACTATACCAGTTTTCTTGATTAAAACAAAATAAAAACTACCTCAAATTGCATTGCAGTATCAAGAATCTATACTCCAGGAAATTTGTCTTGAGGGAAAAATTTGATTTCTATATTATAATCATAAGCTTTGAAATCAGATTCAGGAACAAATATTTTCACTTAGTAATTATTAGTTATGTTTGTTAAGGAGTCATTTTGATTATGCACAAATTGAGGACCATAATGCAAATTCAGTATTATGTTTTGAAATACAAGAGGTAAATTATAAAGTGCTAACACTGGAGGACATTATTGATACGTTCAGCATATGGTGTCTATGTATTTAAATACTTATCTTAATCTCCCTATATAATCGAAGCATTTTCTTCCTGTGGTTTTTGAGAAACTGAATTCACAAGCACACATTATCTTGGATTTGATGAAGAATTTACTCTGAGGTCAACCATATTTGAATACTGTTTCATTCACAATGTTTCTGAAAGCAATACAAAAGTATTAATTTCATCCCCTGATTTGTTTTCTTTTTTTTCTTAAAGATTTTTTTTTTAATTTATTCATGAGAGACACAGAGAATGAGAGAGAGAGAGAGAGAGAGAAAGGCAGAGACACAGGCAGAGGCAGAAGCAGGCTCCACGCAGGGAGCCTGATGTGGGACTCGATCCAGAACTCCAGGATCACACCTGAGCCAAAGGCAGGTGCTTAACTGCTGAGCCACCCAGGGGTCCCTGATTTTCTTTTTTTCTTGATAACTACCTACTCCTTCCCAGACTCACCTAAGTACAAGGGGAAAAATAACTGATTTTCACATTGTGAAGAAATAATTTTGTACTTGGTTTAGACACATCCGAATGCTGAAATTTTCCCATAGCCCCATTCTGCCCATTTTTTTTACATTCTCTGAGATATATATATGTGTATATATCTATATATACACCTAGGCAATGCAGATATTAAAAGAGATACTACTTTATTAACAGCCAGCATTATACTGGAGGTGCAGAATTAAGCTAACATAAGGACTTTCTCACAGGTTATAACATGACTGTTGAATCAAGAGGAAGCCAAAGACATATGAGGTAGCATCATTCCTACTATTGTCCATTTATAAAAATGGGGTGAATAAGAGGACAAGCTGGTCTTTACCTTCCCTTGGTCATAAGTGTGTGGAAAGGGACATCTCTCATCTATGTGCTTAGTGATCAAATTCAAACATAGTCATGGTTCAGTTATTGTCTTAAAATCTGGTCAAATGCACCTTGCTAGTTTTTCCTCTGAGAAGAGAAAGAGGTCTTCTTTTTTTTTTTTTTTTTTTAACCAAGAAGTTAAGTCACTCAACTCACATACTTAGCAATTCAGTAATCATACTCAAATCTAGCTAATTTCAAACCCTGGCTCTCTAAATCATTATATGAGAATATGAGAATTATGGCACATAAAACAAATACTTAAACATTTGAAAGTAAATCATACTTACCAGAAAGACATTATTAGATGAGTGGAAAGGATCTAGAGAATTCTAAGGAGTACAGAAATTTAAAGACTGAGTAGAAAGAGTAAAGGTGGAAAAGAAGAATCAAATAGAATAAAGACTCTAAGATGTGGGAGAAAGACTAGGAATAAGTGGTGCTCAAAAGGCTAAAAAAGAGATTTTTGAGAAGAGTTACTAGCCATGCCAAATAATAAGAAGTCAAGCAAGATGAAGATTTTAAATCATTCAGTGGGTTTCAAGTACCAGAATTTTTATTTTGTTTGGTTATTTGTTTTGGTTTTTTTGTGTGTGTTTTGTTTTGTTTTTGTTTCACAAACATAAAGGAACATAGGGGAAAAACATTGGTTTATAATAAGTATTGGTTATACAAAATATTATCAAACTTAAATTCCTATCTTCAAATCCTTCAAAAACCAAGCTAACACTATTGTTTTGTCTAAAAATGCCAATATTTGATATGTTACTGGAGCTATTGTAATTATTTAATGCATTCATATTAGTATTCTTATTAGCATTTTAATATATTTTATAAAAGGAATCTGAAAATATATTTATACAATACTTAACAGCCAACTGCTCTTGTACTCTACTTCACAAAGATCTCCTTTATTGTTTAGTTTTCTTTGAAATTCCAGCACAGAACTATTGGTTTGCTCATTGCATTACAATCTTAACTATGACAGGATAGTATTATTGCCTCCCCCACTGATTCCTTGTTGTTTATTCTGGTTAAAATTACCACCCTATTATTCTGGAGCTTATCTTAAACTTTTAATATACTTTGCTTGCTTTTATATCCCTCACATGTGTATGTACCTTCTGAATATGTTTTTCTGTCCAAATCTATTTTCTATTCCCAGAAAAACAACCAATAGAAATAAAGGATACATATTTTTTTTTTACTTCTCTGCATGGGAAAAATAAATTTGTCCCCCAGTGGAATGTCAAGAAATGGTACAAAATTGCAATGATCATCAATTATGTTGGGCACTGTTACAAAAATTTCCATGGGAGCTGTAGGTTAGGTTGTGTTCCCTTCTAACTGTGGTATTCTATTAATTTCTACTTAGGTTATCTATACTAAAAAGTCTTCTTGCCAAAATTGTTTATCGCTAGTCTTATATCCATAACTTTAAAAATAGAGTAAGTGTTTAAAATTCAAAAGCATCTCATCTCCCACTTCTTTGAGTTAGAGGATAAAACATATTTAATGTTGGAAAGGTGCAAGTTCATTAGTACCTTCATAAACTTAGCTCCTATTTACATTTCTATCGACAATTTTTTTGCCATTTATTTTAGATTACATTGGGAAGCATTCCTGTGTAGTGAATGAGTATAGATACTAAAGAAATATCTGCCTCCAATTCTACTTGTGCCATTTTGAGCAAACTAATGTGACCTGTCTGAGGCTCAAGGTTTACATGTTAAAATGAAAGTAATAGTTCTAACTTTGCTATACTTAGAAAGCTTAAACCAGATTCTTCATATAAAACTGGCCTCTCAAAATGTTTAATGAATCTTGGCATACAGTGAAAAAAAAACAGGCAGGGGGTTTCATCCAATGGTCAGAGAAGCCAGTAAAACATTTGGAAATCTCATGTAGCTTAACAAAAAAGAAAGGAAAATTCGAATTTGAGACTACCAAGGTAGCCAGAACTTGCCTGGTCAAAATCTCAGGGAGGAGGGAGATACAAGAAGTGAGTCTAATGCACTGCTGAATCCTTGAATTGTGCAGGTAAAAATGCAAAGAAATGATAAGAAAGTGAATGAAAATTAGAATGATGTGTTTAGTAGAATCATGGTCCTGAGAGGTTTCAGGCTGCCTAAGGAGGAGAAGCAGTAGTAAACATCCTCAGCCTCTCAATTGGAGAATTGCATTCCACCCTGGGAAGACCACATGTAGATTAAAATTTAACAAAAACTGAAACAAAGGGGGGATCCCTGGGTGGCGCAGCGGTTGGGCGCCTGCCTTTGGCTCAGGGCGCGATCCTGGAGACCTGGGATCGAATCCCACATCGGGCTCCCGGTGCATGGAGCCTGCTTCTCCCTCTGCCTGTGTCTCTGCCTCTCTCTCTCTCTCTCTCTCTCTCTCTCTCTGTGACTCTCGTAAATAAATAATAATAATAATAAAAAAATTAAAAAAAAAAAACTGAAACAAAGGAACAGGCCAGCTAGAGAATTGATTAGATTAAGGTAGATTAATCCATATGGCTGCCTAGTAGTGTACAAGGTGAAGTTCTCTGGAGGAAAATAAAATTTATCCATAACCTGCATAAATTTTCATTTACAATGATTGTTTTTTCATTTTATTTATTTATTCATGAGAGACACACACAGATAGGCAGACACAGGCAGAGGGAGAAGCAGGCTCTTTGCAGGGAGCCAGATGCGGAACTTCATCTCCAGACCCAGGATCACACCCTGAGCCAAAGGCAGATGCTCAACCACTGAGTCGCCCAGGCATCCTTCATTATAATGTTAAGCATTCAAAACCAAACTACCAGACAAACCATTAAGCAAAGCCCAGGGAATATAGATAATATAAATTGACTCACTGAGGATCCAACGATGGTGGTTATCAAACACACACTTTAAAAAGAACTTCCTTATAAAGAAATATATTTATGAAAATTCATATATTTAGCTTCCTGTTTGGTGCTATGACAAATCACCAAAGACTCAGTGGCTTAAAACAAGTTCACTATCTTACAGTTCTAGAGATCAGAAGTCTGGAATCAGTTTTATGGGGTTAAAATCAACATGTCAGTCACTTTCTTAGAGGAGAGCCTGCTCAATTATATGTCTGGAAAAACACACATGATCTTTCTGTTTTGGTACCTCTGACTTCCCTACCATATTTTCCGTCTCCACAATTAGGGCAACATTTCTTCTCACAAATGCGAAGTCACCAGATCCTCTGAAGGATGGGTTCTTGAATCTAGCTGCCTGAGTTCAAATCCCAATTTCTTCCACTTGCTGAACTTAGGGTGGTATAATTGATTGAGTTTGAGACATTAGCTGAGTTATTTTTGCCTCATTCATTCATCTTAATAACTATAAATTTGTTGTAATGATTATATATTTGCAAAGCATTTAGCACAGTATCTGGCAAACAGAAGATTAAATAGCCTTTTGTTTGGTTTTGTTTAACATCATGCTCACCTTCATGGACTTTTTAAATAAACTACTCAAAAATTAACAGATTTTCCATCAGACCTCATTAATATAGCAAAAAGGGAGGGCTCAACTTTTCCTTTCTCAAATTATTATCACTTTAGGCTACTGTGGAAAGGTGAACTTATTATTAGCAGAGGTGGATACATAAATGATGCAAATCAGTAGGTTTTATAAGTCTGAAAACATTTGATAAGTCTGAGAAAATAATTGACTATTTCAGAAAAGTTCAGTTGAACAGGTTATATAGTACGGCAAACACTGGCATAACACAATACCCCAGAAAAAAAATATCCCTCTAAGTGTTTTACTAGTGTTATCAACTTTATCCTCAGCATAAGTCTGGGAGGTCCATACTCTAATTATGTTCATTTTACAGGTAAAGAAACCAAAGTACACTGATGTTAAACTACTTGACCACAGTAATTCACCTAATAAAAGGCAGAGAGAGAATTCTAGTCCAAGCCCTCTGACTTCATAGTGCTTAACCACTGTACTAGTGTTAACTATTCTTTTTTTTTTAAGATTTTATTTATTTGACAGAGAGAACAGAGGGAGAAGCAGGCAGCAGCAGAGGGAAGAGCAGGCTCCCACTGAGAAGGGAGCCCAATGAGGGGCTCAGTCCCAGGACCCTGGAATCACGACCTGAGCCAAAGGCAGATGTTTAACAGACTGAGCCACTCAGGTGCCCCAATATTAACTATTCTTAATAACAATATATTTTACATCCTGATCATATGAACAACAACAACAAAAAGTTTTCTAGGGATCCCTGGGTGGCTCAGCGGTTTAGCTCCTGCCTTTGGCCCAGGACCGATCCTGGAGACCCGGGATCGAATCCCACATCGGGCTCCCTGCATGGAGCCTGCTTCTCCCTCTGCCTGTGTCTCTGCCTCTCTCTCTCTCTCTCTCTCTCTCTCTCTCTGTGACTATCATGAATAAATAAATAATTAAAATCTTAAAAAAAAAGTTTTCTAAATAGCTCAGATTATAAACATCAGTTATTGTCCTGAGCTTTAACCTAAGACTGTATTATTTTAGCCAGAAAGAGAGAGAAATGTTCAATGGCGACAGTGGTGGAATACTACCCACTCTCCTACATGGCGTTTGTCACTGTCTCTAAGAAATGAGGAAATATGTCATTGAAAACAGTGAGAATAAAATCTGTCATATTTAAGATTATGGGATTGAGAAAATCTGTAGATAGCCCTAGTGAGCAGGTTCAGTCATGGAGGAGAGGGAGGACAAATGTCTGCAGGGCTGCAGAAGGGTCCATGTGCATGCAATCCATAAGCAAGAAAAAGAAAATGAAGACATAAGCTTGAGGTAGAGCCCGTAGCCTCTTGTTGAGAGTGCTTAGAGAGGATAAGCTAGATGACTTTTCCCTCTCTGGTACAAAGCTTCCTATCCTTACTCAACAAACCCACTAATATTGGCTTTCATGTCATGGGAAATAGATCTCAAATGAGCAATCCCAGAAGGTCTTATTCCAAACATATTGCAATGAGATAAAGAAGAAGAAGGACAAAAGGGGGGGAAGTATCTGAATGATATACATACAACTAAGAAAATGTTTAAATATTTGAATAAAAAAGGATTGCACACAGATAATTTTAAATTCTTCATATGTCATGCAAAATTATTATATCTAGTACTACAGTCAGATTGACATACTGCCTTTAGTTTTCATCCTTACAGTGTTCCAAATTCTTGAGGGTTAAGAGCAAACTCTGGAAGAATTTCTATTCTAGAACCTCTTTTTTCCCCTATGATTTATTCCTTCACATTAGTCTGTTTGCCGAGTTCAGGGATCAGCTTTATCTCATTTCTATCTCTTTCCTTCCTTTCAGAAACCATTTTTATGGATATAATGTGCCTTTGAGCATTTTTAATTTGTTGCTTCCAATTTGCCATGTTTTGGAGCAGATGAGGGATAAATAAATGGGATATATGACTGCAACTAGAGTAAGGATAGGCTTTTATGGGTGTCTGCAACTTTCTCATCTGTGTTCTGTAAAACTAAGGTTATTTCCCAGGTAACTACCAGATAACAGGTGTTTCTCTAACAGGTTTTGAACATTTCTAAAATGTTTCCTTTTGGGGGCACCTAGGTGATTCAGTCAGTTAAGCATGTGCCTTCAGCTCAGGTCATGATCCCAGGGTCCTGGGATAGAGGCCCATGTAGTCATAGGGCTCCCTGCTCAGCGGGGAGGCTCCTTTTCCCTCTCCCTCAACCCTTCCCCCCTGCTCCTTCTCTCTCTCTTTCTCTCTCTCTCTCTCTCTCAACTAAATAAATCAAATCTTAATAATAAAATAATAAAATAAATAAAAAATAAAATGTTCCACCTAACCAGAAGATAATTCTCTACCAGAAAACCTAAATTGTATTTGCTTGAGCTTCCAATCCCTGTGATTTACTAAACTTCTAATGATTTAAGATTTCCAGTATTTTCATTATTTAGTTTCTTATATTTGCATTGTAAATCATATATATACACATATATATGATCAAAAGTAAAGTAACTTCAATATATTTGAATTACTTGCAATTATAAAAAGTCACAGTGAGAATGATTCAAATTCATGAAAGAACTTTTCAAAATTCATTTTACAAGATGTCAGAGGATGAATACAAAGTAAAATTCTTAATTTGTTTATTTGCTATTTGAATACCTGAAGAGAATTTTAAAGAAAATAACATGATGATTGTTCTTTAGGAAAATCAAACAAGTACAATTTGTCATAGCTTGTATTTATGCTTCTTAAAGCACTGTTTGACTTTTTGATTTATTACTAATAATACTGTTCTAGTTAACCTTAGTTTTATGCTGGTAAAAAACAAATTATTCTTTTGAACAAAGTTATTTGATGGGGGAAAGACTCAAGATTCAGTTATTTGGAATTTGCAATGAATATTCTGTTCTTCCTCATTAATTTTTCTAACACTCCCTAAAAAATCACAGAAGTTGTGATTATAGATATTAATTTGTTTCTGAACCCAATTCAATGTGGAGTGTGTGTGTGTGTGGGGGGGGTCCTCCACACCAACAAACAATGCTTAAACCCCAATTAGGAGTTCTACAATTCAACTCAATTCTGATACCATTTGTCCAGAGATAGCATCAGGTTCCACATGTTCAAAGATCAGTTCTACAAGTGCATCTCACAGTGCACACCTCAGACACCAGTTGCAATCATCATCTGTGCTTATGGCCAACCAGCTGTCGGATAAAGGGTCCACTGATCCCCACCTTGGACTTCAGACACCAGTCACAATTCAGGTTGTTACCTGAACTGGTATAACTGGCTATAAATCATGGTTTCCCAAGACCCTCTCCTTGGGTTTGATGAATTGGCTAGAGTGGCTCAAAGAGCTCAGAGAAATAGCTCAGAGAAATACTTTATGAAAGAGATACATAGGGCAAGGCATGGGGAAAGGTTAACAGAGCTTCCATCCTCTCTATACAAATACCACTCTCCCCAAATTGCCAGATGTTCTCCAAACCCCATCCTTTTGAAATTTTATGGAGGTTTCGTTATATTGGCATATAGTATAGCTCCCTTTTATCTTCAGGGAGTACATTCCAAAATCCTGAGCTCATGCCTGAAACTAAGGATAGTACCAAACTCTACATATACTATTCTTTTTCTTATACATACATACCTATGGAAAGTTTGTTACAAATTAAACACAAAAAGAGATATCCAATAGTAACTAATTATAAAATAGAACAATTGTAACAGTGTACTTTAAAATAAATTTAATTAATTTTATTAATTTAATTTTTATTAAGTGAATATGGTCTCTCTCAAAATATCTTACTATACTATACTCACCCTTCTTGTGATGATGTGAGATGATAAAATGCCTAAGTGGGGAAGGAAGTGAGATGAATGATGGAGGCACCTTGATGTAGATATAAGCTATTATTAACCTTCTACCAATTCGTCAGGAAGAGCATCTGCTCCTGAACCAAAGTTGATCACAGATGACCGAAGCTTTGGAAAAGCAAAACTGTAGAAAGCGAAGCAGTGGATAAAATAAACTATTGCAATTGATTAAATCATCAGCCAGTGGTAATTATCCTCAATCCCCAGACCTGCTCCCTTCACTGGGCCAGGGTTGGGAAAAGTTCCAACCTTCTAATCACATGGTTGGCTCCACTGGCAACCAGCACCCTCCCCCATACACTTCCCAGGTTACCCAAAGGCTTTCTAGAAGCCTATGTTCACTTTATTATGTAGCAAAAGACAATTTCATTGCTTTCATCACAGGGAATTCCAAGAGTTTTAGGAGCTATCATCCTGAAACCATGGACAAA
Source organism: Vulpes lagopus (assembly GCF_018345385.1). Taxonomy (NCBI): domain Eukaryota; kingdom Metazoa; phylum Chordata; class Mammalia; order Carnivora; family Canidae; genus Vulpes; species Vulpes lagopus. The sequence continues at coordinate 76,345,588 of NC_054835.1, read as the reverse complement.
GACCAAATATATATGGCAAATATATTTTGGTTATCTGAATGACCAAATATATAATACGTATTTCTTATTAGTGACAATTATATAAATATAGAAAGTCACATAAGATATGCAAAATAGGCATAAATCTGTTTCCATGAGGGAATTTTTTCCCCATAAATCATATATGAATCTATACTCAATGACCTAAAACCCATACTTTTTTAAAATTTATATGGTATTGTAATGTAACAACAAATCACTCACCTATGACAAAAGCATAATTATTTCAGTTTACCGGTAGAGAGCAACAGTGCTCTTTAAGTAAGCCTACTTTCTCTTCAGTAGCTATGACTTGTGTTCCTTCAAACTGCTGAAAGAAAACCTACTACCTTTTAGCTAATTATTATTGAAAGCATATTTATCTATAATGAGCTCTAGAAAGAATTTTGGAGTGCTCTCTAGATAATCATAAAAAATATATGTATCAGAACAGAAAAAAAATGTCTGGCATGTATTTTGTACATACTCATTCAGGGCAAAATTTAACTTCTCAAGTTACTAACAGTTGATGTGCAGAGTTGAATTTTTGCTTTTAGTCTTTTCCTCTCTGGGTTTTTTCTATACAATTTGGTATAAAGATTATAGCTGTAGGGCATTTTACACATCTTTAATAATATACCCTGTTTGTGTGTGTGTGTGTGTGTGTGTGTGTTTTCTCAAAGTTTTATTAATGTTTTACATAATCTGAAGTTAGTTAACTTTTCAAATTTTCTTTAAATGTCTGCTCCATATTTTTTTAAAGATTTCATTTATTTATTTATTTGAGAGAGAGAGAGAGAGAGCAAACATGACTGGAGGGGCGGTGTGTGTAGAGGGAGAAGCCAACTCCTGGCCAAGTAGGGAGCCAGACGTGGGGCTCAAATCCAGGACTGTAAGATCATGACCTGAGCCAAAGGCAGATGCTGAAAAACTGAGCCACCCAGGTGCCCCTACCTGCTCCAAATTAAGTGAAATATAAATGCCAGCTATATGTCAATAGAAAAAAAAAAAAAGGAGGGACTGGGATGCCTGGGTGGCTTAGCAGTTGAGTGTCTGCCTTTGGTTCAGGGCATGATCCTGGAATTTTGGGATCAAGTCCCACATCAGGCTGCCTGCATGGAGCCTGCTTCTCCCTCTGCCTGTGTCTCTGCCTCTCTCACATGTGTCTCTCATGAATACATACATAAAATCTTAAGATAAAGGAAAAGGAAGAAAGGAAGAAAGGAAGAAGAAAGAAAGAAAGAGAAAGAAAGAAAGAAAGAAAGAAAGAAAGAAAGAAGAAAGAAAGAAAGAAAGAAAGAAAGAAAGAAAGAAGAAGGAAGGAAGGAAGGAAGGAAGAGAAGAAGAAGAAGGAAGAAGAAGAAGAAGAAAGAAAGAAAGAAAGAAAGAAAGAAAGAAAGAAAGAAAGAAAAAAAGAAAGAAAGAAAGAAAGAAAGAGAGGGGACAAATAATGTGAAGGAGATGTAATAATCAAAAAACACCCATACAAAAATTACTTACCTATGAAACTATCTCTTTACTGTAAAGGTATATATCACCGGAATTTTTATACATTTTGTGATAATACTAATTTGTAGCAACCTCTCTAAAGGAAAATCTGCATAATATTTCAAAATTTTGAAATTCTGATACATTGACCATTTGTTTTACTTACAGGGATTTATGAAAAGGAATAATTAGACAAGTGTAAAAAATTTTATGCATAATTGTCCAACTTGTCATTTTTTTTCTAATAGCTAAAAAGTGGAAACAATCTAAACGGCACTTAAAAAGGGATTGGTTAAATACTAGATACACAGATGTTTAAAATGAAGCAGTAGATTCCAAACAGTTATCCTAGAAAAATACCTAAGGATTATGAATGAAAAAGTCAGGTTAAAGATGGTCAGTATGTTTGCATTTCATTGCAATGAGTTGTACATCTCCTCAGCGTGAGGACGATGGAGTACTGAGCCTCACTGCCCTCGGGGCATCCTGAGACTCCTGCTGCTGATGTCACAACCAGGATATTTGGTGCAGTGTTCAGTTTTCTCAGTATGGTTAAAGTCAAGGAACACACTACTTATTGATTCAGAAAAGTATTCATTTTGACCTGCACTAGATCCTGAGTTTCCATTGCTTTCTCCATTTCATCACTTGCCCAAGCAGTCTGTATTGCAAGCTCTGTCTTGGATCACACTATTTTTTCTTTTCTTCCTCTTTTTTTCTTTCCTTTGTTTCCTTTCCCTCTCTTCTCTCTCTCTCTCTCCCCTTCCTTTCTAAGTAACCATTTGCCAAATCCAATGGATTAAACTATAAATTATATTTGTCTCCCTTCATGGAGATACTCTCCAATACCTGGATCCTTTCCTCATCACAGAGGAGTCCAAAGAGACACAGAAGCTCTTTTTTTTTTTTGCCTTAGTACACCTCAGTGTCATTCCTAATCAAGGACGGCACAACCTTATTGGCTCAGGAACACATTTTGAGTTAGTTCTCTAGATCCCCAGGGAGAGAGATGAGATGAACTTAGAGGTTCATTCCTCAGCCTATTTGGGTTTTGGCATAGCCTAATCCATCTCAACAGTCAGTAATATTCAGAGGCGGTGAGGATTCTTGTTCTTCACACTCTCCTTTTTTTTCCTGTGGACTTGTGTGAAGAAAGTTTTCCCTTTCACTACTTTTTAAAATTGCTTATACCAGCTTCTGAGATCTCAAGATCTATGACTTTTACCAAAATTTGAGATTCATATTCTAAGGTTTTATATATATAAAGAACTTATAATTTTCACCCCCAACAATCAAAAAAGTAAGTGATGAAATCTGTGGGTAGCATTATTATTAATCTGGAAGGTGCTTTTCCAAAAACATCAAAAATAACAAATAGGGATAATGCACCAATTTTCAGAGAAATACTCAAAAGATAATTAGCTGCATTATTTTGGACAAATATAAGATCTCATTGAGTAAGATTTGCATATACCCTTTGCATTTTGATAATACAATCACTACATAACTAAGCTATATGTAGCCTTATCTGTATTTCCATTTTCTCTAATAAGCTCTAAGTTTGTTGTTGGCAGCAAGGAAATTAATTCACATTTCTCTGTCCCAATTGTTCCTAGTTCATAAAAATGAAGTGTTTAATGGATAGTTGTTGAATAAATTAGCAAAATTAAAAACCACTAAAAAAACACACAATTCAAAGTATTCTTGAAGAAAAAAAAATCTTTGATTATATTACAATTTTGGTTGATTATAACACATAGTGGACTTGACATTTGGGATCTAAATAAAAATTTGGTGGGGGTGCCTGGGTGTCTCAGTCGTTAAGCGTTTCTCTTCAAACACAGGTCATGATCCCGGGGTCCTGGGATGGAGCCCAGGATCGGGATCCCTGATCAGTGGGGAGCCTGCTTCTTCCATTCCCACTGCAGCTCTTGCTAATTGTGCTTTCTTGTGCTCTCTCTCTCTCTCTCTGTTAAATAAATATTTTTTTTTAAATTGGGGGGCTATATTAAAATATATTTTATTGGCATTTCTCACAGAAACATCTAATATACATTTATCTGCAATCTATAATATAGTGCTCTACTATAAAATCAATATGATTAGACATTGGGGGTTGACTAAATATGGGTTTAATCTATGACACATCATTTACTAGTTAGATGGATATGAACAAGCTATTAAATCTAGCAGAAATATTCAATTTCTTCATCTCAAAAATGGACTAATATTAATAATTATATAAGTTAATAAGATATTGTATAAGAATGCCTGTTGTTCACCCTTCTTTTTTTAACATTTCGAACTTACAACCCCAAGATAAAAAGTTTCACATTCTTCCAAGCCAAATTACCCTATGCTTTTTTCTTTCTTTTTCTTTCTTTCTTCTTTCTTTCTTTCTTCTTTTTTTTCTTTCTTTCTTTCTCTCTTTCTTTCTTTTTTTTTAAGTGTTAACATAGGTATTTTCTCTGTGTTAGGAATTTGGAGATTAAATAACTTCCCTATTGTGAAAAAATGGTGTCAAAAAAAATAGGACACGAAGCAAGTCGGTCTGACTCCATTGTTCGCATCCTTTAACTCTCCATTATATGTGACTCAGGTATACTAATAGCAAAAACTGAGTCCATTAAAATATATTAGTATTCTCAATATTCTTAATTGTATATCTTATTTTATTTGGCAGATATTTCAGATTGATTTTTAAAATAGCCTACCAGTTTATGTTCTTCATCAAGAACATTAAGTATGTTTATAGTCAATAAACAACAATATTTAATTTACAAATAAAATGAATGACATAAATGACTGCTTTTATTTAATTCAGTCCCTCCTTCCAGTGTCAGTTCTGCTTCCACACCAGATAATTAAGAGCACTTGATTACTTTGGAAAAGATACAGTTTAGTAGTAATTAAGTAAATGCAATATGACACCAAAATATATAGTTTTGTCAAAGTGTTAACTGTTTAATATTTGTTCTAAAAATTAACTAAAAAAACCTAAAAAGTAATAAAAATTAACTAAAACTATTGATCCAATCTATCTTTTCGCTATCACTTCTTAATGGTAACAGTTTACTCAACTTTCCTACATTAATCAACATAGCAAAGCATAATATTAAAGAAAACTAGAGTTTTTTTTTTTCTTTTTGCAGTATTGTTCAATGATGATTAGGATTCACTGAACACTTACCTAATAAAGGGAAAAAATAATAATGTGGATTAAAGTTTGTGCTACATAAATGTATCTTATCCATGTATTTTTTGATAATTTATCATGGTTTCCATCAGTAATATTTCCCTTAATACATAGCAAAATTTTTTGAAAGTTATGAGACTTTTTTTTGCATAAAAAATTAAGGGCAACAGTGAGATAGCACTATACAGCTTTTAGAATGGCAAAAATCTGGAAAACTGACAATATCAAATTCTGGTGAGGATATGGAGCCCCAGGAACTATTATTGGTTGCTTGCATGATTGCAAAATAGTACAACCGCTTGGGAAGACAGTGTGGCAGTTTCATTTAAAACTAAACATTCTCTTACCATACCATCCAACAGTCATGTTCCCAATATTTACCCAAAGAAGTTTAGAACTATGTCCACATAAACATCGGTACATGAATGTTTATAACAATTTTTCTCAAAATTGACAAAATTTGCAGTGACCAAGATGTCCTTCAGTAGGTGGATGAATAAATAAACTGTGGTACACACAGACAGTGGAATATTAATTCAGTACTAAAAAGAAATGAGCTTTCAAGCCATGAAAAAACACAGAGGAAACTTAAATGCATATTACTAAGTGAAAAATGCCAATCTGAAAAGCTCATACACTGTATGATTCTAACCATATGGCATTCTGGAGAAGGCAAAACTATAAAGACAGTAAAAAAAAAAAAGATAATTAAAAGAATCAATGGTTGCTAGGGATTATGGGACAAGGGATGAATGAATAGGCGGAGCACAGGGGATTTTTAGAATGATGAAACTAAATGTATGATACTGCATACCGCATGATACTGTAATAATGATAGTTACATGTCATTATACATTTGTTGAAACCTATAGAATGTACACCCCAAATGTGAACCATAACATGGAAAATGGACTTTGAGTGATTATCATGTGTTGACGTAGGTTCATCAGTTGTGGTAGAGGTACTCTTGTGGTGGGAGCTGTTGATCATAGAAGTGACTGTGCATGTTGGAGGTGAGGAAGAGTATGCAGGAAATCTCTGTACCTTTTGCTCAATTTTTTCTGTGAATCTTAAACTGCTCTAAAAAAATAATAATAGGGGCACCTGAATGGCTCAGTTGTGAGCATCTACCTTTGGCTCAGGGCATGATCTCAGAGTCCTGGGATCAAGTCCCACCTCTGGGTCCCGACAGGAAGCCTGCTTCTGCCTCTGCCTATGTCTCTGCCTCTTTCTCTGTGTCTCTCATGAATAAATAAATAAAATATTTTTAAAAATAAATAAAATAAAAAATTATAAAGTCTGAGTTTAAAAATCTCACAAAAGATTATGATAAAAAAAAAAAGTTTGGGGTAACTGGATGGCTCTGCTGGCTCAGGTGTCAGCCTTTGGCTCAAGTCCTGGGATTGAGTCCCATGTCTGCTCTGTGCTCAGTGGGAAATCTGCTTTTCCCTCTCACTCTCTCTATGCATTCTCTATCTTTCTCAAATAAACTTTTTAAAAAATAAAAAATAAAATAAAAGCTTTTCCCTTTTCTATTATTGGAAGTCACAAAAATCATATTATATATTATTTACACTTATATTCCATGAAAATAATATATATCCTGTTTTGTTTTAATTTTATTTACTTCCTGGTTGTGTCTTTATTACTTTTTATTTTATTATTATAAAATATTATAATAATATTTTATTATTTTCAGATGTAAAAGGGCATTGTTCTTTTCTTAAAAATAGAAGTATAATTTTAATTTAGGGAAATGCTTAAAAATTATATTTCTTTTTATTCCCTTAAATTATTAGCCTCTATTGCAAAAGCATTTGATAATCTGACACAATCTGTGAATTCCTTCCCAAAGGTGGCCTGGTTTCATATTTAACTGGTATTCATAAAGAAAATATAACTGGGCTTCTTTGCAGAAAAGAATCATTAAAGAGGAGATTAAATATTCAATAATAAAATATTTAAAGTCAAGTTAAAGTATATTGTTTTCAATCACTCTCTGCTTATAAAAATCCTTCCTTGCTTCTATAAAGTCAAGTGACAATCATTTAAATGTTGATCATATTTACTATAATTTAAAATGCAGATGACAGAAATAAAGTCATTATGCCATTTACATATACAAAATAAATTTTATTGATGTGACACCACTTATATACGCAAAGTAAATTTAACTCAACAAATATAAATGGGTGTTTCTGCTATGACACAATATATGCATATTAGGAAACCTATCATTCTGCAGAATTTCAGCCTAAAAACTATAAAGGATGAGTAGTGTTAAAATACAACTCTCAAAACCTCTACAACTAATTACAAGTCTTAGTAATTTCAATGAAAAAAGCTGTAGATTTTTGAAACTATGTATATTAAAATCCTAATAAATTAATTTGACCAAATAGAATTGTATCTTTTTAAAAATGTAAAAGCATCTATCCATCTGCTTACAAAGGAACGTAGGAATATACTCAAATATCCTGAGATAGATACAAGGGCAGATATATAGTAAACACTTCCATGACAGCATGCAACCAAACGGAGACAGTAGTGATTGGGTAGCGTACATGGTTTTCACACACCATACTGAAATCCTTCATAACACTCACTTGTATTCATGTAATTTGTATTCAGTTACCATTACCTAGTAATGCAAATATTAACAGTGTGTAAAACAAAGGTGACTTTCATGTTATACTGACATCATGTCCGTGTTTACTTAATATATATGAGCTTTTTTTATTTTAATTTCAGAAACTCATACTGGAACAGACTACAAAGTCCATCCAGGTTTAAGATACTTTAATAGGAACTAACGATGCAAATACAACATACTGAATAATGAAACCAATATGGATCCAATGAAATTTTCAGCCTAGTGAGGAAGTATGTAGAAATTACATCCACACATTTTATCTCTACCTATAAACATGTATACCAATATCTCTACCTACTTAACATTTTTTCTGTTATGTGTATATATATACATATATATATATGTATTCATGCTATATGTCTATAAAATGACTTAAGTGACATAAATGCAGTATATACGAAGTACTTAACGTCTAAAAAGAAATTCTCTGTCTCTATTAGCATAATCTTGGTTTGGCAGATTAAAGAAGGATGTGAATGTTCTTCCACTATTCCTGTAGGAAGTGGTACCTATCATTCCTGCTCTTGAATATGAGTGGACTCTGGCCACTTTGAATAATACAACAGTGTGGAAATGCTGTTACAACAATGTCCTGTCAGGCATTAATTGACTGGCAACTTCCCATTCCTCTTTTTCTTTCACTGCATTCTTTCTGAGACTTGTAGAAATCTATCATGCTAAATAGAAAAATCCTGAGACAAAATGAAAGGGAGTACTTCATCAAAGTACCAAGCATTGCAAGTGGCACCATATTGGACCTTCTAGCTGCCAGATGAATAACACCACATGATCCCAGTCACAGCCATGAAAGCCCTGGCTTAATTCTTCATCAAAATATCACGAGCCTTAGGGGCACCTGGGCGGCTCAGTGGGTGAGCATCTGCCTTTGGCTCAGGTCATGATCCCAGGGTCCTGGGATCGAGTCCCACATCAGACTCCCCACAGGGAGACTATTTCTCTGTCTGCCTATATCTCTGCCTCTCTCTCTCTGTGTGTCTCATGACTAAATAAATCAAATATGAAAAAAAATCATGAGGTATAATGAAATAGCTTTCGTTAAGCTACAAAACTGTGGAATAATTAGTTATGCATCAATAGGTAATTGAAAAACATTAGTTTAGAAAATATGAAGGGATGACACAGCAACCTTGATTGAAGTGATATATTAGTATGACTATTAAAATGAACTACAGTAAACTTTAATTTTTTATGCATAGAACTGGCTGTATAATTTTCAGACCAGAAAATGAAAATGTGAGTACTCTTATTTGAAAACTATTAAAAATTTCAAGATGACAACAGTAGAACAAAAAACCAAGTGCAGAGTCTTATTGAATGTGGGGCCCATGTGACTGTACACAATGCCTGCATTAAAGTATGTAGACTTAAAAAAAATAAAAAATAAAGTATGTAGACTTATTTACCTAGTGATGTAATCTTATTCTCTGTGATATTGAAGCAGTTTAATTATATTCAATTAATGATAAAATCACCTTTCAGCAGCCAGAAAATGTAACATAGTTTTAACTATTGTGACCATATCCTTTGTGTTTCAATATAAGCCTGAATTGCAGAGGCATGGGAAGAGCCTTCTGTTACTGCTAAGACCATAAGAATGAAATTGGAATATAAATCAAAACATGACAAGGGTCATATTAACCAAACCTACATTCATTGGAAATGTAAATTGTCTTTTCTAGAAGAAAAATAGTTCAAATGAGTAGCTGAACACATTGCCTTTGAACTGTTTCATCCAATTGACTTTGAAGTATATCTTATCAAATTTAAATTATGTGCAGCCATGAACATATTTAAAGTTTTTTTGTTCTTTAAATATTATACTTTCTTATTTCTTACTCAGTATTTCGTGATATCAGAGTGGTGTATTGTGGAACTAAAGGTCTTAAAGTTTACTTGTCCATATGAAATCCCTTTCTGCTTCCATATACTTGTGTTTACTTGCTGTGCTGATTTTATGTTCAGCACCAGCTTTGTCATCAATCCCCTGTATTACCCTGCCAGACTACTTTATCTCTGACATTAAATTCTGCATGAAGTGACAAAGCAAACAAAGAAACAAAACAAAAATATTATTTTATAGTTACTTGTTTCTTCAGAATTCTATGTAATCTTTTAGAAGTCCAGGAAAGCCTGATAGATATAAGTGAGCAATATTAGTTTAAAGTAGATCTTTTTTGTAAGGACACTTGGAAAAAATCCAAAAATTCCACTGTAAAAATATACACAACCAGCCAGGTAATGAGAACATTCTAGCAGAGGTGATCTCCTGTTAATATGATTTCTGCTAACTCATTTCCAAAATAAGCACATAAAAAGGAACCCATATGAGTGATTTTATACTTTTTTTTTTTGCTTCCCAGCTGGAGAACTTTTATTTAACTCTCTTCTTTTTATTTAAAGCTTTTTTTCTTAAAATAAAGTAAAAATCAATGTACAAAATCCATGTACATTGTGAAAATATTGGAAAATTGGAATAAGTAAAATAAGGAGAATACTCATTATTTCATTAACCATATGTTTCAACAATTATCTGATGTATATCCTATCAGAACAAATTTGATGCGTATAGGAGCAAATAAATATACTGCTTGAAAACATGTTTCAACCTTGCAATACATTGCATCTGTCCTTAAAAATGACTGTTCACCTAGCACATAATTTAATGGTTACATATCTAAGTGTTTCATGTTTAACATGCATTAAATTATTCAATGCTTATGTCATTTATATATTATGAATATTATAATTAATCTTATTGCAGCTAATCCTTTGTTAAGAAATGCAAGTATATCTTCAGAGTATCTTCTTTAAAGTGTAAAACTCTGGGGCAGAGGTATACATATTTTTTCAAGGTTTCAAACATATCACTTAATTAGCCTCTATCTTGGGTTTCATTTTTTTCTCCTTTAAAATTATAAATAAAGTCAATAAAACTAAATATTTTACATACAATTAATATCAATATTGCATGTTGTAATAATTTCATATAAATTCCCTTATTAGACTCGTAAAATACCTTATGAGATAAGTGTTATTCTTATTTCCACTTAAAAAAAAAAAACTGGCAGAGTGTATGAACAATTTCCTCATGGTTATGTTGCACCATAATTGGAAAGTGTGTGATCTGCGATTTAAATCTATGCAGGCTTAATCCAGAGTTTCTAAGTTTATATTACTCAGGCATGTTTTCAATACATATTTTTTATACATTAAGATCATAAAGACATTTTAATAACATACAAACAAGTTTATGTCAAAGCTAGCAGAAATCATTGCACATTATTTCTAGTGATTAGTATGGAAGTAAGAACACTTCCACACTAATTTAACTTCTCTGAAAGAAATTAAATATGTTGCTGCTAGCTAGCTATTATACTAAGTATTTATATGTCTCTTGGAGCTTTAGTGATCTAAAGCTTAGGAAAATGTGCTTTGATGAAAACTAGATGGTAGAACATTATTTCTAATTTGAACTTTTTTCTACTAAGGTCAAGTTTAAGTAAGCATTTCTTTCCTTTTGCATGACATTTATCTCAATAGATTTTTATTATATTGTTATCTGTGTCCAGATACTTCACATCACTGAAAGCTCCTTAACAGAAAAAAATTGTGCTGATTTTTAGATACCCAAACTTTGCAGACCACCTGTTACACATTCTTGTTTTCATTTATTGATTCAACAAAAATTTATTTAGTGCATATTATTTTCTACAATATGGTTGGCACTGGGAATTAAATAGAGTACAAGACAGGCAATCCCTGTGTACTTGCTGGCCTGTGCTTTAGGGGAAATGACAAATAAACTAACTAATAAATAGTTGAACTACCCAATTATATTCTTAGCATGTACTAAGTTGCTTCACCAAATAAGCTGGTATCTACACAATTTTAAAATTTCTGCATGTGGTGAAAGATTGATGACGAGATGTCTAGACTCAAGATTGGCCTGATAAATGTATCGTGGCCAGATGTTGGAAGATGGAGGATGTGGAGTTGAAGGGGGGCTCTTTCAGACAGTACAAAGAAATCTTCCCTAAAGTATAGATTTGTCAGAGTCCTATAGCTTCATTAGTAGCTCACAGGAGAAAACACAGGTAAGGACATGCTGTTCCAGGGAACAGAAAGCACAAGAACCTGGAGGCAGGAAATAGCTTTATAGAACTTAGAACTAATGGACAAAAAAGACTGGAAAATAGCAAACATTTAAGCTAGATGGGGAGATTCATGAGATGAGAGGTTGGAAATGAAAGCAGAAGCAAGTTCATTCAGGTATTTTGGGCTAAAGAATTTGGATTTTTTTTAAGATTTTATTTATTTATTCATGAGAGACAGAGAGAGAGAGAGAGGCAGAGACACAGGCAGAGGGAGAAGCAGTCTCCATGCAGAGAGCCGGATGTGGGACTCGATCCGGGAAACCACTAGGCCACCAGGGCTGTCCCTGGAATTTGGGTTCTAACAAAAGTTTAAAAAGACAATGAATAAGTTTTAAGCAGAGATAAAAGCCTTGTGATCTAATTTACAATTTTAAAGATATCACTTTGACCTCATCATTTGAATGAGTTGGAGGGAATGGTGGTTGTTGAAGCAGAGACTTTTGGAGAAGCTGTTGCTCTAAACTAGGCTGACTAATGGCGGTTAGAACTAGGATGGAGATAGCACAAGTGGCATAAGCATAAAAACTTTTATCGGAGATATATTTTACAGTTAAAAAATGATAGAATTTTATGAAGTTTAAATGGTTGGTTTGTTATACATACAAATTGAGCTCCTTGAAAGATTGGATCATTTTTAATTATCTTATAATGCATCATGTCTACTATACAGCCTGACAAGTGTTCAAAGAGTGTTTTTAAAAATGAATGCTTTCTGGTAGATGATAAACACCGAAACTTATCTCTATACAAAGCAAGCTTCTCCTTGGCCCTTATATATAAATCTCAATTTGCATTCCTAAGCAACACATTCCTTTTTTCTTTTCATTTTTGATATCAAACTTACTTTAATCCCAACATTAAAATGTTAGGAAATTCTGTTTCAGGCATAATATTCTATGTTGAGACCCAAAGGTAAATAAACCATATAGCCCTCTTCTCTAGGAGTTTATAATCCACAAAGAAGAGAAACTTGTACAATTTAATTCACATAATTACCTTTCTTTCAGTATCAACCTTGTCTTGTTTCAAACTAACATTCTGTGAGAAAAGTTAAGCATTAAAATACATGTATATATATGTATTTAGTAATAAATAAAATATAAATATTCATATTTATACATATAAATATAAATAAAATTATATAAATATAATATATACATGTATTTATTAATGTGTATGTATATATTATTTAAAGGTACTGGACTGCTGATAAAATGGATAGAATTTGCTGACTGAAATCCTGGAAAGAAGAAAATCCCAGAGAGAGCCAATATTTGATGATAGTATTTCCCCTGAGATTTTGGTTTATTCAGAAGCCATGATTAATGTGCTGAGAAGCTTAGGAGAAAGAAGTAGCAGCTGAGGTGCTGAGAACCAGAGCAGCCTGAGCAGAATTTTTGATACTTTCATGCATCTAAGGGGACAAAAATTGGATTTCAACGCTTGCCCAGAGAAACACTGGTAAAGATTCCCACGCTTTCAGTCGTGACCATGAAGGAGCAACCATAAGAGTAAAAGTAAGCCAGATATTGACCAGGATCAATCAGTCTAAGACATACAACAAATCACCCCAAGCATTAGTAGCTTAAAACAACAATCATTTGAAAGTTTGGCAATTTGGTTTGTTTTTGCAGTAGCTTGCTGCAGTCAGTGGATGGTTTGGCTGGGGCTACATGATCTTAAGATGTCCTCATTTGTATGTTTGATGCTTGGTTGGCCATCAGCCAGGCTGTCTTGGTTATTTTACACAAGTCTTCTCTAACAGGCCACTCACACTGTGAAGGTTGGATTCCCTTCTCCGAGGAAAGTCATGGCCAATGTGCAAGTACATTTCCAGATCTCCTTGTATCCCATTTTCTAACATTGGCCAAAAGCAAGCCATATCGTCAAGTCCAGTTTCAAAAATTAAAGAAATATTCTCCACATGAGCTGCAAAGAGTTTATGGCCTCTCTCTACTGTTTTCTTCATTTCTTTCTTTTTCTCTTAATCAAATCAGGATTAATCTGACTTGAATCTGGACCTAGACCTGTGAATATGGTAGAAAAATAAAAAAAAAAAAAAGAAGGAAGGAGGAAGGAAAGAAAAAAAGAAGGAAAGAAAGAAAGAAGAAAGAAAGAAAGAAAGAAAGAAAGAAAGAAAGAAAGAAAGAAGAAAGAAAAGAAAGAAAAATGTTGTTTTCACATAAAATATTTTACTTTCTCTTTTTACTAAATTTTACTTGGGATAGAACAATAAACCCATGTCACATGCTATATTCAGCAATGCTTGAATGATTTATAATTTGAACTGTAAAAAAATCTCATAACAGAAATAGAAACAGCATAGAATCGTATTTAATTTTAAGATAGGGTAGACCAGCTTATGCACACAAAGAAAAAATTGAAAGAGGACTATATTTTGTTTCAAAAATAACAGAATTCCTTATTTAGAAGAACATTAGGAAGAGGATAATTCACATGAATTCAACTTATTGATCCAGAGCAAGAAAATGAAAGAGAGAGATTAAAATATTGAACATATTCTTCTCATTGTACTTGATATTTTCCCTGCAGGGTGAAATCTGAGAAATAAGTCTATTGCTCCCTATTGCTATGGTTTAGTATTTCTGTTTCCCCCAAATTCATTTGTTGAAATCCTAATGTCCAATAAGAAAATATTAAGAGATGGGGTCTTTGAGAGTTGGTTAAGCCATGAGGATGGAGTTTTCATGAATGCAATCAGTGCTATTGTAAAGAGGCCCTGAGGATGATGCTCCCTAGCCCCTTCCACCATGTGAGTTAGCAGTGAGAAGTCCAGTTTGTAGTCCAAAAGAGGGCCTTCACCAGAATCTGATGATATTACCACCCTAGTCTTGGACTTTCAGTCACCAGAACTGTGAGAAATAAATCTCTGTTGTTTATAAGGTGCCCAGTCCATCGTATTTTGTTATAGCAGTACAAATAGTCTAAAATACCTAGTAAGACTTAATCCCCTTTATTATTTATAGTATGAGCATTTCTTATACTGAAGGCGATTTTATAATACAATACACATATACTGTATTTATTATTATATATAATATATATGTAAATGACATGGACATAAAGACACTGATCATTGACCATTTTAAGTGACTAATTGAAAGTGTCTCCTTAAATGATGAAGAAGTGGCTCAGAGGTTGAGCATCAGCCTTTGGCCCAGGGCATGATCCTGGAGCCCTGGGATCGAGTCCCACATCGGGCTCCCTGCATGGAGTCTGTTTCTCCCTCTGCCTCTTTCTCTGTGTCTCTCATGAATAAATAAATAAAATCTTTATTTATTAAATAAATAAATAAATAAGAAGAAAAATATATTAGAATCATTGAGAGTTGATACTGTGCTGCCTTATACCTTATTAAAAGAAACAACAAAGAAAATTTTGATTATTGAAAAATTTTATCTTATGCTCAAGTAAATAATTTAAGCATTATATGTGATAATACCACTGAATGTGTAAAATAAAAGACATTCGAATCCTGGAGAAAATATGTTCTCTAAATATTTATATGAAAATTTATATAAAAATGTATATAAAATACTAAATGTAAAAAACTTAAAGCTATGGGTAGTATAACAAAGGAAATATTTAAGTAGATATTTGACATATAAAAATGTTCAATTTTAGTAATTGTCAATGAAAGGTGAATTAAAGGAAAAATGAGACCAAAAAAAGTATTTTCTTCTTCTAAGTCTATAAATGTCCATACCATAATGACCACATTTGGTTGGTTCAGGGTTGAAAACTCATCCAACTTGGGACACTAAGTCCCTATTTAAAATCTCTGGTCTTAACGACTGAGACACCTAATCTGTTTTTTCACAGATTTTTAAATCTTTAAGATGTGAAATTTAAAACTTTTGGCAGTCATAATACAGCCATGTGGAGAAAGCTGATTATATTATTTAAAAAAAAAGTTATTACAGTGTGAAAAGAAACTGAGATAAGAATTGAGAGGGAGTTCTAAAAATATCTGAATTGTTGGTTCCCAATTTTTCAGAACCTATAATAAAATCTGATTGTTTAACTCTGTGTTGGATTCTACAATTCAAAGCCTTCTTTTGATTAAACAATGAAAGAGAGAATATGCAACCCCACACTGTCACTAGGGCATCTGGATTATTTTGAACTAAAGGCAATCAAGAGCCAGCCGACTCAGGAAAAACTTTTACCTCTCCCTTAACTGCCTAAGAGAACTTAAATAGAGGGTCTATCCTAAAAAGAGAGCTATTACTGGGAAAAAAACTTTTTACCTGAAAAATTTATCTTTATAGCAGGTAAAACATCTGATTAACAAACTCTTCTTACTCTTTCTGTGAATTGCCCTCCTTCCTGTTGAAGCCCCAAGCCCTTTCCCATCCTTTACCTCAGGCATCAGTAGCTTACTTTTTTTAAGGGGCTCCTATTTTTAAGGGGCTTCTGTTTAAACAAGATTAATTTTGTTTTCTCCTGTTAATCTGTCTTATGTCAATTTAATTATTAGACCAGCCAAATAATTTAAGAAAAAGGAAAATTTTTCCTGCTCTACTGTCACATTGAGTTTCTATTATTTGCAACCAAAAGCTTTTAAATAATTATTTCTTAAAATTAATTTTCAAATAATTATGGAGAAATATGGTAGCATAGAAAATATCAACAACAGGGGTGCCTAGGTGGTTCAGTTGGTTAAGTGTCCAACTCTTGACTTCAGCTCAGGTCATGATACCATGGTGATAAGATTGAGCTGTGTGCTCAGCAAGATGTCTGCTTAAGATTCACTCTCCCTCTTCCTCTGCCCTCCCACCACCTCCACACACCCCTGTTTGTGTGCACTCTCTCTCTCAAAATAAATAAATCTTTTAAAAGATATCCACAATATTGGGCAAAAATTTAAAAAGCATGTTATAAAATATTAGGTAGAATTTGATAAAAACTTGTTTAAAAATATTTGCATATCAAAGTTTACACAAATTAATATTGACATTTTATTAATGATTATCTTTCAGTGATGGAATAAAGTATAATTTTATTCATTGTGTTTTTATATATTACTTTTTTAAATTATTATTTGCATAAAATGTTGACATATAAAAGACTAAATAATTAATGAGTTTAAACATAGGTCAGGAGTTTTATTTGATTCAACACAAAATTTGAACTGCCCAGAACAGTGAAAATGAGAATGTTATTCTTATAGTCTCATAATTTTTTTCTAAACGTTGATTGCAGGAAATAGTTTGCAGCCATGTCTTTGAGAAAAATCAGAACATCTGCTCTTCTACACCCCTGATGGAAAGCAAATTTCAATGAGACCAGAGACAGATAAACCTAAAATTTCATTTATTAAATGAAGGGCTAACTTGGGTCCAGAAGTTCAAGGTTAGCATCAGGAAAAATCATAATTTGTCATGAGATACTTCTGAATATTTTGCTCAATAAGGTACCACAAACTTTACCCTGAATACTATGATCAGGTATGAATTTAGCCAAAATGATTTCAAAATGATTGTTATCAGCCATCTTCCATAATTATAGGAAACTTAAGTAAGGTTCACAAAGAAGGATAATTTTTAGTGAGTAGGTAATTTTCAAAAAACAAAAACCGCACAACACACTTCAATTAACTAAAAATAAATACATAATTAGGCCCCAATGAATATTAGAATTATTACGGGTTTTTCATTGTCATGTTTATATTTCTTTCAAAGTACTTATCACAAATTGATAGTATACATGTGTATATATGTGTGTAGCATTTGTATACATATGCAGTGTCATATATATGTATACTCTATATCAAATATGTGTATATTTATATGTCTCACAAAATTTTGTCTCATTGAATATTTGTTGAATAACTGAAATAATAATATTCCTACTTCTATATTTTAATATTCGTTGAACATCTTATTCGACCACTCATATCAATCTCATTCAACATATTCTTTAACTTTTGCCTTCTTAATCTCTAAAATTCTCCTGTGTAAATATTTCTATATTTACTGAAAGACTCTAAACCTCTGTGCTCATTAGTGTTTAATAGTCTCTTCAACTCCATTTTCATTACCTCAAAGTTTAACTGTCAAAAAACAAATAAATAAATGTTGATCTGGCAATCACATACTGTCTTTCTTTATAAAGCTTTAAATCTTTTAGTTTTGTATCTTCAGAATTTATTATGTAAAAAAAAAAGTTGTCTGGCTAATATTTTCTTGCACCAAAGGATTCATAAAAATATCATTATAGTGCACATACATATTGTCTGTTATTTTTGTGATGCATACTGAGTGTAAAGCTGTTTTTCTTAGTCTGTTATCTGGAATGTTCCTTCAACTTTTAATAACACCACTTTTGATAGAAAAATCAGGTAGATCAGTTGAGTGCCACTAGGTTTGGTGTCCTGCCAACAGGGACAAGTTACCAGCATGTATACTTCTGTGCTCGATTGCCAGGCTCAGTGGTGTTCTTTTCAGTAAATAGAAGACGATCCTCAAATTCATTTACTGAAAATGTGCACTTTTCCTTTGCAATAGATAATGCACTTGGGTTCCTTATTATTTGTATGTTTCCCCTCCCCCCAAAAAAAAACCTTTAAAAATTTATTTGTAAAACTAACAGAACACTGGAATATAAATGCTTGTTACTTGGTGGTTCTTTGAGATATGTTGCACATAGAAAACTGGTGCTTTTAGTCAAATAAACTCTGTAAAATATGCAGGCCTTTTTCTCTTTGTTTTGTTTTTCTCTTAATGCTGGTTTTGTTTTACTTTGTTTTGTTTTGCCACCAGCAAACTTGAGAAACTGTGAAGATAACTATTCATTAAAGCCACATTAGCAGAAATTTGTAAATGGGGACTAGCTTATTTTGGGGCCACTTTAAAATACTTTCTTTTAGAATAAAAATCTATTTTCAAATAATCAATTGGCATGCAATCTGTGCTGTGCTTAATTTAATGCATAATAAAATCATCTAATAAAAATAGAGGTAATATTACTCTTTAGGAAAAGAAATGCACATCTATGGAAATTATGCATACAGTATCAAGATGTAAATTTAGCCTGAGAAGCTAGCAACTAAAATATAAGTGGCCTGAACAAAATAGAATTGTTCTCCCTTTCTCACTGAAAGACCAAGATAATATGGCTTTACATAATTCTTGTGGCCCATTATAAATCTATCTCTAGAATCTTGTCTTGGTCAGCAGAATTTAAGATGTTTGGTTATCATGTTCATATTCTAGCTTGAAGGAAACATTACATTCTTAGGGAGCATGTAATTGAATATCTCAGGGAGAACCTGATCTTGGAAGTTGTTAAATTACAGTACATGTTAAATCACAACCTATTAGGTCATTATGTGAAAAGTGAGTGTGTATTGAGAATCCCAAGAAATAGGAAAGGGGCTTTTTGATATATTTGATTCTTAGGAATGTGAAATCTAAATGCCCCTGAGTTTTCCCTGGAAGCAGAAAAAACAAACTTCTCTATTCTGAATAAAGGTGTTTGAGCACAGAAAACGTTGTAAGGAAATTCATTTTGAAGTACTTATCTTGCAAAAGAACGTCCATCTCTTAATGGCTAATCTCTGCCAACCTTTTTTCAATCTCCAAACTAATGTCAACACTCAGCCTACATATGGACAAATATTAAACGTGAACTCTGGTAAGATTTTTATACCAAAATATTTGTAAGATTTTTATGATGAATGTGATAGAAACATTGGAAATTTTTGTGGAAATGGATCTACAAAGGGGAAAAAAAGTATGATTTTCAATTGGACTGAATTTACTAATAAAACAAATTTGGTAGAGAACCTGGATTTCAAGTGGTCTAATTCAGCAAAAGGTAGGTCTTACTTTTTACTCAGTTGGTTGATTGAAACTTGCCCATTATTACAGCCTAGGTGAATTTAAGCAAAGATGCAAAATAGTCTTTAATAAATGTAAATATTATCAAGTGTTAAGAAGATAGAAAAAATGAAGCAGAGTTAAAGTGCTCTACAAAATAATGTCTTAAGTTTTATGCCTAAGAGGATTCAGAGAATATGTACTGTCACTGAGTATGCCTTGGTGAGAGGAGTATCAGTGACTTTGAAATTTACCACAGAGATTTTCCTACATAGGGTAGGATTCAGATAAGAGATGCTGCTATTGAGATGGACTCCTTAATTAGAATAAAGAGCAGAATCCCAAACGTCAGAGAGAAAGTGGAAGCAATTAATTGCCAGTAACAGGAAGAAGGTGATGACCATAATCGACATGTAGGTAAGAGTGGCATTCAGAATGGTTAGCAAACAGAGATCTTTGGTGTGGTAAAAGAATGTCTAGGGCCTATATAAAGATGTTTATCTTAACTTGGATTCCCTAAAACCCAAGGCTGAAAAAACCTTAGGTGTTAATTCTTTATCAGAGGATACAGCCTCAGGGAGACAAAAACAAAGGAAAAACCACACACAGTAAAGATGCCCGTTTTGCCATTTTTTAAAAAGATTTTATTTATTTATTTATGAGAGAGAGTGAGAGATAGAAAGCATGCTTGTGCATGAGCAGTGGGAGGGGGTGAGGTGGAGAGAGGAAGAGGCAGGCTCCCCACTGAAAAGGGCTCAATCAGGACCCTGGGATCATGACCTGAACTGAAGGCAGTTGCTTAACCAACTGAGCCACCCAGGTGCCTCTATTTTGCCAGTCCTAATCAGTACTTAGTATTTTGCTAGACATCTTGACCAGTGAAATAATGAAGAGAAAGACATAAATATTGTAACAATCACAAAGGGGTTAATAAATCTGGCATTATTTACAGAAGTAAATGTGTAAAATAGAAGATATCCAAGGCCTAAGAATGAGGACACACAAATGTTTAGAGCTTAAGGAGTTTTGGAGTAACCAGAAAAGGAGCTGGAGAAGGAATGGACAAGTAGGTGAGAAGGCAGGAGAGTCTGACATCTACCAATAAAACTGAGCAAAGATTTCAAAAAGAATCAAGATCAACATCAAATACTACTTATAGTTCAATAATATTGAGGATTTTTTCAAGAGGGATGTTGAAATCTTTAAAAATACTTTTTTTCTGGAGTGGTGGGACAAAAGTCTGAATGCAAAAAGTTGAAGAAAGAATGGGTGGGAACCAATGAAAATAGTGAGACTCAGTCAGTATGCAATTTATTGCTTAATACAGGAAAGTTTTGTCCTGGAAAAACCCTATATCAGATAAGACAGCACATCTAAGGTCTGACTCAAATAACAGATGTGAGATTGATTCCGCCTTGCTAGAATGAATATACAACTCTTTCAATGAGTTTTACTGCAAAAAAGAAAAGAAAAGAAAGAAAAGAAAAAAGAAAAAGAAAGAAAAGAAAGGAAAGGAAAGGAAAGGAAAGGAAAGGAAAGGAAAGGAAAGGAAAAGAAAAGAAAAGAAAGAAAAGAAAGAAAAGAAAAGAAAAAAGAAAGAAAAGAAAAGAAAAGAAAGAAAAGAAAAAAGAAAGAAAAGAAAAGAAAAGAAAAGAAAAGAAAAGAAAAGAAAAGAAAAGAAAAGAAAAGAAAAGAAAAGAAAGAAACATAGTGACAACAGAAGGGAGTGGTGGGATCCAGACACATTTGTTTTGGTTTATTTGTTTTCAATGGAGGCTGTAAGTATGTTTGTATGCTGATGGAGATGAATCTGTAACGGGGAAGAATCATAAATCCATGGCAACAGGGTAGAAGTTATGAGGGGTATTTTCAAGAGAATCCAAAGGAGGTGAGATCTAGTGAACAAAAGGGTATTTACTGGATAACATGGAAGCATTAATAATCTAACCATAATAACAGGAGGAAAAGTAGAATGCTGGGCACAGGTACTTGTTCAGAAGATGATACTGGAAACCTGGAGAAGTGCTCGATTTTACATGAACTAGGTCATCATTCAAAAATTAAAATAGTGAATGAAATAAAGCTTTGTATCACTATGAAATAAATGTGTTTAATGAAGCCAGTAAAGTTTTAATTAATAAGATGGAAAATGTAATCAACCATTAAACATTAAAACCTTGTTCACATTATGAAACAAATCATATCATCTATCATTTGAAGAAAAAATAAAAATATAATAACAATAGAAATAGTACAGTAAATTAGCATACTTCCATGGCAAATAACATATTATCATCTTTCCTAAAGAGAATTCTTTTTAAAACTATAAGGAAGGGGCACCTGGGTGGCTCAGTTTGTTAAGCATCTGCCTTTTGCTCAGGTCATGACCTTGAGGTCCTGGGGTGGAGCCCCATGTCAGGCTCCCTGCTCAGCAGAGTCTGCTTCTCCTTCTCTTTCTGCCCCTTCTCCCCACTCCTGCATGTGCTTTCGTGTTCTCTCTCTCTCAAATAAATAAAATCTTTAAAAAAAAAAACACAGGAAAGTGAAAATATTGCTATAAATACATGCACATTACACAAATAATGTTATTGAGAAAATTTCAAAGGAATACAAATTATGCAATCATAGTAGTAAACAAAACACTTTAAAATTAATTAGATTATTTGCATACTTAGCAATAATTTTTCAATGAATTACTTTGATTGGATTATGCAAACACATACACACAACACGCACACACATACACACCCCTCACAAATTGCTGATAGGCAATTAAACTTGGGAGAAAGTTCTGAAAATTTAGCAATAACAACCATAATTTTTGATCCAATAAGTTTCTCTCTAGGATTTTGAATCTAAGTAATCTGAGATGCACACAACTATCTTTAAGGAAATCATATATAACCTTTTCTATAATTATGAAAAATTAGAAAAATAATAAATATTTAGCAATAGTAAGTTAAACAATTATACACTAATATATCAGAATATTCTACAGTTTTAAAATATTTAATGACATGGGAAGATGCTTACAATGTGCTGTGGATTGATTTGTGTCCCCCTAAGACACATATGCTGAAGTCCTAACCTTAGTATACTTCAGAATGTGACTGCATTGGAGAGGGCCTTTAAAAGGTAATACTTAGGTTAATATTAGTGTCCCTAATATGATGTGACTAGTGTCATAAAAAGAGGGAGGGGTGACAGAGATATAAGCACAGAGAACAAAAGCCATGTAAGAACACCATGAGAAGGTAGCCAACTACAAGCCAAAGGACGGAGGCTTCAGAAGAAATCAAACCTGTCAACACCTTCATCTTAAATTTCTAGCTCCCAGAACTGTGAGAAAATAAATTACTACAAATTGAGCCACCTAGTCTGTTGTATTTTGTTATGTTAGCCTGAGCAAATTAATACACAGTCTATTTTTTAAGTTTACAATGTTAACTAGGGGATCCCTGGGTGGCTCAGGGGTTTGGCGCCTGCCTTCAGCCCAGGACATGATCCTGGAGACCCAGGATCGAGTCCTATGTCAGGCTCCCTGCATGGAGCCTGCTTCTCCCTCTGCCTCTCTCTCTCTGTGTCTGTCATGAATAAATAAATAAAATCCTTTTTAAAAATGTTAGCTATATTAATAGTATAATTACAATTTTAAAAATATGTTACTTATTCTAACTACTTATCTGATGTCTATAAAGGAAGGAAGGAAGGAAGGAAGGAAAATGTAAATAGATTAATAAAATATATATCAAGATAGGAATTAGAGATGAGTCATATTTTTTCTTTTTATCCTAGAATATTACATGTGTGCAATATCAATGTTTATATATATAATATATAAAATCACTTTTAAGACAAAATGTATCTTTCCTTGTAACATAACTCATTTAGTAGCAGCAATCTCCACTATGCATCACTGGTTTTTGGGTTTTTGTTTTTGTTTTTTGGGGTCTTGTTTGTTTGTTTTAGTGTGACGTACTTAAGGAAAGATCAACACAATGGTGAAATATACCAGAACAAAATTTTGGTTAAAACAGTTTAGATGATACCCAGAAAACACTAAAACATTTATAATTCTGTGATGTGTAGTATATGAGAAAGGTATCAAAATGTAAGATCTAAATA
The DNA here is from genome assembly GCF_018345385.1 of Vulpes lagopus. Lineage (NCBI taxonomy): Eukaryota > Metazoa > Chordata > Mammalia > Carnivora > Canidae > Vulpes > Vulpes lagopus. The sequence goes on along the minus strand of NC_054835.1, from coordinate 76,322,089 downwards.
TGCCTTTTTACATTCTGGTTTAGGTGAAAAATTCCAGTCGACCACATTCATGCTCCATTTCAAATGCTTCACTCAACTCAGATTTCTTATAATTTAGTTAGCTCTGAAATATTTACCTCAGAAAGTGTAAAGAAATAGTTACCTAAGAAAGTGTGTGTAAAAAAAAAAAGAAAAAAAGAAAAAGAAAGAAACAAAATAAAAAGTAGAGAAAAAAGAAAAGAAAACCTTTTTGTGCAATGTATTAGTATGCTTTTCATATTTTGGTCATCAGTACAAGTGAGCAGTCTCTATATACACTTGGTTACTGAAGATTGGTGTGATCCCACCTAAACACACAATGAAAATGAGAAAAAAAAAAATAAAGCATTTCTAGGTTGTATCTTTAGCACTCTGTATCCTGTCATTTATATTTGTGTTCAAACAAACAACTTTGACATATGATAGCAGGCACATATAACCATGCTGAAACTGCCACTAAACATCAAGAAAGATTGGCATTTGAGAAGGTAAAATTCAGGCTTGGAGATGGCCCAAGAGTCCTTCAAAAGAAAGGTCAAGGCAAAAGTCAAGGAAACAGAGCTAAGATGAGCAGGTCAGCACATCTATGCGTGAATCTTAGGATGTTATAAATGAGTCAACATCATGGTCTTTTAGGAGTGCAATCCAGCAAACGAATCAAGTTTAGGACAGTGGCCTGGAACAAATCATGGTTACAGGATGATTAGGAATAAAGAGAAGAATTAATACCTGTGTACAAATATCTGGAATAACCTTCTGCAAAAGTAATAGTAAGATTTTATTTTTTAAATTTTATTTATTTATTCATGAAAGACACAGAGAGAGAGGCAGAGACACAGGCAGAGGGAGAAGCAGGCTCCATGCAGGGAGCCCGATGTGGGACTCAGTCCCGGGTCTCCAAGGTCACGCCCTGGGCCGAAGGCAGAGCTAAACCACTGAGCCATCCAGGGATCCCCCAATACTAAGATTTTCATAAGTGTGTGTAAACGCTTTCAGGTATAGGTGTGATTGATGACCGTGTTTTTCAATGTGTGAATATAATTAAGGACATTTTTGGGCCCTCATTGAGATTTGCTTCGTGTTCAAAAGAAATAAAAAGTGAAAGGGAAACACCTTAATATTTTATTATATTTTCAGGAATTTCTGTTATTACCTCGGAATTGCTCATCCTATTTTGCTTCCTAAATTAATTTGAAAAAATGTAAAAATACACAGAGAAAGCAAATCATTCAAATAGTCAAATCATACTTAAAGATTGAGCAAGCATTTCTCCTAATTATAATAAAGTAAGCTTGTGCTTGATCTAAAATTTCTTTTGCAGAAGTAGAACCAGCTTTCAAAGTATATACTGAAGATGTGGCACCTGACAGTTCCATCATTCTAAAGCACTGTTTTATGATGTGCCTGTATTTAATAATAGTTCTTTGGACGCTCATAATCCTTTTTGTGATTTACTGTGGTTATCCCTTACACCACCTGTGCGTGATATTAATTAAGAACTGGGGAGACAGTGTTATAAAAATGAAAAATTTTCTTTGTCATCGGGGAAAAAAAGCACTGGGTAAGTTCCTTGTTCATCAAAGTTTAGTGATGCTCCAACTACTTGTCCCAAGGCTAGAGCTTTACATCTCCACGACTGGAAGCAGTAGAGCCTCTGAACGGTAAAACTTGTAACTTCAATAGTTGGCTCAGATATATAATCATGTGTTTCTGTCCAGTTGAATTAAATGTGCTTAGAGACATCACTAAGGTTTGTGAATCCTTTCAAGCCCAAAATAAAAATAAATAGCATAGACCTAGCAAGACATAGTGCTAGCTGTTAATCTACTGAATAGTCCATTAGTACCTGTCACTTTGGATTAACTGACTGTTTTTATGTTCATCATGTTTTTAAGCACACGGACTTATAGATGGATTTATAGATGGATTAAATGCTTCTTTAAATAATTCCCAGAAAGCATCCATTTAGACAATTTTATATATTAAAAATATTTTTCTCTATATTAAGCCCCATAAAATGGCCCTTTCCATGACAAATATTACCTAGAAAGAAGTAACAGTTTTAAACTTTCTAGTCTCCTCATATTTAAGAAATGAGAAAAACTAAAATAGGAAGTCATATGAAATAAATTTTATCAATTAACTTTTATTATTTATTAATAATAAATACTGCTTTCATTGACACATGCTTCTGAGCATTTAAACATATTAATCCCTCAAACTGGAACTCCAGTTGTTGTGTTCTGTGTTGCCTTAAAAAAATTCAAAGTAAAATGAGATTTTTGTATTCAAATTAAACTCAAGAATATAAAAAGATAGTCTTTTTTTCCACCCCTTCAGTTCCTTACCCCTAAGGTAATTGGTGCTAACAATTTGATGTATAATTTCCTACTTTTTCTATGTATATACAAAAGTAAAACATACGTATAACACATTTATTGGGCTTTTTAAATTTACATTTTAACAAAAATAGGATCAAACTATATATAGTGTCATGAAAAATTTTTACGTTAATACATTCCACTTATTCATTTTTATAGCTGCATAATATTCCATAGCTTACTATTAATACATTTTATATTGATTTACAATCAGATTGTAACAATGATGCAAAATAAACCATATGTGTGTGCATGTGTGTATTCATATTTTTATTTATGTAGGTTAGATTAATTGGGTAGTAATTGCTCGGTCAAAGGTGTATACATTTCTAATAGATTCTATCAAAAAATTTTCGTATTTACTGAGGCAATTTACATTTGTACTACCATTGTATGAAAACTTATTTTATATTCACATATACTACAGTCAAGCAAATATAAAACAAAACAGAACAAAACAAAAAATCTTTCTGCGCTCCTAAAAAGTGGGAATTGGTATGACAGCATGGAACTTACCTGATTATAAATTAAGAGATAATTTAAGATAAAATATATTAATTCAGATCAATATTGCACTTTACATAGAATTTTTGTTATACAATTTATTTTATCCAAATTTTGAAAATTCTATACTATATTAAAATTCAAGAAAGTTAAAAGGGCAAATGTAAGTTTATTCACTTCCTAGTGAGAGTTCTGGAGAAAGGAATGGGAAACATTATTGGATAAGGCTTTTCTGAACTGAAAAATTGGGACCAAAAGCATCGATCTGCATATTTTCACCATTTGATGATAAATAAATCATAACAAGAAGGGATGGCATTTAAAACAGGTAAGTACACAATTATATACATTAGAATGAAAACCTGAAAAAAAAAAACAATACTAGCAGCAGCTTTGTTGATGTCTGTTACTTCACTGGAATGATACTTCCTGTGGAGCAGCTTTCAAATTCTCCTTTAAAGTGCTAATAGAGGGTTTCTCAATTATAATAGAGCAGTTTGATTATAATTATAGAACTTTGGATGAAAAATTCAGACAGAGGTCATCAAATTTATAATTGGAAGATAATTGTATTTGACATTGCATTGAAGTCAATAAGGTAATTATTGTCATTAAAATGGCATTAAAACCATTAAACCTTGTAATTTTAAAGGCATAATTTTCATATTTGAATATTTTGAGCATTTTCCTGGACATGAAAAAAATATTTTTTTTCTTTTTAAATTAATATATAAAAAGTATAGAAACACATTTACTTATTTCAGGATATTAAAACTATGCCAACAATTTTATGAAATTTGAGGTTAATAAAATCCAAGTAGTCACTAGCATCCAAATATTCATCCCTTTACTACAACCTAAATGAAATTTAGGTCTTGTCTTGTCTTGCATTGCATTTGCATGCTACATTGAATAGTAAAATGTTATGATTTTTTAATTTTTTGTTATGATATTTAAGCATACATATTTGTCTTTCCTACATTTTGCTATCAATATGAGACTCTCTTTAGAATGAATGCATCTTTAAAATAACAATCAAAAATGAAATGACATGTTGTTAGCAGGTATGATTATAACACTTATGGATATGATAGTTGAGCAGAGATGCCCATCCAGGTCCAAACTGAAATAATGAACATGAAATAAAAACACAGGGAGAGCAGGGAAGTCTGTGTCATTGCTTAGAAAATTTAGATAAACGTCATTTAGAGACCAGCATCTTCAGAGAAATTTCTACTATAAAATGGAGATAGAACCACAATGAAGAAAGCACTGAAAACCACATCATTCTTTTTCATTCTAAGAAAGCAATTCAACATGAGAAGATGTAAGTTTAGATTAGTATCCAACTCTCCAAGCAATTTAGAAGGACCCAGAGTAGATCAGAGTATGAACTCTGTGAAAGCTTTTAAACACACCACTTAGAATAATTTTCAACAATGTGTAACACTGTATTTGAAAAGATTTATGTTCAAAGCTCCAAAAGTTAAGCAACAATTACCTCCACACAGTGCTCATTTGGTAGGGTTATTGCTAGGTGCAAAAAAGCTCTTAAATATGGGAAGCAAAATTGCAAAGCAACGCAGGTAAACTTGATGTTATAACTTACATGCCTGGTGTATGATAAAATGATTACTAGAGTATATATAGATACTATTATGATTGCCTTTTCATTATTGAGGGCCTAGGCTCAGCTTCATAAAACACCATATTAAATTTGTCAAAATTTTATGACTCCTTGGTTTAAAGTCTAGGTAAGGGGTAAGGAATAGACAAATATCAGCGTCCCTAGATTATTTATATCTTGTGGCTTTTTCATCTTCAACATGTAGAATCCATTTCATCATCCACAATAAATGTCTCAACTCCCACCATCAATTGCAGAAGCAGAAAGGAGCAAGCAATTCAGGACAAGGGTGCACCCCTTCTCTTGAAAGGTAGGACCCAGAAATAGCACTATTTTATTTTATTGTGGTAAGAACACTTAACATGAGGTCTACACGCTTAAATTTTTAAATGTGCAATACATTGTTGTCTATCGGTACCATGTTGTACACTTCTTTAGAGAGAGCTCATTCATCTTCCTTAGTCGAAACCTTATTTGATGTATACGTATCACTTTTGATCCTATTCCATTGGTCAAAATTTGGTCCTATGGTCCAAATAAAGCTGTAAGGGAGACTGTAAATGTATTGGTGGAGGGGAAGGATGGTGTAGTCCTGTGGTAAACTCATATTCTTCTACTTTATTATTTTTTTTTTAATCAAAAAAGGCAAACTATAGGATAAGATGCCAGGAGTCAAAGCCTAGGTCCATGTCTCACCAGCTGTGCTTGTTTCACTATATGTAATATAGAGATGATAATAGTATGCCTTACAGGATTGTTATGAGAAACATATGGAGTTATTATTCATAAAGATCTCAGAAGAGTGCCTCGAACCATTTCTGCCATATTACCATGGAAGAAGAGAAATGAAAAAAAAAGATATTTAATTTGTTAGTGTTGCTTGTTTAAAATATGTCAGGAGGCACCTGGATGGCTCAGTTGGTTAAGCATCAGATTCTTGGTTTTGGCTCAGGTCATGATCTCAGAGTTATGGGATTGAGCCCCACATCCGGGCTCTGCAATCAGCAGGGAGTCAATTTGAAGATTCTCTCCCTCTTCCTTCACCCCTCCCTCCATTTGCTCTGGCGTGCTCTCTCTCTCTCCCTGTCTCTATAATAAATAAAATAAATCTTTAAAAATAAATATGTTAGAAATCATAGACAACTTTGCACACTTACTAAGATAATAGTTAGTGATTCAGATGCCAGCAACCCACATGCACATATACGTTACACACATTCTCACACACACGCACATGTATATGCACATGCACACACAAACATTTATCGTTTTTGTATTTGAGTCTTGGGAAAAATGAGCAGATAATGTAATAAGTAGTCTCATTATTTAGAACTATATTTGTCTCTAACAAACAAACCATTAGCATAGAAAGACAGAGTACAATAAGAAGATCAAGTTTTGGACTGTGTGGTGCATCTTTTGGCTGCTTAGATTACACTTTGAAATGTAAGTTTGTGCCTCATCAATTCTCTAATTGAAAAATAAACAAATAAACAAAAAAAGGAGCCAACTGTTATTTAACTAATAGAAGTCACTAATCATACCTTTGGCCTGTCATATCATTCTGAAAAGAATTTTTGGACCACCCATATAGCCTACATTAGGTGTAAAAGACAAATATTAGGTGAATAGTTAGTTGGCTTGGGTTGTATCTTCATTTAATCAATGTCACCTAATAAATGAGCATTCCTTCCAAGTCTTTATATAAGACTCTGACTTTAAAGGTTCGAATTATTAAAACCAAAGAGATGAACAAAAAAGTTAAATAAGATGATCTGAAATTGTTCAAAGTTGACAAGATTTTATTTGAAACAAAAGTACTAGGACACCTGGGTGGCTCAGTGGTTGACCACCTACCTTTGGCCTAGGGCATGATCCTGGGGTCCCAGCATCAAGTCCCACATTGGGCTCCCTGCATGGAGCCTGATTCTCTCTCTGCCTATGTCTCTGCCTTTCTCTGTGTCTCTCATAAATAAATAAATAAAATCTTTTTTAAAAATCTTTTAAAATAAACAACAAAAATTATTAAGTTAATAAAAGAATTTCAATGTTTCCAATTATTTCTTTAAAAGACTTATTTATTCACTTATGAAATTTCAGACATAATGAACAGGAAGGAAAGGGAGAGAGAATCTGAAGTAGACTCCATACTGAGCAGGGAGCCTGACACAGGGCTCCATCCCATTACCCTGAGATCATGAGCTGAGCCAAAGTCAAGAGTCAGATGCTCAACTCAGCCACCCAGGCAACCCTACAATTATTTTTTTAAGATTTTATTTATTTATTCATGACAGAGGGTGGGGCGATGGGCGAGGCAGAGACACAGGCAGAGGGAGAAGCAGGCTCCATGCAGGGAACCTGACATAGGACTCCATCCTGGGTCTCCAAGATCACGCCCTGGGCTGAAGGTGGCACTAAACTGCTAAACCACAAGGGCTGACCAAACGTACAATTATTTTTAAACAAACACATAGCACTTACTATGTACCAAACCATCTTCTAAATGTTTTATAAATATAACCCATTTCATTAGCATTAAGAGTCTTATAGAGCAGGTAATATCATCATCTTCATTTCACATATGTAAAATGACGTCCCAGAGACATTAAGTACATTCCCTAAGATCTTCCAATTGGTTTTCTCTGTTGTTAATATTTGATCCCTTGTTGCAAGTGTCTGCACACTTGCCCACCATGTGATGCTCTTTTAGGGTCTCTTATGAGGACACTAATGCCATGCTTGAGGGCTTCACCCTTGTTACCTAATCACCACCCTAAAACTCACTTAATGTCATCACATTAGAGGTTAGCATTTCAACATATGAATTTGGGAGGAATACAAACATTCAGTCATTAGCATCTCTCCTCTCTATCCCCTCCCCTCTATCATCTCTGTCTCTGTCTCTGTCTCCATTATCACTCATCTCTCTAGTGTTCAGGTCCTCTCTCACTTTTTTTTTTTTCTTTTTTCTTTTTTTCTTTTTTTTTTTTTGTAACGAAATTTCATGAAGCATCTGTACTCACTATCTTTATTTTCCTTGTGTGGCTTGTAATTTTGGATTACACACTCCTGTTAACCAGAGTTTAATTTTAGACATCCTGACAGACTTGAGACCATATCTTTCCAGAGTGGATTTCTTTTCTTTTTTCCCTTTTTTAACTAGCTATTAATCTAAGACCCTGTAATTCTTAATTTTATTCCATGGATGTGTCCTCACTACACACCTAGTATACATTGAAGCCCTAGACACATTTTCATAATATCTATGATGAAAATTCCTTAGGATAATATCTTTTTTTCTCCCTTTTTGACCTAGAAAAAAGGTGAAAATTACTTGCTTTTTTTGAACCATAGATTTTAGAATAATAAAGGTTTTGTGACTTTGCTAGTGTACTCCAACAGTATTTGAGGCTAGTTTCACAATTCTTTACATTCTTTGAGAAATCCTTCTTTTTCTTTAAGATTTATTTGAAAGAGAGAAAGTGAATGTGTGTATGAGTGAGTGGGGAGAGGGGCAAAGGAAGAGAGAGAGAGAGAAAGAGAGAGAGAGAGAATCTCCTGCAGACTCCCCACTGAGCACAGAGCCCTACACAGGGCTCCATCTCAGGACCCAAAGACCATAACTGAGCTGAAACCAAGAGCCGGATGCTGAACTGACTGTGCCACACAGGTTCCTGACTCTTTGAGAACTTCTAGTTCTAAGAAAAATAAATATGTGAACCAGATTTCTCTAGACCTTATTAGTCTAGGGTACAAACTAGGTCAAAATGATATTAACACACATGCAAAAGTATAGTAATGCAGTTCTGTCAACATAAACAATGAAAACAATGAGGTTTTGTAGCTGCAGATCTTTTAGAAAACACATGTCAGAGAACATTTCACTAAATAAGAGGTATGACCAGAAGATCAAAATAGAAGAGATGCAGAAGCAATAGGGCAAAGTGGTATTAGGTTGAAGTGAATTGGAGATTTCACAGAAATGGCTATCAACTTCAGCTAATAATATATCTAAAGCTTAATTGATATGAAACAGGACAAAATGACCAATCAAGATGAGCAACACCAGAGCACCAGCAAAGGATCCTGGGTGTCCTTCTGTGCCAGATATCAATGCCTCATTTGCTGTTCTAAGGGGAGTTAGGATGAACCAGGGCTTGGAAGACTGAGGAGGTAAAGATGGGCAAGCTCCTGGAGAAGCCGAAAGCATGCATTATTTTCGAGCCAGTGTGGTGGGAGATGTTCCAATATTTTAATCCATCATATAGTCTTTCCTAGTTTACCAGTCAAATATATGCAAATGTAAAAGCTTAACTATCTCTGGAAGGACATTTAAGAAACAGGGAAATGGTTGTTTCTGGGGAGAAGGAGGTGGCTGGCAAATGGAGTTTGAAAAGAATATCATTTTTGTACCCTGGGTATTTTCATGGATGTCCATTATTACCTGTACAAAGACAAATAGCTTTAAACTAAAACAAAGCAAACTAGCTGACCTTATAAATGAATATAGAATAAGATCTCCCAGACTTTGCAAACAGATATTTTCTTAAAGGCAAAATATTTACCGTCTCCCCAAATTGATATTAGCTTTCTTTTTTCTATGTTCATTGGTACAAAAGGGGGTTATGAATTTAGAATCCTTTAAAATGCTTTAAAAATCAACAAAGATCTAACAAATATTATTATATTATGTATTATTAATTTGATATTTTAAAAGTACTATTTCTTCCTTTCTGCTTCCAGGCTCTCATAATAGATGCCTCAACAAGTGTAAGAGACGTTTTAAATAATACAACACAATAATGTTGTTTATATGTTTAACTTATGTTCTAAAACTTTACCTGAATTGTGTATTTTGAATGAAATGTAAGTGGAAAGATTGCAGTGCCAAAATATCTATAGCAAACCCCAAGCCAGTAAAATACCTAGAAATGTTGAAATGCAAATTTGAGAGTTTAAAATGTAAAGAAACTTTTCAAACCCATTAATAAAATGGTATGTGTATGTGTGCGCGCACGTGTGTGCATTTGTGTTCATCACCTGCAATCATCTCAACACAAATTTGGCAGATATTTACATTCTCTACTTTGTACAAAACTCCAAACAGCTTAATAAATAAAATAATCAAAGGTGTTTTCTTTTCATGTTAGCTCTGCTCTCTTTTTATTTGCATAACTAGTCTAATAGCCTAGACTGCAGTTGGCAGCAGAAGTTGGTTGGAAGGATGTATGCCATCAAAGTTAAGCAGTATTTAATGAGATCTAAAATCTTTTCTATGATCTTCTCAATAGCTAATAAAAGAGCAGTCAGATGAAATTCAAATGAAGTACTCTATCATGCTTACCTTAGAGAAAGTCAAACATAATCTTTTATTTGGTTATTTTATCTTTTACATATTTGGAGTAAACAGAGATATTAAGACTCAGAGATAAGAGCAAAAGATAATGTCATCTTATCTACATTGTTTTGAAAATCAAACTGATCAAATGAGCTGAAATGTTTGCAAGTGACTTAAAAGAGTATGTATGCAAATAAGCTATTGTTTCTAAAACACATGCATATATAATCTACTTTCCTTGGAAATTTCTTGGGAGGATATTGCTCATGCTTAAATTTATTTCATTCTCCCTAATAAAGCAATCAGTTCACTATATAAAGAATGCAATCTAAAATCAATAGTCTAGGCTTTCATTTTGTTTTATTTTTTTAAGATTTATTTACTTATTTTAGTGAGTGGGAAGGGGAAGAGGGACAGAGTCTTAAGCTGAGGGCAGAGCCCAATGCTGGAGTGAATCTCTGCAACCCTGAGATCATGACCTGAGCCAAAGGGAAGAGTTGGGTGCTTAACTGATTGTACCACCCAGCCCTCCCTAAGTTTTCATTTTAGAAAATGGAAACTGAACAAATCAAATCCAAAGTGAAAAGAAAGGGGATCCCTGGGTGGCTCAGCGGTTTGGCGCCTGCCTTTGGCCGAGGGCGCGATCCTGGAGACCCGGGATCGAATCCCACATCGGGCTCCCAGTGCATGGAGCCTGCTTCTCCCTCCTCTCTCTCTCTCTCTGTGACTATCATAAGTAAATAAAAATTCAAAAAAAAAATTAAAAAAAGAAAAAAAAACAAAGTGAGAAGAAAGAAGATAGTAGTAAAAGTATGCAACTGAAAATCAACGGGGAAAATCAACAATGCTGAAAATCAATTCTCTGTAAAGATCAATAAAATCAATTTTTCTAGCCAGGCTAAGAAAAAAAGGGAAAAGATACAAATTACTAATGTCAAAAATGAAAGAGGTACCATTATCACAGATCTTATGGATATTGAAAGGCTCATAAAGGAATGCTATGAATAACTCTGTGCCTACATATTTGTAACCTAGATGAAATGAATCAATTCCTTGAAGACCCATTCTGCCAAAATTCAACAAAAAGAAATAAACAATTTGAATAGGCCATGCCTATTAAAGAAATCAAATAATAATTTTCCAAAAGAGAATGCATCAGGCCCATGAGTTCACTAGTGAATTCTACCAAATATTTAAGGAAATTCTATAATCTCTTCCAGAAGATAGAGGCAGAGGGACTACTTCCTAATTTATTTCATAAGGCCAGCATTAATCTAATATCAAAACTAGGAAAAGAAAACTGCAGAACAATATATTTCATGAATACAGATACAAAAGTCCTCCAGAAAATATTAGCAAAATGAATTCAACATGTATAATGCAAATTATACACCACAACCAAGTGAGGTATATCCCAGGTTTGCAAAGCTGGTTCAACATTTGAAAATCAGTTAATGTAATCTGTCACATAAATAGATTAAAGAAGAAAAATCACATGATCATATCAATAGAAATAGAAAAGCATTTGGCAAAATCCAAATAAAATTTCTCAGTAAGCTAGGCATGGAGGGGGAACTCCTCAACTTGCTAAAGAATATCTGGAAAACATACAGCTAACATCATACCAATGATGAGAAAATAAAAGCTTTCCAATTTAATCAGAAACACAGCAAGATGGTTGTTCTTACTATTCCTTTTCAGCATTTTACTGGAAGCTCAAGCTAATATAATAAGACAAGAAAAGGAAATAAAATGTGTATGAGTCAGAGAGGAAGAAGTAAAACTGTCTCGATTCACAGATGACAAAATTATCTATGCAAAAAAATCTGAAAGTATTAAAAAAAAAAGTCCTCACATCACATAAATATAACCAATCAGTCTTTGACAAAAGAGCAAAGGCAAGATAGTGAAACAAAGATATTTTTCAATAAATAGTGCTAGAACAACTGAACATCTATATACAAAATAATGAATCTAGATACAGACTTTACAATCTTTACAAAAACTGACTCAGAATGGATCATAGACCTAAATGTAAAACACAAAACTCCATAAAATTTCTGCAAGATAACACGGGAGAAAACCTAGAGGATATTGGGCATAGTGATGACTTTCTAGATACTACAATAAAGGTACAATTCATGAAAGAACAGTAGAGAACCTGAACTTAATTGAAATTAAAAACTCATGTTTTTCAAAAGATAGTGTCAACAGAATGATAAAGCAAGCCACAGACTAGAAGTTAATATTTGTAAGAGACACATCAGATAAAGAACTGTTATACAAAATACACAAAGAACTCTTAAAACTCAACAATAACAAAATGGACAATTTTATTTAAAAACGTGAAAAGATTTTAATGGTTTCTCACTGAAGAAGATATACAGATGGCAAATAAACATATGAAAACATGTTTTAATGACATATGTCATTAGTGCATTACAAGTTAAAACAACAGTAAGATATCACGACACACCTATTAGAATGGTCCAAATCCAAAACATTAACAACACCAAATGCTGACAAAGATGTGAACCAATAGGAACTCTTATTCATTGCTAGTGGGGCTGCAAAAATGGTACAGCTACCTTGGAAGACATTTTGATAGTTTTTAAAAAACTAGATATATTTTCACCATAAAACCCAATAATCACGCTCCTGGGTATCTACCCAAAACAGAACACTAAGGGCCACATAAAAACCTGCACGTGGATGTTTATTGGGAGTTTCATTTATAGTTGCCCAAACTTGTAAGTAATCACAATGCACTTCACAGACAGATGGACAATTAAACTGTAGTACATTCAGACAATGGAATATGATTCAGCACTGAAAAGAAATGAGCTTTCAAGCCACAAAAAGACATGGAGGAAACTTAAGTGCATACTACTAAGTAAAACAACCCAATCTGAGAAGGCTACATACTGTATGATTCCAACTATATTACATTATGGAGAAGACAAAATTGTGGACACAGTGAAAATATAAGGTGCTAAGGATTAGCAAGGAAAAAGGGATGAATTATTGGAGTACAGAGGATTTTTAGGGAAGTGAAACTCTTCTGTATGATACTATAATGGTGATTATGTATCACACATTTATCTAAATTCTTGGGATGTAGGACACCAAGAGTGAACCTTAATGTAATGGACTTTGAGTGATAATAGTGTGTCAGTGTAGATTCATTGTAACAAATGTGCCACTGTAGTGAACGATGTCAATAGTGAGGGAGTTGTACATGTATGAGCACAAGGCATACATGGGAACTATATACTTTCCACTCAATTTTCCTATGAATTCAGTAATGCCCTAAAAATAAAGTTTATTAAACACATTTTAATTAAGGGATTTTTTTTCTGAATTAACCTGACCTCTGTTTCTATTCTATTGTCTTTTAATGATTTGTTTGATGAGGAAACCGAGTTCTAAAACAGAAGACAAACATTGCCTTTTAACTCCAAGGGTTTTTGTGAAATAAATATTTACTTTCTCATAAGAGTAGCATTTGACCACTGACTTCTGCAGTTGATAGACCAAAACTATGAATCCAATGAAAACATCACAAAATGAACTGATAGAAATATTAAAACTAACAAAGATTTATATTAATTTTAGAAGTTTTATACTATATCACCTTCCCCCCCCCCCTTCTTATTGCTATGCTTTGGCATAAAGAGCCATTGATTTATTTATTCATGCATGTATTCAACAATCATTTATTGAATTCCTATTTTATGCAAAACACAAAGGTGCTGAGAATGCAATAGCGAGGAAGCAGAAATGAGTCTGCTTGGAATGAGGGAAGAGTCTTCCCAATTGTGAAGAGTTTCTCCAGAGGGCAACACAATTTACCGGGATAGAAGAAAGTATTAGAACTTTGGTTTGCATACATTTTTTAAATTACTTTTTTGCGATCCTATATTTGTTTATGCTTCAGTAGGTAAGTATATATTTACACATGTGGTAGAATTCAAGTGCCTATAAAAATAAATAAATATAGATATCTTCATAGTAGTTGATTTCATTTCTTTTCTCTGTATGATTAAACAAATTTGATCTTATGTAAAAAGATAGACCTATAAGCAAATACACAGTACAGATAATTACAAATTGTGACACATCCCATGAATACAAAGAACAATGCTACTAGAGCAAGTACACCTTTAGTGTAGGAAAAAAAAATGTTCCAAGCAGATGGAACAACATGTATAAAATCTCCAAGGCAGGAACAAGATTTTCATATTAATGTAACCTAAAGATGTCCAAGATGCCCAGTGTCACTCTAGACCAATGACCAAGGAAGGAGTACAGGCAGGTGTGATGAGGTGGGCAAGCCAGGAAGAGTCTAGGTCACACTAGGGCTTCTAGGATGGGGTAATGAATGTGATTTTGGTATTAAGTGCAAAACCTATTGACAAGTATATTTTTTTAAAACAATGACATTACCTGCTTTATTCGTGTACATGATAATCCTAACTACTTTTTATATTATTTTGGAGGGAAAAGACAAAAACAAAAACAAAAAAAGCTCAAGAGTCTGGAAAACTCAATGAATTTTGTTCAAAATCTTCTTGTAAAAAAAATTCCCTCAAAACATGATATAAAATTAGATGATATAAAACTGTGACATGAGAAAAAAGATTTCTGAACTTGCCCATTTCTAAAATGTCTCAGACTGAAGCCTTTCATTTAAGCTTAAGTGACACTGATGACTAGGTCCTTGAACATGTTTAAAAAGTAAAAAGTTAAAAAGAACATGTTAAAAAGTAACATGTTGCCTTCAAACATACATTCAGAATTCATCTTTTTTCCCCAGAAAATGAAAAAAAGCAAGAGAAAGAAAAAGGGCAACAAGAGGCAAAGATATGGAAGAGGAGAAAGAAAAAAGAGGAGGAAAAGAAAATATAAGCTAAAATTGGTGAAATTCACCTAAAATTTTTGTATCCACATTCAAAATTTGCTACCTCATTTATTCTAATATAAACTGTCTCTAACATCAGATTTTATTAGGTATTACTGTTTATCTGATAAATTGGGCTGTAGACATGATAAACAGTGTTGAATTGTGCCTGCATTAATAAAACATTGCTTTGATTTTAAGAATCTCTTTCCATTATTTAACCAACATTATTCATTAAAGCCAGACATTGTACCTGTGGGCATTTTATTGAATGATCTGGATACAGTGAGATCATATCATGACTTTATTTTTCCTGTAACAGTAGTTGTTTCATTTTTCCTT
Organism: Vulpes lagopus; assembly: GCF_018345385.1. Lineage (NCBI taxonomy): Eukaryota > Metazoa > Chordata > Mammalia > Carnivora > Canidae > Vulpes > Vulpes lagopus. Next base: position 76,306,979 of record NC_054835.1, on the reverse strand, counting down.
TCCTTAATGCCATTTCTACTAAGCCAAAAAACATTTATGTTCACTTTATGAAATTAATAAAGTCTCTTATTGAGGCATGAAAGAATTTAGGATAATGTAAAGCAAGTTCCAATCTCTTATTAGCTTTAAATATTCACTCTTCACCCTTAACTAGGCTTAGAACTCTGAATTGAAAAAGATGGGCCTAATCTGTTACTTCCTCTTCTTTTTCTATTTTCTCTTCTATCCCCTATAGTCAGAGGCTTTAGGGACAGGAGAAGAGATAAAGTGGATAAAAAAATCTTATTTAAAGTTTGAAGTTGTAGTTTGAATGGTAAGAGTTTAGAAGGCTCTTATATTGTTCTCTTTATTTAACTTACAATCACACCCAGACTCCTGCTTGTTTTTAAAATAATAAATATGAATGCTTACCACCTCAATCTGCTCCATCTGGCATGTGATCCTTGGTTATATGTCTGATTTAATGCCTTAGCAGAGGCTTTACTTCATATTATGTTTCTTATGTTTTCCTGGGATTTGATGTTTATAGAAGAAAACACCTTCTGTAAATTGGTTTCGTCCTTAGTCTTTGTATCCTGCTTTTGCTTGTAATTAGATTCAACATATTTAAACTCCCAAATAGAAAAGATCAGTCCTGGCAGGTCTTTTTCAATTTGAAAGACTCAGCAAGCCTGATCCTTGATTATTTTCCAACTTTAATTATTTTGACAAGGCATGATATTAATCCTCTCATCCCTGAAGCACTCTTTAAATTATCAGCGAGTAGATACAAAATTTTATCTTCATCAATTTTTCATTCTTTTGGTGCTACAACTTAAGGTGTTAGACTTTTTGTTTCTCCTATAAACATTTGGAATACAAACTGAATCCAAAAAATTGTAGGGTCATTTGTTTACTTGATTTGCTTTGGATAAAAGAAAAAAAATCTCTTCCCAAAGATGTAATTGGTAAATGATTTTAGAAAAGAGCTAGAAAAGAAAAAAAAAAAAAAAAAAACTTCACAATTTTTTTTTTTTTTAAACTTCACAAATTTTTGAATTTTACCTAGGATTAGCTCTGGAATTGAACAAAGTCTAATCTCTTTCCAATAATTTCATAGTTTCATTATTTGGGGAAAAGTATATCTTTTAAGTCTCAGTTTCTGTATTGTGAACAACTCTATATTTTAGAGTCATAGGAAGATTGGATGAAGAAAATTATGGTACTGTAAATTACTACAACACACATCTATTACTGAACCCCTGTCATTTACATATTCTTCCTCCTTTCATTGAAACCCAATACTTCAGAGATATCCACACTCCTCTGCAAGGAAATGTGCTTTGAAGGGGTGAATCCTTATTACAGAATTAAGGGTAATTTCTAAATGTTCTAATCCAATGATAGTGTTCCCATTTTGCTTGCCAGTGTCTGGTATAGGCCTAACTAAATGTATGACCCAATTCTGGGCAGCAAATATGAAGAGGAATATGCAACGGAATTATGAGAAAGTTTCTTTTTCCCCTAAAAGTGAATCCCTATAAATCATATTTTATTTCCAGATAAGTTTAAATTACTGGATATAATGCTTGTGGATACTATAGCCATCTTGCTACGAGCCTACAGATAAAATCAAACTAAATATGGCAGAAGGAGGCCAAGATTCTTTCCATTATAATTGATCATCTAGTTAACCATTGCTGGAACCACCATAACTCTAGATTTAGTGTTAGAGAGTTAATAATTTTTTCTTCAGCTTAGATAGAAATAGTATTTACTATTATTCACAACTAAAGCCATTTTAACCAATAAATGCCAACAATATGTAGCATGTGATCAGTGTTTGATAGATGTTATTTTCCTTACTTCACCACACTTATCCCTGGAATGATTATACGAAGTATACTTGAAATCATTTTATTTGATACTAACCTAAATGCTGTATAGAAAAACAAAATGAAAACAAAACAAAAAAACTAATTTTGATAAAAAGCTTAACCTGTTGAATCCATTGGGGGGATTTATAAACGGTACTAATTATGTGCTAAATTTATCCTCATTTAGAAATAAAATTAACATAATTTGGCTAGATATCTCAGAATGTAGAAATGAGATGAGAAACCACTTTATTTTGTTCTTTAAAACATAACTATGTTTTTTAAACTTGGTAATAGTTCAAACTAAAAATTAAATATTTTATTACTCCATATTAAAATCAACACAATATCGATAAAATTTTAAAAAATACTAAGCATCTATAATACTAAGGGATCATGAAATGCATATTTCATTCTTTTTGTAAAAAATAAAAAGTTGAAGGAAATATTTAAAAGCTAATGAGGGCAAGGGTTCATCAGTTATCTTAATTTCTCATTTAGAAACACATTCAAAGAGCTAATTCGGTTTGTATAAAATGAACTGTATAATTAAAATCTGAGTTGTTTCCATGAGTGAAGAAAAAAATCAAGAAGAGAAATGTAACTATAGATGGCAATTCAAAGCTTTCCTTTTATTAAATTGGGAACATTCAAGAGGGGAAAAAAAACTTCTTTCTCTAAAGGAAGGAAGCCCTTGACAGATGAGAAAATTCATTTACATAGATTTTTGACATCAGGCTGCCCTGAATAAGTCCTGGGAAGAAGTTATTTTTTTCAACTTTGTAAAGAAATATAAGATGAGTTACAAAAAAAGCATCCTAATTAAGGACTGGGAATGAAATACAAGATTTAGATAAATTGATGACAGTTAAGGGTCTTATCCTCATTTGAATTCTTTTAACAATTACTGTCTGAACCATATTTATGGCATTTATTTTTAACTGGCCTTCCTTTGCATTCTTAGTATGTATACCTCTTTTATCAATCCTGGTGCATTGTAATTTTAAATAGCTAAGATATAGCTTCCATCTTTGCCTTTCCTATTTTTTTTCTTGGCACAGAAGAAAGGTTCATAAATAGTAGGCTTTTGATAAATTTCTTAGATGAGTGAAGGGTAAAACAGAACTATAATTTATAATTTTGGTTACCTTTGAGACAATTTCTTTATAGCTTGTTCTTTTTGTGCTTGCACTGACATGTTTTGTATGTAAGAGAAAAATATTATAACTGGAAATCATCCTAATAGCCTGTAAGTACCACTTCATACTATAAATATACGTTCACAGCACAGGTTATCAAAAAGACACTACCTGAAAGTACTATACCCTATTTGCTAGTGAAATTTTTAGGAGAAATAATTTCTAATTTACTGAATTAAAAGTCTACAATACTGGGCAGATTATTTCCATTTTCATGATTGCCCTAAATCCAATGAAGAGGACCTTTATTTTGTTCCAAAAGCATGTTGTTAACCATTCTCAGAGCTAGTACGAATCTCTACAAGAACAAGAAACTGCTAAATAACACACACACACACACACACACACACACACACACACGAGAGCACACACACACACATTGCACTGATAGTCACAGACTTCAGCTGACATCCAGTCTCAGAAATGAGAAATTTGAACAGCCACTCCAAGAGCAAAGATTAGACAGTACTCATTTGTTTACTCCAAAATGTGTTCCATCACACATAGTTATTTGTCTTTCTTTTCTTTCTTTCCTTTCTTTCTTTCTTTCTTTCTTTCTTTCTTTCTTTCTTTCTTTCTTTCCTTTTCTTTCTCTCTTATGAATGAATGAATGAATAATTGTAACACTGAACAATAATTGTTTCTTAAAAACAATGAAACTTCTGGCCTCTAAACCAGTTAAAGTCTGGAAATTGAATTGAAAAAAAAATCTTCAGTGTTGATATTAGTGGTAAAGTTCATCATACTTCAAATAATGCAGTTTTTGGGGTACCTAGAGATCTCACTGCTTTGATCTCAGCTCAGGTCTATATATATATATATATATATATATATATATATATGTATATATATATATATATATTTTTTTTTTTTTACATATGATTTTTTCCCTGACTGGTTTAAATGTTCTTCTGGAGGTGGAAAATACTAAGATCATAAATGTAGATTCCTAGGCAAATTAATTCTGTTGTTGACTTTTAAAAGATAAAGACTTTAAAATTCTGGGAATATGGTGGAGCAGGAAGTAAAAAGAATCTGTCTCCCCACCTAGACAACAATTGCACTAGCAGAATCTGTCTTATTTAACTATTTTGGAACCTTGGAGTCTATTAAAGGTTTGTATTTCCAGGAGAAGGCTTAGAAGGTAAATTGAGGTTGACATTAGTCAATTTTGACTCTTGGTTTGGCAATAGCTATCCATTTACCACACCCAGCCCTGTGGCAGGTAGCTGTGCCCTTGTTCCTGGAGCAGCTTGTGCAAAGATTGCACAATGAGCAAAAAGGCCTGACCTAAATATTGGGGATCTGTACTCTGACTGTTGTTGCTGCTTCTCATCTCAGACATCAATGAAGGGTCCACAGCCTTCCTTCCTTCTACTGCTGCAAGTCCCTCCTCCCATCCAAAGGATCACCTGGCGTTTTAAAGAGGCAGTGCCCCTGTTTCTCTCTCTTCATTTCTCTCTTCCTTACCCACAACTCTTGGGAGTCAGACATTAAAGACTAGGACATTCAAAGCAACTTCAACATGGGAGAAATTCAAAAGTCACCACGCATGCCCAGGAAAAAGTGTGATGCAAGCTCATGGAGTGCAACGATCAAGAAAGAATTCTTAAGACATTTTACGGTGCAAAAGGTGTTTTTGTTGTAACACCGGGACAGGACCTGTGGGCAGAAAGAGCTGCATTGTGATGTGAGGAGTGATTGATTTTATCCTGTGGAGGTGAAGGTGATGTTAGGGTTATTGGAGATTGAGTCTATGGGTTCCTGGAGTTAAGACTATTATTAAGATTGCATTTTTCTTGTAAATCATTAAGTGGATTTTCATGTCCTGCATCACTGTGATCTTTATTATTTGGCCATTTGTTTCTCCCCTGCCTTTGTTCTAGGCAGTCCTGAGTGTCTAAGGATTGTTATACATACATACATCTTAGGGCAGGTGTCTGTGGGGTATCAGCTTGCATTTTGCTCTCAGCTTGCATTTTGCCCTCTTATCAGGTGCAGGCTCAGAAAAAAACTTAGGAGAAGATCCTAAGTTTACAACTCAGATTGATCACTGGCACAGAGACATCCCACAATTAACAACAACAACAAAAACAATAAGCAAAAGCAATGAAACCTAGCCAAACCTGAGAAACAAGGAGAAATTAATTTCAATAAGTACCATGTAAATAGATTCAAAGATACTGTTTTCCTACTATAATGTAGGTAAGTTAGAAATCCATAACAGAATGGAACTTGAGAAATTCATAAATATGTAGAAATTATCACATCCCTAAATGATCCAAGGTACAAAGAAGAAACACAAGGGAAATGAGATTTGACTTGAAGTGAATAAAATGAAAATGTGACATGCCGAATTTTTGGGGTACTACTAAAACAGTACTTAAAGACTTTAACAAATACTTTTGCATAGCTGCAAAAGCCTGTGTTAAAAGAAAAGAAAGGCCTCAAATAAATTAGATATCATTCCACTCTAAGAAGCTAACAACAGAAAAGCAAGCCAAATGCAAAGCAAATAAATGGAATGAAATAACGAAGATCAGAATGGATGTAAATTAAGGAGTATAGATAAACAATAGAGAAAATTAACACAATGAAAATTGACTCTAAAAAAATGAACACAACTGATAAATCATTAGCTAGAATGACAAAGGATAAAAAAAAAAAAAAAAATCCTTGAATTGCCAAGCAAAACAAACAAAAAATGATCAGGAAGAAAAAAGGGCATCAATTGCTCACCTTAAAGGAAAAAAAAAAAACAAACACGGATTTTAAGAGGACATTATTAACAACTGTATCCCAAAAAAATGAGATTAAAACTTACACAAAATGAAAAAAAAAAATCTTAGATAAAAACTACTGCATTAGTTTCACATTGATACTGTAACATTAACACAACACAATGGCTTAAAAATAACACAAATTCATTATCACACAATTTTAGAAGTCAGAAGAAGAAAACGGATTTCACTAGGCAAAAATCAAGGTGTTGGCATGGCTATGCTGCTTCGGGAGGCTCTCAAGGAAAATCCATTCCCCTTTTGCAGGTTCTACAAGCTGCCTGTATTCCTTGGCTCACTTCTCTATCCTTCTTTTTTTTTTTTTTTAAGATTATTTATTTATTTATTTATTTATTTATTTATTTATTTATTTATTTATGATAGACATAGAGAGAGAGGCAGAGACACAGGCAGAGGGAGAAACAGGCTCCATGCAGGGAGCCCAATGTGGGACTTGATCCCGTGTCTCCAGGATCACACCAAAAGCAGGCGCTAAACCGCTGAGCCACCCAGGGATCCCCCTGTATCCTTCATCTTTAAAGCTAGCTGTCAAACATCTCCCAATTTTTCTCCAACTATGATTTTTGTTTCCACTATCATATCTCTTTATCTGATTTTCTCATCTCCTTTCCCTAATAAAGAACTTTGTAATTACCTTAGATATTTACTACCTGGATAATCCTGAGAAAATATTCCCATCTTAACATTCTCAGTTTAATTATATCTGCAATTTTCCTTTGCTAGATCCCAGAGATTAGAGCATGAACATTTTTAGGGAGCTAGTAGTCTACTTACCAAAACTATTAAAATCAACTGAAGAAAAACTAGGAAATCTGAATATAGCCATAGCAATTAAAGAGATAGAATTAGTAATTAATTTCTCTCAAAAAGGCCAGGCTCAGATGCTTTCACAAATGCTTGGCAAACTGTTTTTAAAGAACAAAGTCTAATCCTTCCTAAACTCTGTCAAAATTAGAAGACATATTTCCTAACTCATTTGATAAGACCAGTATTACCCTGATGCCAAAATCAGAAAAGGGCAGCATAAGAAAATAAAACTATAGAAAGATAATCATTATGAATATGAATACAAAAATCCTTAATAAAATGCTAGCAAACTGAAGTCAGTACCTTACAAAATTATATACTCTGTGACCAAGTAGGATTCATTCCAGGAATGCAAGGTTGTTTTTACACCCCAAAATCAATTAATGCACCATATTAACATAATAAAAAACAAAAAGTACATGTTCATGTAAATAGACATAGAAAAGACATTTGACAAAACAAAAAGTCCTTTCATGATAAAAATATTAAACAAACTAGAAACAGAAGGAAATTTCCTCAACTTGATAAAGGGAATCTATAATAAAACCATAGCTAACTTCATATGTAACAGTGAGACTCAATATTTTCCTCTTAAGATGAAGAATAAGACAAAGATACATACTTTTATTATTTCTATTCAACATTGAAATATATTGAAGACACTAGCAAGGGTAATTAGAGAAGAAAAACAAATTAAAGATATTGATACTAGAAAGAAAGCAAAATTTTATTTCAGAAGACATGTTGTATGTAGAAAATTCTAAGGAATTCAATAAAAATTATTATAACAGATTAACAAGTTCAGCAGCATAGCAGAGTATGAGATCAATATCTAAAAATCTATATATTCTGAAAAACTAGCAATGAACAATCCAAAAACATGTCTATTTATAATATTTTTAAAAGCCCAACTTATACACTAAAACTACACAACTATTGAAATAAATTTAAGAATAGCTAATGGGAAGATAACTCATGTTCATGTACCACAAGATTCAATATCATCACTCCCCAAATTGACCTACAGATTCAATGCAATCACAATCAAAACCTTTATTCATTTTTTTTCCTTGATTAAATAGACAACCTGATCCTAAAATGCATAATAAAGTACAAGGGACTTAGAATAGTCAAAATAATCTTGAAAAAATAATGAAGTTGACTGAATTTCAAAAATGACTATAAGTTACAGTAATCAAGGTACTGGTATGATAGACATATAGATCACAATGGTATAGAATTGAGAATCCAGAAATAAATTCTTACATATATAGTCTTTCAAGTTTAGATACCAAGACAACTCAATGGAGAAAAAGAATGTTGTCAACAAATGGTGCTAAGACAACTGGATATCTACATGCAAAAGAATGAATTTAGTTTTTACTTCACATCATACAAAAAAGTTAATCCCAAATGGATGATAGATCTAAATTTAAGAGTTAAAACTATAAAAATTTTAGAAGAAAACATAGGAATAAATCTTCATGAACTTGGATTAGACAATGGTTATGTAGATTCAACACCAAAACCATAAGCAATACATGAAAACAATAGATTTCATTAACATTAACACCTTTTGTGATTCAACAGACACCATCAAAAAAATTAGATAACCCACAAAATAGAAGAAAATATTTGCGAATTACATATTAGATAAGGGATTATTATCTAGGAGATATTAGGTAACTCCCAATTAAAAAACAGGAGAAGCATTTGAAGAGACATTTCTGTATTTCAAGAGCTTTAAATATAATTTAATCATGGTAAAATGTGAAAGTCTCTACATCCCACATTTTAGATTGTATGAATTTCCATTAAAAGGATATTAATTACAATATGTTTCATAATTACCAAAAATAGTAACAAACCAATGTAAATAGCAAGAGGATACCAGAGAAGATGTATAACTGGCCAATAAGCATATAAAGAAATGTCTAATATCTTTGGTCATTAGGGGAATGAAAATCACAAACACAATGAAATGCATACTCACTTAGATGGCTAAAATAAAAAAGACAACAATAACAAGTACTGACAAGAATGTAGTAAAATTAGAACTCACTGCACACTTTACATGGCTTGATTTTTTAAAATTTTTAAAAATGGTTTAATTTTATGGTATTTGAACCTTATTTGAAAACTGTTAAAAAATAGTCCAGATAATTCTAATATATGCTTCATTTACCTTCCTTTTGTGTCGACAATAATAAGACATATGTCTTGCAAAGCTAAGAAGTTAATCCAATTTTTCTGATGTCTTTGGATGACTATATCAGATGCATTATGGGGAAGACTACCACAGTGATTATTTGTTCATCTCAAGGGGCTATAAACTAACAACATGATTTCTTACTAATTATTTAACTTTTACCTCTTGACTAAGTAGTGTCTGGGGTGATCAGAATGTTCTAAAATTATATCGTGGTAATGGCTGCACAACTTTGTGAATATCCTAAAAACAAAAACAAAAACAAACCAAAAAAAAAAAAAAAACAGTGAATTGCACAGTAAATTGATACATTTTGCTACATAAATTGCCCCACTATATCAAATAGAGGTACATTTCTAAAATTAAGTAATAATACTCCCAATTTATTATCTATTCTCAAACAACGTCTAGTGTACTGCTAACAGTTCTTCCTATCATAGTTAAGAAATGAGAGACCTATTAAAATCTACAATTAAAGCTTATCCTGAAGAGGGCAGTTAAGATAGGAACTGCTCAACAAATTGTATAAGGCAGAGGTTCTCAAACAGCCACGTGTTAGCTAACTATTCATTAATGTAAACTTTTTAAAATACAGGTTCTTTTAGCCCACTTGTAGAAATATTTATTCATATATAAAATTAGGTCCAGGGAGATCACCAGGAATGAGGCAGTGTACCTTATTAAATCTTAGTCTCCCTATCAGTATGGCAGCATCTTCTTCATGGACCTGCATATTTAGTTCCCTTTCTCCTTCAGGACTCTTCTCCAACTCATTTTCTGTGATCTTCTAATGCTATTTTCTTAAGGTTCCTGAACAACTATTCAGTCCATCCATTACTGTTCAGGAAGCACATATATTCTTACAACTTAGGTCCCTTATCTCCATACAAAGTGAATACCCTACTGTACACTTACAGGTTTCTCCACCAAATAAATTTTCTTTAACTCTTATATTTCAAGGGCACTCCTAAGTGGGTTTATAATGTAGCAGCCGTTCCATTTCAGCCAGGACATCATAGATTTTCTGAATCCATCTTTGAACATACCTGTGTTTTTGTCTTCTTTTAATTAGCTATAGGGGATTCCTAGGGAAAAAAAATACGTATAAATTAAAGGGTATCCGTGCAACAGACAAAGGTGACATAATCATGAGTGCCATCTGTATAAGTGATTTATTCATGACATCTGAACCATCTGGACATCAATTGAAAATGTATCACTCCTATCATGTGGTAGGTTTCTTTCCCACCTATCTAGTCTTCTGTTTTGTAGACTTGATAATACCCAGTTAAGGTTGGGGATCTCCAGTCACATCAACACTTGTTTCTTGATTAGATCCTCAATGTCATAGAGGTGTCACTAGTATACCAAGAATGCATTTTTCAAATAGTTTGATGGAGAGATCATGGCCTTGAATTACAATGCTAAGAATTTGTTCAGAAATCTCTGTGCAGGGCTACACTTCGATGTGGCTGCTTCTGAGTTACTCAGTAAGTAAGTCTGAGAAGTATTACAGTTGGGTAAATGCTGATTCCAAAACTATGAGACGCCCAATAATCACTGTGAATCTTACTGACAGTGAGTGGCGGGTATAGTAACATGCCTTTTATTTCTCATGCTTCAGATTATTGAACATCTAAAATGTTTACTAATGTGGCAAGGGTACGCTCAATTGTATGGCACAAATGACAGAGCATCTTATATTGAAGTCTGTAAATTTTCAATATCCTCTTGTTTTCTGGGCTCCATAAAAAATGGCAGTCCTCTGAGTTACACTGTGATAGGCTGAATAATGGCTTCCCAAAGATGGTCATCCTAATCCCTAGAACCTGTGATTATGCTACATAACAAATCAAAAGGAAGCTTGTAGATCCTTCAAGTTAAGAGTCTTGAGATTGGAAGATTATTCTAAATTATCTATGATCACAGGGTCTTACAAAGTCCATAGCGGAAGTTGTAACAACAGAATCAGGATGTTGGAGTGATTCCAGGGATAGGTCAGACCCAAGGAATGAAGGTAGTCTTGGAAAGGTGAAAAGGTAAAGAAGCAGAGTCTCTTCTCAGAAGGTTCAGAAGATATCCGTCCTGTTGATATCTTGACTTTAACCCCGTGAGAATGATTTTGGACCATAAAAGAAGTCTGTGTTGCTTTAAGCCACTAATTGTGCGAGAATTTGTTACATCGGCAATAGAAAAGTGACATATTTTCTTAATGGTTTGGAGTTGTATTTCTAAGTTGAGTAAAAATTGGCCTTCCAAACCGTAAGAAACCTGGCTAAAGCTGTCTTGTGTGTGTGTGTGTGTGTGTGTGTGCGCGCGCATGTGTGTGTGTTAGGAAAGGTATTCATTCTTTACCTTGGAGGGCGTATCGCAGAATGTCCAGATCAGATCTTTGGGCGGAAAGCAGGAAATATAACGTATTCCTTGGCAAAATGTAAATATATGTATATATTTATATATACCACTATTCATCCAGGTGAATGTGAACTGCTTTGATCATCTTTGTTGATGGAGTTTAAAGAGAACACATACCAGGGAAAGATTTACATGTTAGACCTAGAGGGTCTGTTATCTATTAAAATAAAGTTACCATCACCTCTACAAAGACTGTGGTGGGAGTTGCTCCTTGATCTGCTTTAGTTGTTTATCAGTATTCACCGTGATTCACCAGGCCTTTGCAGTAGTAAGAACAGTGAATTAAAAGTGAATATGGAATCCCATCACCTTGTGTCTGTTAAGTCTCTGAGGTTGTTACAAATACCTGGCATGCATTTGGGATATGTCACTGTTCTGACTTATTATACTGGCCATGTCGTGAGTAGATTCAGTACTTCCATTTAGCCTCTCTTACCCCAACAGCTCTTTACTCTTCAGGTCAAGGATTTACAGGAGGGTGTACCAGTTGCTAGGACTAGCCATGCCAAATATGTACTTCTAAATAAGGAAAATAGCCCCTATAAGACAAAACTGATTTAAGATTTAATTTATCATTCAGTCTCCACTCACTTCTGTATTCACAGGGGACTATAATTTTTTTTGCTTTATTTTTTAATTGCCTGACATCCAGTGTCAGTTCAAACTTGATATCCAACCCCTATCTTGATATTCCTCTTTTTTCAGTGTATACTAATGAAAAATATGATACATGTATTATATACACTTGCATTAGTATTTTTCAGAGTCTTTCCTTTTGGGGATTGACCTATCCTTTAAATTATTACCTCCAGAAGAGCTGGCTCAGATCTGAAAATAGTATAGGATAATACGTTTTTTCATTATGGTGTCCATTATGCTCATCACAAATAAGCAATTTACCTAAGGTTACTCAACTATTAATTAGCAGGGTCAATATTTGTACTCCAACAGTCTAAATTTAGAGCTTCTGATCCAAAACACTATACCATATTGCTTTTCCAATGTGTGGGGGTCGGGAGGTAAATAAAAAACAAAAAAAGTACCATATTTACGAAGGTACTGGGAAATTATGGTATTATATTGAGACCATGAAAAACAATAATAAGTTTTAAATTTGCTGATCTGTAAAGATATTCAAACAATTCAGTTAAGAGAATCAGGGCAAAAAATTAAGGATATTTTAAGACCATATTTATAAATATACATAATTATATGTTTATTATATATAATTATATTTACATAACTATATATGGAAATATATGGAACTTATTTTAATTGGTGATGATAAAAACTGTAATCGTTTTTTTAAGAAGTTTGTCTGTAAAAGAAAGTAAAAGAGGATGAGACATCCTCTAGGTCAATAGGACATGGCTTTAGGATAAGAAAAGTTAACATTATTTTAAGGAGGGGAGAATGAGTCAGTATAGAAGGAGCTATCAAATGCTCAAGAACTGGGGTGCCCAGGTGGCTCAGTGGGTTAAGCTTTTGATTTTGGCTCAAGTCATCTCAGGATCGTGAGGTCCAACTCTAATCTCAGTGGAGAGTCTGTCTGAGATTCTCCTTCTTCCTTTCCCCCTCCCAGTCCCCCACATGCTCTCTCTCTCTCAAATAAATAAATAAATCTTTAAAAGAAAAGAAAACAAAACAAAAAAGCAAAGGTTTAATAACCACAATAAAATTAATAAGGAATTATTATATCACTATCTTACTGTTGGTGTATTTTTTCCTCAATCTTATACATATAATAATTTACTTTATCCTCATAACAATCTCATTCTTGAGATGACATAACAATCTCAATCTATAAAAACCTCTTGTCTTTATTTAGTGCTTAGAAACTTGAGGCTCAAAAGGAATGAATAATTTACTCAGTTTTTCTCATGAGCCCCCCCCCCTTTTTTTTAAATTTATCTATTTATTTCAGAGAGAGCCTCTGCCTGCATGGGGCAGGGAGAGTAGAAGGAGAGGGAGACAAGCAGACTCCTCATTGGGCAGGGAACCTGAAATGGAGCTTGATTCCAGACCCTAAGATCATGGCCTGAGATCATGACCTGAGCTGAAACCAAGAGTCTGAGGCTTAACTGTGTGAGCCACACAGGAGCCCCTATGAGTCCATTTTTTACAGATTTCTGCAGCATACTGCTTCCTCTACCTGTGAGAGACAGAAAATTAAGGGGGAAAAAGGCACTTATACTTACATATTTCAACAATGCCAATTCCTTACCCTCAAAATCCAAATATATCTTCCATATCTGAAATTTAATACATCATTGCCAAATTTATTATAAGCTCCTTTCAGAATTTTGATTTTTTGAAAGGCCATCAGTGAAATTATTTTGAATATCCAGTTAACTTGTACTATCAGATAACATACCAAAGGACATTAATAATTAAAAAATATCTTAACATACATATTAATTACAAATTGGTATTTATAAATGACTTAAAAAGAGCTTTAAATAAAATGCTTTAGATGGGTGATTTATACGTGAACCATCATTAGAAAGATCAAACACATAGTATCACAGGAAGGAGTTCTAAAATTACACAGTTTGGAAATCAATGTTGGATCTCACTTTGCTTCCTAGACTCAGGAACAGCAGTTTCTGTCTTTAGATTGCTGTAATTAGCACTAGCCTCAGATGCTCATTTACACCTTTGGCAGTCAAAGATGAGAAACTTGACTTTCACTGATGGTGTGTTATAATCACACCAGCTTGGAGCTTTTTCTTTCCTCTGATTTTCGTTGATAACATTCACAGCAATCTTTAAAAAATCAAAGTACATTTCTCTGAGTTAAACGTTTAACTCAGAGAACCTCAGGAATACATAGATATATGTAATGAAATTTTAATTGATTGTTTTTTGTTTCTTTACTGTGTTGTTGGTCCCGCTAGGACAAATACTAAGACAAAATAAAACAGAGCAAAACAATACATGCTTGAAGAACAGTTTCTGTGTATGTATATAAACTAAGAATTTACCACCAACCTAGATTATTAAATAAAAGTATTAAGACTTACAGCAAATTCAAAGAAATCTCACTATACTATGATGAATATAGAATTTAGAATTATGTTAATATGTACCTTATACAAGGGAATTTAGTTATCAAACTCCACTTTCAACAATGACTCAAGCTTCATGGTATTCATGCCCTGAAAAGTTGGGATAAAATGGAATTTAACGCAGAGTTAAATCTTAAATAGGACCATCACTGAGAAAATGTATGCTTATCATTAAGTTCCTATTCCATTCTTAACTATCATAATAATCACTTTTTAAATATTTTTAAAGGTTATTTCCTGTTGTTTTTATATAATTGTGAAAGCCTTGCATAAATGGGCATATTCATCTAATTCATGCCAAAGTAATGCTATCTGCTAATGAGCATGGGTCATTAATCTTGTATTGGAATGCATTGTGTGTTCTCAAGGTGGCTTTGTCAGGAGCACATGATTGGGGCTGCTAATTCTCAGAAACACGATACTCATTATTTAGAAGAGCAGTAGAAGAGCAGCCCTGGTGGCTCAGCGGCTTAGCACCGCCTACAGCCCAGGGCCTGATCCTGGAGACCCCGGATCCAATCCCATGTCAGGCTCCCTGCATGGAGCCTGTTTCTCCCTCCGCCTGTGTATTCTCATGAATAAATAAAATCTTAAAAAAAAAGAAGAAGAGCAGTAGATGATCAAGAAAACATAGACTAGAATATGAGAAGAAAGAACACTAGTGATGTCTTTAATAGATAACAGGCTGCAGACCTACTTGCCAAGTGCAGGGGAATAGATGAAGTCTTTCTGCCATAAATCATAAAGGCTCTCAAACCTGAAATAGGAGCACTTTAAAGTGTAATAATGATTTCCACTCTCTGTACACCTTCACTGCAACTCATTCACCAAAAGATAGTTCACATTAGCTCTTTACTCTCTCTTTAATAACTGAGTCTCCTAGAGGGGGAGAAAAAGAAACTAGAACACTGCTGTTCAGATTCTAATTCTAGCCATTTTTCTATTTTGCCAATTGAAGGAATTATTCCCTTACATTGTGTTCCTTCTTATCCCTTCAAGGTTAAATTTCCTTGGACTTTATTAAAGTAGATTGGGGTTGTTGTTATCATTTTGCCTGAATAAAATCAGATGTCAGAATAGATATTTCATTTCTTGAGAGTCAGACAGGTCTGAAGGAGAGCTGGTATTCTTAAAAACGAACTAGCCCCGTTAAGTCACCTTAGAGTGAGTTATATTTTGAGAGGGTGAAGCTAGCAAATTGTTAGATATGTGAATTCTAGACTTTGGAAAATAGTTTAAAAATATTAGAGAAGTGATGGGGAAGTCCAAAGCAGGGGACTGAAGCACATGAAGAGGAATGAGAAGCTTAGCATTCTGGCTATCTTTATGAACAAGGCAGAGGAGAAGATAACAAAAGAAAACATGGTGGTCATAAACCTGATTTTTCATTGACAAATGTATGAAAATTATATTAAAGTATGAAGGGCACATAACCAAGAATGAAAAAGAGATATCAATCTCTGAAAAAATATATAAGGAAATATAAACCTCAAAATGATCTGTTGTTTTTGTTTCTGGTCTTATTTTTAGTATTTGTCTCTGCTCTTTTATTAGTTTTGGGTTTTGATTTTTAAGCCTTGTATTCAGAGGAAGAAAACCGACAGCATAAAAAGGCCTATTTTTCTAGACTCATCATTTAACCCTGAATGAATGCAAAGTGGAAAAAAAAAGTTTCTATTTCACTTTTTTCTTTTTTTATAAAGAGGACAGCAATTTGGACTTAAAAAAAAAAAAAGGAAAAAACCCCAAAACTTTGTTAAAGCGAGCTTCTATCCTTAATACTCATTAGGTGAGTGAAAACTTTTCTTTTTTTTTTTTTTTTTTTGGTCTGGTGTATGTGTGAATCTCTTTCTAGTTTGCTAGATCTGTGCTGGCTTGGCCATATTCAACATACGGCTATATAAATTTAAATGTTACCAATTAAAGATAAATATAATTTAAAAATAAGTCCCTTAGCTATACTACCTAAATCTGAAATGCTCAACAGCCATCCATGAATGCTATTTACCATGTTAGATTGCAGATATAGAACATTTATGTCATCATAGAAAATTCTAGTGCAAAAGCCAGTCTAAATTAACTATGATTCAGTTTACTAAGGAGTAAAATTTGGGAAATTTAGAGTAATATGCGCTCCATTATTTTTATCTTCCAGAATTTTGTTTTCCAAGGTTGGTCAAGGATCAAACTTATTTTTTACTGATTTATTTTGTAAGTGAAGTCACTAATCCCAGACAATTTAGAATGACAATTACCAGGGCAATTCTTTTTCCTTTTTTTTTTTTTTTTTTTTAAGATTTATTTGAGAGAGAGAATGTGCGAGTGGCAGGGTGAACTGGGGGATGCAACGGCAGAAGGAGAAGCAGATTCCCTACTGAGCAGGGAGCTCCAAGCTGGGATTAATCCCAAGACCTTGAGATCATGACCTGAACCAAAGGTAGATGCTTCTGAGACCCCCAGGTGCCACACAAGGCACCTGAACAAGAATCAGTGTTCTTAGTCCATGTTGTTTTAGATTTCTAGATCAGTAGATGAAGAAGTATAGTAAGAATAATGTATTGAGACTTTAGTAAAACACGAAATTATACTTGTGGGCAAGATTTAGAGAAATGGAATGGAAGCCAGAAAAATTGGTGAGTTCGTTTTCTGATTTAACAACTCTAGTCAGAGTAATGCTTATTGAACTCCTACAGATTCTGGAATTTGTTTCTGAATACGGACTATTATCCTGACTTTGAAATGAGGAAATGCACACGTAGGCAGTTAAAGTAATGTGCCCAAGGTCATGCATCTGGTAAGTTATGACAGTGTTTTTCTAATGTATGTGATAGGACACAATGGCTGTGCTTTTGTGGATAACTTACATGAATCATTAGTTATGATTACCTGTCAGCATAGTAACTTAAAACAAGGAACCTTATCATTTCATAACATAAAGCTGAAAGACCAAGTCCACTATATGACAACAAAATTAAGATTCTTAAATATTTGGACCAGGAAAAATAATGGGTTACATAAATGTAACCAGAAGATACTAATAAAGAAAATTAAATGTTGTTATTAAGTTTTAGATATACCTCTGCCTGTGTCTTTGCCTCTCTCTCTGTCTCTCATGAATAAATAAATAAAATCTTTTAAAAAAAGAAGTTTTAGATATAGAGCCTTTATAAAATGAAGTAAAATTGTAAAGTTTTTAGTGTATATTAAATTAAAATTAATCAAACATATGACTTTAGCACTTAAATCATCTAAAATTTTTATTTAGGGTTAGTCTTCAGATTCAGAAGTTTCATATATTTCACTAACCTTCAAACTGATTAGTTTGTCAATGTAAGAAGAAGGGATATTACCATCATGTGGCCAAATATAAGTAATTTTACTGGAACACATACTATAGCGTATGGGTCTTAATATTTAGAGTGTAACCAAGCTCAAATGTCAAATATAGGCTGGTTTGAAAACTAGGGATTTTTGAAATGGAAATATTAGAGAAACAAACATGATATCTTTGGTGGAAATTGGAAAGATTATCTGTGAAAGAAAAAGTAAGTTTATTCAATATGAATACCAGGTGTAGAAAAATTACTAAGTGAACATTTTCAAGAGGACAGAATTTGTCTCAATCCAGACAACTTTTTATCATTCAGTCCAATTAGGAAATAGATTTGGAAAGCTGTGACTTTCCTATCACTGAAGATGCATAAAAATATAACCTGTACATGTGTATTCAAAAAATTTTGCTGAGACATAATATGCATGTGAAGTACAGGTGACTAGTTTGCTTTAAAAAAAATGTGTTTTTATTTTGGTGGGAGGAGGTTTTTAAAAAGCGCTTGTCTATGCATTAATATTTAGGAAGGGAATGGTTAGATCAAGCACAAGGATGCATAAACTATCTAAATTTTCTTAAGATTTTAATCAAAATATTTAAAATACATGATTAAATCACAGTATCATGAATCATCAATTTTGCAACTATGGAGTATTATCAATTTATCTATATTGCATCAATTTATTACAGATAATTATTGCTAGGAGTCCTTTGTTTATATCAAAGATCTTCAAGGATTACAAAATTATACAGAATCTAGACATAGTCCAAGGTTTATTACCTCTATAAACAAACCTCATTTTAACTCATAATGAGCACCTCATTTGCCCCATCTGGCATTGATTATTCCAAGTGATTAATAAGTAAAGATTTTAGAAAATATGTAAGAATTTAAAATGTTTAAACAAATAAAAATATTCCTTATTTCTATAGAAGTATATGATTGTTAATATTGAAAGTGCCCAAAAGTGGAGGAAGAGTTATTGAAACAGGAAAGCCAAACACATTTTCACTTGGTGACAATGAATAATTCCTTGCAGATAACTTGTGCCTCAAAAAGCTAAAATGTACTCTGAATACATCCTTATGTTCTATGTGAGATTAACAGAATCAACTGTCCTCTGAATTAGTTTCTTAAATTATGAGCCCAGAGAACCAAAACATAGTGTCCCACTTTTTTTTTTTAACAATTATGACATCATTAAGTCAGTTCATAGTTCTGTCCCACTTTAAACTAATCCACTTTCTCCAATTCTTTTGTATCCTCAAGGTATCTAATGATGAGGTCTTGCGAAGTGAAGAAAGTGTATTTAAACAAATCATGCTTGCCAAGTAATGTTATTCAGGAAACTTCTGTCACTCACAAATGAAATGGACAGTATTGATTATGACCGTCTTCATATTTTTCTTTTTGAGGGTATGAACCTCCAGACAACTATTTCATCAAAATCTTAAAACTTTCTTTTGCTGGTTGTTTGATGAGAAGCAGGTTTTATCATCTAATATTGCAGTCAGGGGGGTCCCTGGGTGGCTCAGCAGTTAAGTGCCTGCCTTCAGCCTAGCATGTGATCCTGGAGACCCAGGATCAAGTCCCACATCGGGCTCCTTCCATGGAACCTGCTTCTCCCTCTGCCTGTGTCTCTGCCTCTCTCTGTGTCTCTCATGAATAAATAAATAAAATCTTTAAAATAATAATAATAATAATATTACAGTCAATAAAACTTCTTTAGCTCTCTACCATAAAATAGCTACACTGCCTTTGCTTTTGCTAATAGAATATAGTAAATTCCATTCGAAAAAAATCATAAGCTGGTAAATGAACATTCTTCCAATTACTTAATACCTGAAGATATCAGGATAGTCACATTTTTCTCTGTTTACTTTTCAACAAAGCTTGACAAATGGTTCTATAACTTATTTGCTGTGTTTATTTGATCTTTTTAATTTTCCTTGGACTAAGGATGCCTGAGTGGCTCCATGGCTGAGCATCTGCCTTTGGCTCAAAGAGTGATCCTGGGGCCCTGGGGTCAAGTCCTGTGTGGGGCTCCCTGCAGGGAACTTGTTTCTCCCTCTGTGTTTCTGCCTCTCTCTCTGTGTCTGTCATGAATAAATAAAAATCTTTTTAAAAATTTTTCTTGGACTATTTATATCCATATTATTTTAAAACTAGCATGTAATTAAGATTTTAAAAATGAAGTCTATCTATTTGCTATATCATCTACTCTATTTTCATTTATTCTTTATGCTCAAGCTTATTTAATTTCACATTTATATTCTTTGTTTAAAATGATTAGGAGAGAATAACATTAAATAAATAATTCAAACTAAAAGCGAAAAATAAAGAAGGACCAAGGCAAATAATGGTATGTTTTCAAAGTGCAAAAGCAGAAGCCTTTTTAGAAATTAAAAATAAAAGGAGAGCTAGAACAACACTATCCTTCCATCTATGTTTCTATTTAGTCTCTTAAAGTGAATCTCAAATGTCACTTCTTCCATGACAGTCTCCCACATCATCCAATCTTCTTCATATTTAGCAGGAAAGTTTAACAGGTTCATGGATTTAATTTTTTCGCTGTATTTAGGTAAATCAGAGAGCTGAGCATTAACCATCCTATTCTATAAATTAAAGCCTCCCTTTTCTGTAGTTAGTAAGTTGTGAAGTTAGGAGCACTCTTAAAATATATGTTTTTTTCTAGATCTAGTATCATATGATAAGAATCATGTTTACACAATTTTATGATTCTATATGTCTCGTTCATATGTAACTTATCCCATTAGCGCTAAGTATGAGCCTGTGACTGAGACTTCTGCTATCAGGACAATCCAGCTGTCTATTGCAATGATTGAATGAGATGTGGGTATATGCTTTAATCAGGGCCAGTCAGACTTTCCCCTGATATTTCTACTGATGCTAAAGGAAAAATAAAAATGCCTATTCTTCCTCTGTATTCATCAGTTTTAAGGACTTGCAGCTCTGGGTAATTAGAAGAGGGAAAAATCTTTAGTAGGAAGTATCTAATAAGAATGAAATATAGCATAAGTGAGAACTAAGCCATAAATAAAGAGAGGAGGGGAAAGCTAGAGGAACATTTCTGTGCCCCAAGATAGGAGCCATGATTATAACAATTATACTAGTTGAAATCTCTTAATTAGTTAGCCAATTCATTGTTTTTCTAAGTTAGGTTCTCACAGTTACCCAAAGGAGTCTAGAATTATAAAGCACATTATTAGTTGACAGATTCAAATTTCTGAATGTTGAGCAGAAATCATGCATGGATTTTTGATTCCAGATGGGGACTCCACATACTTTTGCCTAGTGTATCTTGATATCAGAGTCACCAAGGAAACCAGTGTAGCCAAGTACAGGATGGAACATCACCTTACTCGCATTAAAAAGAAAAAGTAGGATCAGCTCCAATAGTGAACATCAGTCCTCCATGATCAGTGGGTAACCCTAGCAAAGATGGAAGACAATTGTCCTAAGCATTCCCCTCTTGTGCCTTGTGGGGTTGGCCAGGTGCCATATGATGCTCACACTTAAGCAGAACAAAAGTATTAATTGAGCACAGAGAAAGATATTTCCACAAAGTGATAATAAGCCCACAGGCTATATGGATTATCGCTTGGTAAGAAAAGTGATCCAGCCCCAAGGTTTATTCTTATTCAGTAGAGAGTGTGGTGTGAATGTCTAAAGATTGTGTTTAAGAGACTGCCTTTCAGCTTTGAATAATATAATTTTAGCAATGGTATTGGTTACTAAATCATCTTAAATAAATATATATATATGGAATTTTAATTTTCACTTAACATATTTATCATAATTGCCCTTCCCCAAACCACAATATGACCCCATTATGTAAGTGTGTGATATGGCATTATATATGGCTTTAACACAACCTTTTCAAAGAACATAGACCATACTTCTGAAAAGCAATGTTACATATCAACATGCTGTAGTATTCTTTTTTTTCTTTTTTTTTTTTTATGCTGTAGTATTCTTAAAGAAATACTATATTCATACTTTCAAAATCATAGTACTATATGAATATATAGATGTGTGTCTTTCTAATAAACTACAGTTCTTTGAGGGCCATGGCTGAAAATTATTTATCATTATATCTCAAGTAATTAGCATAGTACTTACACAAACTGTGTAATATTCCTAAGTAGAAATACAGAAAGATAGCATTCTGTCAAGGGTGCTCTTTAGTCTTGCCATCAGTGCATATGAGAATATTATTTTTTATGTTTGATAAAAAATTGTATTACTTAGTTTTAGTAATTTTGAACCTTATAAAGAGCATTATGCTGTGTCATCAGACAACTTGCTGTCACTTGGCTTCATATTACCACATGTAGCTATCATTCAGTCTTTTTCACCAGCAAAATACATTCCACAACATACCACAGTCTATTTATTTGTTTTTCTGTTGACAGTCATTTGTTATCTGCTCTTACTTTTACAAAATTGCTATATGAATATTTTCTTGTGGAGCACAAATGTACCAAATGCATCTTTGGTATATTCCTGGAAAATTATTGGGTCATAGAATATGTATTTAATATTAAAAGATAAGGCCAAGTAGCTTTCCAAAGGGATTAATCAATTTACAGCATTAATTCATATGAAATCCTGTTGGACCGCAAGATTCTTAATATCAATAGTCCAGTGGGATTCACTTTCTCTGGAAACTCTAGGAAACTACCTTAAGGAATTCTTAAAACAAAATATTTCACTGGCTACACCCCACCGCCACAACAAATGATACGTTCAAAATATCACAGTTTTAGATGAGAAGCATAATTCCTAGAGAGAGTTAAACTGATAGATGTATAAATTTGCCTAGCATAAATGACATTATCTTAGAATATATTCCAAATCAGACATGGCCCTTCTTTCTTCTCTAAATCAACTGTGATTCCTTATTTTAAGAAATGACACAAAAGTTTCTATACACCAAAAAATATGGATCAAAGTTTGTTGTTTTCCGTCTGCTATCCTCCATTATATTTTACAGAAGGCAGCCTTAGTCAATATTCGAATATTGTACACACAGTTTTTCCTTGTCAATCTACTGAGATTTTCCTTTTTGGAGAATAATTCAGGAAGGATGCTCTATTGATTGATGGATTGAAAGAAAAGGCTTTACCCTGAACCTACAGCTAAGCTCCCTCGGTATAAGTGATTCCTTTGAAGAAAAGAAGTGCTCTCTCTCATCTGTTGAC
Organism: Vulpes lagopus; assembly: GCF_018345385.1. Lineage (NCBI taxonomy): Eukaryota > Metazoa > Chordata > Mammalia > Carnivora > Canidae > Vulpes > Vulpes lagopus. The sequence goes on along the minus strand of NC_054835.1, from coordinate 76,284,067 downwards.
TCTCTTGGGGCAGAAACAATGTCTTTGTTAATACATACTCATAACTATGTTACTTCATTTGAGACAGTTTCACGAGATAGGCTACCTCTAAAAGATATATTAACCAGCAAAGAAGAGTAATTTTATACAGAATGATCTTTCCCAAAACAATTACACAAAGATTACGTGTTCAATTTTTGTAATATCTACATGTTGTTATCTGAAAAAAAAAGGAAGGCAAAGGTAAATCTTAATGTAGTTCATAATAGTCAGAGATCACAATCTGCTAATTCTATTTATTTCCATAAGAAAGAAAATATATATGAGGCATTGTGTCATGAGTATAAGGAAGGCACCAGTCTCATAAGTAGAAATTGTACAAATATATTTCTAAGATGTAGATTTACAATAACTTTGCTTCACTTTGCATTTATTTGCTTCTGGGTTTGGTTATCTTTCTTTGTCAAAGATGGGTTATGTTTGCGTTTATTTTTGTTTTTTATCACATGGCAATATTTTCTAATTATTAAACACAAAGAGTTTCTTCTTTGAAACTTAAAATGTTCAAATTCATTCAAGTAGAATCTTATCACTTTAATTATCCAGGAAACTCTCCCTCAAGTTCCTGGCTAACAACCTGATTTCTTAAACTGATAATGACTTTTGCCTCTAATGTGAAGATTCTTTATCTGATATATGCTTGCTACTATCCTTCTCTATGGCATTTTAATGATTGGATAGATTAATATTATCTCATTTTAAACTACTTTTTAATCAGAATCCCAGAAGAAAGCAGGCTTTATATTGGGTGGCAGAATTTTATTTCTGTTTTATACCCTTAAACTTTCCTCCCATCAAGCTACCACAGTTCAGGTGTGTTATGTGGGAAATGTGAGAAGTATTTCTGTATCCTTTGGGATAATGCCATCCATAATCCATAAATGTGAGAAAATATAATACTTCAACAAATAATTAATAATGAATGGAACAAATTTAAAAATGTTGGCTTATATTCCCAAAAATTCTAATTTAACTAACAAATAATTAAACATTGGTTCTATAGTCTCCTTTATATGAATTAAATATAGTGCTGAAGTGAAATCATCACATCAATAGCGGAAGTTACAGTGATCAATCTCACAACTTAGAAATGAAAATGGTGTATTCAGTGATTCTACATCTGGGTATATTATTCACAAAAATTAAAAGCATTCTCATGTTAATAGAAGCACTTCATGAGTGGAAAGCAGGTGGAAGCAACCCAAGTGTCCATTGATGGATGAATGGATAAACAAAATATGGTTCGTTTGGGCAAGGATGTAGAGAAAGGAGAACCTTCTTACACAGTTGATGGGAATGTAAACTGGTGCAGCCACCTTGGAAAATAGTATAGAGGTTACTCAAAAAATTAAAAATAGAACTATCCTATTGTCCAGCAATTGCACTGCTAGGTATTTAGCCAAAGGATACAGAAATACTAATTCGAAGGGATACATGCACCCCAATGTTTACAGAAACATTATTGACAATAGCCAAATTATGGAAAGAGCCCAAATGTCCGTTAGACTGATGAATGGATTAAGAAGATGAGATACATATATTCAATGGAATATTATTCAGCCAAAAAAATAATTAATCTTGCTATTTGCAACAATGTGGATAGAGCTAGAGAATATTATTCTAAGTGAAATAAGTCAATCAGAGAAAGATAAATACCATATATGATTTCACTCATAAGTGTAATTTAAGAAACAAAACAAACATAGGAGAAAAAAAAAGAGAGAGGCAAAGCAAGAAACAGACAACTGTAGAGAACAACTAATGGTTAGTTACCAAAAGGAGATGGGTGGGGGGATGGGTTAAATAAGTGATAGGGATTAAGGAAGGCGTTTTTGGTGAGCACCAGATGTTGTATGGAAGTGTTGAATCACTATATTGTACACCTGAAACTAATAACACGCTGTGTATCTTAACTAACTAGAATTTAAATAAAAACTTTAAAAATACGGGATATAAATATAATGGAATATCATTCAGCCTTAAAACGAAAGGAAAATCTGATAAATGATACCACATGAAACTTGAAAACATCATGGTAAGCCATTATAACATTAAGCCAATCACATAAGACAAAAACAAACAACCAAAACCACACAAGTATTTTATGATTCCACTTACATAAGTTATCCAGATTAGTCAAATTCATAGAATCAAAAAGAGAATGGTCATTGCCAGGGACTGGGGAGGTCAAAATGGTGAATTTTTTAATGGAGATAGTTTCAGTCACAAAATGAAAAAAGAAAAATGGGAGGTTGATTACACAATTCTGTGAATACACTTAACACTACTGAAATGTACACTTATAAATGGTTAAAATGCTAAATTTTATATCATGTCCTTTTTACCACAATTTTTAAAAATGAACAATGTAAGAATGTATGGGTTGGAAAGATTAGAAATCTTAATTGTGTGGTATAAGTTCACAACACTTAAGATGGATCTGTATTCTGAAACATTATATATATCTTTTTCAGAATTCTGCAATGTCAACTTCTCATAATCAATTCTTACTGAAATCTAAATTAGCTTTTGAGGTTTTCAAGACTTCAGTTCTTTTTAAGTTTTATTTATTTTCTCTGGTATGTATTAAACTTGAAAGACCCCTTAAACATTCCCTGCAGTAACGTTCTAAGAGTTTATTGAGGGTAATTTTAAATTTTCCACAGTATTAAAAATAGAATATTGAAAGCACATTATTGTGATAAGAGGTAATATTAAAATATAACAGAAGTGGTTTAATTGTCATGTACATTGGCATGTACTTTAAAAATGATTGCTATAACACTTAATTTCAGTGAATTTCTTTTTTGAAACAAATTAAATAAAAGATATACTTTTTTTTTTTACAGGATCTGAGTTTTATTTAATATCTAACCCTAAGGAATTGGTGAAATGCGTTGAGAGACATCTTTAAAAGCTAAAGGCTAAATTGCTGAAAGCAGTCATCTGGACAGCTCTTCCAATTATGGTTATGTGTGAATTAATGTGTTGAATGAGAAATAATATGAACAATTGTTTAGTTATTTAAACTTGTTCCAAATTTTTCCATATTAATAGTTGTGATTAAAATAGGTCATGTAACATGTATTCACCTGTCAATTAAATACATTTTACTTAGTTATAACTTAACTTTCATCAGAATTGAATAAATGTCATGGAATGCTTTTGGAATATTTTCCTTGCACAGGAGAATCAAAACCACATGAATAATACAACGCATACTAAATGACTAAGAAAATAATGAGTAATATTTTAAACACTTGAAAACTAATTTGAATTCATTTTAAAAATGAATTTAGAAAGTTTTCCTTTTTAATTCCCATCTTCTTTTAAAAAGACAACTGAAAATAATTGAGAAAATAATCAAGTGCCTTCAGTGTTTTAACAATGATAATTATGTTTTCTGCAATAATTGTTCCTATTAAAATATGGCCTTTATATAAGAGCCAATCATTAGAATGAAAGATAAAGTCTAGCAACAACTAATCACAAGCTTTATGCAATTATATCATAATACATTTGAATTATTAAGAGAGTTTTAGGAATGCTTCATAGAAAAAAATCACTACATACACTTCCTACCTATTTCTTCCACAATTGCTACCAAAGATAAATGATTTCATAAGTTTTACATCCACAATTAAAAAGAATTGTTCACTTTAGTAAGCCAGAATATGACTGAAGAGTCATAAAAATGTAAAATATTCTGATTATTTTTTATTTCTTATAAATAAGAAAGAGATAAACATTTTTGTTCCCTAAAATTTTTACTGCTTGATTTACATATGATAAACTACAGCAATAACAAAAACATTGTTTAACCCTATAACCTCATGCAAACTTCTCCAATAATTTTGCATATATTTGGCTAAAAGACATGATTTCTTTTCCAAAAACTTCTAGTTTTATTTGAGTAAGCAAACAAAAACTGCAAAACAAAACAAACGTATAAAAGGAAACCTATTAGAACACTAAAATTAGAGTTTGCTGAATCTATCTTAAGATCACTAAATTTTTGACATTGGGAACCATTTCAAAAGTCTCTCCTTTGGAGCCTAATTAACAAGGGGATGGCACAGTGCAATAGCAAATTTCTGAAAACTCTTAAGATCACCCACAAACATGAAGCTACAGTCGCAACTTTGTCTTTAATTACACAGATTTGAAGGGAGGCTAAAGTACAATAATTTGATTAAACAATAGTAAGTACATGGAAAAAATAAATATTGGAGCGTATTTTTAATATTTTTGGCACAAAATAGTGAGATTTTGGAAGCTGCAACAATACATTAATTTGCAACTAGGACAAAAGAAATAATCTTGGGGGGGAGATGGAAAACTAACAGCTGGTTGTGCAAATTATAGGTAGTTATACATTGAGAAATAGGCTTCTCCTCTAGAAAATGAGAAAATACCGTGCATGCATCAGTTCTTCATATATGCAGCATACTTTGAGAAATATAAAATTTCTACCTAATGATTTATAAAATCTGAAAAAAATCATATCTAATTATAGTCTTTTTTTTTCTTTTCTGTGTGTACTCACAGTACCACTATCATGAAGAGAAAAGACAAATAGAATTTATATTCATATGGTATTAACTTCTAGCTCGTCACCTCATGCATAGTGTCTCTAAGACTGCATTTTCTTTCAAATCAAATTGTAAATTGTAATCCTTTACCACAGCCTCACGTGGTACAAATCTGCTGCCTATTCCATTATTCTCCCCTCCTTGAGAGAGAGTTCCCCTCACTAGTGTCTGGGCTCTGTTACTGACAATAGAGTATCAAATGTTTTTCTTCTCAAGGTCTTCAGAGCAACCTCTCTCATCCTGGAACTCCTTCCTCTTTTCCTTCTTCTCCCTAATCTACTTCTTTTGTGATTCAGACTTTCTGTATGCTGTTAGGACTGTCTTTGGCTTCCTGGTTTCCAGGATGCCACTTACAAATCTGATCTCATGGAGATTTGAGAAAGTATAGGGTAAAAAAGGAGAAATAAGCCATCTCGATGACCAGGTCTCTCTGGAAAATATTTCTTCAACATAAGTATTTAACTACTTGAGGGTTCACTCTAGGCCAAGCACTATCCTAACCAGTTTACATGAAGTGACTCATTTAATCTTCATAACTCTAGGAGAGATATCTTATTTGCAACCCCATTTTACAGATAAAAATATTAGAGCCCAATAAACTAATTAGCCCAAAGTCACATAGCAAATGACAGATCCAATATATGAACCTGAGAGTTCTGTCTTTGCTCTGCAAATTCTTCACTCTTTTTTGGTGACTGTGCCTACTTGTAAGTAGCCAATTGGTTAGGGTCTATAGACATTTTGAAGCGGGTCCTCGGATGGACCTGTCTGTATTCAGCCAGGGGGCACTGTGGGTCCTTTCTATACTCCATTGCTCAAGTCCGTTTGCCTAAAAGCAGCCTTACAAGTTTTATAATGAAATTCTATTTTGAATTTTATAATGAAACTTTGCTTGTCCAAGGCTTTCAGGATGGCCTGATATCTGCAGGCTTGCCACGGGGAGAAAGGGAAAAGAAGGGAAAACATCTGTCACATAGGTGTATCTCTAAATAAGATCTGTCAGTAGTTGTCAAGTAACTGTATTATTCAAAGGAAGGTTCAGCATGCACTATCTCCAATGAAGTGTCAAGGTGTGGTGACTTTCACACACTAATTGAGTTCATCTCTTGGGAAGTAAATAACATAAATTTTCACTTTCAGTTATTGTATATTTCACTACATTTTGTTTTTATAAAAAATGATAGTGTCATACTTGAAATAATGTTTTGTGTATTAATAAGACAGTTGTACAAGATCCCCACTGTTGACAAACTACTCCATTCTAGCCACACTCCACGGCCTACTAAAAATCCCCATTCTTTCCATTTCTTCCCAGACATATCACTCCAGTCCCTAGTGTCATTTCACTAATATTTACTTGTCATTATTTTCGTTAGCATTTGACTAATGCCTAGTATGCCTTTTGCATAAATCCATTTCTCAACTAATAAATACAATTTTTATATCATTTTTCATTCATAAACAAATACATATGTTATATTGTGTCCCCACAAGACCATGAAATGTTTCAAGTCATAAATATTGTCTATCCATAGTCCCTTATAATATCTACTTATATTAGACACTTAATACATTCCTGTGGTGAAAGTGATAATAAATTATAACTTTCTCTAAATAAGGCATTCCAAGAACAATAGTAAGTTCAATGCCATTCTATATATGGATAAGTGATATTCATTATTAATTACTATTTAATATTTGTAATAATGTAAGATGCAGGATTATCACATCTGTTTTATAATCGCTCTAGACATTAAAAATAACTTTGTTTACCTTTCTTAAAAAAGATTTATTAATTTGAGAGAGAGGGAGAGCATGAGCAGGGGGAAGAAGAGGGGGAGAGAGAAAATCTCAAGCAGATGCGCCAGTGAGCACAGTGCCTGACAAGAGGCTCAATCTCAGGACCCTGATGTCATGGCCTGAGCTGAAATCAAGAATCAGATGCTTAACCAACTGAGCCACCTGGGTACCCTTGTTTACCATTTTTTATTATAAAACTCCTATCAAAAAATCAGTTACTATGTCAAATGATGGAGATGCAAAACTGAAGAGGGGAAATCTGAAACTTTTGATCATGCAATCGATTTGAGGATAACCATTATCAAAATTTTTAAAATAAATTCAAAATAATAAGTCTAGCAAATTCCATACAGATGGAGTATATGATTTTATAAAATGACATGAGTAGATTTCACATAGAGATATCAGAGAAGCCTGTCCTAACCAGTAAGTAATGAATAAGCTAAAAATATATATATATATATATATATATATATATATATATATATATATATATATATAATAGGCACTAATGAAACAGGGAAAAGAAGGCCTACTATGCTCAGGTGACCTGTGTCAAGAGGTGCCCCAGTATATAGGAAAAGTAGCTAAGACTGACTTTTGCAGGCATTTTTATGTTTGGGATTTTGAACTTTATTCAGAGTACTGTGAGCACTTTGATATATCTAAGCAATGAGTTACTGAATCAAATTTACATTTTGTCAAAAAGCATGCTGGTGGCAGTGTAGAAAATGAATTAAGAGTATAGGAGCGCCGTTGGTGCTCAGCTCATATCCCTTTGGTCTTTACCATTTCAGTGCAGACCAGTCAGACTTCCACGTTAGTTGCCTTTTTTCTCCTTGGCTTAAGGGCTTTCTCTTGCAGTTAGGGCTCCTTCTAATTGCAAGTTTAGCAGCCTGACTGTTCTAGAGAATTAATGACCAATAACTAATCTGAGTTTCTGTATTAATACCCCAGAGCCTTTGTCATTTAGATGGGATAACACAGAGCACTTTTTCCTACAGTTTCCCAGAATTCTGTTATGGAATTAAGCTTCAGCTGGATACAGTGGTAACTAGCTTGATCAATCATTCTTTTTTAGAGTGGTTGCCTTACTTTTTTACTCCCCTAAAGGCATTTCCTGAAATTATCTCTCCCCCCTAAAAAAAAAAAAAACATTGGCTGAAATATTTGTCTAGTTGCTGCTTCTGATAAGATATAAAACAATGCATGTAAGGAATGGCAGGAGTGGATAACAGAGTACAGATTAATACAGGCAAACCTCAGAGACATTGTAGGTTTTGTTTCAGACCACTGCAATAAAGTGAATACGGCAATAAAGTCAAATTATCTTTTGGTTTCCCAGTGCATATAAAATTATGTTTACACTACCCTCTAGTCTATTAAGTGTGCAATAGCATTATGTGTAAAAACACAATGTGCATACCTTAATCAAAAGTATTTTATTGGGGCCTGGGTGGCTCAGTCAGCTAAGCCTCTGACTCTTAAATTCAGCTCAGGTTCATGATCTCAGGGTCATGGGATTGAACCCCGTGTTGGGCTCTGTGCTCAGCACAGAAGCTGCTTGTCCCTCTCCCTTGGTTTCTCCCCACCACTCTCTCTCTCTCTCTCTCTAAAATAAATAAAATATTAAAAATATACTTTATTGCTAAAAAATGTAACCATCATCTAAACTTTCAGCGACTCATGATCACTGATCACAGATCACCACAACAAATATAATAATAATGAACAAGTTTGAAATATTGTGAGAATTACCAAAATGTAACACAGAAACACAAAGTGAGCATATGCTGTTGGAAAGATGGCACCAATAGCTTTGCTTAATTTAGGGCTGCCATAAACTTTCAACTTGTAAAAAAATGTAATATCTGCAAAGAGCAATAAAATGAAGCACAATAAAATAAAGTATGCATGTATACCTTTGAAAGCAACCTTGAAAAGAGGTAGAATGAAAAGAAAGCATGCGTTTAAACATGTACCTGTGAGCAAATCTTATATATAATTTCCCTTTTTGTTAAAATCCAGTCCTCTTTCTTCAAAGTTAAAGAGCATGGTAAACAGAGTAAACACTATACTCCAGAAAACATAGATCCTGGTGATTTACTCTATTACTTTGATCTTTTGATAATTTCCTGTCACATAATACCAACCAGGTTGTTCCTGGATCTAACATTTAGGAAGCAGTATTTTGTCCCTCTTTTTCACATCAACAGATTCTTGCCATCAAAGTGGCTTTCCTTTAACTTAAATTCTGGATTTTTGTCGGACGTGTCAAAGTAGGACCACCTGAGAAAAGTTTAATTACAAAGAAATATTTTATAAATGTCTATATTAGGGTAACCATATGGATAGTGCACTAGACCACATTTAGAGATATCAGAAAAGAAAAGTTTACCATATCTATATAGAGAGAAATTCCAATGGAGCAGTCTACATTGACAGGACCAGTGACTATTGAGCTAATGATAGATTCCAGCTGGCAGAGTGATAGGATAGGATAGGATAGGATAGGATAGGATAGGATAGGATAGGATAAGATAGCATAACAGGGGACAAAATGTCCTGACCTCACTTTCTATCCACACTCTGACCTCCTACCCAGTACTCCAAGTTAGCTGAACCCAACAGGAATCTAGAGAGCAGGGAATCCACTCATGAAGTCCATATATTCTTCCTCCAAGGGCAGAGATCTGGGAGGATAAGAGTGGAGAAGGACTCTAGAAGGATAAACCAAAGGTACCTCGTGTATAAGAAAAGTGCCAGTGATGAATTTTTCCACATCACAGGATTGATCACATCCCAAGTCAACCACATGAGCTGACATCAGAAATATTGCCCAGATTTTTTCCAATGAAGTTTGGTCAGTACCAGAAGTTTCACAAAGCAGGAATTCTTTGTATAAAAAGAACACTGTTTGCATTATCTTTATATAATTAAACCAAATATCACACTGATTTAACACCACACAATGAACTAATGAAGCAAAGTGGGGAATACCTGATCCAAGTTATCCTTCAAACAGAATGTGAGTTGAGGGATTGTTTTCTCAATATTTTCATGATTTGTGTTACTTCTCTATCACTTCATAACAAGTAACCCCCAAACTTAGTGGTTTAGAACAACACATTTACTTTAGCAATGTCTGTGGGTCAAGAATCTTGGCACAGAAACAGAAAACCAGCACAAACTCACATGTAAAAAGAATTTTTACTATATCCATTAAGTAAGCATAAGTTCACTAAATGTTGCAGTCAAAAGACAGAAGACAAAAAAATAATAAGGAAGGTAACTCTTCAATCTGCTGTTTACAGATGACCCACTTAAAAAAGCCTGAGTAAAAATAAAAATGAATATAATATAACAGTTAAGGATTAGGTTATATATGCATGCGTTGATATGGACTAAGATTCAAAAATATTATTCTGAGTAAAAAAAATCATTTATGAATATGTACAGGATGATTACGGTTCATAAAGCCTAAGAAGTTTTCAAAGTAAACAATGCATTTTTCAGAGATATTCAGAATCAATAAAAGGAATCAGTAAATGAATAAAAACAGAGTACTGCCTCAAAACTAGAATTTCACTAAGTCAATTGTTTTTGAATTGATCAATTGAAGAAATACAGTGCTAAATCATAGAAGACAGGAGTGCAAAAATACGTGCAAAAGAAATAAGAATCTTTCATAGTCTTCACTGAGCAAGGGGGTGGAACTCTATTTGGCAAACACAAGTCACTCCAAAGGTATATGTCTTTGGGAGATAGTTGGTTCAACAGTTTTATCATACTAAAACACTCTAGTTTCTTGTTTTAAGTCTACAAAACAAAATTCTAACATTAAAAGAGGCCATCTGAACGCTGACATCTAACTCCACTTGAACTAGCAATGACATGTCATTTGGTTGTTTTGGTTTGTATGTCTTTACCTTTTCCTTTTCAACATCCTCACTCTCTTTCTTAAACTGATTTTTATACTCTGCATATTTCAATGTTATGCATAGTATTTTCATCTTCTCTTTTGACCGAGTTCTAGCCTTATGTTGCCCCTCCCTGTTTTACCTCCATATATCAGGATTAGGAGAGCTGTTTATGATGACCACGATGTGTGACTTCATCCCATAACATATTTAGCTCGTATCACCTTTTGTTATAATAACTCAGAAACACTTTTCCCTGCTAAGGAGTCCAAGATGTGTCACTTTCTTATATTTATTTTTATTATGCTAGTGTGAAGTTTAATATGTGATTTATTATCTCCCTTTTGCATTTAACATTGACATCATCTGCAGTCACTGCTACCTGATATTACTTGAACAACATTTATATATGCATTATAAATATTCTTACATTTATTACAATCTGAAATAGGTAAAATTTTAAATCAAATCTATTATTCAAAAATGGTCATAATGAAATGTTCTTAACTATTAAAAATTAAATTAAGATTACTTTCATACAATATTTTCATCATAGAAGTGTCTTTAAAACGATTGTTTTGAAATGTCATCCTTAAAAACCATTTAGTTTTTATTACTGCTTGCCCTACATGAAGAAGCAGAGAACCACAGAACATTGAACAGCAGCATATAGTGGTAAAATGCTGCCTGACAATTTTCATTCTGCTAAGGATGGTCGGTTCAGATTTAGTCCCACAAAATGCTGTCCCATTTGGACTTCATATACATAAATAAAGAATTCCATGTCTCTGCGTAGCAACACACACCAATCTCTAACTACTTCTTCAAGAATATGTCAAATCCTGGGATCCCTGGGTGGCGCAGCGGTTTAGCACCTGCCTTTGGCCCAGGGCGCGATCCTGGAGACCCGGGATCGAATCCCATGTCGGGCTCCCGGTGCATGGAGCCTGCTTCTCCCTCTGCCTGTGTCTCTGCCTCTCTCTCTCTCTCTGTGACTATCATAAATAAATAAAAATTAAAAACAAAAAAACAAAATGATTTAAAAAAAAAAAAAAGAATATGTCAAATCCTAGACTATTATGACAGAACAACATTTGCAGCATCCAAACCATTATTTTTTGAAGTTAGTTTGGTTATTTCAGGTATTTCTGCCCCTCACTATTTTAATGGCAAGTTAGAGTTACTATTAAAACTTTTCTTATCTTGTATTGCATGTGGTTCTAACACTCTAGACCTGTAGGTTGTTAATGATGAGAGAGTCAAGTAGAAGTGAGGAAAAAAGAAAAAGAAGCAAGTTTAAGACTTATGATCAAAAAAAAAAAAAAAAAAAAACTCTAGCACGTTTTGTTTATTTACAGCAAATTTAGGAGAAAACCTTTACAATTTCCATTTTCTTTCTTTTTAAAACTTCCCATGAATACTATTATATACTCATTAACAATTTTTCATTCAGGAAGTTTCACCTTTTGCCCTCGTTACCTTCTTCATGTATCATTAGACATGTGCTCTGTAGTGAAACATGATCAGGATACTGAGCTACACTTAGCAGGTAAAAAAGAAAAAAAAATGCAGTCTTTAGAAAGGTAATATTTATAACCACACACATGCCCTTGAAAGAACATTATCTGTTCTGGAAATCATGCAAAAACTGTCTGCCAGTCTAAAATTTATAAAATAAATGAGAATATTTTAACATCTGTTTTGAATGAATGATACACCACGTGTTTAAGATATCTTGAATAGTGTCCTGCAACAAAAAGCATAGCAAAAGTTATGAATCACATGTCAAAATCAAACTACTTTCAGCATGGAGAAAGCTGAGCTTATTAGGAGCAAGAGAAAAAAGGTGTTATGCCTATATGGTTTTGCTCTTGACTGTCGTGTCCCAATAATATCTTGTAAGGTAAAATTTAAATGTTGATTTAAATGCATTAGTATTTTTTATGCTGTATATCACTTTCTATTTTTCAATATAGCTATGTGCATAATTTGTCTCCCTTTCAGAGGAGAACCTGTGCTTAAAATGTTCTTTTTTTAGAAAGAAAACCATGTACTTCTCAAATGTTGTTTGTTAAATTTGGCTTGATCCCCTATGTGAATGACCAGTAAATATTTGCTATTTTGAGATCGGGTTTTGACTCCCTCCTCTTTCACTTATTTATTTAGTCATGTTACAGCAGCCACTTTACTTCATCCTGCTGAGCTTTGGTGTCCCCAAGATAAGGGTGTACTGATTTGCAATAATGTACAGTAATAACTCTTCTCCCGAGGGAGATGGCATATCATCAAACAACCAATTAATAGCCATAAATATAAACAGATGCAGGTGTCAGAAGCAAAGAATAAATTAACAGGTAAAAGTGAGCTCATGTATGTTCATACACTCTCTAAGGCCCAGTGGGTTATGAGCTAGATGACAAAATTAGAACTCATAAGATAGAGGACAAAGAAATAAGAAATTATGAGATAGATGACAAAGAAAAAAAAGATGAACGTTGGACTCTTCACCTTGACCATGTCATAAATAATAGAGTGATCTATAATAAGTTAGGGATTATGTGCTGTCACTAATTAGAAGCTGGAAATACATGTATCACCAACCATGGTACCCAATAAGAATGGAGGAATGAATTAGCTGAAGGCATAATTTTGGAGTATAATGAGACCCATTCTCCCACTGCAGAGCATTTAAGGGGTGAATGGGAGCAATAAACCTTCATTATCAACTCATAATGTGTGCTCAAAAAGCTGTTAGAAACTGGAGACGGGAGGGCAAAGTATTATCAGTTATTCTTGGAGTATGTTCAGATGGAGAGTACCTCAGACAGAAATCCCACATCAAGACTATATTACTGAGGGTTTATGTCCCCCCCCCCCCAATCGTGTGTTAATTAGCAGACAAGGCTACTTTCACTCAAAAAAATAAAACAAACCCTTTTTCTCTCTTCTGAGTTCTTGAAAAGGAAAGCATTTATTAATAACAGCAAGACTACATCTAGCTCATTATCTGTGAGTAGACTACGTGAGCATCCATTCTTCCATATTCCATTATGAACAGGAGTGAGGATGATGTTCTAACTCTCCTTACTGTCATAATGGTTGGCATGAACAGCCAGAATTAATGTCCTCAACATCTACACATCTTGCCCTGGGGCTTGGCGATCCTCTCCCACTCCGACTTGGTGACTAGCCAGGTGACTTACTTTGGTCAGTGAGTGTCCATAAACATGACATGAGCAGAGGCTAGAAAGGTGTCTTTTTGTATGTCTAGTTTTCTCACCTTTGTAATTCTGTCACTAGTTCGAGATGAAATCTCAACTACTGGAGGAATGTGAAGAACCTGAGGAAGAGAAGTGAAGCCCTCCTGGATCAGCAAGCCCTGAGACAGCCTGCCAGCAGACTGTGGGCACATGAGCAAGAACGGTTGAGATCACCCTAGCCCAGCCCATGTCTGCAGAACCACCCAGCCAACCATTGCACTTATGGAAATGATTGTCATTTTAAGACTCTGAGCCTTGGAGTAATTTGTTTGATACATTTCTGAGTCCAAAAAAAATCCTGAGAATTACACAAACACAAAAGTTTTGCACCATCCCATGTTGAAGGTGGAAATTCTGAGGAGCCTTAATAATTGATTTTCCCATCAGCCTCAATAACTGGGAAGAGGAAGTAGGAAGGATTTTTTGATAGGCAGAACTTTGAGTGCACATACTATGGGGAACTTGCTATTTTATAATGTTTTAAAAAGGAGCTTCCTTCCCCTGGTAGATTAGTTAAGGAATCTGAGCTCTGAAAATATTTTGCTACTTGTGGAGAGCATAGAAAATGGGAAAACGCTGCTCCACAAATGTTCAATGATAATGGTGTTTATGATCTACTCTCCTCCCTGATCTTCTACATCTGCCCTTGTGCTGCTCAGTTTAACTTTATGGACTATCCTGAAAACTAATGATTCCTAAAGGTTAAGGTTTTTCAATGAATATAAAGTCATGAATATTAGTTTTCTGTTTTATAGGTTCATGGTCTATAATGAATTCCAGCTTAAGCATTTTCCTTCACTTAATAACAGAGAAGGTTAAAGGATCTCTATTTCTTGTCAAGGCCTTATCAATAAAATTAAAATAAAGAAGAATCAAGACATATTAAAGGTTAAGAGTAGGGTATCAGTGATTCTGCGGAGATACTCTCTCCTGAAGGTTTATTTGAAACATAAGGAAAGTGTACTTATAATTGATAATCTTTTATGGAATGATGTAATTTAAATGTTCCATCATTCTTAATTGAAAGACCAGGATACCTAGCACAGGTTAAGCATCTGTGCTCAGTTAATTAAATTGTCTTCTCAGTTAAATCATTTGATTAAAAATTGCTAGTCTTATTAAGTCAGACTTTTAAACTCATACCCACAAAGTCTTAGAGGATATCTTTCCATTCATTACCTCTTTATATTCTTCTAATGTACTCTAAAGTGGATATGTATTTTCTCCCTATTAAGAACAAAGCAATTGTGCCTCAGAACGAAAGTTCGTAACAGTTCTCTCTTTCCATGAAAACTTACTGTATACTCAAGTGTTCTTTATGACAAAATGAAACTCTTGCTATGATTTGATTTAGAAACATAAATTTGCAGCTGGTTTATATAGGTGCAAAATTTAATTGATTAACTTAACTATGTGTTTTAGAACTATAGTTCTGCAATGAAGACTTTAGGGAAACAGGGGAAAGTTTAATATCCCCAAATGGCCAATTACCCCCTAAATAAATAAATAACACTTTTTTATTCTCTTTCACTTTGAGTTTGGAAGCAGACTATTCCGATCATTAAAAGTCTAGATTTGGAATCTTAAAAATTGGAATTACATCCTATCTCTGCCACTTACTGGCTGAGTGACCTAAAACAAATTACTCAACTTTTCTAAGAATCAGGGAATTTTTAGTTGTTAAGTTGAGGATAATAATGATACTTATTTCATAAACTGCCATTAGGAATAGACGAAAAATACAAATAAACTTACCATCACACCGCCTGACTCCTAATCAGTATCCGGTAAATGACAGCTGTTACTACTTTTATTGTTGTTACCATCTAGACTTTATTGCCCAGCATGGTTGGAATGAACACAGGTTATGCTTCACTTCCAGTGTATTGTTTGCAGAAAATTGAACTTTCAATCAGTTAAACTTCAGTAGCCAATTTCTTTCTCAAAAGTGGGTTATTTCTTCCTTCTCTCTCTCTCAAGACCCAGGAATTTGGTTTATACCACAAATCCTCATGAAAAATGGAGTGTGCTTTATTAGTAATAATACACCTTATCAACCCTAAGGAAGCACACAACAAAATTAACATTATTGTTTAATTAACATTAATTAAAAGTTTTGATCAACATTAATTAAAAATTGGCAACAGGTAGCAAGTGTTGTTGTCGTTTTTCTTAAAGATTGTATTTATTTATTCATGAGAGACACAGAGAGAGAGAGAGAGAGACAGAGACAGAGACAGAGACACAGGCAGAGGGAGAAGTAGGCTCCATGCAGGGAGCCCAACGCGCAACTCGATCCTGGGTCTCCAGGACCATGCCCTGGGCCCAAAGCAGGCGCTAAACCGCTGGGCCAGCCGGGGATCCCACACTAAGTACTAACAGACCACAGTTGATCTTGGAAGTAACAGACTCAGCCCAGCGTATCTGAGTTAATATGGCTATTATGCCTGTTCTTAAATCTTCTTGCTAGGTATGTATGTCTTCTTGCATCGATACATATTTTCTTGGTAACTCTTAGCAGGCTTTGATTCTGTCAAGTTCCCAAAATAAAATATTAAAGCTACTTTCTCCCATGCTCCTCCCAAATCCGACTGTAGCGTAAGGTCCACCAGCACTGACTTTGAAAACTCTATAACCTTTCCTGGAGGTGGAGGAAAGTAATTGACTTCTGGAAATCTCATCCTCCCTTTTACTTACTGATCTCCCTCCTGTTTTGTTCTGAGAGATCCTTACTGTTTGTTCAGAAGTAGCATGAAGAATTTCTACTTTCACTTTTATTATTCTAGGCTAGAATTTTCTAATGTATCCCTACATTATGTTTGAAGAAAAGAATGTTCCATATTTAAAAAATATTTAGAGATAGTTAATTATCACAGTGCTCAATAAAGAACTAAGAGTTCTGAAGGGTCATATGAGATAACTATGTATATGTGTGTTATGTATATGCATAATATTTCTATATTAGTTAATATATTATTTCACTCACATGCATTATGTCAGAGGAATATATAAACACACATATAACATATATATTTCTGTTTTAGATTCACTCAAATTTATTTGAACTCAGAACTTCTTTTTTATGTCAAATTAATTATTCTATCATGGAATGGCCTTTTTATTTCAAAGATTACACATTCTGTATTGTCCCTAATGATCCTGTCAGCCTCAGAGAACCAGCTCTTCCCAGCTCATATACAGAGATTTAGCTATACCATGGACAGGAAACCAGCAGGACATGTTCTAAATTTTCAGATCATTTTCTAGATTTTCTGATTCATTTCTCTGAGAGATACTGTCTAGTGTCTTTTGTTTTGTTTTGTTTGTTTTGCCTTGGATCTCTTTGACAGTCTTGTCTAGCCTATGGCCTCTTTATTATTTCTCAGAAAAAATATTTAAAATAAATGTTTTAAATAATATACATTAGCACAAAGGAAACCAATTATAATGAAATATAATGAGGATATTAGAAGTATACTAAGTCAAGTATATGCATCTTGATTAATTTATTAAATAAAAAATATTGGCAGATTAGCAATTGTCATAATTTCAAAATAATGATGCAAATAAAAGATACTAGAAAATATTTGCAATTCGTATAATGGGACATGGAGAGATCTGTAAGTTCTCCTAGTAAAAGTTAGAGATATTACTAATATTAGCATAATTTATTGCCTAACCAATATATTGAAGAACAAGTAAATTCCAGTTGGAGGTTATGGGGGAAAAATATAAAATCTTCATCTAAATTGATGGTCTCCCAGAATTCTCTCTGTTGTCTGTGATTACCAGGTTTAGCATTTCAACCTTATAAGAAAGTTT
This sequence comes from Vulpes lagopus, assembly GCF_018345385.1. Lineage (NCBI taxonomy): Eukaryota > Metazoa > Chordata > Mammalia > Carnivora > Canidae > Vulpes > Vulpes lagopus. Next base: position 76,266,634 of record NC_054835.1, on the reverse strand, counting down.
TTATTGTTACTGTGCTTGCATGAAGTTTTCACGGAGGTAGTTTTGAGTTTTCTGGTTTGCTTTTTTTCTTTTTTTCATGTAAACCTTAGAGTTCTTTTGAGATATATCAACTTTTGGTTCAGCACTAGTTAACTTGAAATAATTTTTTAATTAAGATTTCCATGATTGTATTACCTGTAGCAGTTTTATTCCCTCCTCTTAATCTACTATGAACAGCATTAAATATCCTCACATTGCAACTTACTCCTAAATAGTGGTAGGTCAAAATTAATCAGATGCTTATCTGTACATTCTACAGATATAAAAGGCCATAAATTAATGCCTAATTATCATATTTATATCTCATTTATAGGTATTCATTTCCTGTTTTATGCAAGTTGACTACAACTATGTAACTTTACAACCATTGCAGAATGCCATTTTCTTTATTATTTTCCTAGCAGTAGAAAAGAATGATGTACTAATTGTCCTCACTATTGTAAGATTTAAGGTTTTATTTAAGTTTAGTGGACAGAAAAATTAAACATGAGTTGCTAGATCAAAGTTAATGTTTCAGAATGCAACATCAATACCCTATATTTAAATATGTTATAGAATTAAAATTTTTGATGTCATTCATGTAATAAAACTTCATCTTTAAGTCACCCTATATTTAAATATGTTATATAATTAAAATTTTTGATGTCATTCATGTAATAAAACTTCATCTTTTAAGTCATAATCATATATTTTAATACATTGCAACTAATAAATCAAAAACCCCCAAAGAGTTTACAAATACAGTATGACAAAACTCAAAAGAAATTTTGCAGTATAGGTTTGATTGTTTGACTTCCATTGACTTCAGCTTCTTAGAACATACCTGGAAACTGGGATAACATAACATTTTTAAAGATCTATATTACAGAAAACTAATTTTCATGAAGTCACAATGAAGTATGTAGAGTCATTCCAGGTCCACAAACACTGTACTCATTATTAACATTTTTATTCAAAGCTCAGTGTAAAATAAGATTATTACATTTTCAGCATACTACCCTTCATGCTTTCCAGTTTTACATGAGTAATAAATTAAAAAGAAAGGCATATTCAGCAGTGGTAAATACAATGATAAAGAAAAGAAATAACAACTGAGATGATAAAATTGGATATATATGTGTGTGTGTGTGTGTACATATATGCACATATAGATATACACACTATATATGTCTAGTTAACACATGCAATAATTCATGCTATATAAATGGCAATTTCTATGGGTTTCTGTTCATAAAATCATTTTGTATAAATATATTGAAAAAAGGAAAGGATTAATGTCCTCAGCATATTAATTATTATATATCAACATTATCATGGTTCTTTCAAACCAAACTTTTGACAAACAATAAGGAAATTAACTTATTACTGGGACCACATGGCATGTAAACTCCTTTCTTTCCCATATAAACAAAAAATGTTTTGGACACTATTTATTGATGAGGATTAAAAAAGAACATGCTAGAATATTAAATGCATTACTAGAGCCTTTGGGCTCTATTCATCTTTTATAGTAAACATACTAGGATAATAGCTATGTTTGATGCTACATTTCATGTAAGTGATACCTTACACGATACTGTCCTAATAGGGGGAGTATTCTACTATGGCGTGCCATGATCCCTCTGTGTGTTAGATGCTATGCTGCACCACTTGGAGAAGTCCCTAAGGAAAGAAGACTTTGTTACACACCTACTGGGATTGCTGCAGGTAGGTATCTCTTGGTTGTGACTCTACTTTGGGAGTTGCCTCAGCTAAAGAGCACTGCCTCACCATTAGTCACACAGTCTGGTTCCAGGGCAGCCTACATCCAAAGACTCCCTAACATGATAGTAAAAATGTATCTCTCTTGAATCAATTTGGGCAAATCTGAAGGGCAGTTCATTATCTAGGTTAGTCTATAGGGTTGTCTGAGCTTCCCTGTAGGACTGCCAAAGAGCTCAACTTCTTTCTTTGCTTAAGCTAGCCTTCTGCCCCTCATTCCCATAGGTGTAAATCCTAAAACCACTCCCTACTATACCTCTGCATTATTATTTCATGCACAATGAAGTGCAGACATAGAAATAAGTATTTCCATGAGAAAGACATGAAACATTCAAGCGTTCTTCAAAGGATAGGTGTCCTCTTTTGAGGACTCATTCTGTCCAAACTTGGGTAAATGTTTATCCCTTTTGAGGGAACAAAAACATCAGTTTATCAGTGTTGATTAATTAACATTTTTGCCATAAAACTAGAACCCCCTTTTCAGAGACTATGATTAGCAATCACTCTGCTTATTTTAATTTGTTTTTCCAAATATATTTATTTTTGAAGAGAGTCTTCATTAATTAGAAGATATGAAGCAATACTTTCCTAAGCAATAATTATTATAATTATAATTAATTAAAATTGATAAATTAACTTCTGGTTATTATAGTCTCCCTATGTGCTCTATGTAAGAATTATTACATTTACAAACTTATTATGTTCTTTCTATATGCCATGAACTGTTCAAGGTGCTTTATATATGTTATTTTAGTTATTACTCACAAAAATGCTCATGCAAACAAAGCAAATGTAATTATCCCCATTTTGCAAATAAGATAAAAAAAGTGACTTACTTAAGGACATGCAGCCAAGAAGCCCAATTGGATCTTATACTCAAGTCTGTAGGATGCCCAAATCCACATGAAGAACTAATCTTTCTTGGTATAAATGCAACCTTATAAACTTCTTAGTAGATGAAAACAAAACCAAACAAAAATTTAAACAAAGATAAAATTAGAACATTTATGGGAAAAACTTTAAAAGTCATGTATACTTGATTCTTATTTTTAGCTAAGATTAAGTTTTATCTTCACATCAAAGATAGCACATGTCATCAAATCTTTGTGAACTTGTTTTGGGGTATATTCATCTGATCTAATACACTGGGAATAGCTAGTAGTTCTTTATAAAACACATACACATACATTTTACTTTGGTATTAAATGTGTCCCTCTCTATTGTTTTTTTCATAGTCTTTAAAAAATAAAAATAAAAACAATATTAGTCAACACTCATCATGTATGAGGCACTGGTCTTAGCATTTTAACAGTCTAACCCAATTAATACAACAAACCTACCAGACATGTACTATTATTATTTCAATTTCACAGATAACATAACTGAGGCATGGAGATGTTAGCTAATTCATCAATAATGGCAAAGGTGTTGAATGGAAAAGACAGAAGGGATGGAATCAGTTAAAAAACTAGGACATCCAACAGAGATAAGGTGGAAAAGGGGAGATGAGAGGACCTAAAAAGAGCATATTCTTCACAAACATTTCATTTCCAGTCTCTTCTCACATGCATACCCCTTTTCTCATTCTCCTATCTCTTCAATAGTCTAATCACTTGGTTTCAGGTGACCCTATATGTATAACTGAATTTCAAGATATCTGTATTGTGATTTAAACACTCTAGAAAGTCAGGTACATTCAAGTTATTTTTCTACTGATTTAACAGGGATACTTTTACCATTAGGATCACTTCTTTAGATTAAGGGATTATAACTAGATAGTATCTCTTAAAACATATCATAAGACAGCAGACCTGACTGATATGAGGTGCAATGAAATCCAACTCAGTGTGTACTACATGTGCACCAAAGATTAATACATTATTATGATTACTTCTCTGATTTAAAATTTATGGTCTTAAAGGAATGCTCTTAAAGAAAAAAAAATCTTAGAACTTTTAGAGTATATAAACAATTTAAGCATGCAAAGGGGAAACATTTAGAGAGCATCTTCCATTTCAAAGCAAATATTGACCATTTAGTGTGATAAATACTAACTAAGATAAACCTAAGAGTTCCTGAGAGTTCTTGAAACTCTCTTAGGAAAGACTCCTACCCAAATCTGGGATAGGCTAAATTTTATGAAAGAGAAAGTCCCCAGTAGAATCTTGCAAGATAGGTAAATTGAACATAAGTGGGCTTTACAGAAAGAGAAGCATGTAAGGAGGCATGGGGATACAAATATTTGGTGAGTTCAATAACTTACAAGTGGGTGAGTATTCTTAGGGCTTGGAGTTTACATGTCTTGCTGCATATATAATACCCACACTGTCTATAAAATATTACACAATATGATATTGTATAGGCAACATAGAGGGTTACATACACAATATTTTCCCTGTTTTCTCTGTTTATTAATTTTTTTTCTAGCGTGGATCGAATTTGTTCAGGTCATCAATGTGTGCAATCTCCTTCTCAGACTCCCTTAAAGCTAGAGGTGACCATAGACCACATTCAGCATAAAGTAAAAGTAAAATTATGACTTTCATGACAAAGTGATACATGTTCATACTGTCATGTATCTTTTTTGTATTACCCATTTCACCTCTTCTCTGCTAGAAACTGAAAAAAAATTTCTGGAAATGCATTAGCCTTATTCTGACCTTGAGGATGAAAGCCACATAGTGCAGCATCTAGAATAGAAAGATGGGAAAAAGCTAGCCCGAGCCTTCAATGACTGCTCCACTGTGTTAGTGTCCTAAAGGTGCCCAATGGCATATAAATAACTTGACAGGTCAGACAAAAGATAAAGAAGGGGAATGGCATTATCACCATTATTACTGATAGATGTGAAGTTGATTGTATGGATGAATGTAAGAGTCAAAGATTTTGCTAACTAAATGTCAATTAGGCAAAATTAACCAGTTATAAGCAATGTTGGACAAGGACAGGTCTCCTGATCCAAATCCAGAAAAAAATGGAATATACTGAGCTAGAGCCCACTAGTATCCATGGGCTAAAATCCTATTTTGAAAACATAAGCAGAACTGTCATGTGAGATTAAGAGAATATATGAGGCCATGGCACCTGGGTGTCTCAGTGTTTGAGTGTCTGCCTTTGGCTCAGGTCATGATCCCAGGGTCCTAGGATCAAGTCCCACATCCAGCTTCCATCAAGGAGCCTGCTTCTCCCTCTGCCTATGTTTTTGCCTCTCTCTCCATGTATCTCATGAATAAATAAATAAAATCTTTCTTTAAAGAAAAAAGAGAATATATGAGGCCATCTAGGAAGAGTGT